>NC_091398.1:38314942-39062442 GCF_032191515.1 Phaenicophaeus curvirostris | reverse complement strand
TTGAATGCGAAGGCTGCCAATGTGTAACTTAACTCATTGTGATAATGCTCTTGTTTATTTTAAGGAAATTGGTGACGTGTAGGAGGTAAGTTAGCATGCGTTCCCCTCTCTTTAGCATATATGTCAGTCTTTGTATAATGATTTGTATAGCCATGAAATGTCAGAGCTCCACCCTCTTCTCAGGGTGGTGGCAATCCACACTAATTGCATTAGGTCAAGTATTCAAATGACTCTGCATATGCTGCCTCTCCACTGGCTTCAGCAGCTTTATAGAGAAGGTAAATGTGTGTAATTGGTCCGTCAACGGGCTTGGTATGAGCTGCTGCAGTTTAAAATGCCATTTACAATAGTGTAAGCAAGGATAGAATTTAGATCATAGTCTTATCTTTCTAAAGCAAATGTTTGCTGCCATTATCATGAATCAGTTACCCCTGAAGTCAAAAGAACTGCTCAGAAGTGCTTGTGATAATACTTGGAGGCAGGATCCTGATCCCAACTAGACTTAAACAGCTCCTTAACTTAACCCATAGCATTAGCGTCTCTGACTTCAGCAGAAACACTGCAGTATCTAAGCTTTGTGCATTGGGGTCTGTGTTAAGCACGTACTCCGCAGTTTCCTAAGAGGCGACAGTGCATTTGGTAAAAATGCTGGTTTTTAAAGCAAAACAAAATTTTTTAAAATTTTCTCTATGTGTAAGTTTTTTTACGTTTGCAAGAGAATAGCTGAGAAATTTTCTGTCTTTAAAAGCATTTCAAAGTGGACATATAGAGATGGAGTTGTCCTTTTAAAGTTTTCCCTTAAACTTTTGTTAAAAAAAAATTATTAACAGTTAAGGGAGGTCTATAACATAATTTCACTTTTAGTTCTACAGTTGATGTGAGTGCTCTGGGTATTAAATTCTCTAAGAATTCATTTCTGTTAATTATAGATCATGTTCTGATATTTGCTTCTGCACAGAAGACATTTAGGGTCACTGAGTTTGCCCTGCATGCCAAAAGGTTCTAGATATGATGCCTGAGAGACTAAAGTTCAATTCTCAGTAGTAATGACATGCCCACAAAATCTCAAATGCAGTTCTAGTTGATAGGATGTGTTTCGGGATCAATATATCCAATCTTAGGTAGGGAGGTCAGCCTGTCACACCCATGGGTCTCTAGAGGAGTGAGGACTTAGGAGTATTTTGCAGTGGCCTTGCATCACTGAATTGGTCCATGGCCAGCATCCAGATGTAGCAGTTATTTCACTAGCATTTGATGGAGTTATTTTCCTTTGGTAATTTTAAGAAGGACGTTGCAATTCTACCAGGGATTTGTTTAAAATAAAAGCTTTTCATTCTAGACAACTTGCCAAGTGGGCTAGGGGTGGAAAAGTGCTTCTAAAGATAAAGTAATAACTTCTTGGAAAAAACAACACCAAAAAAACCCCAAACCATACAGTAATCTAAAATGGTGCGATTTACCGATGAGTTTCTGACAATAAAAGGCTTAGATGTTTGCTATCATCTTTCAACTGCACTCCTTAAAACCTAGTGACCTTATTAATGAAAAGGAAAAAATACAATCTGTTTTGTGGCAGATAAACTCATTACACACAAGGAAAAGAAGAGAAGAATGAAGAACTTGTAGAAAGATAGAGAGCAATAAATTTACCAGAGTCAGAATCTGGTCAGCAATAACTTCTGCGTTGTTTTATAAGGTACTTCTACTGTGCTCTATCATTCTATGAGAGAAAGCCTTATAACCACAGTAACTGCCCTATCATAGGCTGGTTAAATAGTTTTTGAGATAGAGATCACCATTTCGAAGACTCATATATCCCAGCACGGTAGGTGTAGTGCTACTTTTGTACTTTGTTCTGCCTTGTCAGGGATAAATGTTCATAGAAACATATATCAAACACTGTTTCTCCTTCTCTCCGTGTACGCGATTATTGCAGCTCGACTCGAAACCAAATGAACTCGGGCTTCAGAGCTGTTTGCAGTGATTTGCATGATTACCACAAATAAGGGTGGTGGCAGAGTGTTCAAAAGCAGTTTCCTTCACGTTGACAACACTTTATGATCAAATGACTGGCTTCACCTCTTATAGCTCTTTCCTTCTGGGATAAGAAAATTGAATTTTTAGAATGTATAACAAGCAACACATGTAGCATGAAATCATGGTGTTATAGGGCTGTACAAGTAAAAGATGAGCTGAAGAGGAGACTCACGGTACTGCTGTTGTTTCATACCCTGAAAATTCAAATTAGTCTAGAATTTGAAAGAAAACTGTATGTGTAATACTAGTGAATACTCTCAAAATGTGCTTAATATTCAGCATTTGTGGAAAACTGTTCAAATATCGTTTTTCTTTTCTTCTTCCTCTCTGCATTTTCTCTTGCAGAGAATCTCTAATTGGTTAGAACCTTTGAAGTTCAAGATATGTCATTATCACTAACTGGCATAAAATGCGACATAAAATCCTGAATTTAAAAACCCAAATGTGAAAAGTGAGAACTGATCCCAAGTTCCAAAATTAATTTAATTAGGAAAACAGCCTGTATGAGGAAATTTCATCAGGAATATTTTAAGACACGTTCATTTTTATTAGCTCTGTATCAAGCTATGTCTAAATTCTGCAACAGGTGTCTAGATTCAAGGGCTTTATTTCCATCTCACAGGTATGGTTTTTTGTGTGTTTGCTTGTTTGTTTGTTTTTAAATGCGTGGGGTGGGTGTTCCTGTTTGTTTTCCCAAAATCTAATAGAAAGCACATTCTGGAAAATAGATGTCCTATTTGTGTGGAAACTAACTTTGCTTCTTTTGTGTATTCTGTGCTCCCATTTTTACTTTCCAGTGTGCTACAGAGTGTCATCTGTAGGTTTGGCACTAAGGAGAATGGGATGCGTCGCATCTCTCAAGGCACAATTTATTTCGTACTGGGAAGGCATTAGTCCCTGTGTGATGCACTTTACATTTTCAGGATTCTCTTTGTAAGCACAGAAATGTAATTAAAAAATCCCAACCCTTTATACTCCTGCTCCAGAGCCACTTGCAATGGCAAATTTCTCCTTACAGCATAGAGGTTGCACAGGCTCCTGACATTGCACTGAGCCTGAAATGTGCAGGAGGAGGTGAAAAGCAAAAAAGTGTTCAGGGTGCTGTTTCTTAGCAATGGTGTTATTTCCAATTTGATGTCTGTGTGCTACAGAGAAGAACCGCAGCAGAAAAATCCCGAAAATAACTGTTAGTGGCTCTCCTGGATCTGAGCGAAGAGTCCTTGGGAACTGCCTGGCTTTTTATGCAGAGGTCAGTTTTATTGGTCTTTGATCCTTGCATTTGCTGCTGGACAGGCACTCTCATTCACCTTCCTTGGTTTCTCAAGATTTCTTTCTGGATTGTATATGAGACTTTTAGGTTCTATGCAAACCTCCTCTAGCCCTGCTGCTCCCTTGAGCATTTGCGGCAGCCAGGGAAAAGCAGAGCAGACAAAACTGCAATAACAGGGCTAAAAGTATTTTCCATTTCCCAAATCCTCCAGAGAAATGTAGTGGTGTTGTCTATAGGTGGTGCTGCTTGAGCCTGGAAAAAGAGCCTAGTATCTCCATAGCCTTGTGGTCCCCAGAGGGTGTTTCCCTGGGTGGTTTAAGACCAGCTCTCAATCTCCACAAGCAAATCTGGTTTGGGGGCTCAATGACTAAGAACTCTAAATCATCACAGTAGGAACAATGCTCGGCTGTTTGGTGCTGGGCTCTAGATCTCTTGGTGTTATTTGTTGTTAAATGTAGAGATGTAGAGCAAAAGCACTGAAGTGGAGTGATCATGGGTGCAATGCTAACAGCTTTCCAGGGCTGTAGCACAGAAGTCTCTTTCATAGAACCACAGAATCTTGGAAAAGACCCACCGGATCATCGAGTCCAACCGTTCCTATCAAACACTAAACCATGCTCCTCAGCGTCTTGTCCACTAGCCCCTTAAACCCCTCCAGGGAAGGTGACTCAACCCCCTCCCTGAGCAGCCTGTTCCAGTGCCAAATGACCCTTTCCATGAAAAATTTTTTCCTAATGTCCAGCCTAAATGTCCTCTGATTTGTTTGTGATCGGACATTTCAGTTGTCTGCGCAGCTTTGTCCATCATTTCAGCGCAAAAAATCAGATCAGTTAGTCCTTTTTCCAGTGCTTTTTGGGGACAGTGACTGAGGAACAGACCCAGTAATCGCTTGTATTGTTCCATTCCAATTTTATATTTCTCATTTTCTAATTTTGACCTTAGAAATGTGCAATGCTATAAAACAGCAATATTTTCTTAAGGAGAGCAAGAAAGGATGAAACCAGAAGACTGGGTCAGATACAGCAGTCAGACACACAGCAGTTTTATGTCAGGAAACGTTATAATAATTGTGGAATATACAATTGCTGTGCTGACAAAACCGAAAAAGTGCTTTTCATCTAAACAAATTAATTTGATTTATTGTGTTTTATATGTATGTTTTATTTAATATTTCCACCCTCCTCAAACACTCGGTGACTTTCCAAGAGCGTTGGAGAACTACAAGGCCGTGGTTTTGGCATCACCAATGACCTCATTACTGATCAGAAAACATCTGGGTAGGCAAAGCAATGTGTGTGTGTGTGTGTGTTCAGAAGGCTGGGGATGGATTAGCAACCCTTGTCTGCACAGGCCACCACATTGTGCATCTCACTTGGAGAAAGTCCTGGTGAGTTCTTGTCTTCAGATTTCATAGGCATTTCTCTAGGAGCTGTGTCACTTACATAACTCTATTTTAGCCCATATCTCAGGGGCTGGCAGCGCCACAGGAGCTGACTGCAAAGCCAGGGTAGATGCTGCTGCCAGGTACTGGCTGTGGTGGTTGATGAAGGAGACAACTCATGTCTGTCGCTTACCTGTTTACCAACCCTGTGGTTGCCCTGGGTCCTTTTAGGCATTCTTGGATCACCTCTCCTAAAGCACAAGTCTTGTTTCTTTGTTTCGAGTTGCTTTGTGTATGCTCAGGTTGACGCATCCTGCAGAGATTTGTATTAAACTTTCATATTGCATTTTCAGCAGAGACCCCACAATTTGCTCAGTACACATCAGTAGAGAAGATATGTAATAAAAATCAGACAAGTGTACTTATTTTCCAGAATATAGACACTACCCTACCATTATGCTTTTTACATTTAACAGTATAAACAACAATTTAGTTTGCCCTTAATGTCCTAAATATGCTTAGATCCATCACTGTCAAAATTGAAGGGCAAGGCAAAAGGACAAAGAAAAGATGTTAAATGTTCCACAGAAATAACCCAAAATACACTTCTAATAACACATGCACATTGTTAAAAAAAATGAACAAGTAATAGTACAGGAAAGGGTGTGTATTTATGGTGTCATACAGCGTGGAAACAAAGCCAGACTGTCTCTGATGTTGTTTACCCACCAATGGAAAATGAATCTCTTGTATTAGAGGATTTACCCCTTTTTTTGTGCAAGAAACGCCTTGCCCTGGGTGCTTTAGGGAGGGGAAATTCTGCAGGGGGGTCAGTAGATATCGCTGCCACATGGAGAACTGGAAAAAAAGCATTGGTGTCCTTTCAAGCTACACTGCAAGGTGCATGATCAGAAGTAGAAACTCTAAAAAGGAGGGCATCTTTTAGGTCTGTGGATGAAGGTTTGTTTATGCAGAGAGGCTATTGTAGAACAAGACAGTGGGTCCACTTAAAGCGCGATACCTACATTGACTTCCTAGGTAGATGTTTGTTTTGCTTTTCCAGTGCTTATTGCAGCAAGTAACAAGGGGACCATGACTGTGCTGGTCATGAGTGGGGGGAGCTGTTGCTGTATGGTTAGGCTGGGTCACAGAATCACCACCATGGAATTACCAGTTTGGAAAAGACCCATCGGATCATCGAGTCCAACCATGTCCAGACCTATGTCCGAGTGTTCCATGGTAAAGAAGAATCAAAGAAAATAGTAACTAAGCAGGTTGAATCTAAGCAGCAGGATGGGCTTAGTACCAAAGGTATGTTTTGGTAGCACAAAATATAGCAGAAAGCTAGGGCAGCAGGTTTTGCTCGTCTTCTCCTTGCTGCCCCAAAGGAGAGGGGGGCTGCTTCAGAGGCAGTGGTTGAGCACACCTCCTTGGAACTGACTGCCCCAAACTGCAGAACCAATCCTGTGAGCAACTACTGATTTCCCAGGCTAGGTTGATGAGGGATGGGGCTGCTGATTTGTTTGATTCTGATAGCTGTCACATCACTTTCTAACCAAGAGCTAAAAGAGACAGTGAGTGACAAGAGGCAAATGAAGAGTAAGTCAAGAGACCCGTGTGCTGGGAGAATTTACTGAGCAGAGCAGTCGTGCGTCATGCCTAGAAACGGAGTAGACTTGTAGATAGAGATGTTCATTGATGGGGTGTGGTAGGTGAGTAACAGTGAGGTAAACTGTTCTGGCTGTGGGACATATTCCTCCTGCTGGTCTATTTTAAGGATAGAATTCTACCCCACTCCAATAATGCTTTTATCACGGTTTAAAACAAGATAGGCATATACCAAAAATAATTCCAAGTTTAGCTTCAAGTTAATTTTTTGGTGTAGCTTCTTTGTTACAAATTCGTAAGTATTTCTGGTACATTTGGTGTTATTAAATTTAAACTCCAAATATGTGTCCTATATTTTATGAGATGTGAATGAAAGTTGTTTAGATAGTAACATGTTTGCAATCCCACCTCAGCTCAGACGTCTGATAGACTGCATTGGGATTGAACAGCCATTTCGTGTATTTCTGAGCGATCAAAATATGCTAATGATTTAAGAAAAAATGTTTTCTCCTACCTTCATATTCAGCTTTTTAATATCATACGAGACTACGAGTATATATTATAGTATTTTTTTCATAAAAGGCTTGAACTTTGTATAGTCAACCTATCAAAAAATATATAAATTATACAAGAAAAAAAAACCCTGCATCATTTTTTTCCCTGGGAAGTGGAGCAGTTAATATTCAACATGAAATGTCTAATCTTTAAATACATTATAATCTAACTGCTTAGGATAATTTTTGATTTAATACCTTAAGAGTCTGCAAAGCCTGAAGGATGGGATTATTAAAATGGAATTTTAATGTCAAAATTATCAGAGAAGAGAACATATTGCTAGTGTTCATAAAAAAAATGTATTCAATTTCTGTTTGATTTTTTCAAATAAGAGATGAGAATATATTTGATTATAGCTAGTAAGTATTCCAAAAGTTGATCAGATGACTGCAGGTCATTGCAACATAAGTGCTGTCAACTGTGGGGATTAGTATATTTAAGACACAGAAATATATGGTAACACATAAACATACCTGGTCTGATGACTCAGTTATAAGCTGCCATGAAGATGCTGCATAGGGAGAGATTCAGGAATAAAAGCTACACAAACAGCATTACTAACTGCCCAAGCATTAAAAAACAAACAAACAATCTCAATGTGCCTTGCAGGTGTAAATAAAAATCTCTGACTTGCTTAGAATTTGAGTTTTAAGTCTTCTACCCCAGCTGTCAGGCATACTGCACTAGTGCCCAAGAGAAGAAGCCAAGCTTCTTAGAGCTGTGATAACCAGCCAAAATTCAGGTTTTCCTAATCATGGAAAGAATGAGCTCTGAAAAGTCTTAGATATAAGCAAAGCATCCCAGCAACCTTTATACCTGCCTTCCTTGAGTGCATAAATTAGTGTGAAAGCCAGTAAGGAGCTCTCCAGTGCCCAGGCATCTCCTACCTGTTCATGATGTGAACGTTGGGGTTGGACTCAATGATCCTTGTAGGTCCCTTCCAACTCAGGACATTCTATGACAACTATTCATTTCTACAACTTAAGGTAGTGTCTTGATACAGAAAAGATAATCACTTCCCAGAATATTTCTGCTGACGGACCTGCAAGCTCTCTGAAGACCAGTACAATTTTGTCAGTTGTTTTTATTTAGACTATCATGTAAATCTTCCACAGAGAGCCAGAGAAACCTAGAGGTTGCAGCTTCAATAGACTACTCTGAGTTGCCTTCTAGAGTCGTGGTCTGGTTTTCAATACGTGTCTGTCCAGTGACTGGCATATAAAAGTGATCTAACTCTAGGATAAAAGGGAAGGATCTCTGTTATGTAAATGCAGGCAAAAAGACTTCAGATAGAGTTGCTTTAAGCAGTTTGGAAACCTAATTGAGTCTAATGGGTTTGGCAAGATTTTTTTCCTTCTTCTTGGAAGATCTGGCATTAATTGTCTGGAATTAGTGTAATATTGTGCAAGTTAACAAGGTAAAAATTACTGTTAAAAAGGCACTTGCAGACTTCACAGGCTTCATCTGTGATAAAGTGTCTGTTATGGATGCAAATCTGGCAGGATGAGAAAGGGGAAAACATTGGTTTGCCTGTAAAGAAATAGCCAGAGGAAAATAGAAAAGCAGTCCTGGTCAAAAATGCCTATGAGGGAAAGGTGCTGCCACCGTGGTCTTGTTTTCAGCTCAACAGTACAGCTGAACAAACACTTTAGGGTGAATAAAAGATGATTGTATGACTATTAATTGAGATATCAAAGTAAATTTTGTATTCATAAATCCTTTTCTATTTGCCAGGACTGGTTATGTACAGGTTTTACTTTCATAAGAACATTCAGAGGAGTTGACCATCTTACAGTGAGTGCATTTTTTGCATTTGCACAAATTATTTTCTCTGGTCTTTTTTCCTGTTTGCAAAGGTTGATTTTTCTGGTCATAAAGGAATTCTTTTTTTTGCCTAAAGAATTTACATCATGAATAATACACCTAGGTCACTTGTCCAACCCTCTTTTTTGCATTGAATAGGATTTATTTGTATGAGGAGACAATCCTTCTCACAATGAACAGTTGAAGACTGTAACATAACAAAAAAATATGCAAATAACCCAGAGGTTGCAATATGTTTGTATAAAGTATTTAAACAATTTCAAATAACAACTGAACTTGTAAAAATCAACATCTGTTCATGGATTATTCATGAATCAAAATGGTAAAATTCCTTCAATAAAAATAGTTTTCAATGAACAGTTGCCCCGGTTGCTGAAAAAATAGGATTCATGCAACCAAAATCTCAACTTTGAGACTTCCATGCACTTCAAGTTCATTAATGCTAAAATTATTCTCTGGTATATAAATCAAATAACGCAAGTAGTCCAACTAAAAAAACCAATAATGAGATAACATTTAATTATACTATAATTGTGTCTTTTCCACAAAATATATATTTGGAGTGCATCTGTAATAGTGTTTGTCAATTTATGAAGGAGGATTATCCCCATAGCAATAAAAACTCTTCTTTCTCTTTTAGCAAGCACCTACGATGATGAGTTCATACCTAATGATTTACAACTATTAATAGAAACTATAATAAGAAATCAATAGTCATTCAAACCTACAAGTATAATTTTTACCCAACTGAGAGAGAGGTAGGAAGCCATCCAATGGTTTGGCATAAAGACACAAAATCCACAGTAGGTGTCATTTTCAGAACAATGCACATTTTTAATTTATGAATGTTCTTTTATAAACTTGTATATACAGCCATTTTTTTGATTTTTTTTTTCCTCCAGTGCTACATAATTATAACTTGCAAAATGTAAATATTTATGAATTCACAGGATGTTCGCTGGAAGAGAAGAATGTTATACTTGCAGATTTTTTTTGTACTTGCAGGATTCACATAATATTATTTGCCATCATGATGTACTGAAAAATGCAAAAAAATATAATATTCTACATTTGACTTTTCTGAAAAATACCATCTGGTGTTATTTTTTGAGAGTCGGAGATTAGCTCTGTAATTGCTTATAGTTAGAGATAGACATTACTACATTTATTGACAATTTTATTCTCTACAATAATCTTACATTTAAATAGTGACTTTGTTCCTGAAGGATGCCAAAGTGATTAAATTGATATTCAAACTCTTTGGATCGCATCACCCACAAGTGAAATGCAGCCATCTCTGGGGTGAAATATTGCAGCTGTTTAACAATGTTCAACAGCACTCTATAACAGCTCTGGAAATGAGGAATACCTTATTCAAATGAAAACGGGGACATTTAGGTAGGTAAAATAATTATCCAAGCTGGTATTTGGCCAGGATGTTAATGGTGACACGTCTATACAAGGAAAAAGTTTACACTGAATCCTTAATAACTGTATAACTCAGGACCGTGGGTCCGCTGCTTGTCTCAGAGAGGACGTTCCCCAAGTGAAGCCCCATCACTCTTCAGAGCTGACTGAAACTCTGATGCTGTGCACAGACTGTGGAAAACATAGCTTAAGACACTCGGGTGTTTCTTGACCTCCTGGATGTAGTGCCCCAACTCTTGTGAACCCCTCCTCATGCAGAACTCCACTGTGGTATCTCTGCAGATTTGGAACCCGCAAGTGGGTCTAAGTTACCCATCAGATAACTTTGATTACCAAAATGGATCTCGGAATATTCTACCTTTTCCTTGCCTAAATTTCATCCCACTTCAGAAGCAGATGTGACAGCACCTATATTCTGATTAACTACACAAATATAGTAGTCAAAGCCTTTCCATAGACCTGTGTTGGTTGGCTTTCATCTTTTTCATGAGATGGCGATTGTGATCTAGTGGCTTATCCTATCACCTTACTATCCTGGGTTGTTGTTCTTTGTTTTAGTTGATGTATCCAAGCTGGACAAATATTTCAACAAATATTTTCTTCAACAGAGTTATGCTAAAGCTGTTGATGCCATTAGACTTTCATCATAAGTCTATTGCTCGTGAATTAAACGGACAGGACTTGAAACGTGAACTGCATCCGTCAGTCTCGGTGTAGCAATAAATTTAGCTCAGGCACATCATCAGCGTTGAAAGAAAACGTTTGTCAAAGCTAAAGCGCAAGCAACTCTGGTAAGTTATCTGCCTCTACAAAAGCTTCTGTTCTCATATATGCCAGAAGTTCCTGCTTACCCACAGTTGCCAACCACAGTATATTTTTGCACCACTCTTCTGTTTGTCATCTACAGTGCTTATTGATGTGCAATTACATCCAAGCACGTGCTCCACGACTGTGCTCTTTCTCGTTATCCAGTTGTCAGAGATGATCAAAATATCATGCCTGTGGATTTCTTCAGTACATGTTCAGCAAGCCTTTCTCTGTGCTTTCTCTAGCTGGAGCTGTCACATGAAGGAGTACAATGGAAGCATCAGTCCTCATCAGATGGACTAATTCTCCTTTACTAATTTATAATTTTACCAATACCTCCTCTGCCTTCTTGGTTTTAATGTCCTGTTGAACAGACTCCTGACTGCCTAAAGTAAGAGTTTCTCTAGACTTCACAGAAAGAATCAATACTGTCACTACAAATAAGTATGGATGACATTGAACATGGCAGGAAATTATCCTCTAAATAGAGACCTGTGAACACTGGAAACTGCCAGTGAAACCTCTGCTCTTGGCTTTGCGAGTTTTGTTTTAGATGAGTAGAGTGCGCTATATGGGAAAAGATCGGGTGTCAAAGCTGGGCACTTTTGTTGTGGGAATTAGTCACATTGCTTTCATGATGAAATCAGTTAATCAAACTTTTTGATTAAAGCCTTTTTATCCAGCACTGCTAATTGATCAATGCTGAAATTTTCTGTGAGAAAGAATTATGATACATTTCCCAACGTGCTAAAAGGTTGGAGAAATGAAATTTGTTTAAAAATACAATTTAATTTTTCTGTATAAAATTTCCCTTTGGACGTGGAAAGCCATATGGTTTTCATTATTTGGGAAGTCAAAATAGAGGGCATCCATCTTTTACTTCATCTTCTAATCTTTGAAATTGCAGAAAGGATAATTGTTGAAAGCCATTGTTTGATCACATGTGATTATTAAACTACAATTTAGCTAATAAATGTTGTTGAGGTAAACTATGTGAACCCTTGTGGTGAACTTCAGTTGAAACTGATCCTTGAAAGTGTTTGGATGATAGCATTTTACAGCTAGTGTCCTTTTTTCACCTGGAGTACCTAAACTCTTTCAAGTTCAAATAGGCTGGTCTTGTCCTCAGTTATAGGATGCCTTCTATATGCATGCTGTTTAAAATCTTCAGGCATTGAAATTGTTTCCAGTGTTGGTCTGATAAAGCCCTATATAGATTTTATATATAAAACCCTGTACTCTGAGGGAACTGGGTTTATTTTAGCCTAGAGAGAGAAGGAAGCTGAGGGGAGACCTTATCACTGTTTACAACTATCCGAAAGGAGGTTGTAGCAAGGAGGGCATCGATCTCTTCTCCCAAATGACAGGCAATAGGATGAGAGTGAATGGCCTCAAGTTGCATCAGGGCAGGTTCAGATTGAGCATCAGGAGGAATTTCTTCACTGAAAGGGTTCTCAGGCACTGGCAGAGGCTGCCCAGGGAGATGGTGGAAACACCATCCCTGGAGATGTTTAAAAGATGGGTAGATGAATTGCTTAGGGATGTGACTTAGTAGTAGGCAGGTACGTCTGGGCTTGATGATCTCAAAGTTCTTTTCCAACCTTGTGATTCTATGATTGCATGTATATTTATTTATTTTAATCAAGAATTAGAGAATACAGAGCATTTGGTTATCGTGAACATTAGGGCTATGTCTTATTTCCCAGCACCTCACTATAATTAACTCTGTCTTCTTAGGGTAACAAATCTAAAACATGGAGATTATGATTTTCTTCAGCAAATCAATGGCATGGCCAGGAATATCTCTGTTCCTCCTTCACAGCTGACATTGTACACCAAGTCAATTCACTGGAATATTTAGTTATTACAACTTGTGTAAAGAAAAGCCTGCAGGTTGTTCTGCTGTGTTTTCTTGTCGTTTTGGTGGGCTGGGGTTTTTTGGTGGTTTGGCTTTGTTACTCTCTCCACTTGTAGCAACAGCCTGTTTCCCTGCCTAGTTTCCTTCTGTTTAGGTGTGTCATCTTCAAAGCTACGTCAGATCCTCATGGCAGTGTTTGTATATTTGCTTCTGAAGTGTAAAATCAGATGTTTTGTGGGGGGAAAAAAAAGGTTCAGGTTCTGTATTTGCAGAAAAGAAAGTAGCAAAATCAAAATGGGGGATTTTATTCAAAAGAAGTCGTACAAAATGCAAATCTACTGTATGATTTTGTGATGGTTGGCGGCCAATATTTTTTATGTATTCAGTATGACAATGGCACAGTCGGCTTTTGGCTTCTTTAGGAAACAAAATGTGTACATAAACACGATGATCTCAAACGTAATGATCTGGGAGCAGAAAGTCTTTATATCCCTGTGTCACTACATGAAGATAATATGGATCCATTAATTTTGCTGCAGTGAGTTATTGCGTGAATTTGGGATTTTTGAGATTAAACACTTCAAAGGATATCAGGACCAACTATTTTTCTTGCTCTCCCTCCTATTTTAGTGATTTTTAGGAAAAAAATTCAAATGTTTCAATATGATGTTTATTGCCACCTAGCTCCAATTCATACTAGTATTTCAGAGCTAGATTCAGTAGTAAAAACTTACTCTTCAATATTTTTGTTATTTACTAGTAGATATATTAAAATATAAAAGTATTAAGAAGCAATGCAATGTTATGAAAAAAAAAAACAAACCAACAACTAGCATTTGCCTCCAAGACGATCCTTATTGCTGCAATGCAAATTATTCTTGGTGAGAGTTTGAGGGTTCTTGTCCTAAGTCTCTGCTCAGTGCTGCTAGGGCTGCAGGAAACCTCTGCAACGCTGAGCTCTGAATAGAAACTGCCATGTAAAAGCACAATATCAACATCATATTCACTGCAGAACAAAGTGTTTTCCTCCAAAGTATGCTTTCCTTTAGGAAAAAAAATTACTACCTTTTTGTTTTTACTTTCAGTTTACTGTGAGTTTCGTATTGACTTTTCTTGTAGTAGAAACCAGACATTACCTGTCTGGTGCTGCTCTGTGCAGAGGGGACTTTGTAGGAGGAAGAGTTTTCTCTTGTGGCTTCTAGAGACTCTGTCCCTTCTTGGCTTTGTACAATATTTGCAATAGGGACACTCCAGACTGTCTAAACTATATAGTTTTTAGCATCTATAATAATAAAATAATAGCAATTTTGTCAAACTAAACTAAGACAGCTTATGTGTAATATCATTTTCCTCTTTTTCTGTCTTCAGCTGCCCTTACTCCTTTATAATTACCAGTGTAGACATTTGTGAAAGCAACATTTAATCCTACAACAAGAATATAGATCTGTAGAATTTTTTTGTTTACTCTCTGTCAGTTAAAAAGAAGCTTTTGTGGTATTCTCTTCATTATTACATTAATTACATTATTTTTGAGTTATAAAAAGTAAACAGTAATTTCAGGGCAGATGAAAAATGTCATTCCACTCAAAATGAATGTTCTCAATTATAATGGGAGAGTTTTTTAGAAAGCTTTTTTTACATATATTTGAATAATATTTTCAATGAGTTGTCATTCTAAATTGAAATATAAAAATCTTATTTGACATGGAAATGGTTTACACTTCATGCTAAAAAGAATTCAGAAAAAAAATGAGGAAATTATTTTTAAACAATAACTTTACATTTTCCAGTTGACATAGGTGTGTCAAATTTAATGTTTTGTTGCAAATTATGAAGAGAAGATTTACATTTGGGACCATATTATAGCATCTATTTTAAGTAGATATTAGTGTTTTGATTGTAGGTTGTTAAAAATTGTGGCGTAATCGGCTTTTTGCTGAGAAACCTACTCCTGGTGTATTAGAAGAGCGAGACTCCTTCTAAAGGTGTAATTAATGTCTCTGCTATATTTTGCTAATTGGTAGTAAAGATTTATATTTATGTGATGTAATGCAATTTAAAATACAAGCGTGGGACACATCTGCTCAAGAATTGACCATTCTCTAGTCCCTTTTGGGTGTGGAACTGCTTTTTAGGGGTAGGCCACTGTAGAGCTGCAGATGTGGCTGTCTGAATCCTCATGACACCAGCAGAAGACCAGGGTACCTCTCAGAAGTCAGATTATGACCTTCTGTCCTTATTTTACAGATTACTATTAATTTGGAATTCAATTATTTGAACTATTCCAATACCTGAAGCGACCTTCCAATACCTGAAGGGGCTCCAAGAAAGCTGGGGAGGGGCTGTTCACAAAGGCTTGGAGTGATAGGATGAGGGAGAATGGGTATAAACTGGAGAGGGGCAGATCTAGACTAGATATAAGGAGGAATTTAATCACCATTAGAGTGGAGGCCCAGGTTGCCCAGAGCAGGGGTGGCTGCCCCATCCCTGGAGGTGTTCAGGAACAGGTTGATGGGACTTGGAGCCCCTGATCCAGCGGGAGGTGTCCCTGCCCATGGCAGGGGGGTTGGAACTGGGTGATCTTTATGGTTCCCTCCAACCTATACTATTCTATGATTCTATTTTTTAGACCCTAATAGTGAAGAAAAGGTCTGTTTTGCATTCCTGCTATTACACCACCATGTGAACCATTTGGAATGAAAATTAGGAACTAATGTAATGATCTGTGAAATTCTAACTTTTCTATGCTACTAAAGGAAAATCTGGAAAATGTTCTACCTTAACAGAGAAATAGAAATATGCAATCCTTTTGCATTTCCTTAGTAAAATTGTCTGGGGGGGGAAAAAGAACCCAAAACAAAAACACAACCACCGTTTATGCTAGGCTCGATCATGTACAAATGTATTAAAAATCTATAGAATAACTTGATAAAAAAGGAGGAAGGAATCACCTCTGGGGAAAAAAACCCCACATGAACTCTTTGAACAAACTGAATGTTTAAGATACATGTAAAAAAATTAAAAGTGTTAGTGTCATAATTTTACTATATTAGAGTGAATTTGTTTTTAAAGGGCAGAACAATAGTAATACCAAAAAAGTACCATGAAGACTGATAGGAAAAAAAAGCTCTATAAGTACCTCCAGAAATTAAGCTATTTTTAAGAGAAAGGTTTGTATGCCTATGAATGCATCTAGCAAACTGTCATGTCAGAAATTAATTTCTAAGAAAATATCCTAAAAAAGAAAAATGTAAACCTCAAGGTTTCAAGTAGAAGTTCTTAAAATTGACAAGTTTTTGGTCAGTCAAACATTTGTGTCATTGGATTTTACAGATGTGGAAGAAGAAAACTGGGGATGTTTAAGGAAACATTTCCGGTAACTCGATAGATTTCCCATAAGACTGAGGAATATTTGAATTTTTTTGTTTAATACTGTTCTCTGTTGGCAACTCTGAAGTGAATAAGATGAGTGAATCTGGAAAAAATGAGTAAGTGATGGAATTACAGGTAGGTAAATTACCATGTGTATGGAAAAAAATGCAGGCTATAGTCAACTTCAATTCACCTAAACCTCCCTTGCTGCTCTGTTTCTGATCATACTTTTTCTGGGGAAAAAGTATGAGCTTACATTATGTAGTTCCAAAGTGTAAATTAGTTTGTTTAAATGGATCACAGAATAACCAGGTTGGAAGAGACCCACCGGATCATCGAGTCCAACCGTTCCTATCAAACACTAAATCATATCCCTCAGCACCTCATCCACCCGTGCCTTAAACACCGGATGAGGGTCTGCATAGGATTAGGGTGAGACAAATAATTTGTTTTAAAGGCCCTCAAACGTACCTGTACAAATATAAAAATCTAAAATGTTAAATCATAGTTTTTATGACCATTTTCCTCAAAGTCTTATTCTTCAATAAGATAGGTAAGTCGATCCAGCCCACCTGAAGACACACTGTTCAGGGATCTATTCAACTCAGGTGGAAGGAGAACGTACCCTAGGATATGATGTGTTCTTTCTGGAGGTGTTATGAACTCAGGTTTAAATCAGCCTTGACAGAGCATTCAAAGGCTGAGGAGAGCACAAATAAGAAGCATAAAGTGAAATCTCAACACACTTACAGCTAAAATTTGTTCTTATGCAGGTCAGGTGATCCCTTACCTACACTGAATTTAATTCTTGATGTACTCACAGAGATATGTTTGAGCTAAAAGACAGTGCTGACACCAAAAAAACCCAGATTTATACAGACTGTGAAGAAACTGTGAATGTAAGTAGAAAGCTCTTACCCGTTAGAAATGTGAAGTTCCAGAATAATCTGCCTATGGTAGCAAAAACATGGTTATAAGGTGAACCTGTATTAGTTTATGAAAATAGTTATAAACTGGATATGAGAATGTGATGGATTTAATGAACCAGAAGATCTGAGAATGTGACAGATTTAATGAACCAGAAGATCCCTTTTGGTCATCACCTTTGGAAGATCAGTGTTTACATTAGTGTAAATAGAAATATTGTGTGAAACAGTTGCACATAGAAAGTTCATGCTAATATAAGTAGCGTTGGGGGTTCTTCCATTCTTGGTTTGGCACAGGTATAATTCAACAAAATACAGGCATCTGTTAATACAGTGTATGCACTGATTCGTGAGGAACTGCCTGTAAGCTCAGAGTTATCCAGATACAGTGTGTTTCGTAGCCTCAGGGTTACCAGTCATGGTACTTCTCAGATCAGTGAAGGTGCTAGAAATGCTTAAGGGCTTTGCTATTTTGGCGCTAGTTGCCGAACTGAAACCCAAATTTGAACTCTGAAGTGTTTTTCTAATGCATAGTGCCCTTGCAAATCTGGACTGTTGTCAGCTGAAATAAATAAATATGTAGTAGAAAAGCAAGACATTAATGTAGTTGCAAAGTATGCGTCTAGTTTAAATCTCACCATATAGCCTGCACGTACCTGCTGGGTTGCGATATTGCTGTCAGTTCAGAAATGCATATGACTGTTTCTTCCCTGCAGGTGCACAGCAAGTGGATAATCTGTAAGTACCTGTGGGTAGCTCCAGATGGCAAATATCTTGCTACCTTGCTGTACCTCCACCTTTCTGCTAAGTCTTTTTATGCTTTAAATACTTGTTGGCGCTCTTTAGTGGTTAGAAATATAGCCATAGCTTGATTTGAAAACACAGTATGTGTGTTTCAGAATCTGAATTTTGAATAGTTTTTCCACCGTGCTCTGCCTTTCTGCATACACAAGGAATTTGGATTTAATTGTTCAGATCTTTTAGTAGAGGTCTAAGTCCCAGAATAAGCACAAGCAGAGGGTGGAAGTCATTACACTTTCAATAGGGGTAAAAATGTTTCTAGGTGGACTCGTTTGCACAAATTGCATAGCTGTGTCTTGTTTTAATTGAAAGTTGCCAACATCTGCATTTGTAGTCTTTGTTTTGAGACACGGATACAGTTGTCTGTTTTGAAGAGCTCTGAACGTGAATGTTAGGTATTTGGAAATGCAGGTAGGAAAAACTTGTGATATTGACTTTGTTCATGTTAATTTGCCAACTACAGCAGAATTACTTCATTAGGATTATGTTTGGGAGGCAATACGTAAATTACTTTTCAATGAAAATATCTATTTAATATCTTCTACCAGAAAAGTTTAGTTTATCCGTCCAAATTACTTTCTACCATGAAAAAAGCAAAAATGTCTGCTTGAAAGCTTTTTTTTCTCTAAACAGGGGAAGTGGAATTGAAGAACCCTGCTGGGAGAGACCTCCAGCTGCAAGGGGGGAGGAAGGTGCCTGGTGACCTCCAGATCTGACCTTCCTTAGCAGTTCACCTGCAGTGCAACCAGAGAGGCTGCATGCCCACTCTGACTCACTGCAGATCTCAGTTGTAACATACTGAAGGGCCTGGTGACTCACTGTCTTGCTCAAAGGATAGATCAGGATCTTCTAAACCAGCTAAAAGTTGCTGCAATCTACTCATTGTAAGTATACTCTAAAGTTACTTGATGTAAGTGCAATTGCACTTTGAAGAGAAGGCCATAAAACCAGCCATAGTTTCTAATTGCTTAGTTATTTTACTACACAAGCTACTAGGACACCTCAGGTTTATTGTATTGAAAATATGTGCAGTGTCTTTGGATCAATTTTTCCTTTTCTATGCTGCTGGGTCAGTGAAGTGGGACCTGTGGCTGGGCAGAACACCACTGAGCTCAGTGCTCTTCCGTGTGCAGCAGGAGCCTGCTTCTGTGACCTTTATGGGAAAAATGAGTGATATTAAATATTAGGGTTTCATATTATGACTTCCTTTATGTTTGATCACTACGTAAAACAGACAGTCCCTACTGTAGTCTTAAAATCTGAATAATGGAATGCAATGAATTAATACAAGACAAGGAGTAGGTTAAATATAATCAGATTTTCCGGGGTTTCCTCTCACTGTCAGTCATTAATTACACTGGACTGTTATATTATTTCAGACATCAGTAAGATGTCTTGGAAATTATTTAAAGTGTGGTACACTTAGAAGGCTCTTCAGAAAGACTTAGGTAGCAGTTATAGATAAACACATAGAACCACTCAGGTCCCCAATCATCTGCTGCAGGAGCTGGTAGTAACTGTATTTGTGTAGCATCCTCCCTTCAATGGGACTTGACATCGGTTTCTCACTCTGCATCATGAACAGCTAAAAGGCATATCTGTTTAAGTCATTATCTGTATCATTGTATGGAGTTGGTTTTATTCACATTCTGTTGGCTTTGAAAACAAAAATCCAGCCCAGTATCACTGGGTTCCTGTGTGTGGCTTAAGGAATTACACATTCTGCCTTTTGAGAGTGTGAAATTATAGTTGTATAAAATCACCCAGCAGTTCTTTACCCCGAGTTGCATTTTATTACCCATTTCAGATATAGCCATGAGGTAACAGCTAAAAAGGTCACAGTGCAAATACATGTGCAGAATTTAGAGGAGAACTTATTCTTTCTCCAGTAAACACACACCGGATGCAAAAAGAAGAATTGGAACGTTTTCAGGAGGCAGCTCGGGCCAATACGGCGCTCATCAGGGACCATTTCAAAGATTAGTTTCTGATGTCCATAGAAGCATATTGTGTGAGCCTGCTTTTAGATAACGCGCTGTTTCTGTGCATTGCCATCTCCTCTGAAAGCGTTGCGGCTGCACAGGTCTGATTGCTGGATTTTGCAGCGTCCTGCGAGAGCTGCAAAACCTCGGCAGTGCGAGCAGCCTGGCTGCCTCTGTAAAGTGAGCCTGTAAAGCTTTATTTCCTTCTGGGAAAGAAAGCAGATCTGAATGTTGCCCAGATTTCAAATGACCTGCCCAGTACTAAACAAAGATTCAAAGGAAGAGGAAACGGGGAACGTTTCCAGAAATAAAACCTCAGGTGATCTGGTTTCTATTCTCAGCTCCGACACTCGCTTTTTTTGTCAGCCTTGATAAGCCATTTAGCTGTGCCTCTTTCCTCGTCTTTATAATAGGGATAGCAGTAGTATTGTAAAGCCAAAATCAATATTGCTAGTAAAACACTGAGGGTCATGCTTGCACAGGAGGCCCACACAAGCGCGTATGTACTGCTTAAGACCTGAAAGACCGGGCAGTTAAGTCCTCCACTGGGACCAGGTGTCCTTAGCCCAGATATAGAGGATGAGGGCAGAGGGCAGTCATCACCATGTGAGATTTGCTTTAATAAAGCACATAGAGACCTTTTGGGGTGAGTCATACTGAGCAGGCTTTGGGGAGAAGGGCTTCCCACCCTGATAGCACTCCTGGCCACTGGGTGGGATGCAGCAGGAGCAATTTCCAAAAGGCCATTAGCACAATCTGGTCTTCTCAATAAATATTAACAAGAATTAGCTGGAAAAGAGGTGAGAAAAATCTCACTTTCCTCCCTCTCCTATTCTCGGGTTCAGTAGCTTGGGAGTGTTTGGCTGAGCCTGCCAGTGTTTTAGAGATGAGGAAGGAAAACCCTCAGAGCTGCACATTCAGCTTTTACAGCAGCCTAAATGCTCCAGTGGCAGTATATGGGTTGTGGACCTTCTCCATCAGGCCTGAACAGCCAACTACAGATCCCTAAGTGAACATTTGAAAGACTGAAACTTTAAAATAGCATAGACTAGAGTAGATTAGACTAGGGTGTCTCAGTTAGAAGGGGACTTCAGCTGCCATCTAGTCCAACTGTCTGACCACTTAGGGGCTGAGCAAAAGTTAAAGCATGTTGTTAAGGCATCGTCTAAATGCCTCTCAAATACTGAGAGGCACAAGGCACCTTTCTATGAGATCTTGCTCCATCTTTATTTAATTTTGATTTAGACATTCATTTCTAAAAGCACAAACCTGTAGCTGCAAGAATCTCTGTTTTATAATCTGTCTCGTTGAGTTTCTCAAAGCTGAGTGACTGCATTGTTGGGACGACGTGTCATTCCTGATTACATTTGCATGTTGGTTTAAACATAACACTACATGCCAGAGCTTCCTAACTGGATGTGATGCAGCATCAAAATGATGTTTCATGCTCTGGGAACTTTAAGAAGTCATTGAAGGGAGAAAACTGAGATGCCTGTGGGAGGAATGACAGGAATTTGGGTTTGATTCTACTCTTTTCTAGGTAAGTGGTAAAACATATGTTGACTGAGTTTGAAGCAAGATGGGTCTGCAATGATTCTGAAAGATAGGTGGTGTCTTATGCTTTGTCAGTACTAACCTTCTGAGGAATGGGATGTCCTTCCATTGTTTTTTAGAATTGCCCATTTCTTGTAAAAACATTGCAGAATAATAACTGCTGGTGTTTTATTTATAAAAATGCTGGTGGAGGTATTTATTATAAATGAAATTAATTTTGAATTAGCTTCCTTTTCCGTTCATGACTGATTTTTGCAATGTTCTGTTCTTATTATTCACTCTATAATGTAGAAGGAGACAGCTTATGTCTCCTTTATTTCCCCTTGCCATTGTTTCTTCAAATCCTTCCAAGTAGGGATAGAATATTTAGGAGGGATTGCACTACTATTCTTGAGCCACCTATTCTCCTCCAGGATTTGTTTCTGAAGGTCTGAAGAAGGACTGGAAGAGCCTATGCATATTGTAGAGTCATGCAGGCTAGGTGAGGTAGAACAGGTTGGGTGAAGGTCTCCTACTGTGTATGTGCAGACTGGGTCATTTCCCAAAACATCTCAGATTGCTGTGCCAAACAATGGACATTCAACATCTCCATTCTCAATCTCTAACATGTAATAAAAGCATCACATTGAGTATGACCTTTGCAAAAGCAAAACTTATAAAGCCATCCAATATTACACCTACATAGAAAACCCTCACAGATTTCATTTCCACTGTATTAGAGCTGAGTTGTATGCAGTAGATGACACCCAGAGACATGGAAGACTATAAGCTAACATTAAGTGATAATGTGCAAACGATCTTTAATTACAATTTGCCAAATGCCTAGTGCCTATCCTATACAAGGTACTATTGAAATCAATACTATTGAAATGTGGGTTATTTCATTCCTGATTTTGGTCTTTCACTTTTTTCTTTGTTATTTGTTTGTTTGTTAACAAGTGTTTGCTAGTATTTAGTTAGTGGATACTGTTCCCAAGATTCAACTTATTTGTCTGACTTTATAAAAATGCAATTTTTTCTCTCTAATCTGGGAAAAGTAGCACTTGCTATTCGAATTAATCCTTGGATCTGAATACAAACCCATCTTCTGTTCTTGAACTATCCAGAAATCACTCCCAGCTACATAACCCAAAGGTTTTCATAATCTTAGTTATAAGTAATGTGCATGATAGAAGAGTAAAAATTAGGACTAATTGCCTACCATATTTCACCACAGGAACATAGGTAGTTTCAGAGAACATAAAAAAAATGCACCTTGAAACTAAGAACTGGCAACTTTTTGTTCTCTGATGAACAAAATCCAAATAAATTACCTTAAAGTAAATGAACAAAATAAAAAAAAAGGAAAAGAGCAAAACCCTACCTATTTGGTTTTAGATTGCCTACGGTCTGCAATTCTGTGTGCAAAGTTAGAATCCAGAGGGAATCTCAAGCCTCCATATACAAACTTTATAATGGAAATGCTGTCAAATTCTTAAGTACAGAAAGGCGACTGGCACAGCTATAACATGTTAAAAAAAATATGAAAATGCTCTGAACCCAGGGTGAAGGCTAGCTGTCTTGACACTGAACATAGAAAGGTAAATGATTGGAACTTTAATTACTTTGATCCGTCATGCCTTGTAGCTATATGTCAGCTAAGCCAACAAAACTGACACAGAACAAAGGCCATGACTGTTTCAACATCTTAACTCATTTCTTAGGGTTGATTAATAAGTCTGTTGAATGAAACATGTGATGAGAATTGAGAAAAACATCAAGTGTGTGTTTATACACGCCCACATCCCATGTTTATGATTTCTCTTCAGTGGATGTATTGGTTCAGACTCTGGAGCAGTAAGCAGTGGCATATCCAGTGTACGGCTGTTACCACAAGTATTGTGACTACGATGGAAGATACCTGAGCAATATACAGGTGGGACATTGTCCTTCTCTAGGTTATGTCTTTGTTTGTGTGAACCCACATACAGTAACCCCTGGAATAACTCTAATTCCTTGGTGTCTTATTAGCCTAAATTCCTACCCAACTGAATGTCCTTGACTACCCAGGGGTTTCCTTGATTTCAAGTGAAGACCTCCAAAGATGTAGTAAAGTCTGTGCTATGTTATAAAGTACACTTTTTCACAGGGATCATACTTCCTAGTCTAGAATTTTTTTTCCTTTCTAAATATCATCCTTTCTCTGAGTCCCTAACATCTCAGTTGCCTAGAGCAGGAGTCCAGTGGGACAGTTCATGTTTATGACTTGTACTTGGGTAATCTCCTTCATTCCTGAAGAACTCTCTGGCTTTGCCAGAATGAGGCAATTACGAACTTCTGACCCAAACCTGGATCTAAAGTTTTCACTTTAATTTCCTCTTTGCACACATTTTCGAGTTCAGTGCTGATTTTGGAGGTAATTAATGGCTATACTAGTATGCTTGATGTTAATAAACGTGGTTTCCAAAAATACAATCTAATTGACACACTTGTAGTGAGACAGAATTTAGCCCATATAGAAAAACATAAGGCAAATCACATAAAATGATGGCAACTGGTATATTGTGTGCATCTCAGATACAAAATAAAAATATTTAGAATCACAGAATGGTTTGAACTGGAAGGGACCTTAAAGGTCATCCAGTTCCAATCTGCATGCCATGGGCAGGGATACTTTCCACTAGGTTAGGGTGCTCATAGCCTCACCCAACATGGTCTTGAACACCTCCAGGGATGAAGCATCCACAGTTACATTTCCATTAAAAAATAAGTTTTATGGTGATTGCACTAAGAACCATATGAATAGCGAGGAAATGTGTGTGCTGCAGATGCATGGCCATGATGTTGTCTACCACAGTTCATGAGATCCTGTGGCATCCCACGTTCCAAATGCCAAATGGGGATCTGCAGTGCCAGGGTGGGCACTGAGACTCAGTCAGTCCTTTACATAAATCCTTTGCAGAAAAGAACTACCTAGTTTTCACATTTAAAGCGTACACTGAATTACGGAATCAACACTCAAGTTTAGATGGTTTTTCCTGTCTGCAATGATGCTTTTATTTGAAGCTAATTTTTAAAGAAAGTCCTTCAGATTGCAGTTGAAATAATCCAGACTGAATTTCTCACAACTCATTTGATGCTAGTTTCCAGTCAGCACATCTAGTTCAAGACCCCTCTCTTCCACCATTTGAAGCTCTGGAACATTAAACACTGTCTTGTGTTGTAGTTTGAATGTGAGATTACTTAAGTAGCAGAAATATCTCTCCAACATATCTGCTCTACAAAGAGAGCACAAGTTTGGATGCTGCCTGAAATGCTAATGTTTTACAGAAAATTATATAGAGGCATTCATTAACTAGCTATTTTTTCTTTTGTGCAATGTTTTACAGAATTTCATTCTAAACTCTAGTTCAGCAACTAAACCAGTGATTTCATTTGAAGAGAAGCACTAAAGAGCTGGCTTTTAAAACATTTAAATCTGATTTTGCATTTTAAAAGTATGCTAATCTTACGAGGGATCAAATTGCTAGAATATTTTTATGAAATCAGATATATTTTCTTAAAGTTTACAGAGTAAAGTAAAATTGGGTATAAATAGAAAGCAATCAATTAATTCTATTTTGCTAATTTACAGACTAAATTCTGTGTCCCATGAAAGTTAATACGAGCTCTTTGTACTGTGATTTAGATGCTGTTTAGATACAATCTCCTGAATTTGGCACTTCTTTACTATATGTCTTAGAGCAAAAACTTGTCTTATGGGGTTCTATAATTACTTTCAACATTTTTTTTTATAATGGCATGCATTTTTACAATACAGCATTATGGAATGGCGTGTATGTGCCTGTCTTTCAAACCAGTTTGATGTTTGAATGCATTATTACATTCAAGGCAGCCTACAATTACTCAGGCAAACAGGCAGTTAATTTGGTGTAAAATATAGGAAGTAAAATACCCACGAGTCCTTTACACAGGCTTCCTACCCAGTGAGTAATAGTGTAGCAACCCGATAGAAGGCAGGTGTTTTGCATTTAAATAGCCTCTGGTGGGGACATATGTAATAAAGGTATTTTTGTTACGCACAAGTGTAGTTGGAATTTGTCTATATTAAATGTGATCTCTGTGACCTACGCTAATTTTCATTTTCAGGCATTGTAGTATGTTAATCCAGATCATGCACTGCTAATATAATAGCTAATAAGTTACTAATATCATACACTGCTAATAACTGATATTGGCTGGGAATTTTTATACTGAACAAATAAATAAATAGGAACGAGATATACAACTTGTACAAGGTGGATGCTTGTACGATGAAGCAAAAAGGCCTGGGAATGGCACACGGCAGGGAAGATCAAGGAAATGCCAGATATATTCCCATTTGTGACACTGGCCTGCTGTCTGCCCTTGAGCAACTTACATCACGAGTCTTTATCTTGGTGTATGATCACAGGATGCAATACTTAGCTTCCTTGGAGAAGTGTTTAAAGACTGACAAATGAAAACCTACTATATAATACACTATCAAATGTAATTATTATTGAGTTACAGTCGCCGTTATTGAGTTATTAACTTGGCAAAAATGTGTCTAGAACAAAAAGGGCAGCAAGATAAAAGCAAATACAGATAATGTTTCTGTTCTTCCTTCTGTGTAGACATGGGGTGGAAAAGGAAACAAATCCTTCATGTGTTGTCTGAGCCCAGCAGGGAAGTAGAAATGCTCTCCAAAAAGAGAGAAAATAAATAAAAATGCAACCAAAAAAGGAATTAATCCTCCATATTTATTTAAGAACTCCTGAATGCTATTTAGATAGGTATGTTCTTTCCTGTGGGAAATGATTCAATTGAAATTAATGTTATATGATCTCTACAAATATTTTTTTCAGGTCTCTTGGCTTTTCTATAAGAAAATTGAACTTTCTAAGGCCTTTCTCCATAATATAATAAACCTATTCTTAGTTTCATGAATGTCTAGTAAGAAACGTTTTATCCACCTGTAAGAAAGATTGTTATTCAAACGCTGAAGAAAGCATTGCAAGATGTTGTGTATGGCTCTAGTAAGGCTCCCGTACAATGCAGACATTCCTCAGAACTACGTAGTGACTTCAAAGACAAGAAAGAGAAATGCAAGAGAAAATTCAAGAGAAAATGCAAAGAGCAGAAAGCGCTGGAAAAAAAAATCTACTGTAAATCCTGAGGACTTTAAAACACACCTATGGAAGTAAGACTGTATAACCGTGATATTTTTTCATTTTTGATGGCACAATAATGAGCATGAGAAACCTCATATCTTTAGACTGAAAGCACCTGTACTGATTTCTTTTGAAAATGGTGTAAAGATGTCTTGAAAGAAAGAAGTGGTTTCATGTATGTTGCTATAAATCATGCTATGGATTAGGTATTTTATTCCAAAATCTTCTTTGTGGCTCCAGCCTATGCTATGCCCCAACTTCGTAGGAGGAAGTGAAGAGTGATTCACATATGTTGAGTGTTTTTATTAAGAATTTATTTTGATTAAGGCTGAAACTGATTCCTCAAGCCAACTTTCTGTATAAAGAGAAAGCATTAACTGTAGGGGTAGAATTGATTAGTGAACATTCCTGTCTGGTAGCATAAGTAAAGACATCAAGGGAGGTGGAAAAGAAAGACATGAATCAGCAATCACAGAAGACAGGGCAAAAGAGACTGGGGAGGTCACCTAATGCATCCTTGCCTCAAGGTAAGATCAACAATACCTATGTCAGTCTTGACAGATGTTTGTTTAATTCTTTTTAAATGCCTGCAGTAATAGAGATTTCCTAACTTCCTTGGCATATTTTTTCAGTTGGTAACTATCCTGACAATCTAGAAGTTTTCCTCAACTTATTTTTTTTTCTCCTCTTCAGTTTAATTTCTCCTTATTCTCTCTGTAAGTACCAAGAACTCACGTCATTAACAGCACAGATACCGTTCGCTTTTTTTGAAGAACGCTACCATGTATTTCTTGGTGAAACATCTCCCTTCCTTGTCAGCCTTTCTCATTCTTTTTCCACTCAGAGTGAAAACAGAGGCTCTGAAAATCAAAATTTCTTCTTCTTCTAGGGATACCAAAAGTTCAGGTTTATCCCTCATCTTATTCATAATCTGGATGAAGCCATAAGAGATTTTGCAAAAGCACATTCTCACCTTTACCTTAAGAGATGACTTCTGATTGGGTACTGGTTGCGGTAAATAGTGATAAAACCTGAAAATCTGAGAGTTAATATGGTGTTGGAGTCCAAACTTGAGAAGTGTACAGTGGTATCAAAGGACCATGTCCTAACTTTTCCTCCCTCAGTGGTATCCTGTCTAGCTGGTGAGTGATTGCTGGGCTTCATCCTTGAAAAAAAAAAAAAAAGAAAAAAAGAAGAGAAAACCAAAACCAAGCAATTTCTAAGCAAGTGCAAATTCATAATAGGCTTCAGTTTCTGTACTTTTGCTGTCTTTTAAACAGCTGTATGTATATATTTCCTTTGCTGCCCTTTTCACTTTTGGCTTGACCTCTTGAAAACCATTTTTCCAAGAAGGCTAGTTTCTGTGGGAGCCAGAAAATCATTGCAGCTCAAAGAGAGATAAGGTAGGTAGGTAGATAGACAGACAGACAGATAAATAATATTTATCTATCTATCTATATAAAATTACCTATGAGGTTTAGCTAAAGATACTCATCATCGACTTTTTCACACTGAACTGCAGAAAACTGCAGCCAAAGATGACGGAGTAGAACATTCCACTTGTCTTAACTAACTCAGTTGCTGGAAACTCAGTTTCAGCTTCAGCAAGCAGTTGACTGCAAGTTATGCTGATATTAGTTTGTTCATTACTGTAAGCTGAAAACCAGTGATCATTGGCACAACTATTTTTCTAGCATCTACACAAATAACTTCCAGTATCTTTAGGTGTTTTAGTGAGGTGCAGTGGGCCACTGTAGAATGGATTACCCACATAATGTTGGAAAGATGCTTTTCTTAATATCTGTGAAATTCTATGCAAAAATAATCCATACTTAATGATTTAAAATAAAGGCAAGGAAGAAATATGTTATTTTCACTTTGCCATCCTCCTCTCTTTGTAAATCTGAAATATGCTAACTTGTTACGTCCTGGATTTTATCAAAACATCTGGAACTTCTAAAGCCTTGATTTGAGCTGCCAGTAACAAAGCAAATATTTACATTGTGTAATACAACTTACATCACCATACAGCAAGCTCAGCTGCCATGTTCCCTGCTGATCTGCTTGAACTTCATGTGTTCTGATTCCTAAACTGACCTTATTTGTGCATTTTAGCACTTTTTAGCGCACAAAATATTACTCAATGAAATGTATGATATTTCAAGAATCATCTTCTGATTCACCATGATAAATGCCAGTGGCCAGTTTGTCACCTCTATCTCCTGAAAGAAGTGGATTTGGTGGCCAAGTTTGCCGTTTCAAGTCATACAGACTAGAGGATTGTTGGCTAGGGCTGGGAAGTTTCCATAGACGCAGAGTGTTACATGCAAAGAAGAGGGCATCTGGCCAGGACTCCTGTCACATGGTATGTTCTTTAACAAGTTTTGAGATGTAATTAGTTGGCCAGTGACAAATACCAAAGTCCACCTCTCCCAGCCTGTAGCCCTCTTGTGGTAGAAAAATCTTGTGCATGAGTCATAATTGAACTTTGTCGTGATAGTAGAGGAATTCATGACTAAGACAACGTATCTTGAAAATGTCAAAAAGCAGATGGAGAAAATCCTGTCATCTTAGTCTATATTTTTCTGCTGTTCTTAATTTAAGCCTATCCCAACCTATATATTTATTCCACTCCATATAGAGGGTGGGTGGTTACTTTTCCTGAGGTGGTGACAGAACATTTGTAGAAGAACAAAGAGATCTTTCCTGGTCAATATGGCCCCAGATTCCTAATTCCTTACCCGTCTAAAGGCCTTTGCTAATTTGGGATACCAGGAGCCTGAGCAAGTATCATTTTTGCAGTTGAGATTTTTACAGGATAGATTTTCATCTTGTTTAGCAAAGTTGTTCTCCCCATCTCTGCAAGTTTCCTAAACTATCCTTCTTATATATAGTGCTCTGTCCTTTAGGTGTTAATGATGATCCAGTAACACCAGGCAAGTTCTAAATGGAAGTAATATTGCGCCTGGAAGAGAGACCTGGAAAATTCTGCTTCTTGGCGAATATTTTATAATACAGGCAAGAATGAAGTAATGAAGTGCTAAGAATTAATCTTTCTATCTCACCATCCATCCATCCATCCATCTGTTTATATATTTATTTGCACTTCACTCAGGGAAAATATGCAGAAAGAACCTAGTTAAAAACCTGGGATTAGGAAACTTTGGGAGGCTATGTCTTGTATCTTATATAAAAAGATAAAGGAGTTTTTATATAAAATTGTGGCATTCTTATGAAGGACTAGGGTGCCTAATATACATATTTTGCTTCCCACAACGATTTTTTCCTTTATTTTTCATTGCAAATAGTTTATGTGGGTTTACGTATTGGCATGTCAAGTCAAATCATACCCCTTTACAGACCTCATTATGTTTCCTCTTCAGTTTTACATGAGAAGTTTAAATATTCAGCTGTACATATTATCGTGAAAATATTAACCATTAGAAATGACTGTGGGTCTATATGTTGCCAAAGGTGGAAATAATACTGCTATGGGTGGCATGGAGCTGACAAGGTACAGATAATAAAGGTGATAAATTTCACTTAAAAAGGAAAACATTTTGTAAGGTGACATATTTCTGCAAATGCTACAAATTAACGATGGCAAGTTTCACAGACAAAAGAAAGTACTTTGAAGTAATTTCACCCAAACTGCAATAGATTACCAGTTATCTTTAGTTTACAAGACTACTTTATGAAGGGGAAAGTCCTATCTAATCACGCCAAGGTCCCAGGACACTGTGCAGTCCACTTTGACGTATTTACTACCAAGAGATACCAACCATTTCCAGAATACAAATCTCTTACTTACAGGGCACCAACCCCCATAATACTTCCTAAACAACCCATAAATAATTCTCATGTGAAAAGTTATGGGCAAAACTGACCCTGATGGAAATTTCAGCTGTAGAAATTCTGCTGCAAGAAAACTTTGGTGGCTTTCAAGGGAGAATATTTTATAAGGCTCGTTCAGCACGAAAGACAGCCAAGGGTGTGCTCGGGGTGAGGACTGTGTAGGACAACCAGTAAGAGAACAACTAACAGTGATTCTCACCATTTCAGCTCCCGAGGAATTCACTAACCGCTAGATGACCCCTACATGCACTGGGATGCACCAGACTGGGAAGAAGAAATCTCAGCTGCCACATCCTCCGACATTCTCGTGGGACACAATAGATCTTCTTCATGGAGACAGGAGCAATTTTCAGGTCATCATGCCGAATCCAGATTTTTTTTTGCTGCCTTATCAGATTTTAATTAAGGCATAAATAAGGCTCTTCTGCCGTGTTTTCCGGAATGACTGTTTTTATTGGGCATTTAAAACTTTATTTACATGACTACATTGCTGACCTGTAACTTAGCCCTAGACCTGGAGGACAATTGAATTGATTTTCAGCTAATTGCTTCTATGTAATTGGTAGTGTTTTATTTCTAAAATGCCAAAATGTTTCGTCATTCTTCTTGCAATTTTTTAATGCAATGAAGTTATGCAGAAAGTAATGATTCTTCATTCTTAAAAATGACTAAATTTTACCTTCAGGATCATTACACAGAAAAATCCCCATTTTCACTTTCTTTGGCATTAGTCTTTTCCCATCCCTGACAGAAATCTTGATACTGTAACAGTTTTTCCCCCTGGAAAACATACACCTACTCTTTCTCTTTCAAATATCATGCTATTTTGGGACATATCTTCATTTGAATCTAATTATTCACTAGTATAAGATACATTCTATGAGAAAATAAAAAGAATCTAAATAATTTTATAGAAAAGCGATAATATATTTTAGCTTTAACAATTTTTCCTAACTCACTTACGAAAGGCAAATATCCAAATAACCAGTGATATACAATGTGTGTATACCATGTTCTATATCTTGCTTTTCTCCTGTTACAGATTAGGCCTTTTTTGGTGAAATCATAAAGCACAGGCTGCAAGAATTCTGAATTCAGCAAAATTTCTTTTCAAGGTATGATTTCCATTAATTAACTTATTTTGGCTTTTCACCTGTTTTTCCTGAAATAATCTGGTTTTTAAAATATTAGTCATATTTTTCCCCATAAAAATTATTCTCTTATTAGTGTAGCATGTTTTACATGTTCAAGATTTTTTTTATTAAAAAAAATGCTAAAATCATTTCTGAAAGAATAGTTGAAAATTGTACTTATTTGGTGATATCAGTCTTTCTGTTGGTGTTTTTATTTTCCTACTACCATCTTACTTATTTTCACTTAATATTAGTCAAGCGCATAACACAGAAGAGAGGGGAGAAGAAATATTTTTGGCTGAAGACATCGGAGTAAATCACAGCTCTTGTGAGAATATGTCATGAATATCTATGTAGAACAGACAGGACTTAGATTTTATGAGAAAGAGATAGAGAGAAAAGTGCAAGGACTCAATTTATCTACATCTGAATGATAAAGAACTGACTGAACCCTTCTGGTATTGATATCTATGCTTTTAGAGAGAGTATTTTTGAATTTTTAAGATAGTATTTTGGTCACTAAACCATTTATAATTCATAAGGTCAGAAGGAACCATTGCAGTGATATAGTTTGACCTATTCAGTACAGACTATAAGGCTCCCTAAATTATTTCCCACTCAAAAAAAAAAAAAAGTGTATATATTTTAGAAACATAACTTACTTTAACTTGAACATGTGTTGATGGAGAACCCACAAATCTGGTAAGCCATTACAAGATTTTGGTTCTTTGACTCTTAAAAAAACACCTACGCTTTTACCTTATTCACCTAATGCTGTCTGGAACTTCAGTCCAGTGTTTTTTATCTTACCTTTCTTGGTTACTGAAGCATCAATTATGAATATCCTATTAGTTTTGTAAACACCTGTGGACTGATTGAACTACACCAAATTTTCTTTTTGATAAACTCACAGACTGTACACAGAAGGCAGTTCCTATTCCTTCGGTTCCCATGGCTCTTCCAACTTTTTCCTACCCAAGTAATTATTTTTATTTCTCTGTTGATATCAGCAGTACCAAAGATATTTGCAGTCCTTTGTAAGTTCTATTAATTAAAAGCAAGACAAGAAATTATAACTGTTCAGAGAGTACTAAGCACTGTTATGAATATGGCATTCACTGTAACGTAAGAGTGGTGCTTGCCATAGCAGTTTCCTAAGAGTTTACATCTTAATGTTTACATAAAATCATAGAATACAATGATAGAAGTGTTTGAGTTGGAAGGGATCTTAAAGATCATCTAATTCCAACCTCCCTGCCATGGGCAGGGACACCTCCCTCCCATCAGGCTGCCCAAGGCCCCATCCAACCTTGCCTTGAACACCTCCAGGGATGGAGCAACGCTTCCAGGGATAACATAACACTTTCAGCTTGAGAAGTCTGGTGTGGTGACTGATATAGCACACTCTTCAGGAACTGGTAAATAAAGATATGTTAATTAGTCACTCAACTCTGTCCTATAGAGGCTTCTCTTCTTCCCTTTTGATGGGGGATAGAGGCTCCTCCTCCCTATCCCCCATTTGGTGGGAATGAGAACATATAACACACATTTAGTTTAGGTGCCTGCAATACATTTATTTGTAGGTCGTACCCATTCAAACCTCCCTTGCCAACTGCACAAATGGCTAACTTTTTGAGGAAATAGTTCAGATTTTCCTTATCAGTGCTGGGAAACAACATCCTTTTTTTTTTTCCCAAGGGCAGAGAATGAGGACTGTGAGACCTCCACCCTGTTTACAGTGCTCTATAAAGGGGCAGGGAGGGGGGGGACACTGTTTTCATGAGCTGAAAGTCTCTGAAAACTGAAAGAACAGAGCAGCTGAGACGCTATCACCATCCCAGATACCTCACTAAGCTGGATAATTTGTCCATCACAAGACAAGTCCGACTTAGGGAGAGGATTAGTGTAGCTAATGCTATAGACAGTACTCACTGAAACCTCTTCTGTGTAATCACTATATTGTTTTTTCTCTTTCTGAAGCAAGGTACTGGAAAGGTCCAGCTCTGCGCTGTCTTCACAGACCTTCCTGATGGTCTGTGCCTCACCAGATTGCGGAGTAGCTGGACACATCTTAAAAAACACACTCACAAAAGTAAACAACACCCTTTCCCAAATGTCTTCGCTTTTTAGGGAAAGAGTGCAAATAATAGTCAATACCACAGGGATTTAATATCTTTTTCTGTAATGATTTCTCTGGGAAAGGAGACTTATTTCACTGTGGCATCATACTTGAAAGATATTTGCCTACTTAATTCATCTGTCCAGTAAACTTACGGGTCAGTGCTGCAGTGGGAAGGCTCTCTTGCCTTCTCAGTGTTCAAGAAAGCATCCTACTCTTTATGTCAGAGATTTTTGCCTTATTATGCACAAGATAACTCTGGCACATTATTCGTGTTATCTGGTTTCCAGCAATGTGTCCATCATTGTAGTGGCTCAAAAGCTCCTTTCCCACTGTACCAGGGAGAAAACTTGCAGGTGTAAGAAAACAGATGTATATATCTGTATGTACACTGCTGATGCTCAGCTCTTGTGCTTTTCAAAACCACCTTGAGTTAATAGTACACTATACATAACAGCTCATTCTTATTCTGTATGAGTGAGTCTTTGTTCCTTGAATTTGCCATGGGCATTCTGGTGTTTCAACTTTATCTCTGACATATCACTAAGATCATGTTCTTTTGCTGCCAGGTTTAAAAAAAAAAACAACCCACAAACCAAAAGCAGAAAAAACCTTGACATATGTAACCCCCTCATCCACTTTAAGATACGCATGTGAATTATGTTTTTGTTGTTCTTCAAGAGTTCTGCCAGTTCTAGACCTGTAATGTTTTAGTATTGTTCATTTAATTGTTTTATGTAAACTAGTGCATACTCTTAACTTTTTTACTAAAACAATAGGAAATAGGTTGATTTTACACCAGTTCCTGGATGCTACCTAATGTTCATAGTTTTCTGCTTAGATTTCCCCTGCATTCTTTTGAATCTCTTTGAAGTGAGTGGAATGGTTTTAATGTTGACCCAAACTGAATTGGTTACAGGAGATAAGAAAAATATTTTAATATGAATAGTGCATAGGCAGAGATGATAAAGACAATTTCAGGCATAAAGAAAAGGCACAAGGAAACTGAAATCAAGCAATTTCTGCTTGGGTTTTGTAGATGACTGATTTCACATGCTTTTCAGCATAGGGATATGGATGTTCATGAAAACTTGATCAAGAGCCATATCCAAAAGAGCATTTGCATATCTGAAATGGAGTGTACAAAGATTTTAAAGGCCTACATCCAAGATTGTCATCCAAAACGTCCTTTGTTCAGATATACTTAAGCCTGAAAGCACCACTGAACTTCAGCGCTGCTTTATGGGGGGAAAACGAGTTAGCTGTGAGAAGCTGACAGCCCAGTCTCAGTCAGCTGTAGGGATGGGTGTCGTGTACCTTCTATCACTGCCAACGGGGTAAGAGTCATGTCAGTCTCAGGAGTACGTCTGTGCCTGCTACTTGTCACACAGAATGGCTCATAATTAGCATGGTAGAAAATCATTACATAAATGAGACAATATGTGTGTTACTTACTGTCATGAAGAACTGCATAAAATGGTAAGGAAGCTTGAAAATGTATTTTTATATTATACTTGATGCCTGTATTAACACTTTAAAAGGCTGTATTCAATAATTTTTGGTGATGTTGAGTAAAGGCAAGTAGAGCAGACTGCAGAAGAGAAGGGGTGTGTATATACCCAGTTCAGACTAAGTACTCAGTTGTCTCAGGAAGCAGTGGAGTGGATAGGATATGTTCAATAAAACATTTGTGTGAGTGTAGGAGATATGGAATTAAAGTGCTAGTGGATTCAGATTAGATTTGAATAAGCTGCTGTTATGAGAAAAAATGCTTAAAGGAACATATAAACTGCCCAGTGTCAGATTATGTAGTCTAGAAGTTAGTTTTCAGGCTGACTGTATTTAATAATTTCACTGGTGCTTTGAATGAAGATTGAGTGAGACACAGTTCCTATTTGTAACTGATTTTGGTTTAATGTTAACAGCAAACCGTGGAGGGTGGGGTTTTTTTTGTGAAGGTTTTCTAAATATTCCTGACCTTAGAGAAGTCCATAAGCCATTTGGCTTTACCCCGTGCTAGGACATCCCATGGCAGCAGGCACACCAAAGCATTCCAGTGTCCATTTCCCTGTGGAAAGTGGACTTCAGCTGTTGATTTTCTGCATGGATTTTCCAAGTCATACTACATGCAGCGTTTCGTTGCAGCAGATCTAGGAAGAACATATCTGGACAGGTCAACAGGATTACCTGTTGGTTCCCACTTTCCGTGTTTCCTGTTGTAGAAAAGCCCCTGCTGTCAGGAGGCCTTACACCAACTCTTCGATTTGGAGTATCTCCTGCACTTGCTGCCTGCATATGGGGGACAGCAAACATAAAACTTATCTACAAGAACCCACAAATTTCTTTTACTTGGACTTAAAACTTGCTCCTTTGCCACAGAGACAAGTAACGTTGGTTCTTCAGTCTCTAAAGTAGCAAATCTTCAGCAATTCCTTTCTGTTTGACTGCTTTGCTCTGTCCCAGTATAACCAAGAGGTAAAGTCACTTATGAATTTAAAATGGGGCCACACTTGGTTTTTCTTTTTCCTTTTTTTGTCCATGCAATCTCTTTCTTATCAGTTAGAGTTTGAGTCTAGAAAAATATTTTATATACAGTCAAGACTGCCACCAGTTTTAACGTTCCTGTTTCTCAAAATGGAGAATTAAAACGAGGAAAAGCTACATAGCAACATTAACGATTTCTACCAGAACTGTACATACAGCTGTGCACACATCTAGGTTAGATGATGCCTTGTCTACCATCTCACAACTCTTGACAGCACTTCATACTTGTTTTTTTAGTGGAAATTTTGAAAAATGTGTGATGTTTAGTATCTGTGCATGTTCTGCCTCTGCTGCTAAGTCGTTATTGTCTCATCTCTCAGAAAACATACCATCCAATTTTAGAATCAGGCTTTGTATCCATTGTTCAAAAGAAGGATAGACAGTTATGATTGCATTTTGTGTTATAAACAGCAAGCTCGCTATAGAAATGGCTGGACTTATTACGCTGAAAAAACCCTCTACGCTGAGGGCACTGTTTGCATGAAAAGCCTTCTGTACGTAATGGGAAAGTTTCTACAATTGAGAACTGCACAGTAGTAGTAGTTAGGGCTTTATTACTTAGTTCTAATTTGTATTGATGGCCTAAAAAAAGTAGCATGCTTTGCAGTTCTATGAAAGAAAAGATTATAAATGGAGATTAATTATAATTTTGCTAGCTCAGTACTTGTAAAACTAAAGCAATTTATATTCTTTCTCTTAATGATCTCCATTCCTGATTGCAGTAATGTAATCTAATTGTGATTATGATAGTATCTGAATCATGTGGGCCTCTATGTGATTGGAACTACTCTTTGCATTAAAAAGTAATTTTGGAGTAATGATGAAAAGTTACTGTGGAAAATTGGCAAGTAATATATTTTACTCTGTATCTTAAGTTTCTGCTTTCATTTTTGATTATATCTTATAGCAAGGGTAAGTATGATACTATATCAAGGATTTATGACATCAAAGACTTATCAATGATAACTATGAGTATCAAGGATAAGCATGATATTATTGGAATAACACAGATATGGTTGAAGCAAGAAATTGAGGTTTTGAGATACTAGTCTGGGGTTTGTGGAGAGAAAGGGTAGATGGAGGAGGAGTCGTATCAGTATTCCTGGGAGATGAGTGTCTTCAGAGAGAAATGCCGCAAGTATTTTGGCTGACATAGCAATGTCAATTCTGATAAAAGTTAAGCACAATAAAGGTAGTCAGGTGGCTTCCTGAATGATTCTTTGAACTTGTAGGTCTTTTCTTACAGATGAGAGAGGCCTTCAAGACTGCCAGAACGTTGATAAATATAGCTTTTAATTACGCCGTTATTGACTGCAATAAGGTAAAATTAGGCAAGGAATACTGACGTCTCTAAAGCTAAAGTAGGATTGCCTCTAGTTTCTTGTGTGCTTTATTGAATTGTCTTTCAGAAACTATTTGAATTAGTTCAAGGATTTGAGCCAAGGGTAATAAAGGGTGTTGAAGTGGAGATGTATGAAAGATCCAGTGATCTCAACATCATTTGATTTAAAATATTTGTTGATGAGTAAAAAGCAGTGTAAGCCTTATGGTGGGCTGACTTTGAGGGAATGCAAAGTGCGCTAAGGAATTTTGATCAGGATGTATTATAATGTATGGTAAATCTACTGAAGGAAATTGGAATGTATTTCAGAAACAGTTGGAGGACATTTGAAATTCATCCTGGTTTAAGTCTAAAGAAGGATAAAGGTAACAATGCCCAAAGTGGCTAAGTAGGGTTTTATAGTAAAGAGTAAGATAAGCAATAAGCACAAGGTGTTGAAAAAAATATACAAAATCTGGTAAGGTGCAGCAGTTGAAAAGCTATATAAAATAAGCAGAAGCAAACTGAAATGCTAATTAGAAAAATAAAAAGGAGAGACTAGACGTTAACTGCAGAAAAAGTATTGAGATGACAATAATATCTTGTGAATATATTCCAGAAAATTTAAAGAAAAAATAGATCCACAAATCATGATAGCGTGGACAAAGACACAATGGATTTGTTTAGCAGCTTTTATTTTTGTGTGTGAATACACAGAGGCAGATGGATGGATGGATGGGCAGATGGAGAGCTGTTGAACAAAGGAGGAGTATTTTGCTTTATATTGCAACATGTGCATCCTCACCTGAAGAACCAACAAATGTGACAGATATCACAATATTTGTTTCAAAATCATTTAACGTGACCTGACTGGCAATAGAAGATGCAAAAATTCAATCTGGTTTCAAAGAGTCAATGAAACTTTAAAGGAAAACAGACCTATTGACAGCATTCGTTATGGCCAATACCCAAAAAACCTGACAGGATAGTCCGTAACTCCAAAGGGAAAGCGAGGGCAGAAAGGGGAGTGTAGCAAGCGTGGATATATCTCAAGTATCTGAGGTAGCTTCGTTAATCTCATAACTTTTGAGCCTTCTATTTTATATTTTGGACTGTACTTGGGGCAGGGCTGTTGCCACCACCAGTGTCCTTTCTAGCCCTAAGTCATCAGAGTCAAGGCACTGAGGTCTGGCTCCAGCAGTGTCTCCTGGCACGGGATGGGCTGCAGGTCCCTTCCCTACAGCATTGCATACAATTAAATATATATATATATATGTCTATTTAAATATTACTTATAGCAAGCAGTAAACCTTCATTGTTGCTTTTTGCTTCCAGATGGAGTTCCAGCGCTAAAAGAGAGTTAAAAAAGAGCTCAGGTCTCTCATGATTTTTGTTTCATACTTGCAATTTCTCCTAGCTGTTGTTTGCCTCTCTAATGGTTTGCACAGCAAAGTTAGGGCTAACCTGCAGCGTTAACTTGGCTAGCAATAATAAATCCACACAAGAATCGTTTTCTTCAGAATGTTTATTTCTTTACAGAAGCGTTTTTTTTTAATAGCGAGTATTATTGTGAATTCCCCTAAGATGCAGTGATTTTTGCTCCCCCTGCTGTCACTACAGCAGCAAATTAACCCATCGTTTTGCCCACTGTGAATCCGTATTGATAATGTTGATGCATAGGGTATTTTTTGTTGAAAACAAACGCAGCAAAGAGAGGAGGAAGCCGTACAGCATTTTAAAAAAAAAAGCCAACCCAGGGAATATTCCATATTTTAGACCCTGATGGCAGTACGTGCTGAGTGAAAAGTCAACAAAAATTGATCAGGGGAAAGCTTATTTGCTCTTCTGAAAGACTACTCCAATAAGAGAGTATTACCAAAAAAATAAATAAGGGGTTATATTACCAACCCTCTTTGTGTCTTAGAATGCTTAAATGTATGCCTTGGAATAGCTCAGAATTACTGCACTGAAATCATTGCTTTAGACTGAGCTGCTTTTGGAAGTGTTTCTGTGACAAGCTTTTCTTTGCTTTCTAGTGACCTAATCTGCTGACAGCTCTTTCCTTCAAAATTAATTCTATTTACCTGGTTGGGTTCTGAAATGCTCACAGAGACTTCTGCAAAGCTGAGTGATGATACCGTGGTGGGGAGGTGCAGCCTCTGCCTCTGTGCTTTTGAGCAGTGCCAAGGCTGCCTCTGGGAACCAAATCTTTGGGAGCTGAAGCCTTATTTTGCAAAAGGGTTTCCATTTACTTCGGGTAGCCCTCCTGCTTTTAGATACCTTTTGCTGCAACTCTATGTTAGTGGCTATGAAGAGAATGGAATATCTAACTGAAATATACTCCCTTCTCTTTTTGCATACCAACAGCTGACAATCTTCCCTTTATTCTCTTTGCATCGTAACTTTGCTTGCCAGTGAATAACTCTCCACTGACTTTTGAACGCTTATGGGATGTTGCAGTGAATTATTTGCAGCAGAAGCCGTGGGTGGAAATGCTACCTGGGTGCAGAGCATCACCAGGGTGTGTAGGAGACTGTATCTTCTCGTGCCGTGTGGAGACGAGCATCACTGCTTGCAAGGGGCACCCCAATCTTGCTGGACGCTGCTATTCTGTTTAATATCCCTGCTTCTTATATATATATATAACAAAAAAAAAGGGATAAACGAGGCTAAAGGGCTTCCAAGAGGAGGCAGGATGGTTTCTCCGGCGGAGGGCCAGTTTCTCAGCAACGCGCCCTCCCGAGGCGTCAGGAGTTGGGGGCCCTTTGCCCCCGCGAAGGAAGTTCCTCGGGTGCCTGTTAGACATTGAGGGCTTTGTGAGGGGCTGCGGGGCCGGCTGTCAGCCCACTCCCTTAAGGGAACTTGACAGATCTTAAAAAAAAAATCAATTTTAAGCTCACATGCCCCAGTGGGTGCCAAAGCCACTTCAGAGAGGCTGAGAGATGGCTGAGTCGACAGGATTTGACTTCCAGAGGTAGAAAGGTGACAAACTCCATCATGAGAAAGGGGCAGCTGAGGGCCTCCGAGGCCGAACCTGCTCCCTGGATCCGGGGCCCGGCGTTGTATTGAACCTATTTATCTCTTTCATGGGCCCAAGGTACCACGGGGAAAGAAAAGTTGTTCAAAAAAACGCTGGCAGAATTCAAGGGTGTAAATGATGAATTACTTTTCATCAGCTGAAAGGAAACATACTCCGGAACAATACTGAAAGGGAGCAGGAGCATCTGACCTCCTGCTTCAGAGCAGCCAATATCTTCATTCAAGAAGACAACCATGAAATTACACAGAAAATGGGATTGTCATGAACAGCCCCTTGAAATCTCAGTATACAGTCATTACTGCATGGGAAAAAGCCTTCATCCACACATCATAACTTGTAACAGACAAGGAGGGGGGGAAAAACCTCACCCTCAAAACGGGCCTTGGAGTTACCAGTAGGAATGTAGAAAATATTTGTTGATTCAAACTTTTCCCCTCTAGTCTCCCATATCATTGTAAACAGACATAACAATGTTCTAATTCCATAGTAATACTGGCTTTCTAGCCCCAGACAGCTCGTCAGAGCTGTTTTGTAAATCAAAAGAAAGGAAGAGAGGAGAGCCAATCTATCGCTTTATTTATATTATCTGTCTTTGGTGAATGATTTATCATTTAAGGGCTTCGAGAACAGAATCCAGAAACTGTTGTCCAATTAGTGCTGCCTCCCTAAATCACATACTATATATACTCGTAATTATCAGAATTACAAAACGTCAGAGTTTCATATTCAGTGTAGCAACTTATTTTCTGCATTTACCTGGCAAAGTTTATATTTATCCAAATTAGGCAGTGAATAGAAAGCAAACAAGAGGCTGCTGGTTTATTTGAGAATGAAGCCAATCACAGAGAAGAAGAAGCCAGGAATATGAGGATAAAAATAACACATTTAACTGTTTATTTCTTTATTCTTACAGATTTCTGCATGGACGTTAATTAATCTAGCCCAGAGCTAGTGGGCATAGAGGGTTTTTTTTCTTCCTTTTTCATTTTTTTAATTCCTCATTAGGCTGTTTTTTCCTTAGCTCTCATGGTTTTAATGACTAGTCCCATTAAATAGGTCAATGGGCTTCTTTTATTTCAGATTTTATATAGACTCATATTCCACTGAATCTTAAACACTGATCACCCGAAGTCTTTCTAGGCATATTTCTTCCTTCCTGCAGATAAAGATGTATTTCTTTCTCTTTCCCCTATTCTCCACAGCAGCTGACCTTTCTTTGCAACGTACCTGGGGAAAGCTCTGGAATGCTGGCATCAGTCTGGGTCAGTCATGTGCAAAAATACCTCCCAGGTAAGTGCTTGGCCGAGATTTGCAACTTGTGGGTGGCAGCAAGGAGGAGGAAGAGGAGCTAAAGCATTCTGCGTGCTCTTATAGTACCTTCCCTTCCTTTTTTCTCTCTGACTGGTAACACTGGTGGCAAGACTCGGGGGTGATGTGTATGACCAACCCATACAGTTGGCTACTTGGGCAGCCAATGTGAGGAGCACAGGAGTCTGACTTGAGCGCAAGTGGTGCACAAAAAGGCTGTGACCTGAGAAGCAGGACCTCAGGGGCATCTCCCATGTTCCTCACTCCTGTAGGAGGGCCATGGCAGAGCCTCCTCTCTTTGCAGAGCACAGGGACTCAAAACAAAAGAGAATCATGAAGGAAAGTTGCCTTGTAAGGAAGTAAAAATGGTTATTTACCTAGGAAAAAGAACAAAATAGAAAAATCTTGGCTTTGTGTAAGAACAAACAAAAAAAAAGAGGAAAATGTGCTTCAAGCTAATGAAATTAATATAATGTCAGGAGTGAGAATGTGTTGATAGTGACTTTTCCTGATGGTCAGTCTAAATTGTAACTTTATGATCCAGTATTGCATATGAGATGCTCCCACTTCCATGTCCACTTTTTGAGTAGGAAAATGCAGGAGGACAGTGTTTCCTAATTGCTTCTGCAGTCTCATACTATGAATTACTGTGTGCACATGGTTTGGAAACAGTCACTTTTTCTAGGTGGTGTGGATACTTTGGGACATGTTGTACCTTGCTCTTCTGGCCAACAGTCTACATGGATTACCTTCACCTCAGACACAAGGTCAATGCCACAGATTTCTCTATAGCATAGCAGTGGCTTTTAGTAAATAATTCACATTCAGGAGAGAGAAGCAATGCTCTTGACTTCTCTAAATGCTTTCCAGCCCACCTGAGTTGCTGCACCACAAGCATGTTGTTCCAGCAAACACCATATGCTTGGACTTGATTCTCATCCTCTTCTCCAAGGCTTTATCAGATCCGTGAAACATATTTTTTCAGGTAGTCTTTTAGTAAACTGGAATATTGTCGTGCCAAATCATGCTACACAAAATATTAATGTGTCAGGAAAAAATGTGGCAGGAAGGTGTGTGCAGACTGAGAAAAATTCTGGTTTTCATTGGTTGCCATAGGTAGAGACACAGCATTGCAGTGCAATGTACAGTAAATTAGGTGACTGTTAACTCTTTGAAGATTCAAATTCAGACACCCCTTCAGGTACAGTTTGAAGTGTGTTATTTTAAGTGCAAACTGGGCTAAAAATAATCTAAGTCTTAACTCAAACCTCCTAAGTCTGTACTCAAGATCTCTAAATTGGGAATGATCAGCCCATACAAGTTGTGAATCCCAGTCTAGAGTTGCCTACATGTTTCCGCTGCCCCTGAAAGGAGCCCATGGAGACTTTCCTCCCCAGCTCAGTGCCTCAAGCAAAAGGAGATGATTCTTACCATCTAGCTGCAATTTGTAGAATAATTAGGTCCTTGACTGTGACAACCTTTAGCCTGTCAGCAGTCATGGTTTAGCTCATAGTTAAAATGCCAGTGGCAACTACAATGCAGCTATTCTAAATATATCCATATTTTAACTAGATGAGGTGATATGTGGGTTTGCAGTGATTTGTTTAGATATACAGGGTAGTGTGAAAGGACTCTTTAAGCTGGACTTGAGTCCATTTTATTGCCTGAAAGGTGATTTTGATTGTCTTTTCCTCCTTTAGAGTTGAACAGTGATGAGGGCAGTGATATTGTGATGGGAAAGCAGGGTACCCCTTAAGTATAACCAAAGGGTGGCAGCGGGGTATGGTGAATACGAACTTGTCACATGCTCTATTCTACAGCAAAGGATGCTTTTTGTTCAGATTTAACAGATTAGGCGAGTGTAGCTAGTGAAGCTATTTGACCACTGAGTGATCTTAAATGCTCCAACAAACTGAACTCAAACTACACAAGTCCTCTGCAGCTGAAATTTAAAGTTTTATTAAATATGCAGCTTTGTTGTAACCTGTATATCTTTCAGCACACTGTTAAAGAGATGTCATTATCCTAATTATAATTAAGTCACTTGAAATAAATTTGGAGATAGTAGAGAGTGTAAAAATATCTAAACAGGGAGCTGGCCCATTGATTTTTATGGCTAAGTTACCACCTTATGTATAAATGATTCTCAGATGCCACAACTGATAAACAATACCTTTAACTGAGCAGTCAAAATGCTGCTATTAAAGCAGAAAACTAATTGAAAAAAGACCCTCACTAATGTAAATAATTCTGTTTTTAAGCAGAGTGCCTTGTACCATTGCACCATGTAAGACAGTCTAAAGGTAGATTGAACTTCTGGCATATGGATCAGTGTAATAGAAGAGAGATTTCCTTCTCATTGAGAAATGCTCAGTTGTTCCTTCTAGGGCAGGGAATTTTCTATCCAGATCAGAATTTCTAAAGTATTAAGCACCAGAGAGGCAATTAATGGGATTTTCAAAAGTGTCTGGGCACTGGATGCCAATCAAGTTTCTAGGTGATTTTTGAAAATGATGTCTAGAACCCATCTGCATCCTTTGGCACCCAGATACCTTCAAAATGTCGGGCTTTGGTGTCTGCTTTGATTCGTGATGGATACAGTCTGTAGCACAACTAATTGTGACTGACAACACAAAAAGACAGGTGCAAAATTGAAGCACAGGTCTAAAGACTTGCTCCTATGTAGCTGATGGACATTTAGTATATTTTTAATGTTTCATTTTCACTGGCTCCTTAATTAAATAAAAATATTTTAGATAGAGCAGCAGAAATCAACTTCTTTGACTGATATGAATCCTGTTTACTCTCCAACTCTGAACTCAGCAGGTTAAGTAATTGGGAGACAGAAAAGTTCCTATATTTCTATTTCCAGCTGGTGGTACACAAAAGGCAGGAAGTTATCTCATTAATGGGGCACCAGCTTTATGCAAATTATAGTAACAAAAAGGCTTCCCTTCATACTTTTCATAAATTACCTAATAAAGTAGGAATAAATGGCCATATTCAAGAGCCTTTGTTGTATTTTTAGCACAAGACTCTTTCTGTTACTGCAAATATGACTAAATGCGCCTTGTTCAAAAGGGGTGTTTATGAAATAAGGCCACTCAAAAGCTTTTATTCCTTAACAGCCTTCAGTTACTTTTATGGCACAAAATTAACATAATTAGTCACAGAGAATAGATGACATAAGCAGCGTGCCATGCACAAAAGGGGAAACCAGTATCTAAGGAAGGTATTTTGAGAGATCAAAAATTTTCAAAGTGCTCAATACTAGAAGGTCCTTTTTATTTGTGCACAGCCTTAAGATACTTTCTTACTCCGTGAAATTCACATAATGAGATGCAGCAGACAGATGACATTAGCGATGAGCCATTAGAAAGAGGTCAGTTTCCTCTGAAAGATAGTCACTGTTCCTGCTCGTCATTAATTTGCAGCTTCAAAGCAGCGAGCATATGATAGTCTGGCATGTTAAGCAAGTTGCAGTTATCTTTAAATAACCATTTTTTTCCAGTTATTAGAAGCTAAAGTTTTTAAACTTCTGACTGAAAGCAAAATTAAAGCACGCAGCAGTGCAAAAAGGCTATGGAGAGATTAGAAAAGGGAAATCAAATATGTTTTATAAATGAAGTTAGCTTTTCCCCAGGGAAAGGCTCCCTTAACTTTTACTTCAAGAATTTGGGGTTGCATACAGACCTCATAGACTTGAATGCTTACTGGTAGAAGAGAGGAAAGTCACTATTTTTAGCTGCTATCTTCTTGTTGATTGACATGTCCTGGGCAGAAATGTACAACTATGTAAGTAACATTGCAGCCCAGAAACAAAGACATCCGAGACGCTCGAACAAGGTGAGAGGAGATGAAATGTTCTGCTGTGCTTATGGCTTGGTGTGAACTTTGGATACATTTCCAGTTTGGCAGTAGAAATATATTTGGACAGGAAAAAAAGCTTACAAGACTTGGATCATGTCATTTTTATAAATGAGTAGGGAGTAAACAGAAATGTAGTGCAGTAGGCAGCAGGCAACTCCAATGCGTAACACTGGAATCTTGGTATAAAAAGATTTGTCACTTCTCCAACTAATGTCACGTGTCCAAGCTGGTACTAACAAACGCTCTTGTTCTATAATAAATATCCTTTCATTACTACTCTTCATTTCATGTTTAATGCTGAAGCGATGTCATGGGTGAAGCCTCAGAAGGATCTGGGTTTAAGCAACCCAGTTTGATTGTTCAAGCCCAGAGTCAATTATGCTGCCTGTGCAATGCAGAAGGGGAGACGGTGTTGTTAATGGATTTACACTATCCCAGGGTTACTGGAGTTAACACAGGTATGACGAAATAATAAAGTATTAATCTACCCTATAAACATCATCATTAGTTAGAGTTTTTTGCTTAATTCAGTGGGCTTTTGGGTCATGCGTCAACATGATAATGTAAGTCACTCAAATGAAGAGCGTGGCTTCCCTGATTTCTCTGCCAGCCTTCTGCAGAGAGAGACCTCAGCCCACATCTCTGCTGCTCATCCCAATTCCCTGCTTGGCACACGGTAACCCATCCCAGCCCTGGTCCTGACACAGCTTTGGCTGGACAAGGTTTCTTCCACAACATAGCACACCAGGCAGCCATCGAGATGTGATCCATACGATGTTCCTTGCCCTTAGGGCAAGGCAACAGGCCCTGCCTTGCTTAATTATAAACTGATTGAGATGCAGCCCCTGGGACCCATCCGTGGCCAGTCACCCATTAGCAGTGTCTGACTTTTCCAGCCCACGGCAGGGGAGGCCAAGCCTTGTGGGCATCTCATGTAGGTAATGCTGCTAAATGTCTGAAGTAGGATGGGATGAAGCTGAGCTTGAGTTCTTATGGAAAATCAGTTAACTGCACAAAGCCTGGGGGCTATCATTCATCTGTGGTGTTTTAATTTGGACTGGACTTTCATTCTGCATTGTGATTTACTTGGGATGAAGCAGGGTTCACTGAGCGAGGAGAAGTGCAAGATGTTTTATAGCCTGGCTGTGGTTTAGGCTGCTTTGAAACTCATTTAGAACTACCATTAATGCTATTTTTTTTTTTCAGATAGTTGGATCTGATTATGGATGTATCACAACTGGTTGCAAAGCAGACACATCCAAATTATGGAATCAGCGTTGAATTCAAACGTAAATTCTCCTGAAGCCTTGGGATACGCTGATTTGATGTCCCAGCCCTGGTTTGCTAGGAGCATTCCCAGTGCTACCCTACTCTAGCTGATTTAAATTGGTGCTTCCAGTTGTGCACGTATCCAGTGCCAGCAGTGCTTCAAAATCACATAATTACTAATTGAGTCTTAATTAACATAGCATTACCAATACTTTTAAGAAGAGAAAATTTTACACACCAGGCCTCTGGAATCTTGTCTCTGAAAGCCTTGGTTTCAGAGTAGATCATCCCTTCCTGGTAACCGCGTCAGCACTGGGGCCCTCGCTTCTCAAGGTGGAGTTTTTCTGAACTAGCAAACCTTCCCACTGCAAGGGGAGGTCCAACCAGCTGAAAATTTAGGAAACCACTTGCAAAGTGGACACACAGAGAGTTAAGATCAAGTTGATAAAATAAGTAAAAGGTTAAAACCCAAGCAATCTTTCTGCTCCTTTCTTCTACAGAGAAAGACCTATACTTAAGACAGTATTTTCCTTCCTTTTGCAAAAAAACTCCTTGAGTTTGTTTTGTTGAGCTTTTAAATAGTTTTTTAGGAATGGGGCAATATTTGTGGACTGTTCTTGCATGGCACGCTAGGAAAAACCTCCATTTATCAGATAAAGAGTAAGGGGAGACTGTTAAGTTAATATAACTGTTATATTAATCCCAACCCCTGGCCCTCGCTTGCCTGGTTTACAGAACTACGTAGCCATTAGTTTTTGAAGTACAGGAAATCTTCTTTCCTTTCTTAGGACAAGAAACAGAACATTTTTCAAACCTGAATAAGTGATGTTGAATTTCAATATTTAGGGCAAAATTTCAGCTGATATTATTTTTTTCTGTTGCAGAAAACAAGAAATTTAAAAAAAAAATTCTGAAACCAAGCCCTTTTTCCTTCAGAACATAAATATTTTGATTTTGAAGCGTTGTTGCTTTTCCTAAGGGATTCTTTAGCCCTGCTCCTATTATGCTCTTCAAGTTTTGCTTTGCAACTGTAGTGTGATGTTTCTATCCTTCTTTTTAAGCTAACCAAAGCACATCATGGGGTAACTGAGCTTCTCGAGTGATTTTGGTCAGAGGTGACACAAAGTACTGTATGTTAGTTTTGTGGGTGCTTGGTGCTGCACACAATTAGTACAAATTGGTCACAACCACTGCCAAAACCAGAGGTCTCCTTGTGCTTCTCTTCGGGTCTTCAAATGCTCCAGCAGGTTATCAGTGAGCTGGGACAGGGACTGGGATAAGAGTCATGAGAAGAAGTAATGAATTGACCCACGTGCCTTTTTATGGTGCAAGGCCACAAGTGTGTTTGTAGGAAAGAGAAAACTGGGAGACCTAATTCTTAGATATGGAAGTGTCATGTTTTATCAGACCCTTGCTAAGCCTTGCAGATGTATCAGGCTTCCACGACACATCTTCAAGGAATTACTGCAAGTCATGTACTACTTTTTGTGTCCAACAAGTGAAGCAGTTAGTATCAGTAAATGTTCTCAAATTGTCTGTGCCAAAATGGGGAAAATTGATTCCAGCTAGTTTTTAATCTATTTTCACTTACGTTGCATGCAAACTACTAAGCGGTAATGTGGAGATGGTCTCCTAAAGAAGAGCTTATTATGCCAAGTCCAAAAAATATGGTTCGATGCCTTATGGGAAGGGAAATAAGAACATTCGACAGATGAAAAAAGCAGCACTGAAAGCTGATGAAATGCCAATGTGATTCTGCCAAATCAGTGAACAGGTAAACATGAGTAAGAAACATCAGGGCAGAGATGTGTAAGCTGTAAACCTGTTCCAACAAATGATATATAGTGAAAGGAAAGAGACTTCAGGATCGGTTTTGTGAAAATGTGGAGAAGGAGAATTTTGCTGGGAATTGAAATGAGTGCTTCATGTCTTTTAAGTGTCTTTTATTACATTTAGCTTGCTTCTTCAAGGGAAAATATGGTTTGCTTGTGATACGTTTATAAAATAATTTCTGTTCCTTCCTTGTGTGAAATTCTAGGTTTTCTATTTCCCTTTTTTATTTTTATATGAAGCCTAAGTAATGTATCCCTGCATGTTGATCCTAAAAGAAAGTTGTCCTCAATAGGAACTTATCGCTTCCATTTGGCTAATGTTATCTGAACTGGTCATAGCGTAGCCACAGAGATGTCTTTAAAAGGTGCGTTAGAATTTGTTGTGTAGCTTGATTCCAGTGTCCAAGTGTATGAGAATTAACATCCAGGCACTCTGAAAGCCTTTCAGTGTAATGGATCTTGTTTTTGTTTTCACTGAGATGAAAATGAAAATGGGGAAGAAACAAAAAAAAAAACCAAAAAAACCCCAAACCTGTTTTATCTTCATTGAAAGGTAGAAAATATCTACAAACACTTTCTACTTCCTCTGAAAAATTTAGTATAGCCCAAATCCCAGCATGCTACTGATGAAGAGTTCAGGCTACTTAGACAGTAGGATAGGATTTGTGAAAATGTTCTGTTGACCTAATAATGCTCCCATTTACATCAGCAGGAGGAAATTTAATCAATGCCAAGTGTACTCCGAAGACTCACTGCCTAGAATGTCAAAAGTTGCTACTTCAGAATGTTACTTTTGAGTTTGATTATGAAATTATTTGATGTCTGGTATTTTGTTTGCATTTTTTTGGCAGCGAGGGTGTAAGTAAGAGGTGTAACTGAAAAGATACATTGAAGTGTACGTACTGGGACCAGATTCATGCAATGATTAAGTATTGTCAGTTACTCAGATTAGACATTTGTAATTTTTGTAATTTTCAAGTCCTGTGTCTCCCATTATCAATAATTTCTATAAATACTGTGATACCAAAAGCATCTTTGGAAGGTGGATGTGAAGGGAATGTACTGTGGAGAACAATTGAAGGCTACAACACTTTTCCTGGTATTCCTGTAGTAAAAGGAAACCAATGGTAAGGAAAGAAGTACAACAAAAGGAGATGCTAGCAATTTCTACGTGTCACATTTCAGAATGGATTATATCTGCTTTAACTAATAAGAATCTATAGAATGGAATGGGAGAATTATGAATTGGATGTTCTTGTTAAGGTCTAGTTCAGCTTAATTAAAACACGAACTCTAAAGCAATATATATGTGCGTGCGTCTGTGCACACATCGCCTGGTTTATATATCAACATGCATACAAACCAATATATAAAACGCAGACACCCTTGTTCATTATACCTAAACTTTTGCTTTAAACACAAAGCTTTATACATTATTTTAAACACATTTTTAACACATGTTAATAATATTCATGCTGTTGCTTTGAAAAATCTGCGAGATGTGGTTAATGAAGAGAAACTGCAGCATAAATTGCATGTAAAATATGCAATCCACAACAACATATTTTTTCTCAAGCCACAGTTTTTTACATTAAACATCTTTTAGCTTGTTTAAATTTATTCCCTATTGTTTATAGAAAGCATCATCAGCCACCACTGCTTGAAACAACTACAAGTAGTAAACTAGGCAATCTTCTTACTTTAATAAGATTCTTTGGTTAAAAATAGATTTTAAGCCTATCTCACATTAAAGGATGTAAATCCTAATGAAATTGCTCAAAACGTTTCTCATTTTCAAGGGCTTTTTCCATACATCCAAACATTTCTTTGTTTTCTGAAGTTTCACCAAAGAAAATAGTTGCAGATTTTTTTCCTACTGTCACTGGCCAGTCCATTGCGTGCTGTCTGATGTGTGGTTTACTAAATAATCCTCATCTGAAGGTCCAGTTCAGACACCTGCACTAGCGCCGAGTAATCTGTTATTTTATTAGTATATCCGTGAGATTTTTCACAATATCTCACCAAAATACTCTTTGATGCAATTTCAATGGCTTGCTTTGCCTGTCCAAAATTGTCATGGTTAGCAATTGACTTCCATCCCCTCTGTTTCATATTGCATATGTTTTTATGCACAATTTTTCCTCAATGTCTTCTTCTATAGAAAAAACGTCCTAATTCCTTACTTCTCCCCCCCCACCCCTCAACATTCTGGTTTTCTAGATGTTTATCATTCTCTCTTCTCTTCTAGATGGTCTACAGTTGGTCCACAACTTTCTTGACATGGGTATTTAATAACTGTGTACAGTATTACAGCTGGGCTAAGTACTATCAAGGCCAAGAAATACAGGTTATTCCATATTTTTTTGCAGTTGTATACATGCATTCTGAGGTGTTATGTATCTTTTTTCCACAGCATCATAATAGTTGGGGTTCTGATCTCCATAACTGGACCATGTAAAGCAGAACCAATTTCTTAACAGAATTTCCCCGTTTCTGTGTTGAACACCCTGATTGTTCCTACCATACCATAAAATCTGCATTTTCCCTTCTTCCATTAAATGAGAGGCTTTTTTAGGTCAGTTCTCCATGTTGACAAAATCTTGAGTTTTAATCTTATTCCCTAGTGTACTGGAAGTCCATCTCCATTTGATGTTAGATGAACTGTAGGCTCTGGCTCAGTAAAGTACCTATCCAGGTGTGAGCACATATAAGTTTAATAGGCTTCCCACTTAATATCTACCCAACTCAGAGAAGTTGAGAAACCTGGAGCTCCCACACCCTGGAATCAACCACAGCCCAGGTCGGTCAGAACCCCACATTATCCCCAGTCGTGGGTGATCTCTTTGAGCTGGGTATGGAGTGTGGTGCTGCAGCAGAAAACAAAGGAGCTGAAAGAAGAATTCTATTAATGCCGGCTGTTCCAATGCAAAACCAGATTTCATTTTTAGACTTCTATTTTCTATTTTAATTACATAAAATTGAACATACTTTCAAGATTATGAAATAAGTGCTGAGAAGCCAGTTATTTTTCATCATTTATTTTTAAAGCAAATTTATCTTTGAATTGTCATCTGTTAAAATTCCTGAGAAGCAGACCACAAATGAGTACAATATGAACATGATTTTCAATGCCAACCCAATTCAAATAAGAAATGTAAAGATCTTTTTTAGGCTTCCTTTGAACACAAAGTGTGACCAGTCCCACCTAAGTAAGCTGTGGGTTGTTCTCCAAGTCTACAGTTTGTATGTGCACACATGCATATGTACACACAAAACTAATACTAAGCTTAGCTATATATTGGCAACGTATACTCATTAAATCTTCTATTTAACAGATTCTGAAACCTTGAAATACTCTGCAAAAAGGAACAGCTATGGGAACACAAGAAAGAACTTAAAAATGCTTTCCTGGAAATACAGAGAAGAGGCTCCAGAATGCTTCCTTTCCTTTATGGTAAAGGTCTACCATTTAATATTCTGACAACCAAACATGAAATTTTCTGTCATATTTTAGATTTCTAGGCAGTATTGTTGAATTATATTACAACAAGAGGGAAAAGAGATCTACTTTATATGAAATTTTAGCTGATTTTGTCTTCTTGCCCATTGAGTAAGAAAACTGTTGCCCTTTATGATATTTTTTAATGTTTGTTTAGCACTTATAATTTTCCAATGTAAGACTTCTTTTTATAGGTCCTCCCCCTACTACCCATTAGAAATGTCTGGCTGGTGTTCTAAACTTGGGCTTATTGGCAATATCTCTGCTGTCTGTTTCATGCTTGCTGGTAATTTCTGTGTATTTTGCTTTGTAGTTATGGGATGTTCTGCTCTGTTAAAGCCCTGTGAGGTTTTATTTTTTTTTTTTCCCTCAAGTCCTGGTCACTATGTGTCATAACATATCTAGCTTTGGTTGTCATATCTAGACAAGCCCTGTCTTCTGGAGATGCTGGTTTGGTCAGCCTAGTACCAAAAAGTTTGGAAATTCCAACCTTACAGCTGGTTACTTATCTAGACACTTAGTGGATATTTTAGTTAAGAAAGGGCATGTTTGCCATCACTTGTTGTCTACTCTTCTGCTGAAGTGCTTTGGATCAACTGTCAGTGTCATCTGTTTAACCCAATCACGACCAGGCTTTCAACATCAATACAGCCATACAGCACTTTTTGCTGTACAAACCTTAAGCAGTATCTACGTCAAATATATATATTTTAATAAAAATTTTGCATTAATAAGGCAAACCTGGAAGTATCTTTCCTGGCCAAGGATCCTCAAATACAGGCTCAGTATCCTGGAGTTTTGCTAGCCCCAGTCGAAAAGTTTTCCCATGCGTGGATCTCCTTTAACCTAAGTCTGTGCAATAACACATTTTCTAATCAAGTGGGTCTTCTCCAAGTATATTCTGCTTCTTTCAGGGCACTAAAAGCGCTTTTTTTCTGTGTGTGGACTGAATGATCACAACTATAAAGTAAATCTTAGTTCTTCCTTTGTAGCTTATATATTCAGCATCTAAACTATGCCAAAAAAATCATTACTTTTGAGGGGTCTGGTGAAGGATTCTGACTGTGATATAAAGAGGAAGGGATATAAGAAAAACATACATTTATCACTTTGCAATTTACATACCAAGTTTAGCTCAGCTATGATTTAAAACAGCACATAAAGCCCCTAAATTGATCTTTGAACAGCAAAGTTGAGCTTAACTGCAGCAACGCCATAAGCATTGTTAGGATATATTAGAACAAAAGAACTTAACATTCAGTCTTGATCTCTCCTTGAAATTTATTAACTCCTTGGTACTAAGAAATATAATTTGATGTCACTGACTGTTGTGGTGTATTTTTGCATGAACTCTGATGGACTGAGTCATCCATATCTATCTCCAAAGGGTTACAGTGACAACTTAGTGCTTTGATTAAAGGTTGCAGTGTTTATTTAATCACTTTTATTGTGCTTGGGAGTCTCTCCTGCTAAATATATTTACTTGAAGCCATAACGCACACTTGCAGGTCTCCTGTTAGCTGATCTTCTGGGACAAAATCAAGTTCCTGAAAGCTTAAGCCCAATCTACCCCAGCACAATTCTGAATGGAATAGGGAAAGGAAATTGGAAAGAGCAACTAAAGATATTTTACTCTTATGAATTAGTACACAAACACAGATTTATAGTCTGCATATGTGTTTTGTTTTTACTGATGGCTGTAACTAAGGACACCTGTAAGTCAGGGGAAAAGGGAAAATAAATGGAGGAAAAATGTAACAATACGTAGCATTTCAGAGCCGATTTGGAATCTGTTACATGAGAAAAACTTGGTTTTCTTTTCCTGGAAAACCTGTAGCATTTAGGCGGTGTACTTTAGTATAAAGTATGAAATATAATGATTTTTTTTAAGATTCTTTCAGTGTTTCCAACGGAAATGTTGAGCTAAGTGTAGAATTTGTGGGATCAGTTAGCTTATAAATAATGATCCTTTATGCTGGCATTGGGAAATCTGTGTTCCCACAGCTAGTTCAATAAAGCAATTAATATCAATGAATGCTGAAGAAAGCAAATCTCTGTTCACTTTTGTCTGGATTAGTTAGCATAAGAAAAATCCTATCCCTCTCCTGGAGCATTTAACCTTCTCCTAGGAAGACATGCTAATGAAAGGTAAATAAAATGTGCTGCTTGGCATGTGTTTGCCATTCCTACCTGATCATCATGTCACACACTTTCCCCTCTTACAAGACGATTAATGTTTTTCCCTGGAAACCTTCACCGTGGCTATTTTGTTTCATGCATCCCCGTGTGCCAAGCCTGTCTTGTCATTAGACCTCAACGTTCCTGCTGGTGTTACCGGGCTAGTTCCTGCTCAGCTGAGTTTCATTACGGTGCGACTTCACCTCCAAAACTCACAGATAATGTGTCTTAAGCACACACGACGCTGAGGTCCGCAGTGTAGAAAACTCCTGATTTACTTGGCATTGTATTCAGTCCGAGGGCAAGTGTTTTGCATCTGACAGGGCATATTTCTGTAGCCCACATAATGTTGTCCACGAAAGGAAAAGGAAGATCTGTTGAGGGAATGGGTGTGGTTGCACTGACCTCATCCAACAACGATGAATTTCTGCGTTCAGGCTTTGGTAAATCAAAATTTTTGATAAAACAGAGTCATAAAACAGCCCTGAACTTTCCTGCATTTGGCTATGTTTGTTGAGATTTCACACACAAGCAGTAAAAAAAGCTTAAAAGATTTTTATCTCAGAGCAGCCAAAAAGTGTGGTAATAAGGTAAAGGTTGAGAAGCAATGTTGCCATAAGAAATCCCCTGCTTACACTGGATTTATAACACACCCAGTTTAGTAAGAATTGGCGCTGCTGAGGGTTTTCTGACAGTGTTGGGATAATATATTGCAAAAGGCAGAGCGGCCAAGTCTCACACCTGAGGAGTAAGACGCACTTCATCCTGCTGATGGAGAAACCTAAATCAAACTTTAATGTTACTACAATGCAATTACTCCTCTCTCAGGAGCTCCAACTGTAGAGGGTTGAGGTATAAAACTTGTGATTTTGGTATACTATGTGAGTTTATTAACCCCTTAAGTATTTGTATGTACTCCGCCTTTGGAGGGATAGCCTTTTAAAGTTTACCAGGCACGTTTCAAAGGAAAGTAATAGTTTCTGGTGTGTGATGCCATGGGTGTGAGGACAAAGAGCTTTTCAATGAAGTTTAATTTTTTTTTTTAAAGTAAATAAAACAATATGTGGAGCTTTCGATTGCATTTTCTATCACCGATGTGTGCTGTAAGACCTCCCCTATGCTTCAATAAGAAATGCTGTTTGGTGAGAGAATAGAATTGCAGTGCTGGAGAGATTCTGTGCAAGTCTGATATTCCTCTTTTACACTCCTTTACCTCATTTGCGAGCCTCCATATCTTACCAGGATCACTTCTGCTTTCCCTATGCAGTTAGATTAATTAAATTCATATTGTTATAATGAACTTGTGCTAAAGTTCTACAAACAGAAGGTTAAAAAAGAAAAAAATAATTTGTTCTGCAGTTTTTGTGTGCGGATGTGGCAGAGCTGCACTGGAAAAGAACATGCAGCACGAACACATGCATGCTTGTACTTTTCAGTACTATTTATTTTCTTCTTATATATCCTTTCCTTTTTATGAGATCAGATTTCACAGTTCTTCTCTCCAGTTCTTATTATGATTTCACTTAGCTCATTTTCATTCCGTATTCTGTATTGTGTTACTTTTCTCACATATGCTGATTTTTACCTCCAGTATGTTCTAAGTGGAAGATAAAACCCAGAGACATTGAGTTCAAGCCTCATATTTGATTTATGATTATGACTGTGGGAAGTTTAACCTGAAAAAGCAAATTTATAGGTGGACAAGGAATAGAAATGGACATAATAAGCCTATAGAAAGCATTAAACTGAAAGCCTAACCATTTTTTCAGTAGTTTTTTGGGTATCATTGACATGAAGACTACTGATATAGTTGTTGTAGAATTTTAGTTTTTATTTCTTCGGTTTTTGCAAAACTGATTTTTTTTTTGTTTCACAATATTAATATTGCAGGACAGGGAGCGCAAGATTAAAAAAATACAGTGTTTTGTTTATGGTTTGGTCAAACCTAATAAAAATTTCATTCTGTCATCATGAATAGAAATATTTCATTTCATATCATCTTGACAGTCGCATGCGCTGGCTTATGTGGATACATTTACAGACTTTTAGCCAAAGTTCCTCAGCCTTTCCTTTCATGGTTCATGCTAAAGCGTGATGTTGGATTATAACTTTTTATGATGATCAGCCCAGAAGAGTTTCTTTAAGGTATAATGGAGATTCTGTTATTTTAGGGCAACTTAGCAGTTGCCATCTGAGGCGTTGGTCTACAGGAAAAGGATGGATCATGAAGCTGCAGAAAGATTTTCATCTCTACTCTCCTGACAGCTCCAGGGTGAGCCGACACGTGGTCTCTTCTTCCACACACTACACAGGTTTAAATACGCTGCTTTCTACTACAGACAAGGAGTCTTTGACACGTCCAGATGGATAACATCATCCATTTTAAAAACGTAACTCTACATGATCTCTTAAGAGCCGGGCAGAGGTTTAATTTAGGAACTGGCTAATTATTTGCATCTTTTGAGTCACATCGAAAGATACTGAGAAATTAGAGTGCACAAAAATGCCCCGAGTGCTGGTTTTCAGATTCTAAGAGAATTGGGGTTGTTCAGCCTGGCGAAGAGAAGGCTCTGGGGAGACCTTAGAGCAGCTTCCAGTACTGGGAGGGGCTTTTTAACAAGGCCTGTTGTGACAAGACAAGGAATAATGATTTTAAATTAAAAGAGGGGAAGGTATAGACTGGATATAAGAAAAACATTTTTTATAGTGAGGGGAGTTAGGGGAGACCTTCATTCAAGGTTGGGTTGGATGGGACTCTGAGAAATCTGATTGTGTTGAAGATGTCCCTGCTCCTGCAGGGGGGTTGGACTAGATGACCTGTAAAGGTCCCTTCCCACCCAAAAACATTTTATGATTCTCCTTTTGCAAATTGGCAGTAACCTTCTTTCATAGGATAGTGAATCATAGGAATATAGCACATATTTTACCAGTTCTCTAGTTCATCTCTGTTTCTAAAAAGATGGGCTTTTCTCTGTAGCCAGGAGTCACTGCATTTCTAACGCCGCTGAATATTGGGGAACAGGTTTGGCTTAAGTGCAGACAGAAACAATACAACATGTACCATTTCTCCTTGCCTGGTAAAAACATGGTTGAAAACCGTAGCTACGGGCTGATGTAATGCTTTTTCTCTCAAACACAAATTATAAAACTTTTTAATTGCCTAGTACTATATAGAAGTATACTGCTGTGCTAAACATATTTTTTAATGTCTATTTATGCTGATTTCAGGTATATATGTGCCAGTAAAAGTAAACTAACGTCATTCAGATAATACAGGTAGCTGCAAACTTTGGCTGTCCTCTAATTCCCAAACACTTATCCCCATGTACACTTCCTGCTCCCTGACTCTCATCAGCTGGAAAAGTCATTATCTGAATGGAGAGCTTTGCATCTGTCAGCTGGGAAAGTGATTACTTAAATTGATAGCAATAGCAGTTGTTTTAGTTTAAAATGGCTGGCTATGTAGGGTTTAACAATTTTTTTTGGGGGGAGGGGGGTAAGTAGTTTTTGTTTAGTCAGTTTATGTTATTATTGTTGTGGACATCAAAGACCTAAAAGATATCAACAGCTGAGCTTTCTGCTGAGACTCGGATAGGTGAGCTTTGGAAATCAATTGACCCTGATGAAATACATGAGAATGACTTTTGGAGAGTGTTCTTTAAATTTAAATTTTAACAATTATATTAAAACACAGGAAGTGTTTACATCACTTCCTTCTACCTCTTCTCTTTAAGCTGTCTTGCATCCATCATCTTTTATCCTGACATAAAGGTAAGAGGCAAACTCTGGTGGGGCAGATACTATCCTAGGCAGCTGCTCCTTGTTCTCTGCATATATCAAAGCTGGCAAGAGTTGGGGACACCCTAAGGATGTTGAGTGGATTGAAAAATGATATTTCATTACAGGAAAAGTGGAAGGGTAGCCAATTTCCCAGCTGCCCGTGTCATCTTTTTTCACATTATGTTAATTCATAGAATTGTAGAATGGTTTGTGTTGGAAGGGACCTTAAACATCACTCGCTTCTAGCCCCCTTCCATGAACAGAGATACCTCCCCCTGGACCAGGTTGCTCTCAATGTCATCCAACCTGGTCTCGAACACCTCCAGGGATGGGGCAGCCATGACTTCTCTAGGCAACCTGGACCAGGGCCTCCCCACTCTCACAGTAAAAAAAAATTCTTCCTAATAACTAATCTAAATCTCCCCTCTTTCAGCTTAAAACCCTCATCCTATCCCTGCACTCCCTGATCAAGAGCCCCTCCCCAGCTTTCCTGGAGCCCCTTTCAGTCCTGGAAGCTGCTCTAAGGTCTCCCCGCAGCCTTCTCTTCTCTAAGCTGAACAATCCCAACTCTCTCAGCCTGGCCTTATATTGAATTGCCTTTAAGTTCTACAAAGGACATATTAAATATTTTGTTCTTCTGAAAAGTTGTTGCTCAATGTCTCAAACTTTTCTTTTAAAATGTAGGCCAGCTCCAAAATGCTCAAAAGTGTGACTTCTTTTAATGCTTTTAAAATCCATATTTAGTTCCTAAATAAGTAGCCTTATTTTCCATAGCAGTATGCAATCAGTAACTCTCATTGACCTCTCTAAGAGTGCCTGCCTTCTCAGCAATTCCAAAAAAGAAAACAACTTATTTAGAAGTCAAATACACTCAGAAAGTCTTCACTTGTTAATATTTCTGAAAGAATGTACTTTTTTAAAGAGTACTGAACTTTCTCTGTTTATATGTTCTTCGAGGGGCATAGCTAGGATGAATAATTGTTCAGTGTTTATCTTCTGATACTTTTATATAATTTTATTCTAAAATGGTATTAATCTTTGATTAGATTTGAATAACATGAGAAGATTGTGATGTCTTGGACTGTGTAGGAAATAAAAGAACAGTTGCCTCCGCTGTCCTATTGTGGATTTGGCTTAGAAAACAATTCATGTGGAAATTTCTGTCTCCTCATTCAAGTGGTTTCAGAGTTTAAATGATACTTGGATTGGGGTAATCTGCTTTTGGACTCAGATGTTGTCTGCCCTAGAACTTCAGATCCTTTGAGTTCATTTTGACTTTTATCAGACACATTTTTATAACCTGAAATAACTTGTTGTCAGTTTGTTATTGAATGAACCATTTATTATTCTGAGACCTGCTATACAAATACAGTTAGCAATCCTGTTATTTATCCTGTGAAATATCACAAGCTGTTATGAGTATTTTATTAAACATGAGGCATTTCAATAAATCTTATGATATATCTAATTTGTAACAGAAATTAACTGTGCAAAATACAGAATATGCTCCTGTAATGCTTTTTCCAGATTGGAGAGCTGACTTGCAACTCTTCCTGGCAATGTGATGGTGGCAGTTATCTAGTATATAAACCTGTGTGCTGGTTTGTTTTTTTTTCATTAATACTGGCCAAACTTCACACTTAATGAGGGGTTTTTCTTCCCTCTTGTGTTTCTTGTTAAGGGCCTGGTTAAGGTATTTTCTTTCCATTAAGAACCACTGTGAGTTTTCATTAAAACAATGCAAAAAAGCTTTGCAAAACTGAGTACGTTTCCTATGGCTTTGGGAATGTCTTGTGCATTTGCCTTGAACCTTGAAGACAGGGTAGGTGAACCTGCACGGTGGTTCTGTGCAAAGGAAGAGATGTTATGTGCTGACACCTAAAACTTCATTGTAATAGGCAGTCCTGAGGCTGAGAAACATTTTAAAATGCTAAAAGAAGTCCCTCTCCACCTGCATGGTGCACTACAACCTCCCAGAGTGTCTTTTTGGAGGCCTCAAAGTGTTCAAGGATGAAATGCTATATAATGCCTGGAACAGCTGTGCTTGCTTGCTGGTGCTTACTCCTCACGTAAATCCCAGCACTCGCACATCAGGAGGTGGTGGTGTTCCCTTTATAGTACTTGGCTGACTGGTTCCCACATCCTTTCAGGGAGGAATGGGTTCGTGATGCCCAATGGATTCGTGACTGTCCAGACTGGCAGAGATGCAGGCTCAGAAAACAGTACAAGTGGAATGTGTGGCCGTAAAACATGATGGTGCAGACTGGAAGGTTATCTGGTCTGATGTCTTGTGATGATCATTTTATATCTCCAGTGTCTTATCGAATCTCAATATATATGCCCCTCCACGTATCAACGTTTCTACTGTTTCCACTGTTGAAAAACATTCAACTCTGTAATAGCTCCAACATGCACTAGACCAACCAGTAATTCCCTTCTATTTGACTTGCTTCATTTTATTTTCTCAAGAAGGTTGTATACAGTTGTCCACTAAATTATAAAAAAAACCTTAGTTTTCCTGTGATTGTTTTTCTCTCGTTGCGACTTTTTTTACGGCAATAGAAATGGACAATTGCGATACGCTGCTATCCATTTTTCTAATGAGCCCACTTTTCCACAGTCTTATGTCTTCCCCATGTTTCACACCCATCCGAAGCATTACAGAATGTTACCACGCAAGGGTGCTTATGTTTGTGTCCACTTCCCACAGACAAAAACGATTGCATTGAGTGTGACAGCTGGGAGGTCTGACCAGTAGTTATAATGTAGAAAGTAAGAATCCATGGCACCTGCAGAATTGTGAAATACCTGCTTCTTTTGTACACAGACCTTGTTGCAGAAATCAGTTTGTTAGAGACTGTTTATGCACGTATTGCTTGTAAAAGAACTTCTTTACATATTATTTTTGTTTAAAATTGTAGTCCCGCGTCATGCAAGAATCACCATTTGTTGGGCAAGGAGACGTGGGTACTGAGTAGCCCACGTTCATCTGATGTGACAGGTATGCCCTGTCCTGTCGTCGATTTAAATCCTCCAGTGGCAGGAAATGGGAGAGCCTGGAGCCAGGCTTTTACAGCCCATTTTCATCAAGGTTATGTCAGAGAAAAAAAGGCAGAGTATTTGCTTATAGGGTGTTCCTAATGTCTCAGGAGGTACTTGAATATCCCTGTATTAGGGAAAGGTTATATTGCCTACCAGGAAAAAATTAATTACTTCTGCTAAATTTAAAATTAAACTGAAATGGAAACATTTTTCAGGTGAAAAGGTGGATAAATACTGCAGGTGAGATACAAATTCCTTTTTCTTATTACTGCTACTACTAATATTAATGGTAATCATAATAATAAGGTTTTTGCTTCCACATGATTTGGGATGGTTTTTTTTTTTGTGCAAGATATCAAGTGATAATAATGACCATAAATATCATATCCTCTATTTTTTTTGTTCTTCCTGTCTTATTTCAATGTTGACTAAAATCTACGATATAAAGAAAATCCTTTGTTTGCTAGCATCTACACTTCTTGAGGAAGTAGCGTAAAATTAGTAATGAGCTATTTTTCACAGGGAAAACTCTTTGATTTTAATTTATATCTCTAACAGCATTTTTGGATCCCATCTTTAGTATTCTAAATTTTTGTATAACCACCAAACATTATCTGATGTACCCGTTCCAAACACAAACATGTCCCAGTGTTATGTTTCAATAATTAGTATGGGGCAGGAATCATCAGAAGGCAAGAATAAATTATTAGGGATATGATTAGATACTCACCTGTTTTCTATAACCCAAAAGAGAAATAGCTGTTAACAGTCCTATTTTTAATAATGAAAAACTGACTTTCACAACTACCGAGACATGCACAATACCCTCCAAAATCTTTATTGTCTTCTGCTAGCCAGAGCAATGGGAGTTGTGTCTCTGGATATTCACAGAAGTAAGGAGGAATTATATCTTAGACTGAAAATTAAAAGTTGATTTTTTCTTTTCTGTATTATAACTAAAGCTATAATCACATATTCTATATAAATTTGTTGTTGTAACTGCTGTCTTGTCATTCTATACATATAGTGTATCTGAAATCATCTAACCTTTTTGGAAGCTAATAAATTGAACAATGATAGCAGTGTGAATTGTGCATTAATTAAAAGGGTGTCAATATGGAGCTACTTTACAATGAAGGGCAGAAAACATAAAGGGTTCGCTCCCTGGACAGTTTTAACTAGTGATAGAATGCAAGCAGGACAAAGATGCTTCTAAGATGTTTAGATTTCAGCACTTAAGTTTGTCTGCATGAGGAAAAAAATACATTTAATGTCTGTTCAGTGCAGTCTGTGACCCTCTAGTGTAGCTGAGGACTGGAAGAGATGCTGAGGGAAGGTAGGGCCGTGCCTTTCAGTGGACACGATATGGAAGGGTTGTGAAATGCTGTGCAGTGAAGTGATCACAGCATCTCAAACATCTTATTAATAAGAACAGAACTCAGTTGCCCAAACGAAAATCGCTCCTGAGCAGACAAGAAAACTAAATGAGGTTGTTCTTTATATCAGTTAAAATACAAATTACCCTGTGATCATTTTGAGTTTGTAGAAAATAACTTCTGTTTCATGTGGCATCACTGTTCTTGGCATCTCTCACCATGGTACACAGTCCTGGACTCAGGCCAGATTAAACAGCCGAGTAGCTCTGCCTTTAGATCCAAAGGCACAGGAGAGTAGAAAAATAATTCTCCAATGTCAAAATCTGTTTTGTTCCTTTTTCCAGTAGCTAACATTTTGTGATATATGTACACAAACCCATAATCATGTAATGAAACAGTTTGTTTTATGAGGCTACAAGGACATATGTGGGGAAAGAAATATGATGCATTTTAAAAATGTGTAGCAATGGAGCTTATTCATACTTTATGTGATGTTTGAAGTTAATATTTTGCAATCTTGCAGTGGTGGCATTGTGTAAAAATGAGGATTGGTGTTACTTAAGTAACACATCGCCATAGATCATAAACATCAACTCACTCCCAAAATTTCTGATTCTTTGTCATCTCTAGTTCTACCGCAGGAAGGCTGTGAGAGTTGAGAGTGTTCTGGGTTTTGGGGAGATATTTTGAACCAGTTCTTGCTTTGTTGTTTTTGTGGTGTAATTGAGCAAGGTCCACAGAGATTAAAGAACTCTTTAAACCACCTGTGCAAATGTCTGTGCTGGGATTAGATTTCAGAGATGATTAATTTATTGTTTCCTGATTAGACCCAGTATGTTATTCTTATCTATTTACAACATTTCAATATTTTAGACTCTTCTCTCATTCTGCAATTCACAGACTTTTTTTTCTTGGCAGGAAATATATTTCTTAAAAAATCTCTTAATTTGGTTTTGAAAGTTTTAATTCAGCAAAAGAAAAGCCTTATCTGTTGAATTGGTCTCTGAAATTTTAATGGTAAAATTTGGGGTTTTTTTCCCCAATTTCCTTTCACTGACCTAGAAATTCCTAAAATCTGAATATCTATGAATATGAATACAAATAGCTTCTTGTAGTCTTGTAAGTTAATTTCTGGCAGGCAGTGTTGTGTGCATGAGGAATAAACTGAATTTCTATTTGGTTGAAAATCCTAAGTTTTAAAATAAGTTTGCGTTTCCTCTAGAGATGAAGCCAAAGGAGGTAAAGGTCTAACACAATAATTTCTGAGGCTCACTTGGTACCTCTTGAATGAGGATGGTGTTGTATGAAATGTACTTGTTTTCACACCAAAATATGCTAAAAATGGTCATTAAAGTACTGCAGTGAATGTTGTCTTCCTGGTAGCAAAGGATGGGTTTCCTGGATAGGAGATAGTGGGAATTACCTTATGGTTTTGTCACTGATAGATTTGCCATGTTTTGAATTTAGATCAATAATTACTGAAGTTTTTGTGTGAACTTCTAGCTTTCAATTGTTAATATTAAAAGGATTTGAATATTTTGAATTATTTTTGTGCTTTTCAGTTCAATGTATTCCACCTAAGGAAGTACTGCTGTTTACAAAGATGAGTTCTTCATGCTTTCTTCACAGTTAAAGGAGAAATGAGACCTTCTCAAGTAATGTAAAAAGTTAATGTTAAAATCCAGGTCTGATACACTAAAGAGCATGGTAGGATATGTTCTATGGGGATAGGTGCAAATTCTCAGGGTTTGTGATCATGAAATTTCTCTAGATTAATTCAAGACAATGAAATCCATGTAGTCTATTCATAGAAATTGTGCAAAATTGCTTTCAGAGAATGAAGCTAAGTGGTTTCATGTGATTATCCAGCTCTTGATTGGGCAAAACACAGAATTAGTCCCTTCCAAAAGAGTTATACTAGTAGTTGAATGTAATCTTTTTTTTTTTTTTCATTAAAAATAGTGTAACCACTTTCTGGTCTTCAGAGGGGTATAGGACATGTACCAGCCAAATCAAAGCTGTAAGGAGATGGTAGAGTAATTGCTTCCAATGTTGCAGACTGTTACACCAGCATCAATCCTTCAGGCACATCCCTGAAGGGAGTGACATTGTCCTCTATCACTTCCCTGTAGGACCCAGTAAAACTTATTCAATGTTACGTTTAGGTGATTTACGAAGCTCAACGATTTGCTAAGAACTTTCCAAAAAAATTAGTTTTCAGCCATTGTCACCATGAAGAAAGTACATTAGTACATTTTTTTGATTGTTTGTTGAAATTTGTTGAGAACACATTTGAGGTTTTTATTGGACAGGCTCTAACTTCTGAATTCTTTCATACATGTCTTAGCTTTTGCTTTTCCTCTGGAAAATTGCTCAGGTGCAAGAAGGTTGCCATCCAAATGGGCCAGTGGTCCCCTATAAATTGCCACACACACATATAACAACTTTGAAGGTTATTTCCTATCTCATTTCCTAGAGTAAATTGAACCTTTACCCAGGAGGTACACTTGAACATAGAAAGTATGAGTTCCCCATAAGTGGAAATACTGGAAATGAGTAAAAAGTTCTCAAAGACAAATCTAATGTAGAGAAATGTCTGGCATGCTAAAATAATATAGGCCTATGGTAATGCATGATGCATTAAAAAAAAAAATCAGGACAGATATAAAATAATTGGGAGATTCTCTTTCTTCCCGTGAAGATCATCAATATACAGTAAGTCTCTTAAAGACCAGTGTTTAAATTATTAAGACTGCCAGTTCAATGAAAAAGTAACAGCTCAATTTAATAATTCATGACAACAATTCAAGGCAAAGCACACAAAATATTTTTAGCATATGTCTCAAGAACAGTTATACACAGAAATCCTCAATATCTGAATATACAATGTTACACACAGTGTGCTCTTATCTGTTAGGTCTAGTACAGGGAATAAACATTTTTTCCTGATGAGAAAATCAAAGTTGTATGCCATTTCAGTGAAGTCAAGTTGACACCTGCAGAGAAGCAAGTCATGACATTTTAGCTGACTGCTTTCTTTTTTTTTTCCCCTTTAGTTGTGGTTTGTTTCTTCATTTTATTTACCCTGACAGACAAAAGGAACCTAGATGAAAATATTTAGATGAGGATTTGGCATTCTTTCTCATAATTCTTTTTTTTATTATTTTCTTCCTTTTTTTTTTTCCTTCGGTTAAGTAGTTCATATATTAGGCTGTGACGGTTCTACAGAGGAAAATGTATGTAGTTCATACATACTGGGCCGTGGCAGTTCTACAGAGGAGAAAAACACTTGAACATATTTGTATCAAAACACCTTGTCCCTCCTTTCTCTCTTTCTCTTCGCAGCCCCCACCCTCTGATTTCTCAAACCTAGCTACATTTATCAAGATAATAAGCTTCAGGTTTTGTAATACGAGATCTATTTTTGTGTCATCCTGGTGTAGCCCTGACTGAATGAGCTAGTAAGATCCTTAAAGATATGAATTTAGGATCAATAATATTTATAGCTCCATTTATAAAACAGAAGTCAAAGGTGTGTATAATACTGAATTTATTAAGGGAACTTGCTTTAAGGATTCTGTTTAGTAGCCTGCCTCTACTTCTTAACATATTATCATCAAATAAATATATAAGTTGCAGGTGTTCATAAATGTAAAAAAATTGCGTAAGGAAGCTCAGAAATGATACCTATTGTGACTTAATATTGTAGTACAGGGTACCCATCAACTGCGTTTTTCCTGGCTGTATCTTATTTTTGTTAACTGTGGGTACCATTAAAGAATACGAGAATGTTATTGTAATGGAATTGAAATACATTTTATTACATCAATATAAGTTCCATTTACTGTATAATATGACAGTGTTTAATAATTTTATATTACAAGCATAATTATGATATCAAATTAGTAATTTTCACAAAGTACTTACATTAGACACTTATATGATATGATGCAGTATCTTTCAGCTCTCTGTGGTGCCTGAAAATACATGTTCTTTTTAATGGGGAAAAAACAGAGATGCAGCAAAAAGAAGCACCTCATAACTTCATCGAGTAATTTCATAAGGACACTTACCTTCCAGTGGGGTAGAGATATTACCTAGCCTGTTTTATGACTAGGTTCCTCTACACTATTGGTAAATCTAGAAAACTTCTGAAGTCTAAAAATTGTGATAAAACTTCTCTTTGGTGGTAACCTCAAAGGTCCCCAAAACTATTGCCTTGCTATTTTGAGCAGTCTCCTAGTTTGACTAATTGCACTGGTACCAATAAGGCCATTCCTGATGGGGTAGGTTGTGAACAGGATTACAAACTCCAGTTCAGAGTCTGAAAATGTGAGCTCGTGGAGCTGCAGAACACCCTTGTGAGGTAGGTGGGGAAAAAAAGAATCAATTTGCGTCCCACTGAAGTGCAATTCTTTCCACGGTAGCACACAGCAGACTTGGCAGTGCTGAGCTGCATTGGTTTTAAGGCAGGAACTGAAGACTCTCATATCCAGGTGATGTAACTGTGGAGCCTTTTTTTCCTTTCCTTAAAATTTTTGCATGGAATATATTTTCTGTTCTGGCGCTGACAACTTTTGCAATGCAAATTTCTTCAAGGGTTTTTCTTTTATCTCCTAAAACAAATGACAGACTGCTATGAAGATTCACCAGCATTTTAATAAACCTTTAAGAGTCTGCCTTAAATACCAGTTTTCTATACTAGAAAGCTCATCAATATCTAGACAGCCATGCAAACAGCTAGGAGGCCAGTCCATTAATGAAATGTTAATGACTGAATTAGACCTGTAATAACAGAAGGAGAATGTACTGCTGTGAGTCCATTAACATCAGCAGACCCTGCTGGGAAACAAGTAAACACAACATACAAAGGGAAAACTTGTGCTAATAAACAGGTTTTTTTTGTGCAGTAAAGGTGTTTGGAAGCATGAGTTGTAAATTCCATTCACTTCTACGCTTCTGTCATTTATTTTTTTGCCAAGTTTATCCAAGCGACCTAGCTCAATATCCATTTTGCAGTGTGAGAAGAAATTATGCGCAACAGAGTTCATGCAAAGTCCATGCCCTGATAGTAAGCAAGAGCCTGTTGCTAAAGTTCTTGACAAATCTGTCTAATGTGATATGTTGTAAGAATAAGCAGCATCCAACAGCAATCGCAGCTTCACGCTGCAGCCAGTCCAGGTGGGTAGCAAGGAACTGTAGTTATCACCTGATAGATGGTTGACCCAAGTGAAATGGAATTTATGGTCCCTAACTAAGGCCCTCGCAGACATCACAGGAACTACTGCTCTTGGCGCTAATTATGAGCGCTATTAAAGTTTTATATTCTGCCTTAAAAGTTGATTGTGCTTTGCAGAAGGTGTTAGCCCTAACAAAGGCAATGGGAACAGCAACACTCCTAACAGCTTCATCAGTGACCTTGTAAACCATAGTATGAGAGTTCTTGGCTTGGGATGTAGAAATTAATGATTTGACTTCTTGGAATGAGAGCTTCCTCTTTCCAAAAATATAACTCTCCTTTTTCAATAAAAGTGAAATAAAAATAGTTGCCTTTTCTTCTGGTCCTGGATGCCTCAGCAATCCCCTTTACAGCAAAAATTCAAACAGTTTGCCACATCTTCCCACTGTGCAAAAACTGTCTGTCAGGCTGAATTGTGACAGCTTTTATAATACTGTCGACAATAAAAATTACATACAGCTTCTCTGCATTGAAAAGCAAAGGATGTGTCCACTGTATGTGTCAGACAAAATGCTAGTGAATAACCCCCAAACAGCTGCTATTACAATGTTCAGTCTTTTATTGAACTCTGTTTGATTTCCTTCTTTCAACCTACTCAGATCTGCAGTGTCAGTACCAGCTTCTACGCAACTCGGCAAAATGCCAAGGAAGGGGGAAAACAAGATTCTTTCTTCTGCGTTTTGTGGATGTTGCTGCTTATTTCCATATTCGCTGACACTGTCAGAGCATCCAGTGTTATTTGGTCCCATATGAGGACAGGCTGAGAGTTGGGATCACAGAATCACTAGGTTGGAAAAGACCCACAGGATTATTGAGTCCAACCGTTCCTATCAGTCACTAAACCATGACCCCCAGCACCCTCTTCTCCAAAGGCTTGTAGTGATAGGACGAGGGGCAACAGGTATAAACTGGGGAGGGGCAGATTTAGACTAGACATGAGGAGGAATTTCGTCACCATGAGAATGGTGAGACATTGGAACAGATTGTCCAGGGAAGTTGTGGCTGCCCCATCCCTGGAGGTGTCCAAGGGCAGGTTGGATGGGGCTTGGAGCTCCTGATCCAGTGGGAAGTGTCCCTGACTATGGCTGAGGGGTTGGAACTGGATGATCTTTAAGGTCTCTTCTAACCCAAAGTATTCAAAGTATTCACATCACTTCTAGTGAGGATCTATGCTGCTCGTGTTCCCTACCTTACAGGCAGATGAGAAGTTGCTTCCAAAGCATTATAATGAGAAAGACAGACAGCATTTGCAGATACTATAGAAGCAATTGGATGATCCAGTTGCTGGTGCACTGCAGTTTGTTCTTAATCTATTTCTGAGAACATAAGCCTGTGTGACAACCTTCATGTCACTTACCCACATTTCTTTTTGTTGCCTCTCCTTTCTTTCTCAATCCTTATATTACATTTTCAGTTGATTTTTTAATTGTATCACAATAATGATTTTGGTGTCACAATTCCTACAAATTTGCAACTTGTAATAAAGACAGTAGGGAAATAAATACAAAATGCAGGGACAACACTTGCATTACATAGTGAGAGACAGATATGATAAAGGAAATGGGCTAAGAATTATTTGCTGAAATAACTGGAAAAATCTAGTTGAAGCAAAGCATGGCTGGGATGAGGCTGTGTAGAGAAGGAAAATGATGGGCTCTCATACTCTGTAAGTCAGCCAAGAGTCAGCACAGGAAAAGCCATGCTCTCTGCAGCTCCCTGATAGGAGGTTCTAGTGAGGTGGGTGTTGGTCTCATCTCTCAAGTAACAAGTAATAGGAGCAGAGGAAATGGCCTCAAGTTGCACCGGGGGGGTTTAGATTGGACATTCAGAAAAAATTCTTTACTGGAAGGTTTATCGAGCATTGGAAGAGGCTGCCCAGGGAAGCAGTGGAGCCCCCATCCCTGGAGGAATTTAAAAGCCGTGTGGATGTGGTGCTTTTGGACACGGTTTAGAAGTGGACTTGCAGTGTTGGGTTAAGGGTTGGACTTGATGACCTTAAAGGTCTTTTCCAACCTGAACAATTCTATGATTCTATAAAAACTAAAAATATATTACTTTCCTTCAAGTACCATCCCAAATTAAATTCTGGGCAACTATCTAACTGACTGAGTCCATAGTGGGTCTTTGGTTTTACTGCACTATATTTGTTTCCTAGAATACTGTAACACTGAAGGACTACATAGTGAAAGCTAATTTAATTAGAAAGAACACAGTGAGCTGATTATGTGCATTGAAGAAATAAACACAATATCTGAATACTGAAAGAAATGGTAATATTAACTGTAAATCCTATGAATCACTCACTACTCTTTCCCCTGCACAATAAAAAAACCTTCTCGTATTTTCTGAGCTGGCCTGGGCTTTAGAACAACAAACCTATATGAACCTTATTTAATAATATTACCATTTTTTCTTCACAGAAAAACCAACATTTTGATACAGCAAATTGATTAAGTTGCACTGTCTGCAATTTGCTTGTCAGCAGAACAGTCTTTTTCTGCCTTTTACCACTTTTACTTGTATCCTGAAGCCTGTGTCAGCTTTTTTAAAGCATTTTCACTGACAATCAGAATTTTAGGGAGTAGGCTTTGTACAGTATTCACAACTCTGAATGTGATACCAGATCTAAAATTCAAACCATACAATGAAATGTTCCATGAAGAGGAGGTCAGAGGTAAGTGATAACGTCTGGGAAGAGATCTTCTATTGGTTTGCAGTTGATGGACTAATCCTCTCTCTGTGATGCTTCCAGAGCCCTTGAGCACACTGTTTCCATTTTGTGTTCCTCAAGAATGAAAGAGAAACGCTTGGCAAACAGGTTTTATATTTGATGACTGCAAAATGAAGAAAATAGTAACACGACATAAGCTTTTCAGTAGTAATAAACTCGCTAGAAAGTAAGTTGATGCAAGTTGTTTAAATTTACTGATTTAATTGTGGCATCAGTTATTCAAAAGCCAGATATTTCATTTTGTACTGTGCTACACTAAAATGATGTGATGACCTTGATTGATGGTAAGTTCCCACGTGTTCTTATAACGCAGGTAACCTCAGCAACACAAAATAGTCTGATCTCTACCGACATCTTTGAGAAGTGATGCTTTAGGTATCTTATTGATAGGAATAGTTGGACTCGATGATCCAGTGGGTCTCTTCCAACCTGGTGATTCCATGATTCCATGATTATGAAAGCCTAGGTTGTCTAAAGTCTTTCTTGCAGCTTTGTGTTAGGTGCAAGGAAAACTTTGATGGACCAGTGATGAATTGGAAGACAAAGCTTTGATAGTCGCTGACTTTTCAAAGTTTGCTTATTCATCCAGGATAGTGAGCGTATTATTTATACAGGATAACTTGCTTGTATGAGTGGTCTGCGCAAAGAAAGAAACTTTTAAGATAAACCAAAATAATATTCAGTCTTGTTGCCTTTTTGTTGCTGAATTGTTATCCTAGAAAATCAATAACATTTTTATTTCATAGCATTTAATTTTTCAACTTACAGCAACCAAATGTGTATTTACAGCACATGTAAAAGCCTGTGATTCCTGTCCTTAGCTGAACCACACCGATTTCAAACAGATAAAATACAGTGGGAAGCAAAATAGCAACAGGGATGTAAGCTAATGTAAAATGTTAGAAGCGATAGTTAGAAAAATGCTTGTAGCTAATGAATATAAATTGAAGATCTTAGTATTTTTTCATGTACATATAATGAAAAAACTGTTAACTTGAGAAGAGCTTTGGCCGAGGTGTCCAGTTGTTGGAAGCGAGGACTAAGGTTTACAAACTGGGTGGAGGGAGGAAGGGAGGGACATGAGAGCAGCAGAACTTTTGAAAATAGGGAGAGGTGTGTGAGAAACAACATCTGGAACAGAAGGAAGAACAGGAAGCTTGAATGCAACGTGAGAAAGCCAGAAAAAGAGCAAAAAATGGGAAAAGGTGGTGAGGCTTCTTTGACTTTTCAAGTGACTCTGTGTTACATCCATTGCATGAGAGATGTAGGTGTTGGGGTGATAGGATGAGGGCAGTTGCCACAATCAGAACCGCAGGTGAAAATCTCTTGAACAGGTTTTAGCTTTGGGGCAGATGGAAGTTATCTTGTTGGTGCAGGTGGCAATTCAGGCTGGGCCTCAGTGCTGTGGAGCTACTTGGCTCTGCTGCAACATCTCATTCCATTTCTCACCTTTAATGAGGTGTTTTAATTTTCTAACCCCACCTGCAGCTGAGGGAGCATTGATATTATTGAATGAGTATAAATAAGTGATTATAGTCTGTTTACAATAAAATTGTGTTCGGGCTTCCTTCTTTCCTGTGTGTAGGAGTACTTGTCCCCTGATGCTGCAGAGAGCCCCACATGGCTAGGAGCCTGCCCTGAGCCCACCTTGCAGCTGAACCTCAGGCACTGTGTGAGAATAGTTTATTTTGCTGCAATTTTACAGACTTCAGAGGGAAGAAATATTTCAGTAGATGAACTTGTTTGTCTGATTTTGCTGCCCGGTGTCATACGTTGAGGTTTACTGAAATATTAACTACCACTTTAAATTCTTCTCACTTTGAGTCATTCCATCCCATACAGAATTTGAACAGGTTTTTGTATAATTATTTCTCTCAATAATTACCATTATACAATTGCTATTGCTGCCAGTTTTGTTTCTCTTTCCTGCCAGAGAATAGCAGAAATGGATCACGCATTTGTGTAACTTATGATTTGTGTAACTTTGATTCATGTTTAAAATGCATGGAATATTTTTCATTTTCTCTTTGAGGCAATACCTCATTTGGGATCATATCTCACATTGTAAGTTTATGCTGTGTAAATGGATGCCCTGCACTGCAAGGGGGTATAATCTAAAGTGAAAAAGCAAAGGTATTTAAAAAAAAAGAATCATGTTAATTTTTAAGGCATTAGAGTGACTGTGAATATTAATGGTTGCAGGTAGAGTCACAGTGCATCTGGACAGTAATGCAGAAAGGTTTCATGTATGGCCACTTTCCCCCTTTTAAATAAATTTGATTTGACCATCATTATAGCCCTTTGTTGTTGCCTTTTGATGAAGATTCTAGGAAATTGGTTCGCTGGTGTGCGTGATTTACTGGCAGAGAGAGCAAACTGGAATTTGCGAGCGCAAGTGTTCCTACTGCATAGTTATACTCTCAAAAAGAGAGAAGGAATATTGCTTTTTAGAGCTGAGTTTTCTTTGCTTGTTTTTTTTTTTCCCTGGGGTACGTGGGAGAAGGTGCAGTAGATTAGAAGTAGGGTGGCATAAGTTCAGTCCCAGCACACTTGGTTCCCTGTTGAAATCTGCTTTGGAGCTGCCTCTGAAGGAGGTGGGAAATGAGCATTCATAAAGATTGGTATAGAGAGATGAAATATTCCCAGTACCAAACTCAACTTATATAAAAGCTGATGCTGTGCTCGGTGAGCAGGGGACGTGAGGGCAACCCCTCCATGACATAGAGAAATAATGAAATAACAACTCATTGTTCTAAATAAATTGGTGATGCTATTTGAGGACTGATTTATTGCTTTCTACCGACAAGTATAATTATAGATATTATTGTCTTTATCTAGGTTTGACCCTTACATACTTGTGGCTTTAATCCTGCTTTCGTGGTATGTATTCATTCAACAATAATAGGAAAGATTCTCAAGGAATATGGAGCCCTTTGCAAATAATTTGTGTTACAGTAACATCATTATGTGTTCTCACAAAATACATCCACAAAGAAACCATATCTCTGGTTTGAAAAGTAATGCAGGACTATATTTCATAATACTTCCAAAGTCAGAAGAGGGATAAACTTGGAGGAAAAATAAACAGTTAAATCTCAGGAGTTATGGTGAATTTTCCTTTAAGGGATGCTAAGAATTAGAATTAAAAAGAGAAAGAAAAATATCTGAGTACTCAAAACTATGTAGACATGAACATGAATCCTTTTCCAGAGAAAGATTAGGATTAAAGGTTGTGTGGTGGCACAAAGTTTATAATTGCAGCTACAGAAGGGTCCTTTGAAGAGAGGAGTCAGGCCCTCTGTGTTCATTCTGTATGATAGAGACAAGGGAGATTGCACCTCTAACTCTTCTTTGCCTTCTAGTGTTTTTACTTTAAGCAAGCACATGGGCTGAACATACAGATGCATTTGATTACTAATGATCATTATAATGTGAGCAGCACCGTGATTTATTAGAATAGTTATTGACTGGGATTCCAAGAAAAGGTAATTGTTCAGAATTATCCCCACAATTAATTTCACATGTGTGAAGTCCATTAACTCCAACTGCATGCCATGGGATAAGTGTAGATGTTCACAGCAAGGGCTGAGTTTTGAGACAGGAAGGATGGGGCTCTGGCAACGATGGCTGAGTTCAGGGGAGTCTGAGTGCAGGATGGGATGTTTGGTTTTTGTTCTGCCTCTGACTTCCTTTATGACCTTAACTAATTACTCAATGTCTTTAAAATGAAAATTTTCATCAGTGGAAGGAAGCGATGAGATGGAAACATCAGAGATCCTAAGGTGCTCAGACTATGGTAACAGTAGCTTTTATAAGTAGCAGGATATAAACTTTAGCCCGTTGTTATAATCAAACCTTAGTTATCCACAGGTTTTCACACTGCTTGTGTTGTTGTCTGACATTAGAACGTAGGATGTAGGACTGTTGTAAGAAATTTGTCTGAATTAGTAGAATTACTGTTTGTACTGTACCGCTAATTACTAACAAATATGATGTGCCAAAAATCAGTAGTATACATCCTTAGCAAACACGATATGTGTGTTATGACTCGCAACACGATTAATTTTGTACAGAATTAATTCTTACTCAATCATTAAACAATGAGAAATATTGAGTTGTTTTTCTTAAGGATTAGGAAAATTCTTTTGGAAAGAGACAAACATTTGTCCCTGCTGGAAGCTACTTCAGCTGTAATGTATCATTGTGCCTGACCAGCCCTAGAAACCTTGGAAAGACAAAATATGTACAAGCTGGTTGTTAAGCATATGTGATATGTTTTGTTTTGTCACCTGGCAACGAAAAGGGTTTTCTAAACAAATTTCATACATTGCCAAAATTCCAACTTTTTGAAACACGTAAGCTGCTTATTTTTTATTTATTTATTTTTGCCTTTGTCAACTGCTGCCTAAGGTACATCTTTCTCAGAAGAGCAAATGTTATCATTTCTACTGATGGAAGAAATGACCTTGTAGAAAATATGCTGCCTTCAGAACCAACTCGTAATCTGTCCTATATGTGTTTTAAAGTTAAAAAATCAATCAAAGAACCCCCCCTCCAAAAAAAAAGCCTTGGTTGATCTAATGCAGTTAATATGCATAAAATTAAAATAAATAAGTCCTGCTCACGATAAAGTTCTTTGATAGTAAATCGTTTTTGGCACTTATACGCTATTTAGGAGCAATATGTTTGTAATATCTTGTGGAAGAGAAGTGAAAGAGAATAATTTTTCTTCTTGCGTTGCAAAGAATTTAGCGTAGAAGTGATCACATCATTGGCTGTCTCTCTCAAAGTGTTTGGGTCAAAGGGAAAAAAAACCCCTCTGAGATGTCATTTCTTAAGCTTGAATTACAGGTCTTAAGGACAATACTTCAAACTACAGCAGAAAAGCTACATTGCTACACTCCGGCAAGCTTAATAACCTCATACATTTGGTCACCTCCCTAATCTACCAGTTATGTTTTCTATACACCCGCCGCTATCTGATTCCCAATCTGTTTATCTTTTCCCATCGGTCCTTTCCTCCCCTGTGAGCGGCAGTGTCAGTGTGATCCAAGCCGGTGCTGATGGGACCACAGTTCATTACCACGCGGAAGGTGATTGGGATTTGGGCGCACAATGGGGTGTGACACCGTTGAGCGAAGGGAGGCAACTCGTTATAAATGACCACGCTCTGGTAATGACACACGGAGTCTGGGAGCCGGGAATGATGAGTAGACCTCTTAGCGTTCTCCTTGATAGCCGGGGAAAAAACGATGACACCCAGGAAACACAGATGGATGCTTTCCCAGTGATTCATACACAATCTTACTGGTTCCAGGCTACCAGTACTGGCATCGCCACATGATAAAAATGAAAGGTTATCACTGGATACTGAATAGAGAGGAGGGTGCTGGCCTCTTCTCCCAAGTGACAGGGGACAGGACAAGAGGGAATGGCCTCAAGCTCTGCCAGGGGAGGTTTAGGCTGGACATTAGGAAAAAATTTTTCACAGAAAGGGTCATTGGGCACTGGAACAGGCTGCCCAGGGAGGGGGTTGAGTCACCTTCCCTGGAGGGGTTTAAGGCACAGGTGGACGAGGTGCTGAGGGACATGGCTTAGTGATGATAGGAATGGTTGGACTCGATGATCCGGTGGATCTCTTCCAACCTGGTTATTCTATGATTCTATGGATACGCAGACCACAACATGTCCATGAGCACCAGAGTGCCACATACTAACACGGTGCTGCAAGAAAAAGCGTTTAGAGTTTTGATTACCTTAATGGCGAAGTAAAAAACGCTTTTGTTTCTAGTGCCATGAAGAGAGCAAAAGAGGGTTTTAAAATGATAAAACAATGGTAGCCTCCTTGCTGAATGTTGCAGCACTTTGTAATAACACAGTACATTTTGAAAAGATCTGTATTTTTTCAAAGACAGACATCAAATAGAAGGAAAAAGGTTATGTCACCTTCACCCTCACAGTACTGTCATTTATATGCTATCAGCTCATTAAATTCACATTAAGATACTCCATGGGACTTTAGGAGCTATTAGTGCACCTAAAATGGCATAACAAAATCTCAGTTCACTTTAAGAGAGATGGCATTGCGACATTTTGTATTTCATCACTGAATTATTATAGTCTCAGATGCATTCTGCTGCGATGGTAATGGAAGGAGGAATACTAGAGAGGAAAGCTGTCCATTTGTTTATCCCCAGGGAGAGAAAATAGAAAGTTTGATAAAAAACTACAGTGAAAGTAAAGCATTAACAATTTAACCCCTGTAGCAATGCTGGAAGAACTCATAGGATTTTTATATTTTGCTTTTCAGGATATTTTTAAGAAAGAAAGAAAATTTTGTATGTAGGGAGTGGCTTTTGGCAATGGAAAGTGCAGCAAACACACTGCATGGATGCGAGTATCAGTGTTTTACAGGTGAAGTCTCTCATGGCAGATATAAAACACCTTCCTTCATATAAATTATCAGGAAAAAATAGTTATTGTGGTTAAAGTTGATGTTCTTCTTAGTTTGTTGTTATTTTTCCCTTCAGCTTTCAGCAGCAGCAAATAAATGTGCTGCCACAGGTAAATCCTCAACCCTGTATTTGTAAATCCCATGCGGAATAATTGTTTAAGCACTATGGTCAAGAAAGAATATGGAAAACTGAAGCCATACTGTGTTGTCCTTAATGAAATAATATACATAGACATGAATACTAAATTAATGCTATACTGTTTAATAAAAAATAAATTGGATATCTGAATTAATAAGCCATATATTTTTATATTTTTGCTCTGGAAAGGTAGATTGGTCTGAGGGTGCTTCTACACTGTGTTTCTTTAACTGCAACTATGCATTATATCCATATGTAATGTGGATTGGGGAATAAAGAATAAGTTATATTCAGTTTTTAATTTGAGGAAAAGTTAAGTGAATTTTCTTATAAATGCTGACAAAGGTTTAAAAAAAATCAGAAGTGGGTTGAAGCAGACTTAGTCACTTTCTGTCATATATTTTTCTTAATATCTATTGAAAAAACATAGTAATTTCTTAGAAGTGCTTCTTTCCCTCTCCAGTCAACACAGGAATGCCATGACTCAGGAGCTTAGCCTCACTTACAATAAAAAACCACCAGAACAAAATGACAATTGGTGAGCCAAAAATGTTGTAGAGCCTTTGGATGTGCACACACACAGGGAGTGAAATTCATTCCTGTGGGGAGAGCCAGGACAAGCACAACTTAAGCTTTCACGATACCTCTTAACAAGAATTACCTGATATATGGGTCTTTGGTGGAGCAGCAGAGAATTTCTGCAGTGGAGAGGGAGCTCAAAGGTGCAGGAAGAGTCACTGCAAAAGGAAGCTCGAGGTTTTGAAAGTAGTAGGGAGGGAAGTAATAATACAGGGAATAATCACTTAATAAATGCACACCAAACACCTGCTAAATTTAATGCAGCATTTTACTGCATCCGTTGCTTCAGAGTGTAATCTTTTTAGCACAGGGATTCTGCTGCTTATTAGATAGTTCACCTGTTGAAAAGCACGAGACAGACGCCTGGTTTGTCATCAGTAAAACCACTCTTGAATCGTTACTCTGAAGGTTTAAACTTGACTATAAAGTGGGTATCCTTTTCGAACAGACAGAGAAAAAGATGAGTTGCACTTAAAACTTTGGGGTTTACATGGCACGAGTTTGTCCTTTCTTATGGTTTGAGATACAGATGTGAGGGCAACTTGGGAGGCAGCACAACTCGGTCCTTCTAATGGTTGTCAGAAAGCTGACAGGATGCAAAAGGGAATTTTGTCCAGTCTGAGGAGGGGATTTTAACAGCCTAGCGCTAGTGTTATTGCTAAGGAGCATTACATTTTAAGCTGTCTTCAGGTAATGGTACAGTTGAAGTCATGAGAAGTGGTAGCACATAAATAGGGGAACTTAACCTTTAGGATGAAGTAAGACAAAACCCAGCAGTATTTGTGCAATAAGATTGGGGGATATATGGCTGCACCCTGAGGGAAGGTGGCTGTCATGGTAAGTGTTTTAAGAGTTCTGTTCAGACCTCAGGATCCAAGCTAATTGCATTAGTTGGAGAAAAAGACAATAATATTTAGATTTGCTTGTATGTTTATTTCCAAAGGAAACCATTCAATGTGTGTATGAAAAGCTTGATATTTTTTTACTACTTTTACTATTACTGGTGACACAGTGACACGTTTTGGAGATGTAAATCATCTAGTATGCATAAGAACTCATTTAATGTGTTTTTCCAAGTGAAATATCCATTGTCAGGAACAGAGATTCAAGCCTTGAGATTGCAGCCAACTTAATCCAAACACCAGTGGCTAAAAAAAAAAAAAGTGCAGTTGCAACAAGCTCACAAATTTCAGACTCTACGTCTTACCAATGGTCTACTGTGACCAATGTGTCATGGATTTATGGGCGTTCACCAGCGGAATCCACAAAGGCTTGACCACGGAACTGGGCACTGGCACAGGCTGCCCAGGGAGGTGGTTGATTCACCTTCCCTGGAGGTGTTTAAGGCATGGGTGGACGAGGTGCTGAGGGACATGGTTTAGTGTTTGAGAGGAGCGGTTGGACTCGATGATCCGGTGGGTCTCTTCCAACCTGGTTATTCTGTGATTCTGTGATTCTGTGATCTATGTAGAAATATAATTTCAGAACCCGATATAGCTTTTATCTAAAGTTTTACTTAGCTAGGTTTAGAATCTTTATTTACTTACATTTTATTTAGGTATAAGTAGCTGCTATTGCCCTTCCAATGGCACTACTGGGGTGTAAAAGCCAATAATTTTATCAATGGATGAGTTGTCTTCATCTATCTTAGAGAATTTCTTCTGCTGCGCAGAGCTTTGGCTCCAAAGTAGTTTTTCCTCCTAAAAGTACATATCTTTGCAGGGGATATCCTACAGCAAAGGAGCTCCAGCACAGCAGATTGAGAGCAGAAAAGCCCTCGGTGCTGTTGGGAAGACAGACTGGGAGAAATCTTTGTCGTGTTTGTTTTCTGCAACCCAGCATAGCAGTCAGGTCACTGAGAATCACATTTGGTCCAGAATTTATCAGAGTTGACTAGTAATATCCCTTTCAAAGGGAATGTTGAGGGAAGATAGACCCACTCCTACTCCCGGCTAAGAGCACATGGTTGAGGACAAGGGGGACATTGCTCGCAAACAAGCGTGAGCCAGTGTGTTACAGTCTGTATCAGCCAGATAGAAATAAAATAAGTATTGACGTCATTACCCTTCACAGGAGAGGCTGATTTCACATTGAAAGCACTGTGCAACCTTTTAGTAAGTTTGCCAAGAGATCCAGTGACTCTGATATTTAAGAGCATTCAGGGATATCTAATTTACAATGTTTTCATCACCTTCAAAAAATTCATGCTATTTGTTTACTGTATCTTTTATTTCATACCTCGCCTGGCCATCCAGGCCCTGTTAAGTGTCTTGCACCGTGTCTTACTAATCCTTAATGTTTGCTTTATAAGGTGAAGAAGAGTCTATCCCCTATCCTTGTACAGGCACCTAAACCAGAAATCTCCTTTAGCTAGTAAAGAGCTTAATTTTGCACTTTAGTTTTTTGTCGCACCTCGTGACATATAGTAGATAATCATTGTTGCCACTAATGGCTTGTCTACAGTGCTAATCCTTTCACAGGTATTAACTGCAATGGCTTGAAGTAAATATTGCTTTTGTTATAGACCTATCTAGAGTTCAGTATCTCAGTATTATGCAGCGTGTCAAGAAAATAACTCTGGGATGCTCGCTCTGTAAATTGTTCTTACAGCTGCACTAGACCTGTCTGGCTCCATAACATTTCCAGGAGGGCACAGCAGCACCCACCACTTATTGGCCAAAAGTTAAACCAGGACCTGCCTAGGCTCGTTCACAGAATCCACCCCAGTATCCCGCTCCTAGAAGCCTTTAATTTCACTGTTATTCATTGTGGAGGGGGCTGAGAGTAGAATAAATCTGAATAAATTTGCACTCTTTAAAAGAAACTGATGGGCAACAAAGTTAGTACACATTAATATTAGTCTAAGTACCTTAGACACTGGTTTTTGCTACAAGACTGTAGGAGACAACCTGACCTGCCTTCCTCTTGTGGCTACACATAAGGTACTATATCAATGTGTTATTTCAGTCAATTATGGAGAAATAATTATTATGAAATAATTATTTTGAAATAATGAGGTGAAGCCCAGAGCTATAAAGTGTGGCACATTGTTTGACAAAACCCAAAGAAAAATTTATAGGGATGGAATACTTTGACCAGCCTGAATGATGAACAGCAACTTTAATACTTAGTTTAATATGTAAGTAATAATGTACAGTGAAATGCAGAGTAAAATTAAAAAGGAAAACCCTGCCTAATAGGGAACTTCAAGTATGCTTGTTAAATCAGAAAGGAAAAAAAATAAAGACTTGTAGTGGTTTTTTTCTGGGGGAAAAATAACTATAAAAGGTCACAACTTGCTTCTAACTTATCTGGACATGGCTGGAGGGAAACACTGTGTAGCAGAGTTCTTCCATGGACTCCAGGCTTAACTTCAAAGCAATAATTGTAAGTGATCAGTCAGTGCCTTGCTTCAGTCTTATTCGCTTGTCTGAGCAAGAAGATCTGAGCTACCAGGATTCCTGGAGGTATCGCTGCCATCGGTGGGGAGATGTAACGCTGGGCCGTAGCCAAATCCCCAACTTGATCCACCACCGCGGTGCAGGAAAAGGAAAACATTCTCTGACACACTTTTTGGTGCTTCTGTATGAACTGAACACAGCTTCTAAGATGGTACATTAAAATCTATCACCGTATTTTGATTACTAGCAGAAGGCATTTAGCGTAATGGCGTTGAGTTACTGTAGCCTGACAAATTAAAAGACATCAGGTGAGCCCCAGAAACCAAACTGGTGCACCCTCACAGCCTGTGGCACCTGGCAAGCAAACTACGATATCTTCAACTTGAACAAAAGAAGACTAATCTAACTTGCTTTTTCCTCTTCTGAGGTAATCCAAGAACATGCAGATTGGGCAGAGTACTTCAGCAAATACTTAGTGGCTTTTCAGTCCACAGAACATTTGTATCTCAGCTCTGGGTCTATAAATTTGCCTGTACTGTGTCTAGATTGCCTTGAGGTCCTAAAAAGCCAATGTCAAACTAGTGTGGATGTCTGCAGCCGACCTTCTTGGCTTGTATCAGAAACGGTGTGACCAGCAGGTCCAGGGAGGTTCTTCTCCCTCTGTACTCGGCACTGGTGAGACCGCTCCTCGAATACTGTGTTCAGTTCTGGGCCCCTCACCACAAGAAGGATGTTGAGGCTCTGGAATGAGTCCAGAGAAGAGCAACAAAGCTGGCGAGGGGGCTGGAGAACAGGCCTTATGAGGAATGGCTGAGAGAGCTGGGGTTGTTCAGCCTGGAGAAGAGGAGGCTGAGGGGAGACCTCATTGCTCTCTACAACTACCTGAAAGGAGGTTGTGGAGAGGAGGGTGCTGGCCTCTTCTCCCAAGTGACGGGGGACAGGACAAGAGGGAATGGCCTCAAGCTCCACCAGGGGAGGCTCAGGCTGGACATTAGGAAAAAATTCTTCACAGAAAGGGTCACTGGGCACTGGAACAGGCTGCCCAGGGAGGTGGTTGAGTCCCCTTCCCTGGAGGGGTTTGAGGCACGGGTGGACGAGGTGCTGAGGGGCATGGTTTAGTGTTTGATAGGAATGGTTGGACTCAATGATCCGGTGGGTCTCTTCCAACCTAGTTATTCTATGATTCTATGATTCTGTGGGACTGACATGCAGAGGAAAGGGCCACAAGGAGGGGTGGTGCAAGGAAATGGGTGTAAATAAACCAGATGAACTCAATGCCAAGAGAAATGCCATAGCATGTTAATGCCAGCTCTGTAATACAACCTTTCCAAAGAATTAAGACATTTGTCAACTTTTAGGCATGTTCACATTAAGTTCTTATTTCTTCTTCTATTTACATTTGCTGAAACACGGGCTTTTATGTCAGAGGATGCCTGGTGTAGGCAGAAATTAGGAAAGATGTTTGTTAAAATTTGAAGTGACTGAATTTCTGAGTATGGATTTCTACTATATTTGCTTGCTCTCAAAAGAAGGTGGCATGTGACGTGGCATGCATGTTACAGTGCACTCAGACACACTGTAAATTTAGTGTAGAACAGATAAAGTAGACTTTGGAGATGACTTTATATTTGTGTGTGTGTGTCACTTTGTTATGAAGTGTCATACATAACTCAGCCTCACCCAGACAACCTTCAGAAAATACTCATTCTAGCACTGAAATTGCCAAATATGTGATACTTTGATACTACTTGTGATAAATACTGTTTTGGAAAGTGTTGTACTACCGTTACGCAGAAGAAATGTGGTGGCATTTATGTGCATTTTAGGGGGGAAGAATGTTAATTTGGAGGGTAAACCTGCCTTTTAAAAAAGTAAACAGATGAAAATTTACCATTCCTCTAACATTCTTCTCTATAGAACCATCTTTCATGCCTCCTCTTGAAGATGTGGAGTCTCAGCACTTCATAGTACATCTATCTTCTCTTGTAGGCTATCGTATGGATTTTCCTAATTACTATCAGCAACTCGTTTGTCATACAGCATTTTAGTTTCTTGGGTCTTGAAATGTTTCCTTCTAACCTAAATTTTCTGCCTGAAAGAGGGGAGATTTAGATTAGACATTAGGAAGAAATGTTTTACTGTGAGGGTGGTGAGGTACTGGGCCAGGCTGACCAGAGAAGTCATGGATGCCCCATCCCTGGAGGTGTTCAAGGCCAGGTGTGATGGGGCTTGGAGCAACCTGATCCAGTGGGAGGTGTCCCTGCCCATGGCTGTGAGGTTGGAACTGAATGGGCTTTAAGGTCCCTTCCAACCCAAACTATTCTATGATTCTATGAATTCTCTTCTGAAATACATGGGCATCTGGAGGGTATGTAATGTGATGGTCTGTGATTTCTAGGAGATTAGAAAAGATACAAAGTCTATTTCTGTCCTTAGCTCTGAAAATATAAGCATGGAGTACAGAGACATAAGTGAAAGACTGAAAACTTGGACTGAGATCTTACGTAAAACCAAGTTACAGAAAACAATATATAAAGAAATCCAAGCTCATAAGAGGTTAAAGCACAGTTGAAACCAAGACTGTGATGAAATGTAACAGAATGCACACAAGGTAGAATAATGATCCATATGCTGTACAGAAAGAGAAGTGGTTCGATAAGTAGAAAGTTGCTGCCATACTGACAAAAAATCAGCTTGCAGAGTCAGTATGAAAAAGCTCTTAGATTTCTGTCATGTGTATAATCAGTAAAAAAGAATGAAGGGGATTACAAATCATGAAAATAAACAGATAAATTGGAACAAAATATAAGAAACGTTTGAGAAAACCATATTATAAATTCACAGAAATTAAGAGTTGACCAGAATAGCCATGAATTTAAGAGTGGTTTCAGGTTTTGGTGGTTGCATTCTTTGCTTAATCAGTTTTCAAAACAGATATTTTTATCTTTGACAAAACCAGCCCTGGTCCTTGTGCACTTATCTAAACATTTAGTAAGCCATAAAGAGTGAAAACCTGCTGCGCTTACTCAATTCTGACTGCCAATAGGAAATTGCATAAGTCACAGCGATGAGATAGGGTCCTGAGTGACCCTTATACTATGATGCTTTTGCGATGGTGTTTTCTCAGTTAGGATGCTTTTAGGTAGTGCGTATGGAAAAGATGGCTTAGAAAGTATTTCTTAAAATCTGCATGTCCATTCAATGGGCCAACAGTGTGTTTCTTGAATTATTAATTGTACATATACATTTTTATATTTATTTTTGGATGATGGGTCACATCGGTACCTGGCACAGACGTGTATGATCTGCTGTTAGCTTAAATCTGGTCTTAGTATGACTGAATGGTGCAGCCAAGGTAAGGTGATACTCTAAGCCTCTGGCTAGACCGGAGCTCTACATAGTATACCATCAATTATTATAAATATCTTTATGATAAGATAATGGATAAACCTGACAACTGGTTAAATGAGAGATGTGGGCAGTACTACCTACTGCCTAAAGTATTTGCTTGGTACTGAGGTGACCAGCTACGCTTAAATCCCTGCCAGGTGGAATGATTTCAGGCAAGTCAGGTCATCCTGGCTCTGTCTGATTTTACCCATAAAGTAAGGATAATTAGCTACAGTTTTCTCCTCTACAGTGTCCTGAGATTTTCTGGTGAGCTGATATCCTTGTTTTATAGGAAATCAGCCAGATCTATGACTCTATTTTGTAGCAGAGGCAAACATATAACAAAAAAAACCCAATAAATCAGTGATGTACGCTAATAATTACTCTTATAAATACTTTTGTTGTTCTTGCTTTGAGTCACAAGAATACACAGGGACACTTCACTGTTTTCCTACATCTGCCTTGCCTAGATCTATCTTGCATACTGCAGACTTCCCTTCACCTTGTTAAATAACGATCTATATCAGACAAAACCTGTTGTCTGGTCTCACCATCTGGCCATATTCGCTTGATGAGAACTTCTGCTCTCACTAGGAATGAAAGAAACCACTCCTGAGCATCATCCGCCAGTACAGAAACTGCCCCAAAAGTAACCAGCAGCCCCTCATCCGGACCGCGACGTCTGAAATGTATCTGCCAGTGCACTGACCTTGACTTTGCCCTTAATCCAAGTATATGTATTGCTAGATATCAACAATCTAAACAGAGCTAAAACCCTCAGCAACCGAAATATAAACAATCAAAACAACAAATGCATTTGTTGTATTAGCTGACAGCACCCATAATGTCACTGGACAAATATGTAAATACTGACCTAAATCCCTTTGCTAGAGACTTTTATATTCACTTTAAATGCTGGAATAGACAGCAACTCCTGCACGATGCCCCTTGATCTAACCAGAAACCTTGGTGCCCACGCGGCCTCGGGTGCAGAGCTGTGCCAGAGTTACTTCTCCTTGCTGCTGAGCCTTATCGTGATTCTAAAGAACTCAGGAAACTATGACGGAAAGAGAATTTCATTCTTGTGGATTTGGCACTATTCATTAGCATTCAATTAATTAAAACCAAACCTTTAACATTTTTGGCAGAGCTGAAAAAGTAGACATCTGAATATGCAGCAAACTGGAATACTGACCCAATCCATCAATTAGCTGGACATTAATTGCATTTTTTCCCACTGACTTCAGGAGCTGTAGATCAAACCAAATGCGGTAGACGGTGTGGAATCAGTTTTCTACTGCTGAAGCCTGTGACTTTCATAGGTGTTTCCTGAAGCAGGTAATTAACAATATTAATGTTCCTTTTCATTTCAGTGGTTAACAGAAACAAGATAATAAAGCTTGGGTGGTGCTGTGGTCATATTGGCCAAAATAAGGTATTCCAGCCTCACAAATCTTAAAGGACAGAGCTCAGATTTTGTACTACCGTGGAAATTGATATAAATTGGTTCTTGTTCTTAGCTTTTTAGATAAGCTGGAAGTCTTCAGTTTTCACAGTATTACCTCTTCCCCAAAGAGCAGGAAAGGCTGATGGTCTGGGCCAAGATGAAAACAGAAGGGTGGATGGATTTTTAGGTGTGCATTTTTTAAATATCGACAGAAACATTTTTGCAGTACTCCTGAAAATAACTGTGATATACATTTACTTGGCACACATGCTTGCACACAAACCCATCAGTGTTAATAAGTGGCTAGGGTAGCATATGAAGTCCTTACCTGAAACCGTTTTGCGATTTAATGTATGTAAATCATTTGTGTCCAGTTAAATTGAAAAAGTAGCAGTTCATCAAAATTATTAAGTATTCAGGGAAACCTACTTTAACATCAAAATAACTTTCATAACACAGACTCAATATAGTTTTAAAAGTTTATTACCCCTCTAATAATAGACAGGGGTTTTAGTAAGGATTAGACTACTGCTAATAGTAACAACTCTAATAATAACTCCTTCTGAATTAATAAGTCTTATTCTGAAGCACCTCCTCCTTGCTAAGGTGGTGTTCACCTTGAGATAGGCAGCATTCCCTTGCTGCTGGAAAGCTGTGATCTGGTTTATGCACAATATTGAGTATTTGTAGCATTTCCAGATGCTTAAGTCACACTAGTATCAGCAGAAGAGAGGCCTTCTGGGACCTGTGATGTGATTTCCTATGTATAAAGTGGCAATAATTCCATTTACCTGTGAAATTTCATGAGGATGAAATGAAAGCTAGAACTGCCTTTAAGAATGTTTCTAACAGCACAATTTTCAACAACTTTTTGGGAAAACAATTTCTGTTGCTGCATTTTCTGTTGAGGGATGCGTAAGGAGAAAATATGCTATGATTTTAAGGAAACTGAAACCCAGAATTTCATGTTCTGGTTGTTTCACAATTGATTTTTGTTTGCCCTAATTCCAGCAGTGCTTCACAGAGTCAGAGATCAGATACCCCTCTACCCCTGACTGCCCCCCACCAGTATAAAAACCAGCCGGCTGTTGTGTCCTGGTGACTGGAGCTGGAATCAGAAAGTACCTAAAGCACAAAGGGCTTTGAACCGAGCTGCCTCTGCTCCAGGACTGCTGGCCAGAACTGTCTGGAATATTTTGCTGCCATAATTTCTGTTCGGAATAAAATAACCTGGATGAATCTAAACACGATCGGAAATGGTGAAGTGTTGCAGTTTCCCTAACATCAAAATTCTCATTCCGCTCTGTGACAGTGAGAATATAAAATCCTATTTACTCTGAGGCAGGGAGACCTTAAATGCAAGCCAACCTCTGCCTGTCGTGCACAAGGGAAAGGCACTTTCCTGTTGTAACTCCCTTTGCACCAGAGCTATAGAGATAGGAGAAACGAATTATCCAGGAAGAGAGAATTATGCAGATTCAAGTTAGGAATGTTGCTGTCAGGTATGTGATGTTGCCTTACTTCCTCTCTTATTCTTTTGTATCACCACATTAAGCGAAACCAGGATCACTTAAAAACACATTATCACCCCCTGAAATGACATGTGCTTACTAGTTACAAACTACTGCACAATAGAAAAAAAAATGAGAAAAGAAATAATATTAGAACACTTCCAATATTTGACTTCTCATGTAATTGTAGAAGTGCAGTAAATCACTGCTTTTCTACGATACTAAAAATAACATTTTTAATAGAAAGGTCTGTTATCTGCTGTTGTATAATTTCTTCTAAAAAAACCAAATAACCAAGGAAATTTTTCATTTGTAATGTAATTTAATTCTGGATTTTATTTTTGATTATGGTTGAGGTTAACTTTGATGTTTTCAAAATGAATTTCAAAGACTATTTATTCAGCTAATTTTGAAGGCAAAAACACACTGAAACTTTTATCCCAGTTGGTAAGCAGCTATCCCCTAGTTTTATTCAAGTTTTCACATAAAAATGCCAGTCGGGAATAAAACTGACAAATATATTCAATCAAAGATGGAATATTTTTTCCTCTTAAGTTGCAAATGGCTTCATTAAAATAAAAGCACCACCTTAGGGATTGCATAAAGCAGAATATTGGTACCTAAATGGTATTTATGACTCGGCTAAATGTAAAGTGAATTAAAATTTAAAGCATTATAGTCAGGTAGGCCACAGACATTCGTAGACGAATGTCCATTAAGAAGATGAAAGAACCTGCCTGTCCCTAGCGACCAGAACACGTCGGGTTAGCGGTCAGGCATACCTACACGCTTAGTGGCACTGGAAAGGAAAAGCATCACGGTTCAACCCTAAGGTACTCGTGCCATATTTACTTCAGGCAAAGAAGACAAACTCTTCATGGATACATCTAAGGATGTATACGTTTTCACGGGTATATCTGTATATATAACATATAGATCTATACGTATGTGTGTATAACAGATGTGCATCTACATATATGTGTATGTATGTCTAACTATATACATCTGTATATCATATAGATGTGTGTTATATAGATATATAATATTAAAATATTATTATTGGTGATAAAAAGCAACACAGGTAATGTCGTGAAATACAACATGAGCACTTGCAGGATCCATTACAAATTCTGCTGCTTTGGGTTTTGTAATGTATTTGCACACAGCTATAATTGCACAGAAGAATGAAACAATTTGCTCTGTTAACTTAATTTATTGAACTGAATTCCAGCTCTAGTAGTGAATGTTTTACACCACAATCAGTGAGTGATTGACAGGAGCTCTTGGCAGATTTGTTTTCTTCCCATCATGCTGGTTTCTTCATGGAAGAGCCATTGTTCAAGTCACTGAAGAGTGGTGAGCTGGTCAGGAAATAGTTTCTCATTACTCAAAAGTGTTTGTCACCAAACAATAGAATATTCTTCAAGATGTGTGCTTTTAATTTACAAATGCATTTCTATGAAACCCAGGATTTTCTGTTACAATTTTTAAAAAGTAACTGAAAGAAAAAATTCAACCCTCTTTAATTGAATGCCATTGTACGACACTTATCTATGCACTTTCCTGGCCATATTACCATGGTGCTTTGCTCTAGGCATTGGTTTTGTTTACCTGAAAAACCACTTACATCCCAGATACAGTCAAAATAATCAGCCCTGAAGTTTATTCACCCGGCACCAGCCCCCTGAATATAGTACACCCAGGGTCTTGACAATTATTTGTGTTGAGAAATAGATACCGTGCAATCCACTGCCTTTTAAAAAGACGTGGTAAATTTGCATAGCATTCATTTACATAACTTTATCTATTTCCTATTGCTTCTACGGAGCTACTACCTTCCGTAATGTGTTCCTGGCCCTGTTCTTTTCCTTCTCTACCGTGAGTTACCGGAGCTTGCACACATTTGCCAGTGTGTAATTTGCACAACCACTTGGGTTACCTCTGACTGTGGCCCTGTATGTTTAACTTAGCATATTGTAATACTATAAAGCTTTAAAGCCAAAGGAATGTGAGACGGGATATAGCTATTTATTAGAATATTAGCATTTCTAACACGGCTTCTTATACAATGCTTTGAACCACATAGTGCATATTCCTTTCTTTAAATAGTATTTCTGAGTCTTACTATCTCCTTTCCACTTTGGGCAGATTAGCTAAGTTCTTAAGTGGTATCATTTTATTATCCATCTGCTTTGTACCATACTAGTATCTTTGATAAGACAGGTGACTAGTAGGATGATTTTTCAAAGTGCATGGCTTTATAACCGTGTCCCTGCCTATGGTGGGGAGTGTGGAACTAGATGATCTTTAAGGTCCTTTCTGCCCTAAACCATTAAATGATTCTATCATTGTCATTTACCTTTTTTTCCACTTCATTTTTTTAGAAAATCTTTTAAGGAAATAGAAATATTAATAACAAAAAAGCAGGCATAGTAGACACTCAGGAGTAATTTAAAAGTAAAATTTCTTCTCTGTCTTACTTTCTACCCCTCATTTAAATATTCAAACACACAATAAAAGCTAATGATAGAGTGAGGGGTTTAAAGGATCTAACAATATGGTTTCACAGGTTAGAAGTCTAGTTTACCTGTTAGTGGTCCTGTGCACACACTGGCTGCATCTAAGAAGAAAACCAAATCTTTGAACTCGTCTAGGGGATTTTCAAGGCTGTTTTATCAAGCATATTGCACTAAGCCTGAATATAGGCAAAGTAGGAGTGAGTAGCTGAGTGACTCCTGCTACAGCCTGATTCCTGGAGGAGGGAGGTGATCCAGGCATTTGATGGTGTTGTGGCCCATGAGGAGGCTGGGACTTGGCCTCACCATCAGTACAATGGCTTATACTTGAAGTTTGCTGAAACCCTGCTCTTTTTTTCCGTAGGACTCATCCAAGTGGCATTCATGAGTCAGTAAAGCTGGAAGACAGCGTTTAAACCCCATTTGCTGGTTTCTCATATCAGTTTTGTACTAACAGCTCCTAAAAGAATCAGGTCCTGTTTATACAGGACCGAAGCTTATTCTGGACTGCCTTTGTGATACCAGCAATTGTATCTTAAGAGCTTTTTCAGGAAGTTGGTGGAGGGATGAACAAAAGGAAAACAGGTTCTGGTGGGCAAAGGCAGATGCAGGTGCATTGCCAGATAGCAAATCTTTTTCAAGGCAGGTGATTCAGAGTGGTTGCTGAACACTGTGTTAGGAGAAAATGAGTGTAGAGGAAGAGAATGTGAACAGAAGCCACTTTATTGATGGAGATACGGTTTGAAACACTGTACATTTTAGACTGTCTTCAGTTGGTTTATATATTGATAACCATAAAACTGTGCTGCAGAGATTTGAATATAACATGCCACATAAAAACAGAGCGTATGAGAAATACGTCCTTAATCCGAGGCACAAAAATAAAATGACACTATGAATGCTCTGAACTGTGCTAATTACATTTTGCAGTTATGGGGATCTGACTCATAAAAGTACCAGACCGACATAATCTGAAATCACACAAAAAGCAAACATAACATTTGGATTTAACTTTTGAAAAGGTTAAAATTTTCTAGAGGAAGGGAAAACAGACATATCCTGGGTGAGGGGAAATGCAGGCTGTTCTTGAAGCAGAGAGCTCTCAGAAGTCAATTCAAAGGTGGAACTGAGACAGACGAAGACGTGAAGCTTGCGCGTGCTGTGATAGCTGGTGAAACGTGGGTAATCCTTGGTGTACAAAAAGGATGTCAGAAATGCAATAGGTGATACAGCAGGGGTACTGGCAGGCTGTGTGGAGGCACTGGTGAAAAATCAGTATTATTGGTTCAAAACAGCGTGTGATGGGATCATTGTTAGAAAAGTGATGATTTCTGTCAATTTAAGGGGAGAAGAGTTTAATAAGCTTGACTTGAGTAAACTACTCTGTAGCAGAAGAGGTTTTAGTAGTATAAATACATAAACCAACCCTTTTAAGAAAGCTATGGATAGTAAAATGAAGAACTTAAGTAAAATACTTAGTTGACATTGCTGAAATTATCTCCATTAAACAAATTTGTGAGCAGGTGAAATCACCGTTGGAGGAGTCTTTTTTTTCCATAAAATGCAAGGATTCATCCACTACATAAACTGTGAAAGGGCAGGGGTATGTAAAACCTGACAAAGAGGTGGAAGTTGCCCTCCTGCAGCCAGGGATGCTCTGGCCAGAGCAGTAAAAGGAGCTGGAAAAGCTCAGCCTTCCCACAATACATGTCCTTAAAAAGGTTTTTCTGTAACATAGAAGTTAAAAAACGGATTGTGACAGACTTGTTTCTCTGGAAAAGAGTAGGGAAAACACAATAAGATCATCAGTCACTGCAAGAAAACACCCAGCAGATTTGAAGACCTAACAATTTCCATTGCCCATGAGGGAACAAACGTGTGGGAGATGACAGACACCAAAACTTCTCTGCTACTGGATGCCCCAGCAGGGATCTGGCAGGTCACGATGTACTTGTACACATTTAGTAGTCCCTTTAAGAAAGAGTTTCCACAAAGAAATCGTTTGGGTTGTGACTCAGCACTTGAGGTAGGTGGCAAAGGAAAATAAAAAATATTTTTAACCCCTAAAGATGTTATAAAGTGAAATGTTTATGAAAGGTATTTTGATGCCACTGGTACATTTTGTAAGAAATTCTTCATCACAGAGACACAGTTTTGCAGGACTAAAAAGAGAACAATGTAAATAACCCTGGAGATAGACTGGGGGAGAAATAGCTAACGGAGAGTTCCACATACAGAAGAAATGAGCGAGATCACTGTCTGTGCTCCCCAGCTAATGACAAGCGTCCCTTCCTGTGGGGCAGACTTCTGTTTTTCCTCTTTACCTGAACTAGCAGCCAATAGCATTCCTAGGGGATGTGTCCAGAGAAAACTGCATCTTTTTTCAAGCTTCATTGCATAACTTTCAGTAACTCTCTTTGTTGGGGAGACTGTAACCCTTTGTGCCATCAGATGTTGGTTTAATGTACTATGTACACGACCCTCACAGAGAATCATAGAATAGTTTGGATTGGAAGGGACGTTAAAGATCATCCAGTTCCAACCGCCTGCAGGGACACCTCCCACTGGACCAGTCTGCCCAAGGCCCCATCCAACCTGCCCTTGAACACCTCCAGGGATGGGGCAGCCACAGCTTGCCTGGACAAGCTGTTCCAGTGCCTCACCATTCTCATGGTGAAGAAATTCCTCCTTATGCCTAGTCTAAATCTGCCCCTCTGCAGTTTAAACCCATTATCACACCACCTCCTTAGCCATCTCTGGGGTTAATGGACAGGCTGAGGTCCTGAAGATTCAGCCGGGGGTCATTTTTGTGGCCCCACCTCAAACTCATTGCCACCTCCTCACCTTTGGTTACCTCTCTGAGGTAAAGCTTGTGGGTTGGCTCAGACTAGGGGTGGCTGTGAGGTGATGCTGCTCTCCTCCCAGGCTGGATGTGCATGGCAAAATATTCTGTTATGCAGGTAAAGGAGTCACTTCAGCTGTAATTTATATGCACCTCTTTATACAGCTAAGAATCAGGTTACCAATGCATAGGAAAAGCTTGTAGTCTTCTTTATTTGATTTAAAAAGGATTATTCTTGCTTTTAAGTAGGTCATTGTTAGTGTAAAAAATGAAAAGAAACCAGCAGAATATGAAAACACTTCATTGTGTTGTTACAGCTAATGTGATTACAGCCCGCTCAAGCTCTACAAACACCTGAAGGATGTTTGCTGGCTGCAGACCTGACTGCTAATGGAATTGAAAAAGTGGTGAAGTACAGTCTAGAGGTCAAAGGGAAGGGCCTCGGAGGTGAAGCTTGTGGGGTGGCTCTGCCTGGGTGTGGCTGGGATGTTGCTCACCTGAGGCAGTGATGGGCATCACCTGCTGCTGGGGTCAGGAGGGCAGCCAGTCCCCACCCACAGGGAGTCCCCTCCCAGCCTCAGCAGTATAAAAGGAGGTCCTGTGCAAAGGTTTGCTTCTTCGCTGTTGAGGATGGTTGTTCTTGAGAGCCACCATCATCTCCTCCTTCTTGACTTGCAGCTCCATGGCTCCTCAAGGTAAGAGCAATGCTGCTCTTGGCTTTCTGATGGTTTTGATGCGTCGTACGGAGTCCAGTGTGTTGTTTGGTCCTGTTTGGAGGACCTAAATTGAACTTTTACAGCGTTAACAAGGGAGAGGTGTGGAGCTGTGGTGTGCCTCTGGGTCAGCTGGAGCCTTGTGGTGCATTTACCTCGGTGTCTTCTTTGTTGTGGTTAACGGGGACTAAAAGGCTTTAAATTTGGCGGAGCCAGGTTTGATTGGATTGAAGCTGTAGGTAGCCTTAAATGGGGAAAACACAAAACTACCATAGAAGGCAGAAATGATTGTTGTGTCCTTGTGGACTGCCTCTTGTTTCCAGGCTTGGTTTTGGTTAAGTAAAGGCTTTCAGAGTCGTGGCATGTTTTGTGCAGTGCTGAAGAGTTTTGGCTTTAAGGAAGCTTTTTTTCCATCACCGAGTTTAGGCTTTGCCTCCTCCTGTGTCCTGCTCTGTGTCCCTCCCATCCTCTGGATTTCCCTGCCCTGAGACAGTTCAGTGGCTGCTTCCAGGTGCTTTCTAGGGGTTTCTTCATGGTCCATCCTTCTATAAGTTCCTGTATTAATTGTGAGCTTAAGATTATTAATTAAGAAACTGAAGTATCAAGGGTACTTTAACCGAATCTGATGCAAACAGAGGTATGGTAATTATTCCTGCAACTCCAAATGCAAAGCTAAAAGCTTTTGGTATGAAGCTGAAGGTCCAAGAAAAGGAGGCTCTGTAGCAAAATCAGGCTTGAGTTGCTTGCCCTGCAAAAATAAAAGGAAAAAAAGCCTCCTCTTCTAGACTTCTCATTTTCCTGCAGTAGACTGCCTTGATGTAGATGAGTATGTTAATGTACATCTAATCTGGTTTTGCTAAATAGGACACAAGTGATCTGTAATGATGAATCAAATAGCGGCATGAATTTGCACAGTTTCTAATGGCTCTGGAATTTGTTTGAATGCATTAACCCTAGTTCCTACTAATTGTTTAATGGAAAAAGGCAGTAAAATCGAGTAGCTGCTGGAAAAAGTTGCAAGATCGTAATTTCTTCTTGGATTTGCCTAACAGAAGTAGTGTAGCAGTGAAATGTGCCGTGTCTAGATGTTATTTTGTCAACCAAAGAGAACAAGAGCTGTTTTGTGACAAAGGTTGGGGAGGCATGGTTGGGAGATGTACAGCTTGACTGCAGGAGAGCTGCCTTCTGGGTTGAGGAGTTACTGTTCTCTTGAACGTGATGTAGTGTCTGGTTGTGGTGGAAGCTAAGAAATAAGTCTGAGTGTCTTGAACTGTGTTATGTTAATTCTGTTGCTGAGTTTTGGGCTTTGCTACTGGGAACTGTAAAGGCTTTGGAAGCTTAAACTTGTTGCAATAAGCATCCAAACTTACCAAATTTTAGCTTTTATATGGTGGTTCCCTGAACATGGGCTGAGCTGGTATGGGCTATGGTGAGAGATGCATCTGGGCTGTTACTCCTGGATAAATAGGTAACCTGTGGTAAAATTAAATCTAGTTGGCTCACTTTGTGTGGTACTCTGAGGTGATTTTGAACCCTGTATCTTCTGCCCTGGACACAAGGATGCTCTAGGCTTCTGGTAGAGCTATTCTGTTGTAACCCATGTGCTTGGGGATTCAAAGAGCTGCTCTTTCCAGCTGGGGAGTTGCTCAGCTTTACTGAATTCAACAGAAAATTTCTGATTTGCAGCAGCTGTGGATGTGGAAATAATTACAAGATGTGTTTTCCATACCTGACTTGAGTTATTTTCGAGGTGTGTGACAGTCAGAAGAGACTCTCGCTGCTGTTTCTCCATCCTGTAGTCTGAACGACCTGATCCACTCATCATTAGGAGCAAATTTCCAGTCATTCTCGCAAGCATCTTGAACAAAATGTGCCAGCTAAGCTGTATTCAGCGAGAGAGGGGGAAGGAAAAAAAAAACAAACCCACAACAAGAAAGGAAACAAAAACCCCCTTGAAACCTGATCTGACTGTTATGGGAGACGATTATTATAGTTCTTCACTTGCAAATTTTCCATTTGTGTTAAGTTGCTTCCCACAGTCTCTCACTGTCACATTCATTCAAAAGGCAGAATGGCATTGATGGAGTTCAGCGTTTTGGCTCATTCGTCCCAGTTCTGCCTGGAGACTGGACGGACAGGATGGAATAGAAATCTTCCACCAAAATTCTGCCCTCCCGGTTGTCCCCTTTTACTTGAAAGCTCTCCTTAAACTTTCCTTGTCCTCCTTTTGTCCTAAGTCAAATATGTTTTGAAACCAGAACAAAACAGTTGAAATGGCAAGAGCTTCCCCTTTGCAAAGCAAGCTTTCTTTCAGATACTTAAAAAAAAAATAAATATAAAAACCAGTTTGAAAACACCCTTTTGAAGCTTCCTTCACCTCTGTCTTTAAAGCAATGCAAAGCGAGGCTATATAATTTTTATGAATTAATTTGTTTTGTTTGTAGCTGGTTATCATCCTGCTCTGGAATAAACACATTACAGAGTGTGCTGTGCCATTTCTAGATGTTATCATTATGGCCTTTTAGTTAAGAATTACCACTACTATTACAGTAACTCCAAGGAAATGCACTCCCACTCAGTGCTCTGATAAGATGCCTCACATCCTCCTCCTTGCAATGGTTTCCTTCGTGTTCCACTTCTCCCATGGAGACATATTTGCAGCAAAGATAACAATTTTCAAAAAGAAACTAATAAAATGTGCACTTTTTTTTTTTTTAAGGCTTGTGATTTCCTCCCAACAAAACTGTCACTGAAGCTGGTAACCACATTTAGTAGAAATGATTATAGATGTGTGACAAATTTACAGGAAAATGCACAGCAAAACTGGAGATGTTTTCCTTTTCATTAGCGATACGAGAAGCAAGGGGGGTTGGAAATACGTTTTTCTCTCTCTGTTTGACAGAATACTTCAGATTTTGAGATCTGGAAGCGTAACTTCTGAATAATGTTGCTGTTGAAGTATCAGCCAATTTTTTAATAGGGAAAACACATTTTTGACTGTAATCAGATGTTGGTGACCATGGGTTAGCATCCTTAATCAACAGGGATGAGAGATCTTGGCTTATAATAATAAAAATTGGGGAAAAAATACTGTTGGTATTACAGCAATTTTTAAGTTAGTGTTTTTGAATAAAGGAGTGTTTGTCCCACAATGGGTGTGTTGATTTTAAAAAAAGAAAAATTGGATCAGTCTAAAAGAGGTGTAAGGGTTTAGATTTGACAGGTATTTTATGGTTTTTATGTGATTTTATGGTTTTATCCAAATGAACTTCAGATATGTCAATAAAAGAAAAAAAAATCTTACATGGGTTTAGTTTTCAGTAATATATATGAGTTTTGGTCAGCTCCAAGAGAATTAAAATGCTTCTGTCTTCTTGTGTCTGGTCATCCCTCCAAAATGGACTCTCTATCCCTGCTGAGTAACTATTCCGCAGATAATCAGAAGGAATTGATATTGTGTATTTGGACCTTGAGGATTTGTAGGTGGTTTCTCCTGGAGAAGTCTTCACAAAGTTTGTTGCTACTTTTTTTTTTTCCTTTCTGTGCAGTTCCACTCATTTATGAAAAGTTATTTCACTTGGGAATAAACAGAGATACAGCATCTTTGTTCAGAATTGCAGATGTTTCATTTTAGCTGGTGACCTGGTCAAGAGCACTGTATACTTTGAGCAAGGGAAAACAGCATGATTCGTGGTGTTCAAGAGCCTCTCAAAGGTGCTTCTGCTCTTGTACAGAAAAGCATGACTCTCAGTGGGTGCAAATCTTATTCTTCAGTGATGATAGTTTTCACTCTGCTTCTACTTGCCACTCCTTGCTTTTCAATTCTAGCGCGGAAAACTAGACTGAACCTACTGTAGCATTCACAGTATCTTCCACTCATGACAGTGGATTGGATTTCTTCATCATCTCTTCGTGTAGTGTCCATAATGCTCTCTCCTCCTTTAGCCAAGCTGTGCAGAAGCCAACAATTTAGCTGAAATCCCTCCTCAAAATTGCGTGCATGTGTGTGTATATATATGTAAAGATGAGATCCCTGTGCCCTTATCTTAGTGTCTCCACGAAATGAAGAGTTCCAAGTTTTGTGTAGTGTTTTTGTTGTTTAAATCACTATCTAGTGGTAGTTATTATTCCCTAGTTTATAATGGAATATATAATTTCATTTTATTTAGGTCAATGGAAAAAAATCTGCAATTGCTTGTTACCTCCAAATAGACTGTTTTTTAAAGGCAGGCACTCTATGGGATAATTAAATATTATTTGGCTATCACGAAAGATCACACACTTTAGATTAATATTATTGGAAACTGTTTTTAAACTATAGGTTTGATGCTGCAAATGGGCAAATTTATATTATAGGTTCAATATGAACACCTGAACAGATGTGATGAAACACAAACAAAGGTACATTCTATCTTGGGATGAAGTTAGCAGCAGCAGAATGGTAGAAGATTAGTGGTAAAATATGTAGAGGCCTCAATCTAAAGTGAGTTAATATTGAAATTATGTCTGGAAGTCATTTAAATCCCACAGTAGTGGTTAAATAAAGGAAAAGCTGTAGTATTTAAGTTTTAAAGAGGATATTGGCCTATCAGATGTTGGGTGGGGGAACTGTGAAGGTGTTGAACAACTCTGGAAAAATACAACACACACATATACATGATATTAGTTGTTAAATACCAGACCTTCCCTGGAGTTACAATATTTTTGTGCTCCAGAAGAGGCTTATCAAGAGGACTGTTATGGGATAGAGTTTTTGCAAGAATGTCCCAGTTGATACTTTAGGCTCAAATTAGATTTCTCATATTTACACTTCAGTTATTTTATTGAAAAGTATCTGAAGTATTACGGTGGTGCAATAAGTTCAAAACTTGGTCCTGAACATGCCACACGGTAAAGATCTATAAATTAGAACAATAATAACATATAAGCTCTGTTTTATACGATGCTATTGTTATTTACACTTTGAAGAGAGCAAGCACTGAAGCCGCCTGATGTCTTCATCTTGGTGTTTATGACTATTTTCAGGAATTTACCTGTAAGAACAAAAAATTGTGTGCATTTTCTGTGAATTTGCCTATCCTAGTATGTTACCATGAGCTCTGTGACGATGAGTTTAAGTTTTGATTTGAGCTGAGATATTTTAATCACTGATGCCATTCAGTTTTACTTTTGTAGGTTTATGCAGATAAGTAAAATACTACACGTAAATGGAGGCAACAAAATGAAAGAAAAATTTAAGAGAGTCTGTTATAACTCAGCCTCAACCATTTTGGTGGCCTGGGGAGAGGAAAGAAACTTTCATGTTCCACCCAGGGAGAACAGGAATGGAAGAGAACTTCCCTAAAGGCGAAAATGCTCTGTAAGGGTAGTAAGTCATGATCATAATGTCATGACAACCTCCCACTGACACTTGGTTTATTTTTGACTGTCTCCCATCCTGAAAAGCAGGATATTGTTCCTCATCTGCCTTGCAAGGATGTTGTATTTACTAGGTAATGTATGCAGAATGATTTTTTTGAAAGATGCTCTAGAGTGCAAAGAATTATTGCTTTGTTTTTATTCATGACTTGAGCTGGGTTTTAGTTAGTTGCTTGATTTTGTATGCTGCATACTGGGTTTTTATAGCAACGTCTGTGTTCTCTGGGTACCTAAGCAGAGATTTTCATTTTAATACTACATAATTCAAATGCTGGATTCATACCAAATTCACCTCCTCCACACATTTTAACTGCATTATTAATAATAATATGGTTGATTGCTGATGCTATATATTTGTTTTCTAAAGAGCTCATTGAGAAGCTGGGTGTGCTAATAAGGTACGGTGTGTTTCTCCTGTGTTCTCAGCAAGGCTCCTGCCTGTAGCACGCAACTGGCACTGCCCATATTCTCTTTTGCTGCTACTAGGCAGAGCACGCAGGCATTTTTCAATTCGCTAGATCATTCACAAGTTACCTCCAACCCAACCTTGTCATTGCAATTCGTCACACTTGCAGTGTATGCTTTTATGTGCTGTATCTCGCTGAAGTCTCATCACGCCAAGCCTGTGCCACAGGGTACTAGACAACAACAAAGATCTCAAACGTAGTTTAAAAGGTAACACTATAAAAGAGAAAAATAATGGCTGCAATCACTGCTAGGTACCCTGTTCCCATAGATCCTGCAGCCCTTTTTTAATTTCAAACTAAAGCTAAGTTGTAGCAACTACCACCTTCCCTGTTGCCACCATACGTCCAACGTATCTGGCACCCTGTCCAGCACGGCAGGGGAAGAGAGAAGCCCTGACACACTGTGTCTGGAGGGAATACTCTGGGCACTGTTTCAATGTGAAAATGTTTGAGGACACTCTCTCTAATCACCTTTTGGCTAACGGTTCATGGGAATTAGGTTGGTGTTATGAATGGACCTCTGCCTGTGTATAGTTCCCAGCTTTGCCTCAGATTTCTGGGTGTCCTTGGACAAACCATCAAAGGTTGCTTTATCTCTTGCTGGAAGCAGTGATGTTACACTATTCCTTAAAGAAAAAAAAAAAAGGTGAGAACAAAATAGGTCTCTTCTTCTGCTCTTCATCTGGAAAATAAGTCATAATTTTCTCATATTCCTTTCCTACCTTTTTTTTTTTAGATACCTGAATTTATGCCTTAAGATGTGTTCATACTGGGTTCTTTGCCTCTGGATGATCCTCTAGGTCATAGAAACTTTTATGGTAGTTTCTGTCAAAAGAAGCTGTTACATTCTCAAGTACCTTCTGCGAAGACTTAAGGATAGATTGTGCACCCCTTCCTCTCCTGATGTCTCCAGTTGTTAGTTCCTGTTGTGAAATTAGGTTAACTTGTTTCCTGTCAGCACTGGTTAGGTCCCATAATGATTTGGTTTCATATGCCCCTGTGAGTTTTGACACAATCTATGGAAGCCTGAAATTAAAACGTTGCAATTCTAGTCCAAGGAATTGCTGCCTTGAGGTTCCATCTTGCATTTATCCTTTCATTCACGTAGAAGTATGTTTCTGAAGCAGTTTCCTTCAGATTGCCATAAGTTTCTGTAAAATTCCTATCTCTGAGAAGAAATGCTAGGCTTTAAATAGATGCTGAACCAGGAGTGGTGACTTTTCTGGGGAGCAAGAAGTTTTGTGGAAGTACGATGGCTGCTCTCAGGGACAGCATTTGCAATCCTGTCCCCAGAGGTGTGATGTTACAACAGACTAGACAGTGTTGTAGGAAGTACAGGAGGAATCGGATAATCAGAAGTGGCTCATGAGCCAGAGGATGTGTCCTGTTGCTGTTATTCTGTAGTAATTAAAGCCATTTGGTTATGAATAGTGCTCGGTGAATTTTGAGGTCTTCAAAATTGCGTAGATGTGGCACTTTTGGACATGGTTTCGTAGGCATGGTGGTGTTGGGCTGATGGTTGATGATCTTAAAGGTCTTTTCCAACCTTAATGATTCTATTCTGTGATTCTATGAGTTTGTGTTTTTTTCAAAAGTAATAATTTTTTTGTGTCCCCAGTGAAATGAGAGGCATGACTCTTATATTAACTTTTCTGTTGTGAGAAGGGGTTTTGTATCATTAAAAAAAAAAAAGGAGGGGTGGTTTGAGACAACCCTGTGTTGCGTTTGTTTGTGCTCTGCCTTGAGCTCCAGTGTGGGGCTCCTTTGCGTCACCTGCTCCACCCAACTGGCATTTTGTGTGTATTTCTCTTGTATAACAGACAGTGCTTCTATAATTAGCTTAGGCCTGGACTTCTCATTTCTGCCTCTCAAGTTTCTGTTAACATGTTCTCAGATTGTAGGCATCTGCTCAAATACGTTTCCTGCAAACAGGCTCTGCTGCCCTCTCCCCTCCTGAAAAATTAAAGGATTGAAAAATGATGATGCCATTGAAGTTCTTGGGATCAGGTTCCCCAAGATCTGTAGGATCTCATTCCAGATAGTATTCTGAAGATGCATTTTTTTGTGATTTGGTCAATGATTGACAGGAAGAAAATGTTAAATAGTAATGAGAAACTACTGTAATTGCAGTTTTGAGGACTTCTGCTGTAAGTGATTACACGCATGATTGAAAACCATACATTGGCTCCACAAATACAGCTTGACCTACCTGTATATTTTTCAATAAGAAGCGATGTCTCCTATTTCTGAAAGGAGAAGAAAAAGAAACCCCTACCCTGCTGGTTTTAGCTATATACAAATGATAAAAGCAAAGACATCAAAGTATGCAGCCTTTCAACTCGTGCTCAATTAGAATAAAAGTTTGGTTGCTGTTTTAAACATTTATGGCTAACTAACTGTGACAGCACCTCAGCTCTGCAAATGGGATGATTTTGGATTGACTTTTGATCTGACTGACAGTTTCTTATACACTTTGGTGTTGGTTTATGGCATACAAGGCTGCATTTGAATCCACATGTGACTAATTAGAAACTGTTTATGGTCTGTATGCATACATTCACACAAGAAAAGCTTTTTTTTTTTAACTGAAGCCACATTATAAATGGAAGTGTTAATTTAACAAGGTGCTTGATAGGCTATTTTTTAAAAGTCTACAATAAAGATTGAACATGTAAAAATAGAAGAAATGTATTTAGCATAAAGAAGGAATATTTATATATTTACTGATGTTAACAACCGATATGGAATTTATAACAATGAAGTAGTCTTCTGAAAGCCCTTTAAAGTTTTTTGGCCATTACAGGAAAACAACAGGTTGAATGACACATTTGAGAGTACATTTAGAGTTTACGAATATCTTGGTGAGAAGTTTCATTCGAGTTTCATTTTTAGCTTTTCTGTACAAGGCGCAACAGAAGAATGAATGTACGTTTATGCTAATCTCTTCATCTACCGTTATCATAAGAGCTCCTGACAACACGAGTGGTGCTATAGCATTTGTGCCACCAAATACATCTGGGGGTTTTGAAGAGTCCGCAAAGAGGAGTGCTAAAATGAATACAAATATAATAACATTTTCTTGATAAAATAATGCTTCTGTGTCACAGAAAACGAAACTGTCAGCATTCCTTTGTAGGCCTCTCTCAGGCTTAAGAAAGGATCCTTGACAGTTTCAGCATTGCCTTTAAATATCTTATTGAAATGTAGATTAAGACTGTACATCTTATAATAGTTGGAAAGCCTTTTCATTTTAAGTCTTGTAGAAAAGCAAGTATTAAGTAAGTATTAACTTTAGCACTTATTTTAGCATTTTTCTCAGGTTGATCCCTCCTAGACCTAATATTTAGATTTATTTAAAGAGGCAGTAGATTACCTGACACTACAGTAGTACAGTATTGTGCATTTATCTGGGTTGCCATAAAGTAAGATTAGCTGTACCTTTTGTTAGTGCCATCTCTCCTGTGTTTTACAAAGGTATCCTGTGTGCATGGATACTGCTATAGTGATGATTCTCACTGTTCTTGATTCATGTTTATCATTTTCAGATGCTTGTACCATAGTTTTGCTATTAATTTATTTAATCTAAAAATAACACTGAATTTCATTCTAGATGTGAGGCTTTTTCAAAATCTTCTGTAATGCAAAAATAGTAGCTATCTGATTATTTTAATATAATGATGAGGTGCTCCGGGATATGGTTTAGTGGCAGATAGGAATGGTTGGACTCAACAACCTAAGAGGTCTTTTCCAGCCTAGTGATTCTGTGATTCTATGAGATGTGGTTTAGCGTATTTATTCGTCAGTTTTCTCTCCTTGCTTTCACTTGATATATAAACCATTTATCCACTTCATGTATTACAGAATCATATTTTAAATCACTATGTGGAACTTAATTTCTAGTGTTAATTTTGGACTCTTGAGGAAAAGACTATTTTTTCAGACAACTCTTAGCCATCAATGTCAGAAAGTAACTTTTTGCAGGTGTTGATGTCCTGCTGTGACACAGCAAAATCCAGTACCTATAGTTATGAATAATTTCCACATCTTGTGTTTGTAGATATAAATCTCCACCAAAACCATAATATAATGAATGTGCTCAGGGGAATCTTGACTCAAAGGTAGTGACCTAGATGTGACGAAGTAGTCTTGTTGTTATTTCTTAGGTAACCTATGTAATGGATACAATGAGCTTGATTTTTACAAAACTTGGCTATCAGAAGAATTACCTTTAGCTACACATATGTAATACAGAGCTAACTGGAAGCCAATAAATGCTCTGGTTATCCATTGTTACTTTTTGGTTTGGTGCTCTGTTTTAAACAAGTGTAAGAAATACAGTGCTTTAATGATGCTTGGGCAGATTCAGACCTACCAAATGTTTATAAATAAATGCTTGAATATAGATAAGAAAATATTGGCCTCAGCTCACACAAGATGGGAACTAGATAGCAGAAGAAAATGATTCATGAATGAAGAAAGATACAGTCTGAGCAGTGTAGGAACTCATTTCAAAAGAACTTTAAAATACTACATGGTAATTTCTTGAAGTTCTATGGTAGCAGTTAAGACTCCAAACAGCCAACATATAAAATTCAGGAATTGTATGAAAGATACTGTTAGGCATTTTCATTGTCCTTGAGAGTGCTAAGATATTCAAATGTTCCAGGAGACTTTTCTTCTTTCCTCTTGAATGCTTGGTTGGACCTTAATGAGACTTATTCTTGAGTTAGAGACTTATTCTTGAGTTAGAATCAGAGCCCAAATATACAATGATATCTTTCAAGAGCAGAAGGAAGAAAAGTTTTTCTGGCATATTCGGTGGCCAAGTCAAAATTCTTCCAAGCTGGAAAGACTGGAAGGTTTTTCTGTTTTTTAAATGGTGGAATATATATCTCTGGATCCAAGGTATGGGCTATGCAGGTAGACTAGGAAATAATCACAAAAACGCTTTATTTGAGCAGTCCTGGAGAAGTTTAATTCATACTCAATGCACAAAGTTAACTAAATTCTACTAAATTCATACTAAATGCACGAAGAGTTTTTGTGATTTAATTTTTTTCCTCATTCTCTTTTCTTCTTCTTTCTCTCTTCCTATTATTATTCTTCCACAAAACCATAGCACTCCATAGCCCATGTGTGAAAATATAAGAAGCAAAAGGTTAGTATGTTTTATTTTATGAAGGACTGGTTGATTGGGATAGGAGGTCAAAAAGGAAAGCACCAAGATTTTTGATTATTTTTGTACTTTTGGGGGAAATCAATGAGGTGCGCAGCTGTTCTGAATGATTTTGTGTCTTAAACTTTGTGATTGAAGAATGTTGTTTTATGTGATTAGCTTTAAATGACATAAGTTGCACATCCTTAGTTGTGCAACCAGGTTCATTACTCTGATGGGTATTTGTACCCCAAAATGTAATGCAGTTTTATGCCCAGGAATGAGAAGAATGTTCAGGTCAGTGGTTTGCAAGGACAAGGATTCATGAAAAGGGTTGTTGACTTATGAGAGGGGAAGAAAAAAAAAATCTTGAAATTTGTGAAAATTCTGATTTAAAATAGTGTAATGCAGACATAGCACAAGTAAAACCTGTGTGATTAGTCTGGATTTATATTTAGTAACATGAGAAAGAACTTTGTGTTCCCGTTCTTACCTAGAGGCTCAAATAAAACTGAAAAGTTAAAATGAAGCCCACTTAGAAATGTTGTATTGTACTTGATATCAAGCCAAAACCATGAAAAACAATTGAATTTCCCATAGTTTTGATAAAAAAAATATAAAACGCTCCAAGTTCACTCAAGCTAAGTCCAGATATTTCTGGCAGCCAGACTTGAATTCTTGAAAAACTTTGGGAATTCAGCAAGTTTTGGATGAACCTGGACTGAGATTTGTATGCAATTACAGAATCTAAACCAAACAAAAAGTATTTTCTTGTTTTCAGTTTAGTAACTGACAGAGGTTTTATCAAGGTCTCAACAGAACTGATTTTTGGTGGATCCTGATGAATTATGCTGTGATTATCATGTTGTTGTAAGTTATTACAACCTTGTCAGAAATACTTTGTGGCAGTTACTAAAATAGGAAATTATTCAGCATTATGATTAAGATGCCTATTTTAAGAAACTTGTTTGTTTTTCTACTTGGTGAGAGGGCTTTCCAGCTCTTAATCTATACTGCTAAACAGTTGGAGTTTGGATCTGTTTTTTCTCAAGGCAACGTGATCTTTGACATAATTTTTAAGCATTATTTTACCTAGTGAGGTAGATTGAAATATTCAAGAAAACATCACCACCACATCTCCCCAAAGAATGAAAATAATGACTATTAAGGATTTTTGGTAGCTCTTTAACATTCTTCTGTGTGCTCTTGTGCTCCCTCTACTGACTCTGAAACTGGCAATGACTAACAGAACTGCTAGAGCAGTGAACTTTCCTGTTGACGTTGCTGGTTAAAAAGAATGGACTTTTAATAAAAAACCCTCTTAGTTGTGGAGTTTCAATTTCTGTTCTTGAAGTCTGGAAAACGTGGGAGGGGATAATATATCAGTTTTGGCACATGAAGAAAAACCTCCACTTTTTTTCAATAGTAGGAAGAAGCTGTGAATGTTGAGGGAACAGGTAAAGAGGCAAGAGACATTAATAATTGATTCTATGGAGGTGTAAAGGAATACAGAAGCTATTGGAAGTCCACAGGGCATGTAGACAATAGTTGTGGCATCTGTTCCTTATCAGTCGCATCAAACTCCAAGGAGTTCTTCAGAGCAGCCATTGAAATTCATAGTGAAATTTTGGTGTTGGTGTCAGTAGGACCTTTCTCCAGTGACTGAAAAGCTTTGAATTCATGAGCACGTTTTCCACTTCTGTGTTTCTTAGCTTTATGTATTTTTTTTTTCTTCTCATCAGTGATGTGATGGGATTAATTCTATGAATAAAATACTACTTTGCAAATGGGGATCGTAAATCTGTCCTTGGATTATTGGTGGTACATTTGAACTTCCATTTTCATATGTAGAATTCTGTATTTCTTGTTTGTTTTTTTTTTTCTCTGAGCTTATTAATTGTAGGAGTTTGTTACCTTTAAGGTCTTGAGAAACTCCCCTTTCCTTTCAGGACAGTTTGTTGTGATGTGTTGGTTTGTGTGGGAGGCACATGGGATAGGCTTTGCCTGTCTGTACTGAGGATACCTATAGATACGCTAAGTCTGGGATGGAATTGCAGTCAGCAGAGAGGAATAGTAGCTTCTAAAGTGTGGCTAATACGTTTTGGCTGAGTTGGCCACAAGTAACTGTCTAATTAGAAGGTCTTATCTAAGCTCCTGTTGCAGCTCCTGGTAGCTGTGTGCTCGATACACAGAATCACAGAATCAACAGGTTGGAAAAGACCCATTGGATCATCAAGTCCAACCATTCCTATCAAATACTAAACCATGGCCCTCAGCACCTCGTCCACCTGTCCCTTAAACCCCTCCAGGGAAGGTGACTCAACCACCTACCTGGGCAGCCTGTTCCAGTGCCCAATCACCCTTTCTGTGAAAATATTTTTTCCTAATGTTCATCCTAAACCTCTCCTGGTGGAGCTTGAGGCATGTCTTGTGTCATGTAATTTGGATGATCCACAGATTTGGTTTGGGTGACAGAGTTGAGCTGTAAATTTCTTCCTTGCAATTAAATTAATTACTTTCTACAGGCATCTTTGTCTGTTAACTATTGAAGGTATCATGAATTGCCATATGTGACATAGATATCTTGTTAGGTAAAGAAAACTGCATCACTTGTGCCTGTAAGACTAGCCAGTGTGTTATGTTGCTGTGCTTTGGGTGTTTTTCTGTTCTTTTTTGATGTTTAGGTTCTTTAAATTTTATATCTTCCTGATGATTCATTTTTCCAGTTGCTTTGGGCAAGTTCTGGCGCCCTAGTACCAGGTCATGTTATTTTTATTTCTAAATGAACAAAAACTCAAGTGATGAAAATGTATCTGTAAAGCTGACAGTAACCATAGTATGTACAATTATTGGATTCCTGTTGTACTGCCTTAATATAAATGTTAAAATGTCCCTAATGTGATTCTGAATTAAAATTTATAAAAATAGTGATAAATGAGACTTAGGCTTCCAAATTACTTAGACATGAAAATGTGGATTTCCTAAAGGATTTAAAAACACTCAGCATGTACCTAGCAACTTTAAAATATTTTCTATTTAAACATCGAATCTAGGTAACACCATGTCAGGTTTAGCCAGGGCACTGGTGAAAAATTTGAGATACTGAATCTAATTTGTATTGCGAGTTCTCCAGGCTGATTTTTTTTTTTTGCATATTTTTATCAGTCTTTCCTATTTCTGCTATGCTGGGACTGGAGAAGGGGCCACCCTGGGTGGTTCTCCTCCTTCAGCCAGAGGTGAAAATTCACTGCAGATGCTGCATTTAAGTCATGGGCAGTGACCAGCTCGAAGTGTGAATCTGTCACTTGCTTAACAATTTGCCATACAAAAGCCAGCCCAAATTGCTTTTTCCTTTTTCCACCTGTCCCAAGAGCTCTAATGGTAACCTGTAGGTGATGCCAGGATCACAAGAATCATGAATATATATTTCAATATAATTTTGTGACAAGCGAGCTAAGAACAATTTTCTTAATTAAATCCCAAATACTTAAATTCTCATAGGATTTATGTTTTATTGAAATATTTAATCATTAGATAAAGGTTACTTGAAGACTTAAGAATCCACTGCCTAGTTTTAACCTGAACTAGTGTGATTTATTAGGACTGTCAAATATTTCCTTCTAAGTATTCTTGGTTTTGACATGGAACACCAGTTGCATTAAAACTTCAAATGGAAAGGAGGTAAAATGGAAAAAAAATTGTCCTTGAAAGTAGAATTGAAATACTTGGATTTTAGCCATCTCATCTGGGAATGCATGCACTAATATTTTATTAAAATAATAAATAAATTTGGGGCATCTGACTTATCTTTCAGGTGGGTCAGGAGTTTTGTTTTCATCTCTGCTTATTTTTAATTGCTGTAGACTTCGGGTTTCTCCTCTTTGTGTACAACCTGTAAGTGGGGCTGATTTACTTTAATAATTGTGATAGTGGTTTATCTGTCTCTGCCCAGGGGTGACTGATTTGGCTTAAAGAAGAGTTGGGAGCAGATTCATGCTTTGGACTTTTACTGTGCATGTGTAAGATTTGTCTTTTAATGAACTAAAAAAATAGTTTTGTAAATATTAAAAGAGGTAGCTTCTTGTTTCCTTTTGGAAGTATATTAGACTAAATTCTAGGAAAGAAAAGTAATAATGAAATGGACATTCAGGAAAAATACAGGACAAGAACTTTGTCCCAAGTCTGTATTTAGCTACACTTATAGCCAAGTATGTTGTATAAACACATGTTCTGCATGAAATTCTGTTCATATTCAGGTTGGTAGCAGAATTCCCACCTCACTTTATTGAGACCAGCCTAGCATCATCACTGCACAAGTAAAAAAACCAAAAGCTGGACTGTCTTTTAAGAACCATCTTCCTTGCAAAGTTACAATAACTTCTGCCCAGGGTCCAAAATTCTTCAGTGCTTTTTGTCTTTGTTGCTTTCCTCCTCCCCACAATGAAAAGTGTGATGTAGAGAGGCATCAAAAGGGAAAAGGGGAAGAAAAGTATCATATTTTGGTCAAGATTTGAGTCTGCATTGAGAAACAGGTTGTAATAAGCTTCTTCCTTCTGAGTGAGTTAGTATAGAAAGATTTTCCTCCTTGTTGCACTTGGCTTTATATGAATGTAGCTCAAATATGTTGATTTTATTTTCTTTTGGAAGACTAATTATAATTTAATAATAATAATCTAATAAGTAATTTGTTATGATCCTATTGGTTCAGGTAGTTATGATTGTATGTGCAGTTTGAAAGTATTGAAACCAAGTGACTCTTTATTATTACTCTCTCTGATACTAACCTTTCTGTCTTGTAAATAATAGTAAAAAGTGAGTCATCGATAGTTTCAGCTTCTTAGCTATAAGGTGTCTGTAAGAGAAGCCAGCATATTGCCTCGAGGGAGTAGATTAAAGGGGAAATGAATGGGTTTCTGCTTACTTTCTTTCTTGGCTCATTGCTTTATGGATATGTGGGATCTAAAAAATAAATGGTGGTCAGAAAAGAACAAACACATTTATTAGAGCAGTTAGAAAAAGACACTGTTTTGCTATTTGCCAAAGTCCTTCTGAATAGCATGTTTGGCAGCTACCAAGTGACATGGCCTGCACAGAGCTGATTTTGACGAAGCCTCTGGGATGTGTTAAAAAGTAAACCAGAGCAAATCACGTACTGGAAAGCATAACTCAATCAAGGAAAAATGTATGATTAGGGGCGACATGGGCAAGGAAAGCTTTGCCAGAGCTCAGGGTAAATATTTGTATCAGTGTGAAGTGAAAACTTCACATGGCTGATGTCAAGCAGCTGGAATTTTCATTGTTTATAAACTTTTGTTGTTACAGTTGGATTTTGGCAGAAAAGGTACCAAAGAGAGAACAGTTTCCCAGCAAGAAAGTTTGAGATTTGATAAAGCAGCTTGAACAGATAGGAATGCAAAGATGCAGAATTTCTATGCCTTTGTTAAAAATAGCATTGCATGTGATGGCCAATTGCTTTACGTTACGCAGTTGACCTGCCCTGCTGGAGATTTTAGAATGTGTTGTGCAAGCAAAAAAGATACTGAGGATGGCCAGCTTCTTGTGAAGGTGACTAACAGCCATCAAGTAATGAGATTTAAATTGCGGCTTTAACAACTGCAGCTCTGTCCTGTTCCCAGTCCAGAGTTCATTTTTCTTCAGAGAACGTTTCCAGTATGAGTCAAATATTTTAATGAGAGCAAAAATGTGACCTACTTGGGTACTGAACCCAGTTCTTTGGATTTTGTCCAGGAGCCTTAAGAAGATAAACTTGTATGCCTCCTTCCCTTGCCCCTTACCCCCAATGCACTTAAACCACAGCTATAAGCATGTGTTGTTTTATCTTGTACCATATTTTATTCAGTGAGTTGTTTTATTGGAGCATTTTAAGGTTACACAATTAATCTGCAATGAATTCTTTCTTAGGCTAATATTTTTTATTCTAATCCTACACAAAGCGTGAGGCTTTTTGGTTCTTGTTGTGTTGACCTGTGTAATTCATGCACAAGTTCATTCACTGTGAATGGATGATTTTAATATTGGGGGTTCTTGTGACACTGCTTGTCACCTGGCTCACGGTCCCAAAAGCTTCTTATAGGGTTGGTCTGTAACCTTTTCTGTGGGTGAAATTGCAGCTGAGCTGCTGGTTCCTTCAGAAAGAAGGGGGAGATGAAGTTTGGATCAGATCAAAGTCTGGAAGTAGGGGTCAGTTTCCCAAGTTTAGGAGATATTGAGCTCTGAAGGAACCTGGGTTCTGCTGAAGAGCTGGTTGTGTGTGGCTGACGTGTACGTGTTCCCTTACACATGCGTGTAAAGATGCTTCAGTTCGAGTTCTATTTTTGTCAAAGTAAACCAGGGGCTATCCCTGCCAATGGAAAAAAAAAAGTGCTTGGTGAGAACTGAACAACATTACCCAGCTGCACTAAGAATAGAAATCAAGCCCCTGCTGGTATAATTAAGAAATCTTCACTTCCAGTCCCTGGGCTTTAGAGACCTGGATCACTAACTAATTCCAATTTAGAGAGCTCTTTTGATAAGAGCTTTTGTAAACTAGGAAATAAGCTGAGAATGAAAACTTTTCATTGCAAGTATTTTAGCTACACACTCAGCCTGTTCAGTCTTATTTAATGTTTGGTCTGTCCTGGAGGGAAATCAGATATATCAGCACTGAATTGAAGAAATACAGTGTACTCGTTCTCCTAAGGGTTTTGTGAAAAAAAAGGTGGCACTCATCCATGGTCTCTGATCTTACATTTGGAAAAACCAGCAATTTCATTCATAAATAAGATGCCTGGCTATGCAGTCTCATGGCAGAGTCACCTCCCGAGACTCCCAGCTGCTCAGAGCTCTGGATAATGTAGGAGTAGAAACTTAGTTTGGGCACAGATGGATGTTTGGATGATTTTAATATCTTTCTGGAACAATATCTCCATGGTTGAATTCTGCTCTCATTTGTGCTGGGTGGGAGCTGGGTTAGAGGAGTTTCATTGGTTGACAGTGGTGGGTGGGATCCATGTCACATCTGTTTGGTTTTTTTCTCCAAATAAGATTAAATATATATTTATCAATATATCTTCTCTTTAAATGGGAAGCAGTTTAAGGATAAAAATTCTCAGAAGCTTCGCTGAACATCTACTCTTTTTTATAAGTGAATTTTCTTGACTTATTGTAGCTTGGTTTTCACTCTTCTCTTGTTCTTGTTTCAGGTTTTTAAATTTTCTTCCATTTTCACCAGTTAGGTGCTCCTTGTGCAGTCTCTTTGAAACGCCATGCAGATTTGGTACTACTTCTGGGTGATTCAAACCTTGTAACCCACACATTGCAGGAGGTTTCAAGGCGCCGGTGAGATCACCCACCCACTCATTACTTATTATTTTATGTCTCATAGTGTAACAGGTCAAATATCTGCCTCGTAAAAGTGTGCACTGAGAATGAACCATTGGGGTAGTGCATGCTGCACAGGAGATGAAAGAGCACATTCGATTTCTAATGCTGCTGTTGACATCCAAATCACTCTATTTTTGAGTTGCTTTCTCACCTAGGACACAGTAATGCTAATACCTACTGTCATCGGGAAGTTGTGTAAATTTTGGACATACTGGACCATGAAATGAAATAATACTCATTAAAGATTCTTGCATGAGATGGAGAGACCTTGTTAAACAGTTTGTTTGTATTTCTCAAGTTGGGATATATGGATCTATTAGAGAGAGTCCAGAGGAGGAGGTCACAGAGCTAATCCGAGGGCTGGAGCACCTCTGCTATGAGGACAGGCTGAGAGAGTTGGGGTTGTTCACCCTGGAGAAGAGAAGGCTCTGAGGAGACCTTAGAGCAGCTTCCAGTGCTGAAAGGGGCTCCAGGAATGCTGAAGAGTGGCTCTTAATCAGGGAGTGCAGGAATAGCATGAGAGAGAATGTTTTTCAGCTGTACAACCTCCACAAGGTACCTATTTGGTCTCTTTTGCATCTCCTGCAGGAGATATAATATTGTACGCTGCCGATATCAAGGTTGAAATTACTGTTTAAGACACTTTTTTTTTTTTAGCAAGTAGAAAATAGAGATACTTTCAGAGGCTGGCTACTGCTTTTAAAAGTTACAACCCCAATCGTGTTTGAAGCTTGAATTTTTTTAAGAAGGGCAAGAGTACAATTTAGACAAACATCTTTATTTCTTTTTTTTTTTCTGGAATGATGAAGCTACTGCACCGCAATCAGACTGCAATAAAAATGTGAAATACTGTCAGACGATATGAAGCTGGTGCAAATGAAAGCCAGCGATAGAGGCAGAATCCTAAAATAAATTCCAGGAAAAAAGCAGGCTATTTACTTTCAAATATAGAAGGCAAACTAACCTTAAAAGTACTTGGACAATGTGATAACTTTAGCCGTGTTCACATGCAGCCAAAATACAAATGTGGATCTCTTTGCAGTGAAAATAAGTATTAAATTAAAAAAAAAAAATTGAATAAAAATGATTGAAACAAAAAGACTCTCGGAGCAGCCAGTGGAGGAAGGAGGAAAGCCAGGGCCACTCTTAGCTGCTGGAGTCAGCTTTGCGAAGGGGACTGTAGATGGAGCTCGGCTCTGCGATTCCTCTCTGCCTGCTCCACAATGAAGCAATTGTTTCGCTGTCTCTGCTCAGCAATTCCGCCTTCCCTCTCTGTGTGCTTTTTGGTCGCATGTTCTATTTATTTTAATGTATACCTTTGTGCAAAGGCTGTCTCTGAGTGGTTAGATACCCCGCTGATATGTGGCCTTCAAGGCTGGGGGGGAGGAGTGCAGCCTATTCCCATGACATCCGTGGGCTTTTGTAGAGCCAAAAAAACCTTCTCAGGAACACCTAATCCTTGGGTTCCCTCCAAGTACCACAATCTCTCTGCACAACTGACATGGGCCACTTGGGACACTTGAGGGCTTTAGGTGTGTCTCTCTGAAGTCAGCCACAGCCAAGCATGAGGCAAATGTGCCCAGACCAAAGAAAATAAATTATGCGGGCTCCAATTTTCAGCAGTTATGAAGTATTAAATTGCACATCTGAAGAATTCACCCTGGGATTAACCCTTTGGAAGCGTCATGGAGCATCACGGTGGTTCCTCCTGGAGGAACCGTGCTGCCCGTGTTTCAACGGCGCGTGGGTCATTGATCACAGGGCTGGAATGCTAATTGAAATATATGTCATAATTAACTGTTACCACTAAAAAGGGAGAGTTAGAACAAGGGGAAGAAAGGCGTGGTACCTGTGTCAAAGCAGAGTGGAGGGGATGCAAGAAGCAGTTCTGGCTTTTGGCTCATCCCTGGGTGCATCCCAACAGGGTCCTGCGTGCCACCAAAGTTTTATTTAAAACTGTAAAGTTTTACACTCCCTTTATAGAACCAAAAGTGCAACTGCCAGCACAAGGTTAACATGCGCTTTAGCACAATTAGCACGGCCTCTGTAGCTGCCTCTTCATTCAGATTTGGAGAAGCGGTTGTGAGCAAATGCAGTACTGCTAAATTTCTTGCTAAAAAAGCTACTGAAAAGGCATTTGCTAAGAGTTTGTATCTCTTTTGGTAAGAGATACAAAGAGTAAGTTCTACCCTGCCTCCCTCGAGTACTTCTGGTTCCCCACTACCATCTGTAACACCAAATATCTGGTACATTATGTTGTTGAAACTTAAAGTGTGAACCCCACACGGGAAAAACAAATGGCTGATTTTTTTAATGTGTGGACTTTTAAAGGTATTTTCTTAAGCAAATAATTAGACTGTGGAAGCTATAATAATAAATAGAAAATTATTCAGAAGGAGGCTTTGGATTGGTTCACTCCCATATTTCACTAATTAAAGTTTGTAGTCTTCCTGCAAGCCAATCTGACACTGAGTTTAGTAGTAACTGCAGAAAGCTGTTCTGTCAGAGCTCGCTGAAGCTGATGCACTCATGCTGGTATCTTTAGCATAAACAGTTTTTCCATAGATAAAAATCAAATTGTTTGCAATCATTACATGTTTGGTGTTTTTTGCTATATTTTTTTTTTTTATAGTCTTGGAAGGATTTGATCCCAAAAGTGGTGCAAAACATAGTGTATGCCTAAAGAGCAAGTCTGGGAGATAGCAATTAATCTTCAAAGGCTTACAAGTTGTGATAACCCATGTGGTTGTTTCTTCCCTGCCTTGCTGGGGCAGTGGGTGACCGCACGGTGGTCCTCTCTGAGGAGGGACACGTTGTGGGGTTCATGGATCGTGGGGGTGCTGGGCTGACTCAGCTGCACAGGAGCTAGAAGGGCAGTGGAAGTTGTGCACACGCAAGTTTTGGAGGTCACCTCTGAGGTTTCTCACGTTGCTTTGGCCCCATTGTCTCTCTGACCCCTGTGGCAGGATGGAAACTACAATGTCCTCTTATAATCTTGGGCTTCCAAAATGCTGTGTGAGACATTAAATTAGTTTTGTGCCTTATACACCTCTTGGAGATGACATGTTTGTATTACAGATAAGTATCTCTTTGGGTGGAGAATTTCTCTCCAAACTACCTTATTGCTCCTTTCTCTGCCCCAGTGACATAATAGTACAAGCCAATTTTGAAAAGGACTTCACAATTGAAGATGTTTCTTATACAGTAGCATCTTCCCCTCTTTAAAGCCTGCTGTAGTAAACAATGAATTTGGAAGTGTATGTGTATATAGGGGTATCCTTTTTTTAAAAAAAATCCCTTGTTTTTTGGCTGTTCTTTTCAGTAGCATGGCAATTTTCCAGGAGTCTCTAAAAACAATTTAATGGCTTTAGTATTCTGACTATATCTTTTACTAATGTGTAGTATTAAAACTCATGAAAACTGGAATTCTGGGAGTCTGAAAACTATGGTATCAGAGTAACCATGAAAAACATGAGTTTATAAGCAAAATAAATGGTCAACAAGACTAAATAAGTGGTTTCATTGGTTTGAGTAGCCTGTTAAAGGGTTTTTTAGCTATAACTTGGTAGAGAAATTATCCTATAGTTATTTTTATGAAACACATGAATTTTCATTAACTCTCACTCCATTTCTGTCTGCCTTGGACCTGGCTGTAGGAGACTGCTCTACAAAAGCAACCTCTATACAAACTGCTCACTGGTATCTAGGAGGTGTTGGATGGGTGCAGGAGTGCCATGCTGAAATTTGAATTTGACCTCTTTCACCCTTCTCTCTCCAGCCCACAAAAGCATGAGTTAGGCCCACGTCTGCCCAGTTTTTTTGGTTAAACTCACAAAAGAAAATAGATTCAGATTTAGAGTCAGGCCCTCAATGGTTCTTAACTCACTTTTGTGGTTGAATTGTTTCTCTTTTTTTGCACTTGTAAAGTTCAGGGATAGAGGAATGAGGTATGTGTTGAAGTTGAGTATTTGCTTATACCCCAACTGGAATTCATCCTTGTAGATCCAGAAAGGTCAGGAATTCTGACTTTTTATACTTTAGCTTTATGTCTTTCTATAATACACTTGCTGGAGGCAATTAGTGTAACGCTGTTGTGACATGTTTGCTTTCTATGTAGCCATCAGGTGAGAAGTTCATTTTTTTTCTCACCTGACTCTTCATTCATACACGATGCTGTTGACATTAAAAAAATGAGTGGAGTAGTCATTGCTTTTAGAATCAAATAGAAAGCATTCCTAGAATGTATGAAAATTGAGGATTTGGTCTGCTGAAGAAAAAAGAGGATTTGGGAAGTGTGGAATAGATCTGTACTTGAGGGCTTTAATGTAGATTGGAACACCAAAGCATTTTGGCACATGCGTGTTTGGGCCAGAATATCACTGAGATGAAGCCAGATGAAAAATCTAGATTCTTTTCCTAGCCCCCTTAGTCTGATGTTTAGGTTGCTTGTTTGGTTCCAATTTCAGGGCAAGCTTGTATTCCTGTGTTCTGGTGGTAAAGATGTTGAACACATGGATTTCCTAGTGTACATATTGGGGAGACTCGAATGATTTCTTTGATGCTTTCCTGAGCTTCACTTCTGAACCCAATGAAACTCTTTTGTAGAATTTAGTGTCAAGTGGGAAGTGTGAGAACTGGGTTGTAATCAGAGAAGTGCAACAAATGGAAATGCATGAACTGGGAGGGAAAGGGGCAAGGTGCCTCCTGTGACTTATTAGATCGAAACCAGCACTGAGGATTTTCTTTCTACTGTTCTAGGGAAGCCAGATCCAAGTGGTTGCTTTGCTCTGTTCCCTTTGTAAAGTAGCTACGAGGAAAATTACAGATAAGTCTCAGCCAGAAAAATCCATCTGGTATGAGAAAAAGGGGCCAAAGTATGGCTCTTTGAACGCTCAAGATTGCCTTCTGTCTTGACTAAACCATCTCCTGCCCTGCCCATTGTTGGAGTCTTTCATTCTCTTTGGCTTTTCACATCAACTTTACTATAACACCTTCGCTATCCACATGTAGAATAAACCCGTGTATTGGGTCTGGCTGAGATGGAATCAATTGTCTCTGTAACAGCCCTCATAGCGCTGTGCTTGATATTGGTAGCTAGAAAGGTGTTGATAATGCACAAGTGCTTTGGCTACTGTTCAGCAGTACTTGCACAGAATCAAGGCTGTCTCTCCAATATTCCCCCCCCGAGCCCCCCTTCACCCTCAATAGGCTGGGGATGGGCAAGATCTTGGGAGGGGACACAGCCAGCACAGCTGATCCAGTCTGTCCAAAGGGATATTCCATACCATATGTCTGCTCAGCAATGAAAGCTGAGGGAAAGGAGGAGAGGAAGCATTTCTTATTATGACACTTGTCTTCTGGAGCGACCACTACGGGTACTGAAGCCCTGCTTACCGGGAAGTGGCTGGACATCGCTGCTGATGGGAAGTCGAGAGTAAAACTTCTGTTTTCCTTTTCTGTGGGGTAAAGTCTCTGCTTCTGCTTTATTAAACTGCCTTTATCTTGATCTATGAATGTATCTTATCTTATTTTGTCCCCATAATGTCTTGCTGAGGAGGGGAGTGATAGAGCAGCTTGTTTAGCACTTGGTGTCCAGATAAGGTCAACCTCCCACAACACGTCTTCAGATCTTGAAGGATTTTGCATAGAGTTTACTGGCTTTGCATGGGTGTCCTGCTCATTTGCCTCCTCAGGTTTCTCTTGCATCAGGTTGTGTATGGCCCTGTATTTGTACCTATGTGATGGGAGGGCAGTGATGGGTCATCCAAGTCTGAGGGCCAGAGGAGATTCTTTGGCAATCCTGTTACAGCTAGTGCTTAGTTTCGTAGGTTGTTCCATTTTTTTTCACTAGGAAGATTTAATAGTCACTTTGGTTCACAAATTTCGGCCAAAGTTAGAACTCACAAGTGCCGTGTTGGATTTTGTGTTCAAACTGAAAGATAACGTTCAATAAGAGAAGTTACTTAAATTGGAGAGATTTTTGAAACTCAAAAGCAAAAAGGTTTCTTGCTTTGTAGAATATGATTTGTTTCTTGTGCGTTTATTTAGAGACAAGTTCACAAAATGTAAGGCTTTTGAAAGTCTGGATGTGTTTTTCTGAGCGAAGCAGGATATGGCTGCTATACTGACCAACCCTTGCCTAGGGTTTCAGCTGAGGTATTTGTAGGGACTAGGGCAGAGCAAATGTGGAGGGACCTGATCCCTTCCAAGAGCCATCTGCTCACTGCAGAGGCTGGGATGTGGTTGGATTGGAGGGTCTTCTGCAGCATCACTGGCCCTTTCCATGCCAGCAGGGCTGTATCAGATGGAACTCCATGCTTGGGATGAGAGCAATGTAGCGTGCCAGGTGGAAAAATGAAAATTACTGCTGCTCAAACCCATACACTTCAATGGCAGTCACCTCTATTTAAAGATTACAAGAAGCTGCTTTCAGGGTAGCAAGAAAAAGCATGCTCAAATGTGGCACCAGGCGCAGCTGCAACAATACATCCCCGTGGGATGTGTATGGAGTACAAGTAAAGGGATGTATCTCAAGAGGTTTAAACCTCTCCTTTAGCTTCTCTATGATCCAGCTGGGAAGGGGATTATTCTAATTCTTACATGGCCAGAAATGCATCAACATGTTGCAGTAGGATCATCTCTATGCTTCTACGGTCTTCTTTCTCCTGCTTTGTCAGGCAAAGATCTTGCACTGATGTCACCTAGCATTTGGTGATACTTTTTCTGGAGTGTCTTTTTTGCTGTGTACCAGATGGAGCTGAGTGTGCTGGGGCAGTTGTGTATTGGAGACTCCACAGCTAGCACTGGTAGGTAGATGATGCCAGCAATGGGAGATGCAGCTGAGGCTCTGCAAGACTGGCCTCTATCTGAGCATGCGTATCAGTAGACAGATACTGTGAATAGAGGAGGAACTAGTGCTTCTGATAGCAGGAGACCTACAGTTACCTCTGTCAGGTACTGTACTTGAGAATGAGTGTTATATGCCACTTAAAAGGAGGTTGTAAAGAGATGGGTCTTGGTCTCTTCTGCCAAGTGATAGGACAAGAGGGAATGGCCTTAAGCTGCATCAGGGGAAGTTTAGATTGGACATCAGGAAAAATTTCTTCACTGAAAGGGTCCTTGGGCACTGGCAGAGGCTGCCCAGTGGTAGTTGAGTCCCTGTCCCTAGAGGAGTTTAAAAAGGTGGGTAGATGAATCATAGAATCACCAGGTTGGAAGAGACCCACCGGATCATTGAGTCCAGCCAGTAGTGGATAGGTGTAGTTGGAGTTGACCTCAAAGGTCTTTTCTAGCCTTATGACTCTGTGCTTGGAAAGCGTGGAACAAAAACTCCTTGCTCTGTGCATCCCTCTGCTGTGCTCCAGCGGCTTTCTCGTGCGCAGACCCAGCATTGCTTTGCAGCTGCAGCAGTTGGCCGATTGCAGCGAGGTGCGAAGGCATCTCAGGCTGCCGTCCGTGCCAAGCACTGCGCGCTGCAGTCCCTCCTGCGACGGCTTCTGTAACCCCCTGCAGCGACAGCAGGTCTCACTTGAAACTGTTTCAGAACCACAGATGACATAGAGAATCAGGCATCTGACATTTGGAAAGAGATTGAAATGATTCACTGTTCTCGAAGATACACTACTCGGGGAGACCCCCACTGCTGTTGCTGTTCTTGCTGGGTTTTTTTTTTTTTCTGTTCTAAATGCTGCAGAATATTGTATTGCTTTGCAAGATTGATTATAACTTTGAAAAATATCTTCTGGGCCTTTTTTTTAGAGGCTGTAGTGGTGCCCTTGATCTGAATATGTGTATGTGATTTTAGATAATGGCTATTTTACGAACTCCTGGCTAACAGTAGTGATCTGAAGGCAGTCGCTCTTTCTAAGGGAGACGTAGGATTTAGTGGCCAGATTGGTGTGAAGCCAGCAAGAGGCATGGAATAAAAGAAGCCTCTTTGCATAATGCCTGTAGCTGTCCCTTCCTGTCCCCAGGGCCACTCCTCTTGACCTCATGCTAGAGACAGCAAAATACTGCCTTGTGCCTGGGCTGGAGGTCTCTGTGGTCAGATGTTAGATGGAGAGGCTGATCAGATGAAAGAACCACAAGAACTGACTGGGTGCTGGTGGAGTTGGCAGTCCTGAGGCATATGGGTCAGGCAAAGAGTAAAATTGGTACCTTGAATTTTAGGAAAGCAGAATTCCAGCTCTTCAAGCACTTAGTCATTACGGACCCCCAATGGAAACTGTTCTCAGGAATAATGGAGCTGGCAGGTGTTTAAGGATGCTTTCCACAGAGCACAAGAGCTCTCTGTTTCCAGGTGTAAGAAATAAGGAAAGGAAGGCAACAGATCAATTTGCTGGTCAAACTAAAGTACAAGAAGGAAATGCCGCGGCAAAGGAAACAGGGACAGGTATCCTGAAGAGTATAGGGATACTGCCTGGTTGTGTAGGGATGGGGTCAGGAAGGCTGAGGTGCAACAGAAGCTGAACTTGGCAAGGGATGCGAAGAATAAAAAAGGTTTTACAGGTATGTCAGTGAGAAAAGGAAGGTCAAAAACTTTAACCTGCCCTCATGTGCAAGACTGACAAACTGGTAATAACAGATGAAGAGAAGCCTGAGTTACTCAACTTTTCTGCCTCTGTTTTCAGTGGCAATCTCTCTTCCCACACTTGAGTGCATGGACCACGAAACGGGGGACCAAAGTCACTTCCACTGTAACAGATCTAGTTCGTGGTTAGCCTTAGGAACCTGAACATATGTAATTCTGCATGACCTGAAAAGACGCATCCCAGAGTCCTGAGGCTGATATAGTTGCCGAACCACTGTCCATGATGTTTGAGAAGTCATGCAAGTCAGATGAAGTCCCTAGTGACTGGGAGAAGGGAAATGTTTTTAAAAATGGTAGAAATAAGGACTCTGGGTTCCGCTGGCCTGTTAGCCTCACCTCTGTGCTTGGTGAGATAGTAGAACAGATCTTCCTGGAGGCTATGCAAAGGCACATGGGGGGTAGGGATGGGATTTGAGACAGCCAGTGTGGCTTCACCATAAGCAAGTCCTGCCCGACCAGCCTAGTGACCATTTATGGTAGTGACTACATCAGTGGATGAGGGAAAAAGCTGGGGAACAGGCTCTTTTTCAGGGAGTGCAGGGATAGGATGAAGAGGGGGTGGTTTTAAGCTGAAAGAGGGGGTGATTTAACTAAGACATTAGGAAGAAATATTTTTCTGTGAGTGCAGTGAGGCACTGGCACAGGTTGCCCAGAGAAGTGGTGGATGTCCCATCCCTGGAGGTGTTCAAGGCCAGGCTGGGTGAGGCTTTGAGCAACCTGATCTAGTGGGAGGTGCTTGGGACTGGACAGGCTTTAATGTCCCTTCCAACCCAAATGATTCTATGATTCTATACAGCTGCTGTACGCAAACACCGCACTTGGCTTACCACAAACTCTTTTTGAGAAGATATTGAGGCTTTGCATAGAGCTGTCAATTGCTGTCCTGCCTACAGCTCTCCTGGAACAGAGGCCCCTACACGTTCCTTCAGGAATCGCTATCACTGCTGGAGTGGCACTTTCCTCTCTTGCAAACCACATTGGGCTTAAAAGCAAAACTTGTACCATATCAGGTTTTTAAGAACAGAGCTCATTTAAAAAAAAGACAGAGTTTCTTTAAGGTTTCTTTAACCCCATTAACACAGCTGTTAAGAACATAACCACCAGACTGTGTTTATTTTTTGTGGGAATTCTTGGCAATCACTCACGGGATGCTATTTCCCCCCCTTTATTTGCTTCTCCCTCCACTAGAGGCAGAACTTCATCTTTTTCTGTATCAGAGAGTGGTAAAGCTGCCATCAGGGTGCTCTACTCGAGTCACTGAGGCAGGAAATTCTGGTTCCTTTGTGATAGAAGAACCAAATCAGATAATCGGAGAGTGGTTTGGATTGGAAGGGACCATAAAGCTCATCCAGTTCCAACTCCCCTGCCATGGGCAGGGACATCTCCCACTGGACCAGGCTGCTCAAAGGCCCATCCAAGCTGGCCTTGAACGCCTCCAGGGATGGGGCAGCCATGACTTCCCTGGGCAACCTGGGCTTCCCTGTTTTCATTGTGAAGGTCTGATGTCTAGTCTAAATCTTCCCCCCTCCGATTTAAAGTCATTCCCCCTCATCCTATCCCTACATGCCCTAAGAAAATCTCCCTCCCCAGCTTTCTTGGAGCCCCCTTCAGGTACTGGAAGCTGCTCTAAGGTCTCCCTGGAGCCTTTTCTTCTCTAGGCTGAACAGCCTCAACTCTCTCAGCTTGTCCTCATAGCAGAGGTGCTCCAGCCCTCTGATCATTTTGATAACCCTCCTCTGGACCTGTCTTTCTTCATGAAAGGATGGACAGACTTGTTTTTTAGGCTCCGAATGCTGATATGCATGTGGCCTATGACTGCAGCTCTTACAGTTAGTGCATGTGTCCACCTCTCAAGTTGTGATACCAAGTATTTGCCCAAACAATGATGTGACCCACTCTCCACAACCTCTTGGCCTATCAAATGAGAATTAGTTGAGTCTTGCTGAAGACCTAGCAGGTGCTTATGTAAATCTCAACTGACTCAAAACTTTGTAAAACCCCTCTGTTGATCTTTAGAAGAACACAACATGCACAGAAAAGAAAAAAGCGTATCTTTTAAATCAATGAAAACCTTTCTAGCCTTTTTTCTATGTATAGAAGCTAATCTTCGGAATGTCTTAATTCTCTATTTCACCTTCATAGCCTCAGCTGTCACCAGTTTTGACTCTAGTCATTGCGTAGGCCAGAATTGGAAACAATCTATTTGGTTTTCCTTCTTTTTTTTTTAATACAATATTGCGTATTAGGTGGGCACTAATATTAACTTGTAGATTTGTTGATTTTTCTATCAAAATGTTTTTTTTTATTTAACACAGAGCAGAACTTTATTTCTGGACATTAATGGAAAACTGGCTCAGTAAGAAATAAGAATCTAATCTAAAAATGCATTCTTGAAAAGAAAGCACTAAAAATATTGAATACTCTTGTTTCTGGCACTTGAGGATGGTTATTGTGTTAAGGATAGGGTTAAATGTGGTATAAATAATATCCTGTTAATTGTTCTGACATCAAAGAGGGTGAAATAATCTCACTCTTACAAAAATATTGCAATAGAAGCGTTTTTGTATTATTCAACCTAAGTTTATAGAATCAGAACTGTATTTTATCTTTAGTTCCCCTATTTTATATATTAAGCTTGTTGTCTAATGCTGTATTTAAATACTCTCTTACTCTGAGAAGGAATAGGGCTCTGAAAGGTGGGTTATGCACTGAATTTCTGCATTCATAATCAGATGTTGAGGATGCGGTTTCCCCATGCTCTGCTGCCTTCATTAGTAAGTATGGATTTCGGACTGCTGTGAAAGGTTAGGCTAAACTGCCTATTGCACTTCAGCAGTTTGAACAACCTTGGGAAATGCAAGTCTTTTAACCTTAGTACAGCAGCGATATGACTTAATGGTGCTGTTATCACCTTATAATAACGCAACTGCATGTGAAGCAAGTTGTCCATAAGCCATTGTTTCCCGCAGAGATGATGGCTTGCGGTAACACAGCCCGATGGGTAATCTTGCGAGATACTGTCTGAGATCTTAAAAAGGGCCAGTCAATTAATTTGTTCCATCGCTGCAGGTCAGGAGGAAGATAAAATCGCTGCTGTTTACAGCCGATTGTCTCATATTAAATATAATTACTGTAAATGTTCATCTATGTTTTCCATGTTGTGTGCTGGAGGTGGGGTGTGTGCTCTCCACTGGCACCAGTTGGTGTTGGGAATGTCAACTCTGCAGAGCGTGCTGAAACTTTGCACCTGCAACTTGTAGGAATGAAGCACCTGGCCTTTCTTTGAGTCTCATATTATTGATTCTAGCATGTATATCAGTCCCCATGCTGTTCTTTTCTCCTTCTGATATTTTTAGCAATATCTTGCCGCTTATCCGCTTGCTGTTTCATGCGCGGTTCGTGGTGGCGCTCCGATGGCTTGCGTTTTATGTCCATGCAGTTCTAGCGTTCCCTTACCATATGGTCATCCTGATGTTACCATTTGCCTCAATCATCCTTTTTGTAGCTGCTTGAACATCTTAATTGATCTCATGAGCTATGTTAAAGATTTATAACAGACGTCGGTGTAATTCATTTCACAAGCACGTAAGTATGCTTATTCCTCTGATTGGACGTCCGTATCCCCCTCTCATAAAAATGTACACAAAGCATGGTCTTTTGTCTCTGCGGTAAAATAATGGTTGTCTTGAAGGATATTAGAAACCTTGTACCACTCTACCCCAGCCAAAAGAATAAGCTGTGGACTCTCAGCTGCTGCTAATAAGATATTCTTTCCCTGCTCTCAAATAATACCTCGGATTGGAGAACTTTTCTCTTCTTCAGTAGTTAATGGAGATGGTGAAACTTTTTTTTTTTGAGTAAGATTCAAAACCATGTGTTAATAATATTGTTAAGCTGAAATGCATATATCAGAATGGCAATAGTGCCAGGAACTGCTTTTGGCCAGGCCCGTGTTTCTTAGTATGTGCGACGCAGGCATGTGCAATTAATGATGTTGGCAAAAGGAGCACTGTAGAACGAACACACAAAATGAGAGGTTTGATGGTTTCTGCAAAGGACTGTGCCCATCTTTTCATGCAGAAAATGAGTAAACCATTACTCTACATGTGATTGGAGCATAACATAGCACTTTTTGATGGGGTTTGTCAGTGTTCAGGAGCAGCTGTATATTAGAAGATAAATTTCATTACACAGTAAAGAAAATACTTTTAAAGATAGATAGGAAGAAGATAGGAAGCATCTTTCATGCCATCAGAGGGGTGGATTATTGAATTTAAATGGGAGCCAAATCTGTCTTATGGAGAATTTTCTTCCAGTTTATCTATATTGGGATATCCAACCGTGCTGTAATTGTTGCAAATTGTCTTTGGCCAGAGACTTTTCTTGGGAGCTGTAGCCTGTGTGACTTTTTTCACATGTACTCTTGAGCTTATTTTCGTTCAGCTTTGGTTTGAAAAGAGGAGGGTGAGTGGCAGTCCCAGTTCTGCATGTACGTTCTCAGTAGGACATCTGTGAAACAGTAGCTGGTCAGACTTTATACTGTGCATCAGCCAGATTGCTCATTGAAAAAAACTGTAGATGAAGAAATTGTCTTCTGCCTATTCAGAGGAAAACATGGATGCATGGAACCCATTTACCAAGCCATTCCTTTGTTAATAGCCCTCCTCTGTCTTTCAGTCCCTGCTCCTCTTTGCTGTACTAACATTTCTGAATATTCCTTTGTGTTCATGAGGGCAGCTGGTGTTTGAAGTTCTTTTTTTCCTCTTTTCTGGTGTCCCTTATCTTCAGGTAACGCTTGTCTAGCAGTAGTTTTATTCCAATCTGCTCTTTGTACTAGGCCAAGCCACTTGGCCTCAAATACTTACATTGATTTTTGGAAACTGAGTCCCTTTAGTGGGAGGATCAAAGTACTGGAAATACTTGTGTCACATTTGGGTTTGGGATGAGTCTTTTCAGAAACCTGTGCTTGTAAAATGAAATAAACTCAACATATCAAAGGGATCATAAATAAAGTTAAACTTGGTTTGAAATTGAGTGAGTTCTAATTAATCTTCCCAGCATGCACAGTGTTAAAAGCTGTAGAAAGTGTTTATTTTTCCCTTAAAAAAATGAGTCTTTGGTCTTAGACTTTCACGTAGCATGGCTATCGTTCATGGACAGGGTTGTAAGGAATTAGTTCTCTTCAAGTGAGTACAGCATAACTTAGGGCTTATTTTTGAGGTATTTACTATTTTTGGTGTTTGCTGTTTTTCTCCAATACCAGATACTTTCAGTTTTAGGTATCTGTGGAGTTGAATAACAAGAGTGACATTGTTTGACTTAAATTATCCAGTTAAAACTGATCTTTCTTAATGCTATGAAAGCCAAGATACTACTTCTGGTTCTTCAGTCCTCCTCTTCATCTCCATAGAACTTACATGCACTCTCCAAATGACTTTTCATAGCATATGGACACATTTTTTGTGGATAGAAACAGTGAATTTGCTCTCTGGGTAGTTATATAGGAAAGGGCCCAATTTAATCAAAAGAATGCATTTCATAGGTGACCAAAGAAGTCTTCTATCCTGCTTGGCAATTTACTAGAGGAAAAACTTTGCGGTTTTTATTTCAAATAAAACATGTTAGTAAGAAAACAAACCAAATTTCAAGAGTATCAATCCAATTTTAGAATAAAGCAAGCAATAAATGTGTGTGTTCACCTTAGTAATAAACTGGGATTGTGTGTTGTCCATCACCTCAGCCTCTTCCAAAGAAACTGTATATAAGACTGGCAGCTGAACGCCAATACTTGGAAACAGAATGAACCCTAGCACCAGGCTTGTGTTTGTACATAACACTGAAACAGCTGGTTTGGATTTTAAAAATTCTGGTTTTATTAGAACACTGACTCTTGTTTATCGTTATTGATTTTATTGGGTTATTATTGACTGACTGCACCCCGTGGGCCTATTAGTGAAGTGCTAGTAAAGCATTAAAGGACGACTTAGGCTTTTCTGTGCTTTGTACTTACAATATTTGCTTTTATTGGTGATTTTTAGCCAGCTGCCTGACTACAAACATGGATAGTCTCACCCACCAGCGATTGACAGGGAGACAAGAAAGGAAAGAATTTTCTGGTTTTCAACCTATAGAAGAATCATCAGTATTTTAAGGTTACTGTTCTGTTGGACTGATTTTATTTCTATGGGAAATATTTGCATCTTTCTCATCTCAATAAGATTTCTGGCTAATATCAGAAATACAAAAAAATCATCAGTCTCACAAAATAAAAAGAGTCTGCAGTAACTTTTATATGCTATTTGATCTTGGAGTGGAAAGGGAAATTTATTTTCTCATTAATATGAATCAAATGATACATGATACTCAGTTAAAGCCAGATGAGTTGGGTGAACTCTGACTTCTACATTAAAGTGTAGAGGCCATCTTAATGAAATTTTAGGTATCATTGATTACTTTCTCTTAAGACAGTGTCTTCCCATAGCACTATAGCCTGATGGGTCTTACTGATCCAAATAATCCTCTGCTTGTCCCTTTGCGATTTTTTTTTTCTCTTCCCTGCTCCATAGAAATTAAGACATTACCTCTTTCTGTTGAGGGTTGTTGATGATGTGTAGCAGCATCAGTGGAAAAGGCCCTGAGCAAACAGTCAAAGCCATTGTCTCATTTGTCAAGATTTACAAACTACTAGGAATGACCAATAAAATTAGAGGAAACCTTACAAATGTATGCAGGGGACAGCTGTTGTAAAAGTGGCAGCCCACCAGGTTGTGAGGATTTCAAGCACTTCTCCTGTCTGCGTGGGGAGAAAGAAATGAAATAGTACAGAAGCTACAGGGAAGAGGTAGAAGCATCCTGGCAGCAGAGCAGCATGAATGCCCATACTCCAAATGGAAGCAGGAAGAATTAAATGTCTCCAAAACTGCAGGCAGACAAACAGATGGGGATGGCAAAGATGCCTCAAACAAGTCCCCTTTCCTATTAATGGTAGCCTGTTGCTACTCCTGACTGCTAAGAATATCTGCTGGGAGAAAACAGTAATGGGATAAAAATAAAGAGACTTTGCTCTGTAAGAGCAAGAAAGTCAACGTATGTTAATTACGAAAGTAATATGTCATAAAGCAAGAATGGTGACAAAGGGATCGCCAGACAGCGTAAAGTCAAGCTGAACTAATGGGCAAACTGTATTCTGTTTGTGAATAGTACGTCTTAGGGGGGGAATGCTATGGAACAAAATAATTGAGTATTGGGTGTAGAGGTACCTGAAGGTGAGCTATAGCGATGGTCAGATGTCCATCATTTTTAAAACTGCAACTTAAACAGGCTTATTGCATTATTTCACCAAAGAGATATTTGTATTGACTCATCTTTGCTGTGAACACTGAGGCCAGAAGGCACAATGTGATTACAGCAGAAGAGTTGTGCTGAAAATCATTTAGGGGTTTGAACTATATGCAGAAGCTTAGAGAAGAGGAGAACTCTTCTCCAAGGAGAACTTACAGCGACTTTCCAATACCTGAAGGGGCTACAAGAAAGCTGGGGAGGGACTGTTCGTGAAGACTTATAGTGATAGGACTGGGGGCAATGGGGATAAACTGGAGAGGGGCAGAGTTAGACTAGGCATAAGGAGGAATTTCTTGACAATAAAGGTGGGGAGGCCCTGGCCAAGGTTACCCAGGGAGTGGTGGCTGCCCCATCCCTGGAGGTGTTCAAGACCAGGTTGGATGGGGCTTGGAGCCCCTCATCCAGTGGGAGGTCTCCCTGCCCATGGCAGGGGCTTGGAACTAGATGATCTTTAAGATCCTTTCCAACCCAAACTTTTCTATGATTTTAAGAAGAAAAGCAAACTGGCTTTTGATTTGCTGTTATAATGCGTGTTTTTCAAGCTGCTCTTAGTGCAGGTTCAGTTTACAAAGGAGGCAGGTCCCACTTCCAGCCAGTTTAATGTGTGAATGTGTCATTAAATGCAGGAAGTATCCTGGTAACTTTGCTCCCATATGAACACCATTTTATTTTAAAAGCAATCTTATTTTGTCTTTGAATTTCACGATGGATGCAGCAGACAGCAGCCAGGCATCAACAGTTACTATTTAATTTGCTGGTGCAATCAAACAGCTTAGATGTTCTCACAATTGACTGTGCCCACAATTTTGTGCTTGACTGCAGGTACGGAATAGTGGATGCAAAGTCAGAATACAACTTGATGATAATTTAAAAATTTGGTCCATTAATGTTTGAAAGGCTTTAACTTCTGTCATGACAATATAATATTTCACAATTGGAGCTGTTCACCAGTATTTACTCTTGGGAATAAATAAACCACCTGCAAAAAGATGCTATATTTAGACTGTTGCGAATTGAAAGGGGAATTATTTTTATTTATTTGTTTGCTTAGCATTTAACAGTTATCCGGCCTCCCTGAAAACTATACTAAATTAACTCATTGTTTCGCTTATCCTAGATAAGCTGTTTCATGTGTAGTAATTTTTTTTTAAAGCTTTTTTTGATACAATATGTTAATAGTATTAAAAAAATACTAATCCCATCTTGGAAATATACGTTTAATTTTTTTCAGTAGGAGCCACTCTGGAAAGCTATGAATATATGCAAACTGAGTGTTGTATTTATCTGACGGAATACGTGTTAACAACTATTTTGATGATGTTGTTGGATGTGGTGTGTAAACATGTATGTTGTTAGGTAGCAGCACAAGTACAGAAAGATCACTGACCTGCATACCTTACTATATTCTTTGACTTCTGACAAAGTCCGTGACTTGTTTATACGTGGCCAAATTCAGCAAAACCAGATTCCTGTGCTAGCCAAGCAATACTACTGCTTCCTTATAATGATAATAAACACTTCAATCATGTATTAGATGAATGTCAAATAATCTGTTTAATGACAGATCAAGTAGTTGGTGTGATTGAGGTTTATAGCAGCTAATCGTTTTTGGATAGTGGATAAGTAGAGTTTCCCAACTAGTCTATTTCAGAAAGTACTTTTTTTTTTACTTTTGTAAATTAAGATTCACATTGAGTTTTTTATAATTATAAAAGAGCACAATACGCTTCACCACCAAAAGTTTTCTTTCCTTACTGAAGCAGAGGACCAATTTGTTGATCTGACTCTGTTCATTTGTATGCAATTCACAACATCTTTATGCTAAGGGACATTGTATGCTCGCACTGATGAAAGATAGGCCAGAGATAGCTGGCACAGTTAATGCCTCCATGTTGTGTATTACAATACATATGGGATGATGTAGGACAGCATTTGATCTAAGTTAAAAAACAGAAATCAAAGGTGGAGTTTGCATGGAGTCTTTTTGCATCTTGCTTCTTCTTTTTTGCATTCTTATTCTGCAAATATTGATTTTTGGGTTTTTTTCCTTAAATTTAAGAACTTATTGTGGTCGAAAAGATGAGGAGATGACGATTTATTCTTCTCTCTCCTTCCAAACATGCCTCGGTCTGGGGAACAGACTATCAAAAGTCTAGACTTGTTGCTATAAGGGCTCTCAGAAATGCGTTAGAGCAAAAATCGGATTTTTAGGCCTTGGCCAGTGTAATGAAGTCTCTGCAAGAGTCCTTCAAGCATGCATTAGATGAAAGACAATGCACTTTTCTCCACCACTTCACTGTTGTATGTATATGCATGACCTTCCCAGGGTTCAGTATTCTTAATACTTGCTGTTCTGCTGATTACTTTTTGAAAGTAGCTAGTCCTGAAGTTGAAGTCTAGCCCTTGGGAGTCTTCTTACTACTTTTATGCTGCTCATCATTTTTTCTTATGGTCCTCCTATTAACTCTATCAGGACTCCTGAAATTTTTGGTGGGCACTGCAGAAAAAATAATTGCTGCTCTTCACTTAAAAGACGACACATGCAACCCAACAAAAGAAGCTGCAGGAGAATTTGTGGGATTTTTCTTTCTTCTTTTCCTAATATCTACCCTTTCTTCCATCGTACCCCTCTGCTTTTTTTCCCATTTCCTTTTCCCAGTCCCATCTTCTCTTCTAGTTTTTTCTTCCTGTTCCTTCATTAATTCTAATTCCTGGCATTATTTTTCTACTCATTCCTCTCTAGTCCTAGCCAGTTTTAACAGTCCATGATTTCAGATGGAAAATCTGTTGCCAGAGCCCCTCCTCCACTAGCATTAATGGCCACTCTAGAAAGCCTGCCCTGCCCTCCGTCATCTAATTTCAGACACTGAGGGGGCAGACGAAACAGATGGTTGGCACAGGGAAAGATGATTCACTGCTTGAAATCATGGTGCAACGTTTCTGAAATTGGTGAGGGAGAAGGAGGTCTGACATTTGACAGAGCCGTGTAAAAATTGCCTGATCCAGACAAAGTTCAGACTAATCACTTGACTGTTATTTTCCAGATGTACAGATCATATGACTGTAATTATAAAGATAATATTGACAATACACTGTTTCCCAAACATGCTGTACTCATTCTTAACAAAATGATTCTCCCTCAGGATGTTCAAGTCAGACTGATGTGGTGAATTGTGAGTGTCTTGCCATTTATTCATCCTTGGATTTTCCGTTTCCTTTTTTTTGAGTCAGTTCATTCATCTACTTCCCAGTTACTGAAGCCAGTGGGTTTCCAGGTACGTGATCAATAAATCCAAGCACTTTTGAGGCAAGTTTCTTGATAAATTGGATTAAAGAGGTAAGCTTTTAAACATAAATATTAAGAAGGAGCAGAAATAAGTTAGGATAACTACAGGAAATCAGCTTTTCTGAACTTATCTGGTGGAACATCAATGGATTGCTGTGGTCATAGAAGTGTATTAAGGTGGTAAGGCCCCAGTATAATTGTAGCATTTGTCCATTCAGATTCTCTGGATTATGTTTACTGTTCTTGAAATTATGCAAAATATCTACAGCATAAAAATCTCATCAATTCTTTCTAAGTAGCTGCTTGCTACTGTCCTGAACTTTTCTGCTGTCTGTTTTGGACATGTCCTTCACAGCAGCTTTCAGTCACCCTTCGAACTGAGGCACCATTGAAGCAGAGCAGTAGCTTTCATGGCAAACTTTGTAATCAATGAAAGGATAGTGAGCTTGACCACTGTGGTGGAAATGTCTGTAACTCCTATAAAAACTTGACTGCCTGAGTTGAGAAATAGCTCACAAACTAGAATAAGTGCATGAATTGTAGATCAGCAGTTAAATTTTTGGGTGTTCTTGAGAAATTCCGCATCTTTGCTCACCCCTGATGTCAACTGAAATGTTTAAGTGTCAGGTTTAGTGAAGTTGCTTATAATTAGTCTTGCTAATTTTTATGAGTTTTGAGGATAGCTTTCCAAATGTTCTCCGCCTTCTGCTGCTCATATTGCTCTAAGCACGTCTGCAAATCTTGCTGCTTATTTAGATATCAAAGTGGTAACTGAAATAGTCTTAAATGTCAATGCAGTTTTTGTTTAACACTCTTGGAAATTAGGCCTTGTTCACTTTATCATGCTAAAATTGATGCTGAAGAAGGAGGGGAGATGTGGAAGAATTTCATTTGCAGTTTTTAGTTACTTGAGGTTAATTGCCCTGAATTTAATGGCTAAAATTAATCCCTGGCTGATATGGCTAGGTATCTTAAAGAATGGAGAGAAACGTAGATAGTCTTCTATGTTTTCTCAGCAGAAAGCCTGTTTTTATTGTAAAAAATAACACCTGGAGAGCTTCAAACATGAAGGATGTGTTTCCTGAGGGGGTCAGATGTCAAACTCCTCGAGACAGAGAACAGGTCTGAAAATGTAATGAGCTGGAAAGTGTGAAGCTAGGTGAAAATATTAAAGGAAAGCTTAGGATGAGCGGGCATACTGTGAGCATCTCCAAACAGTGAAGAGCAGGAACCTGAGCAGGACCTTAAACTTTCGATAGATAACTATCAAACTTGTGGACCGAGATCCTCTATGAAATAGAGATGGAGCCTTCCTACTGATTGTGGACCTGAGGATCTTTTCTTCAGGAAGAAATAGTGGTATTTATCAGGATAAACTTGGAAGACCACACTGGATCTGCCTATGGAAGGCAGACCTCGCATGGTCCACGTAACAGACATCTTTATGGTCTAGGGCAGCTGCATTGTGCATTTTAAAACTCTTACCTTTATTTGACTACATATGTAGTTAAGGGTCCAAGTTATTTCTTTAGATAACAGTGGTTTTAGGGCCTCATTGAGGGGTTACAGAAATTAATACAAGTAGCTTTCGGCCAACAAGTTGTGGGAAGAAATTCAATAACCCTTAAGTAATTATGAGCGTTGATTTAAGATTACACTGAAACAATTTAAATGCAATATTTCTTATATCTCTTTTCCAACTGAAAACCTGAATCCTGTAACTTTTATGAAGCTTTTCTTTTTTTTATTTATTTTCTTTTAGTTTCTAAATGTTGTGATTGGGATTTTCTACCTAACTAGTAGCTTGTTTCTGCTTGAGACTAGGATACTTTGACTTATGCATCTGAGATCTAGTCCATGTAATAAATGAAGCTGAGAAAGCATTTCAGACCAACTGAAGCTAAATACTTGTATCTGGTTTTCTAAGTTCTTTTTACACTACGCAAACAACATTAACTCACTTTCCTTTGACCATGTTGGACATATATGCACCCAGTGAACAGGCAGAGATCAAAATATCAATGCCTTTACCTGGAACTGAATTTCTGCTTGTTTATCTCAATCCTGAGCATTTTCATTCTCACTGGACTAAAAACCTGGACTCTTGACAGCAGAGAGAATTAACTTCAAAGGGGCCTGGAGTATGAGGACCTGCTGCAGGACAGGGACCAACTTCAGCACCTTGTAAGAAATTGCTTCCTTTCATTTAATTCTTTTTGGCTTGAAAACGTCTTTGGAATGAAGGTAATTGAAGTTGTGGAGTTGTAATAACAAACTCCCAAATTCCTCATTATTATAGTGTAATTGCCGGGAAAGACTGAGAAGTAAAATAGGAAAATATTCACTTTCATGCATTTAAACTTTATTTATGTGATGCTGGTCCAAAATCACCAGAATAACTCATGATACTTTATATACACACACATATATATATATATATGAGTGTGTGTGTATATGTAACTTGAGTCCCTTTTCAAAAATGTAGATTTCTTAGTTTCCCCAAGATGAGCCATCTCACAGCTGTGGAAAAGCTGCAGACATGCTTTTGTCCTTTCCCACCAATCTAAAACTTCAAAGGCCAGATAGGACTTTACATGAAACATAGCTTAATGATTTTTATCTTACAGTGGATTCTGGGAACTTCTCCTATCTGATCCTACTGAATTTGATAAATATAAGAAGTTCTTTTCTTCCCAGCCTTTGCCTTTTTAGATTTAATTCTGAATAACCACTGCTAATTTCACAGTCTGTAGAAAACTGAGGAAAGGAAGGCAAATGACAAGTTTGGATGAGAGAAACTGATACAGTTTGGTTTGGCAATACTGAGCTGAGAAAGCCTAGTTAACTTTCTAGGAATTATCAGATCTGTTTTTTCAAGGACTGTTTTCCAAGATGCTGCTTGTTCTTTGACTTTTATGATTTGAAGAATAGGTATATTTATCACTGTAGGCAAATAATAACACAAGCTTGGATACATTCAAGCCTTTAAACTGAAAGAAACCTGTCAAGACATTCATTTAAAAAGGTTCCAAGTTTTTGCTGGGTTTTATGTTTATACAGAGGATTTTGCTTTATTCTGAGATATTTATCCAATACATGTAGCTTATGGGAATGAATCCTGTAAGGAGCTGGCAAGTATGACCATGCGGTTCTTGATCATCAGAAAACTATAGTTAGGATTGAATTTCTGAATGATTTGTAACCAAGAAATTCTTGAAGATGCAGAATTTGCAGAAAGTGTGCATTGCAAGTAATTTAAGCAGCTCAGATTAACCACAGTTGTGTTGAACAAGCCTTCATTAAAGGGCAAAATATATCCAATATGGTTTAGAAAACACTTGTATTTCAGCAGAAACTTTTCTTATCTCTGGAAATTATCTACATGGTGTTTTTTCTCTAGGAACTCCTACAAGGCAGTCATAAACTATTAGGAAATAGGAGTTGATATTTTACTCTTATGGATTAGTATGGACCAAGCATTTAATGAAAATAAAAAAAAGTCAATAAAGGTGAAGAAAACTGGGTGGAGAAAATATTTGATCACGTATTGGTGGTAAAAGCAGTCAGTGTCCTGGATGGACTCTATGGCAAGTCAAATATTATATTTGCTACCTTTTTCCTGATTAATTTTGTGCAACTTCAAAAACTATTACCATTCTTGTTTGTTTGTTGCTGAAATATCTACGTTTTGGTGTTCATTTAAAGAATGAAATCATCTTCAGCCCTCAGTAATAGTTTAATATAGGAATAATGAAGGAAGATATAACTAGATCCTGGTTTTCTGAAAGGAAATACAGACCTATGTGTAGCTCAATGACAAGAACTGGGGCTTTTATACAAATATCTGTCAGCTTAGCTATGGTTGCCTCTCCACCTTGGCTTGGGAAATGCAATTGCTAGGAAAAGAACGTGATCTCATCTGCTAACTCTGAAGAAAATCCATGTCCCTGTGGGATCATGGAAGATGGGGTTTTGCGATATCGTGGTGCCCAGCAGCGACTTCATTTTACAGCTCTGCCAAAAGATGTCGCCGGACACCCAGCACCCTGCCAGGGTGTCTGTTCCGCTGGCTGGGGTGCTGCCAAAAGTCTTTTCCTCAAAAGCCTGTTGCTTGAGTACAGAGCTTGGTTAGCTTCTGAGATCAGGGTTATACCATGGTGTGGCTGAAGCTGCCTTCCCATTTCTAGAGCTATTCCTTGACTGTGTATAGGAGATCTTTGCTCAGGTTAGGCTTTGGAGGTTGAGCCGTGCAATGAGCTGAAATACCAAAGATGTCTCTTTGGAAAACAGAGCAAAGGGAAGTAGTAATGCGCTAAGAGGAACTCGCACTATTTATCTTCATACTTAAGTATTTCCTCCTTTTTGAGTAAAATACCCTTTTGAAATTGCTTATCCCATTCACTGCAAGAAGAGTCAAGTTAATAATCAGCCTGCAAATAAGCAAAAAATTCAGGGATTTCCACAACAAGCTCAGAAATCTGTTTTACATCACGCTCTCAGGCCAGGGTATTGTTGTTAGCTGTAAATGTGCTTTTTCCTCCATGTGGGCAATGAATAAGCAAATGCTACGGGAGTTCAGGGTGAAATGTCAGGTGCTGTTTCAACAGTGGGTCTTTCACAAGCTTTAGGGTGGATCCTCACAGAGGGTACCGACCTCTCTATTAGGGACTCGGTGGTGGTGGTGTTAATGTCCTTATGTCTGCTGCTCTCAATGGGGAAAATAATGCCTCCCTAGGATGTGCTGCTTCTTTTGGTTAATTGATGCCTGACCACAGCCTACTTAATAACTAAGTTCTGTCTGCAAAATATTATTCCCTGAAATCATGTCTGAATTACACAGAAGTCAAATTAAGTAATTGAGAAAGCATCTGCTGTGGGGAAGGATGTTTGTTTGTTTGTTTGTCCTGGGTTTTGTGGGCTTTTTTGGTTTACCGGGACAATCGCTATAGCATCCGTCTGGGAAGGAGGTTTATTTGCAGACCGCAGTGCGAATCTTGAGATGAGGGTGTATTACAAAGAAATGGCATGTCCTTCAAATGAAGGCTACAAATGGGTTTGCAACTTTCTTCTGTCTTTGGTAAATTACCCAAGTGAGGCCAAATCACATTCCTGAAGACAGTCCCCTGGCATCCTTCAATAAACAGATTTTTCCCTCTGTATAAGATGTTTAGCTCAGTGCTTTATGAAGTAAAGGTCATCTGAACATAGTTGTTGCAATAAAGGGCTGCCTGAAAGTGCTTCTGCTGAGCGTGAATAGTAGCAATATTGCCTTGAAAACTCTGTGCTAATTGATTAAACTCACAACAAACTAATTTTAATTAGCCGTACTAGGTTAACTTTCTTCTTCTTTTTTTATGATTTCAAAGGTTTGTTAATGGTGCATGTACAGCCCTGCTTATTTATTACTGAAAAATATTAAGGTGTTGGAGAGAAAGATTAATGTTACAGAAGCTTTATTTTACATGTGAATTTTCTGCTAAAACACACCTGCTTTCAGCTCGTAGGTAAGAGAAAAGCCACTATTTTCATTGTTGTAGGTCTTTAGCGTTCATGTATTTGCACCCTCAAATTGTTCCTAAATCTGCCATCACTCTTGGAGCTCTTGGGAAACGGGCACTGCACATACTAAAGGTACATGCAGTCCTCCTGCCCATCTCATTTATGGTTGCCTATAGAAGTTTTTGAGAGTTATAAGCACCCCCAGGTATTTACACAGCATATATGTTTTAAGTAGGGCTAAGCTGCCTGGCAATTCATTACCCACCCCACTGCTGATTAGCCCCAAATATGTGGTATCTTTTCATATCTCTTTGTAGAGCAAAAACTCTGGGTGTGTTTGAGCCTCTTTATATCAGCTCAACGGTCAATTCCGCGATGGTGAAACAAAGTAAAGATGGACTTTTACCTCAGGAGGTACACACTGGTGGATTTTAGCTATAAAATAACCATGTAATGGTGGGAAAGTTGGTATTTATTTTCCTTCTCTTACTATAGAGATATTAATGTTTGAGCTTACACGGAAATGGTATTTAAGCTTAAGGTTAAAGCTATAGAGAGGAGAACTGATATGAAGATACCACTACTGGTCTGCAATTTTGATGTGAGGTTCTCCAATGGTGTTTAAATTTCTGCAGATAGAAAGCCAAGCTCCTTTCCTGCAGTATGGCCTGCAGAACATGCTCTGCCACAGAGACTGAAAGAAATGTACTTTTTCTTTACTTTGGTTTCTGGAGTATAGTAAAGAGAAGGCTGCAAGTTATACCTGGAATATACCTCGTTTAGGGAGTAAATGTGTCTTGTGATCTCAGACATGATGCTCTGACCTGTAATACCACCCTTGCTGGTGAACACAGAATCACAGAATCACAGAATAACCAGGTTGGAAGAGACCCACCGGATCACCGAGTCCAACCGTTCCTACGAAACACTAAACCATATCCCTCAGCACCTCGTCCACCCGTGCCTTAAACACCTCCAGGGAAGGTGACTCAACCACCTCCCTGGGCAGCCTGTTCCAGTGCCCAATGACCCTTTCTGTAAAGAATTTTTTCCTAACGTCTAGCCTAAACCTCCCCTGGCGGAGCTTGAGGCCATTCCCTCTTGTCCTGTCCCCTGTCACTTGGGAGAAGAGGCCAGCACCCTCCTCTCTACAACGTCCTTTCAGGTAGTTGTAGAGAGCAATGAGGTCACCCCTCAGCCTCCTCTTCTCCAGGCTAAACAACCCCAGCTCTCTCAGCCGCTCCTCATAAGGCCTGTTCTCCAGCCCTTTCACCAGCTTTGTTGCTCTTCTCTGGACTCGCTCCAGAGCCTCAACATCCTTCTTGTGGTGAGGGGCCCAGAACTGAACACAGTATTCGAGGAGCGGTCTCACGAGCATATTTGTTCTTTTGTGCATGCCTGTTCCCATGCTGGATTGGAGAAGTTGCACTTTGTGTCTTCAGTTCTAAAATGTTTTGATCTACTGATACCACGTCCTACAGAAACTGCACGTTGGTAGGTTTATGGTGATACGCTATATTTTTAAGCACTGTTATCAGGCAAATGGATGCATTTCAAAGGACTGTGGGAACTTGACTGGAGCTATTACTTTTTGTAGAGGTAAGAGATGACAGATGTGCTGTTTCTGCAGCAAAGCAGGAGGTCTGATGTTGGATGCCTGTGATGCTAGGCACCATCTTTGAACTCTCTTATTTCAGATGTACTAATAACTTGTAGAGAGGTAAAGTGCCTATGACCAGCTGACTGACCTTATCTCCTTTCTGTGTATAGTGGAAGGTCTTGCTTCCTCTGAGTTTCTCAGTCCTAGAAACAGCAGCTTCACAAAAGAAAAGAAATTATACTAGCTCCTGAATAAAGGTGAACCTCCTGTGCTGCACCATCATCAGTTAAATGTGGGCATGGCATGCAAGGGGTAAGCAATGAGTGTTGCATGTCTTGAAATGCTCCAGATGCAATGCATGGAGTAAGGATAATAATGATGTCACACATAAAATGGTGTCATGCCACAAGCTCGCTTAAGTGCCCCTGTACGGCTAGTATTGTTTTTTGCAGATCTCAAACCCATGTGGTTGGGGAAAATGTATGTTAGCAAACTTCTTTGCCCTTCTAATAGGTATTCGGGATAGACATTTGTTGGGAGGGATGAGACCTGCTGTTGGTTACCTGTGTGGGATTTCACAGCTCTGCTTGAGAGGGGCAGCTCACCGATTTGCACACCCACAGACATCTCATTTGCCCGGTGCTCCAGATGGACCAGTGGTCTGCACGTCAGCGTGCTGGTGCCAGTGAGTTGTCACTGGGATTCTGGCTTGGGTTACCCCTAAGTACATGCTATAGACTGCTGACACATTCAGGGAATCTGTTACTAGCACCAGGGAAAGAAGTTTATTCTGGGACTGTCATGTAATCTGAATTTTAAGGTAGGTGAAAGAAAAAGGAGAGAAGGAAGCCTCCAACATCATTTCAGGCCGGAGTTGCTGTGCTGTGGGCAGCGGGCATACCGCTACCTGCTCTGAAGATGCTTAAAAGCACTTTAAGTACATGACATGTGGACAAAATAACCTCCATGCCTCTTGTGCTTTCGTTTCAAGTATGTTCCCTATTCCTGCAACAGGGTAACAGTCAATTCATTCCATGAAAGCTGGGCTGAAAATATGTTTTGATTAGCAAGAACAGCCCCGTTTATTTAGGTGTCGCAAATTTTGAGCAAAGGCTGCAAGTATCTTTAAATTAGGCACTGTAATAGGTGATGATTGTGCAATATGGACTTAGAGCTTTACTATGTGAACATAAATTTTATTACAGTGCCCTCTGAGCTCGGGTCTCGCTTGCCAAATAGGCTAATCTACTAATTCACTTTTCTAGCTGCTCTCAGAACAAAACCAACTTTCAAACATTTTCCATTTGCAATTGTAATCAAGGGACAAGCAGTGATACAAGAAATGAAGCAACGCGGGTGAAGTAGAACAAAATCATTTAGTGGGCTACTGGAGGGACAATTTCAAATGTTTAAACATGCCAAAAGGAAGGGAGGGTAGACCACAACTCCGCTTTCATGAACAATGTATCTGAAAATGAGTGGAACTATATAGTGCTGGCTAGAAATCTAAGGCGATGCTTTCTAGGGTTGTGGGTTTTTTTGTTGTTATTTTATGTATTTAAAGATTTAATGCATCTGAAAAGTTAGCGAGTGTGTTCAAGTATTAGAGGCATGATCTAACATTGCACATGTACTAATGTGATTCCTCAGTTCAAGGGAATATAAAATGTGTATGGTAAGGGGAATTAATGTGAGTTAAAACAGAGTTAGTGGGGTTAAAGATCTGAGAGTATTCTAGGGTAGAAGCACTAAGTTAGGGAAGAGATTACATCACATGATGGCTGGGTTAGAAAGTATTATTGTGAGGACTGGGATTTTACAGGACTAGTGGGCTGTCTTCGATCACGCTTGAAGTGAAGTCTACAAAATGTTCCAAAACTAGCTTCTTTTTCTGTCTTCTTTATTACTTTTTATTCCTCCCCCTTGCTACCCGAAATGTCATACAAAACCCTCTAGCTCTCTTCTCCAGGCTCAATTAATGCTTTCAGTTCATATTAGGTTTTGGTGTCCATCTGACCCTTCCTGCAGGGTTTCAAAGCCCTCTGCAGCCCTCCTGGCCACTGCCTTCCCACCAGCAGAACTGTGCTCCTTGCAGGTCCCTCCCAGGCATGATGCCCCCAAGACATGGCCAGAGTCTCCTCTTGCCTCTAAATCTCTGTTGATTAAAGTTGATTGCAAACTGCACTCATCTTTGGTGTAGAGATGTATGACTTCTACCTTACATCCTCCAGCTTGTAGATGCTGCAAACAATTACCTGTCCAAGTCTACCTGCTTTATGGGGAAAGACAGATGGTGCTTGATTGCCTGTTTTTTCACTTTGGCTTTCTTACATGCTCCTAAATATATTGTGAGGGTGCGGGGGGGGCGGTTGTTTGCTTTTCTCCTCCTGTATTTTTTACTTGGTAGAAGACAAAACTTTCTGAATAGTGGTGTGTTCTAGAAAAATGAATTCAGATGAAGATAGAGATAGAAAAAGGAAATGAAGCAGGTACAAAAGTTTTTAGTTTCTTCAGCCTACGGGAGTGAAGACTGAGAAGTCATGCTAGGATTTTTGTGTACTTTGGGATGTTCTTTATCACCAGGGAAAGGAAAAATCTTTAAATTAGGCAGCTGTTGTTGGTGCTCCTTCATCTTGTTCCTTTCAGATAGCTTTGTATCTGTATTTCACTAAAACAATCCATAATACTTACCTGCATGGCTTTTGCAAGGGCAAGAAGAGGAGGAAGCTTTTCTGAGCAGGCTTTTGTCGTTTCCACACTAATTAAAATCTGTAGAAGCCCATTAAAAAATTGGCTACTTGAGGTGATCTGAAGACCATGCTGTAAGTTTTGTCATTGACCAGAACTGGAAATTACAAACTAGTGCTGAGAAAGAGAGAAGGGGAGAACGAAAACACCAAGTGTTGTCCAATTCTTTTATCCTCCTTGCACATTTTTCTGTTCCCAGACCAGAGACTTTAGTCCAAAGTGTGGTAGTAAATATATATTCTTATTTGAAACAACTAGATGAATGCTTAACTGTCCAGGAGCTCTTCTATCTATGTAGTGTTACAAAGGTATAAACCCCCTTATTAGCACCCTTTAATGATGAGCTGGAGTTAATGGCCCTGAGCTATGCTTTGAGCCATCACCTCCTCCCAGATGGTCATTAATCCTCAGGAGATGCCCTGTGCATTGCTCATTATTGCTTAAATAAAGATAATATTTTATAGTTTTTAAACATTCTTGTGCCACTGTTCCTTTAGCATACTTGTTATTCTGCTTCCAAGGTGTAGAGGATGGCAAAAATTGGACTTTATTGCAGCCTTGTAACCCCTCTGAACTGGAGTGGAGGCTTACAAAGCTGCACAGATTTTAAAAAAAAGTGTATACATAATATTGCATACATAATAGATGGGAATGGGTCCAAAACAATCTATTGCATAATTACCTAATTAATACAATCTGTAATAATTAAAAATCCTTTGGAGAATTTGTAAAAACATTTTACTATGCGTGTGTCGTAGATAATTTTCAGACTCTGTCTCAGCTGTTTGCTTTTTTTGTTGTTTTTAATTTGATCTTTCAAATTGCCAACAGTCTTATTGCTGCTTTGTGGCCCAAGCACTTAACAAATTTCATTTCTCAGATGAAAGGGACCAGATTTTCTCCCCAGAAGTGCAGTTCACAGGCAAGGGCAACATTCAGTGCTAACTTCTGCTTTGCAGAGACAGGTGTAAAAGGCAGGTTTACATAAGTCTATTTCAAGATTTTTTCAGCTGTTGAAGAGAATTAATAAAGAAAAATAAAAATTTGAAAGTAACAAAAATGGCTTTGGGCTAGACTTTTAAATCAAGATACAAAAATCGATTTTGCAGATACATTATAACCTCACTCATCTCAAAATGTTCCCACAGTGCATTTGTATCAGTGACACATATTTACTCTAGCAGAAATTCTGGAGCATTATATATACCTTTTACCTCCGTATTTATCAGCTACGTGGCCTGTGATGATGCTGATTTGTGTATTTCAGATGTAGGAGCAGGGCATGAGCAACGTTGTGCTTACTTGGTGATGAAGGTGCAGTGTTTTTGTGCAGCTGGTGATGCTCAGTTTCTCATCATACTGTAACTTTTTTAAGGAAAGGGCGAGTCTGTTGATGAAAACTGTTCAGCAAAATGTTGCACGTAGTTTCAGCAGAAATAAGAAGAGACAGTCATGTAACAGCCAGACAACTCCAGTCCTTTGTCCCAATACCTGGAGTAGTTGCTGCTATGTTCAGCAAAGCAATCCTGCAACCAAGTACAGGAGCAGTGTTAGCCTCACAGATGCACCATTTCAGGTCAGTTCTCTTTTCTCTGACACTAAGGTAGCATGGGAAAGCTTTTTATTTTTCTTTCCATTTCCTTTTTTTTAAAAAATGCCCAAACGGGAATCAAACAAAGGGTAATGGTGAAATCTGCACTGTCCCAGCCAAGCCCTCTGACTTCCTCTGTGATACCTAAAATAAAATGCTTTTTATTTAGTAAATATGTTTGAAAAGGCTCAGTCTATGAACACCTTGGTTTCAGGTCATTAGTTAAAACTGGAGCATCCTGGGAGCTGTAACCTCAACTTTGCTTTTACCGAGTCATCAGTAGTTTAAAAGCCAGGCAGCAAATTCTGCAGAAATGAAATTCATGTCACTAAAACCTACACTGATTTCTTGTTGGTGAGAAAAATTTTCTTTGAATAAATGATTAAGCATAGTGGAGAGCATTAAGTGTGTGGTCAATGCAGGAGATGCTCAATGAATAATTATTAGAAAATAAAGGATTTTTTTGGCTGTATCGAAGTGTGGGATTGTATCAGATTGATTTTTAATTGTGAAATCTATTTTTCACCTCAAAAGAGCCACTTAATAGTGTTGTCAGCCTAGTTTGTTACATTTAGTTTTGCAGTAACTGGAGTAACTGGAAAGAATCTATAATACCTGAAATGAAAATATTCACCATTGTGTATTAATTTTGGTTCTTATGAGACCAGCAGAATGAATGAATCGGTCAGTGAAAGCAGGCTGGATAGTTTGGCTTTTTGGGCTTATTATTGATTGTGGCACATGAGCTGATAGAAAGAATCCCAAAATGACAAAGTAGAGAGCGAGGGCAGCATCCAAACCCACTGTCTTTATATCACAGCAGCAAGATGACTGTGGATGATGCAGACTGAGTATGGTGTTTCCAGTAACGTTGTTGGCTTTGTTCAGTGCTAGTAAAACGGGGGGGGGACCAATACAAAGGGGAGATCTTGAAGTATGGTCTTCTGGAACATGTTTTTGGGTTTAATTTTGGTTTCTTGAGGCACATCTGGCAGTGCAGAGGCTTTGCCTGGGTGTTGGCTGGGATATGGGAGGCTGCCCTTGGCTTGTGGACCTGTTTGCACGCTGTTGCTTTTCATCATTGATGCTCAGCACATTATGCCAGAGCAGAAAGTCACTTTTCTTTTCTGGAAAGTGCTTATAACTCAGAGGCCTAACTCAATTTGGGCTTTTTCTGATGTAATTGTCTTTCCATAACAAAGTAGTGTTTTCCAGCCTCCTTGTTATAAAGTGTGTGAACATCTGCTTTGAGCTCAAAGTCAGTAAACAAGGACTGAATATCACCCCAAATGCATGTTGTTCAGTTCCCAAATCACAAAACTGTGGTTCATTGGCCACCTCTTCCCTGCACAAGTGCTGCAAGAAATTCCTCCTCTGTGAATCTTCCAATGACAAACTAAACTCCAATTTCTAGCAGCAAGGTTCGGGCGAGTTAAGGAGCCATTGAGTTCCCCCAGATACACCATGTACCTAAGATATTTAATTTGGGCTGCTGATGTTAAGTAACTTCTTGATTTTTCATAACCCAGGCAACTGAAATACTTCTTTTTTTTAATCTCTGTTTTGCAATCACTGAATCATATGATCAGCCCAAGGATATACATTTTGCAAATGAAACCAGATTATTATTAGCCTTAGCATGAGGAAGAAAAATAAAAAGTCTTCTTTGTATATTTTGCAAACTAGTTCCAGTTTGGTTTTAGATCTATTCAACTACACACCAAGAAGGTAATGAATGACCAAATGTAGCAGTTTCATGTGTGCTGGATGGCTTATGTCAGTACTAACTTTGAGTAAACTGGAATGTCGTTTTTGGTACACAATAATAATATGAAAACTCCTAAATAAACCATATTTGGGTTTTAAATGAAAAGGAACGTATATGTGTCTATGATCTGGTTGTTTATTTTTTTCCCACCCCCCTGGCAGGTTTCTTGAAAGAAATTATGCCAGCAAATTAGCATTTCCAGTCCTTTAACATACATTCCTGGAGGTATTCATTTCCAAAGAGAGCACTTCTGGGAATGGCAGCAACATGCTTGGTATTGCTCCAGCTGTCTGGCAGCGAGGTGTGCTCTGCATCGCTTGCCTTTCAGTGGTGGTTGTAGGGCACCTGTCTTTTGTTTGCTGTTATACCTTTAAAGTTTTGTCTCTTTGACTCCTTGTAAAGATAATGTGCCTGCCAGGCATTTCTTGGTAGCCTGCCACAACACAAATGCTAACCTGTAGCTTCTCCTGTAGTCACTGCTCAGGTGTCACATATCGCTTTCCCTAATTTATTTAGATAGTTCTAATATGGCTGTGGTTAATGATATTCTTACAATGCTCTTGTTTGTATTTTCATGTGTCTTTGCAAACAGTTATGCTAATTCAAAATGAACAGTGGTTGTTTTGTGACCTAGGTGGTGTAAGAGGATGTAGCACATCGTCTGAAAAGCTACAGTATGTTTTGTGACATCATCGTGACATGATGCAAAACATCATGTGGCAGCTCTTATGGCGCAGGTGTCATTACGTTTTGCATCAAAATGTTAAAAATACCTTTTGTCAGTTTGCTAATTGCCTTATATTCTTGCCTGGTAACCTCCAGCACCTTCACCTTGGTGAAATGGAGAGGAGTAAAGGCACCAGTGCATCTACTCATGCCCTTGAGTCTACCTTGTCCCGCACCAGCTAAGGCTGCAGCTTGCAGTGAGCATGATGCTCTGGTTTGTGCCATTGTGTTGGCTGCTTTTGACTCTGTGGTGATTAATAATGATTTATTTGAATGCTTTAGGGCAACTTTCCAGGCCAGAAAGTTTTCTGCTCATCCCAGCTTCAGCCAGTGTCAACTCTGACTTCAGGAAATAGAACCAGATTCTGAAAAGTTAACCAAAGTAACCAATGTGATAGTTTTTAAGGCCTTTGGATCCAGTGATCAGCAAGTCTGGTGGAGAGGAGAATAACCTTCATCTGGACTGGAGGGGTGGCATGGCAAGATTTCTTATGGCCCTTGCTCCAGGAAACTGCTGATAAAATTACCAAAGCTCTGAAAAAATGAGGCTCTGGATAATGACACCTTGGCATGAAAGGAGAGAATGAAAGCATGTGTTACTAGTAAAGGTAAAAAGAGTTAAAAAAGTAAAAAGCCCCAAAGGAGACATTGTTGTGCTAAGGAAGCTGTAGATCTGATTATTTTTCCTTGTAGCTCTTTCCCCATTATCTTCAACTGAACCAGGATTTCAGTACTTAAATTTTTCAGGTAAACATTAACATTTAAGATCATACAAACTGCTTGAGAATTACAATTTTTTTTTTCCAAGTTCAATGTCTGCTGCTGCCTAGAAATGCTGTTCTATTTGTTGTACAGCTTACCCTAACAAAATGCCTGACAACTCAGCACAGTTTTTCATTTATGCTCAGTTTGATCGTATTCAGTCAGCTGGGTCTGTGAGGGGAGCCCTGCTGCTTGCTCTGGGACAGTGAGGAGCCTTCTGCTTTCCTTAGACAAAATAGACATAGAAAAAGTTATGAAAGTACTTTTATCTGCAGCGTACGTTACTTTATAGATGCATTTCCTTTGGTTAATGCAGAAAACAACACCCACACCCTCAAAAAGACCTATCCCTCGATTTCTAATTTTGTGTAAAGTTGAAATGCTTGCCCTTTTTTAAGCTCTGAAAGATTTAAGTCCAGCATCCCTCATTATGATTTATTGTTGCTGGAAGAGAAATCTTTCACATCTAAAATCAGTCTGCGCTATTACTTACTCAAATTGAAGCAAGTAGAGTGTTACGTATGGATCAAATATAGCCCATAGTTACCCAGTGCTGGCATTATATTATTACTGACAATTTGCAATTACAGTCCCTTTACAGAGCGCTTTATTCTGCGATTATCCCACGGAAATTTGAGATAACTATCAGTACAATCAGTAAAGCTTACATTTAAATGTTTTTAAACAGCCAAGCATGAGAAATAAGATAAGCTATTGGAGAATTTTGCAGGTGTTAGGAAAAAATGGTCAAGGAATTGTCATTGCTGTATTTGATTCATATTGTTGCCTGATTTTTCTTTCGGTATGAGCCCTTTGTTGATACTTTAAAGAGTTTACAAGTAATTAGTAAGCGGTGATTCATACTTTTTCTGTTAACTCTAAAGCATGCATATTTAGGACAGTATTAATTATTTTGACTGTTTAAAACATGGACCTTTATATATAAGAAGTGCTGTTTTGGTGTTGAAAGCTCTGATTCAAACTTGAAGCAGAAGTTTCTTGTACTTCTGGGTTGGTTTTTGTGGCTTTGCTTTTCTCCTCTAACTCCTTTCTGTTTACCTATTAATTCTTTAAGAAAGGTTTCAAGCTGGTGTTTTAACTCTTCTATGCATGGTGTGATGGAGCAGAAACTTAGAGAAAACTAAGTAATGAAACCTCTGTCTGCGAGTAAAAATAAATGACCAAAACAGAAGTGAGGTGTGAAGTAGGTAAATTTTAAGTAGTTCTGGAATACGGATTCCTGCTCAATTTGTTGCAAATGACATGATTCGTATAGTTTTATTGCATGCAAAGTTTATTTTACAAATTATGGATCCTTTGATACCATTGTAATGGGTTTTTAAGGAAACTTTAAGATCTTAGATATAAGTTTATAAACCAGGCATGGTTGGTTAGACACTAGAGTTTTATCCTCAGTTTTAGAAGATATTTATTACTAGAAAGTCTTCCTGATATTTTTTAATGGTGTGCAGTGGAGCGTTATTTAATTAAAAGCTGTATAAGCTGGACAAGGAAAAGTTCAGCAGGGCAACTGCATTTTGGATGCTTTGTAATTTGTTCCATAACCATTAGTTAGGAAACTTGACTGAAAATCTGCTTAAATTAAGGATCCCCCTCTCTGAATACATAAGGAAATAGGATTTTGAGGACTCCACAGAGCCAAAGCAACTGGGCACATATCATCAGCAAGGTACCCTCTTACATAAATATATGCAAAGGCTGAGAGAAAGACTGTCTTGAAGGGAAAATTAAATTAGCCTACAGTAAGTGACTTAATGTTGAGTCTGGGGACCTCAGAATTGCTTGGGGAAAGGAGGGAAATGGAAGGGAAACCAAGTTCTTTATGACAACAGCAGGCTAAAAGATAAGACAGATGGTAATTTATCCAAAGATTCCAATAAAATGCATCCAGTTTTGTTTACTTTAAGCCTGGCAGTATGAATTTGAATGTTTTCATTTAACCCCTAATCTTTACGTTTGGTGAAGAACGTCTGCTGTCATTTTTATGAGAACTTTACTAGGAGACAGTCACTGATCCGTTGCTTCTCAAAACAAACCAAACACCACCACCCCCCTCCTCCTCACCCCAGGAAAACTCACCCCAGAAAAACAAACCACATACAAAACAAAACCCCTGCCTGTTACAAAAAATGAAGTTCCAATATACTTGAAAACTCTGTGTGGTTGGATGTTGATCTGAAAAAGTCAGTGAGAATCACAGTAACCAAAATTTGTAGTGATGCTCATAGAGTAATTTGGATAAATGAACCAATATTTGCATTTAAATTGGGAGCTGAGCAAAGGGTTGTCACAGTTAAGCAGGTCAGAGAGCGTCTGGCTTGGGCAGTTTCATGTCCAGAATGCTATGTGGTTGACTTCCATCGGCTAAGTTTAATTTAAGAAATGGTTCTCTGTGAAAATGAAAGCTTTACTTGCAACACTTAGGGGGAGGTATTTTTCATATTTTTTCGTTCATATGTGTCTAATTTCATTCCACATAAACTTGCTGTGAATTTAACCACAGCCATCAGTTGGCGTTGAGTTAGGCCAACGCCGATCACTTCAGTTGTCTGATCAAAATGCCTTTGATGCCTTTATGGAAAACATTAAGAGAATACCTCCCAGAATGAAAATGAGAGAGAAACTCAAGGGGGTAGAAACAGTAAGAAAATCAGGGATATTTCAGAAGACCAAGAGATCTCAGATTGAAACCTTAGAGTAAATGCACTTCTTAGGACTGCTTTCTTTAGGGAACTTCCCTTAGGAAAAAGCAATTATTTTGCAAAGACACTTTTCTAAGGGAAACTACTTTATTTCACGTGATAAACATATCAAAGCTACATTTCACTCCTTCAACAGATACAGAAATCTTACACCATCCCTTAAGGCTTGCTTTTTCTCCCCTTTTTCACTGATGAAACACCCCTCCATCTCTTTCTCATGCTCTTCTCCTACCACCCTGAAGTTACCCGGCATCTCTGGGCCTTTCCCCTCCACATCAGAAGGTCCTGTCCATGTACCCAGTGGAGAGTTTCATTCTTAAAAATCAAACCTTTTGAGGGTTACCCATGAACAAACAGGGGAAGCAGTGCAAAAAAATAACACATATAATAGAAAACAGGATTGTTATTGTCAGCAGTTCTAGGCAGTGGCAGAAGTTTTGCTGAACCACGGAGAGGAACTAATGCTAACAAGAGGAAGATAAGCAAAAAGATGTGTTGCAGTAATCGAACCTGATTGTAATAAAAGCATTAAAAATAATCTCTGAGTCAGTTAAGCAAGAAAATATCTTTTTTGGGGAAACACTTTAGATGGGAAAATAGCGAAAGTGCTAGTAGTGTGCTCAGATGTGGAATGCCTAGTGTCAGGAGTGAACCCAGATTTGCTGAAATACCCCAACAAGACGACATCTGTTGTTGCAGCACAAACGAGTGTTGTCCCTTGTCACAACCATATTTCTCCATTCTATCAACCACTACTGATCCATTCTATTTATGATTTGATCAAGCCCTAATAAAAATTCTCTGAGCCTAAATGTCAAACTATTTGAAAACTAGGAGAATGCCATATTATAATTTGAGGGGAAAAATTACGTATAGTTTATTTGCTCAATGAAAAAAAACCCACTCTCCCTAAAGGTGCTGCAGTAGGAAATTCATTATTTAGGGAATACTGCTGGAACTGGAATAAAATCCAGCAGGATCATGCACACAATTCCAGTGTGACTGGAGGTATGTTAAAGGAACATGCAAAACCCTGGCGCCAAACACTCAGTCTAGTGCAGGACATTAGACAGTCCAATAAAACTACATGGTTCGCAGAACCCAAGGCAGCTGCAATCTCTAATAACATGAGTACAGTCAAGGACCTTGCAGCAGAGTTAATAAGCAGATCATTAGAGACTCTGACCAAGGCAGTCTCCATACTGACCTAATCGAAATCCAGAATGAAAATTATTGTAACGTGCATGATGAACCAATTAGCCTGGAGCTGGGTTGCTTCCCACCTGCTCTAGTATCTCAATTTAGAATGGTAAATTAAACCAAAAAGAGATAAGAGACCATGTCAGAAGAAGAAAATATGATTCTTTAACGCAGGAATATGGTATGGACTTTCAGAAAACTAGGCTCCTCTGTCTGGCCGCAGCTTACTGCTGCTAAAAGGCAAGTTATTTAATGGATCCCCTTGTTAACATGGAGATAGGATGACTAGTCCCCAAAAGAAAAAATATTACTTCTGTCTAAGATGAGGTTTAAGCTGGTTGCAAGGTTGTAAATAAAAAACTATGATGCCTGAAGATTTCTCTATGCGAGCCTCTCAGTTTTGTCATTTTTCTTGCTGTCTCTGCCACTTTGCTGTGGGCTGGTCTGCCCTGTGTTGTCTGGGCTTTGGGAATTAGCCCCACACTGGTGGCCTGGCTCCCACGTTTGTGCCTGCTGAGGACAGATCCTCATGAACAGGGGAGGAGGTGACATTTCTCATGAAGGCAGTTGCCAGGTGGTGCCCGTTGTTCCCTGCCCCTTGCAGGAGAACACCGTGGCTGAATCTCTGGAGCTCTCCCCTTGACTGTGGAGATATGGGAAAAACTTACTTTCCTCCTTACTGAGAATGTTTTCCATCTCCCTTCTCTAGGGACTTTTGTGACTGTTCTGGTCTAGGGTCACAAAAGGTTTGGTCAAGCTGGGTCACTGTTCACTAATGAGCAGAGGAGAAGCAGAAGGCTGACTGCGCCCTGCTGCTTTGAGTACCCATCAAACAGGAAGGATTTGAATCTTGCCTCATGAAATACCCATGTATTTTGCACTGTACTAGTGTGGACACTGAATGATCTGGAATGCAAGATTCCTGGCTTGGTCTCTTGATTCATGTTTTTGGCTACACTGTGGCGTGTTTTCAGTAAAAATGAGGGCAACTTATTCTTGCTAATTCTTAGCAAGCTGTAGGCCAATGTGTTGTTTAAGGAAATGTGACATAGTGGAAAAGAATTGCTTGGGTTCTTATAATGCAAAATAAGATAAGAGCTGACCTTCGCTATGTGCAGTAGAGTCTGAGTCCTTCCACCTACTTGTGGATCTACCCACGAGACCCAGAGTTGTGTGTGATGGAGATATGAAGAGTTCAGACAGGCAATTACCACAATTCTCGTATACGGGTATATTTATGAGGCTTAGACAACTTAACACAGAAAGTAAACACACAGCTATGTGGCAGAAGTAGATCTAAACAAAATATAGGTGATTCTTACTTTGTTTTAGAGAAGTCGTCAGTCAGAAAGAAAAATAATCACAGTCTAGAACTGACCTGGGAAGCTCAACTACCAGATAATTGCTTCAGAGCATGAAATATCCACTAAATAATGTATCTCTGGATGCATTTTTTTTAAAATATCATGTAGTACAGAGCAATTTCTTATTTCTTTCTGTAAGGCATTTGGCATCTTTAGCAATCAAAATAACGAGACTATTTGACTGTTCCAATAGTGTAGGTTGGTAATTTCTGTTCCTGATATTTCATTTTTCATCAGTACTGGTTCAATATTTGTCTGGTAAACCTTTTACTTGAACAAGATTTGTGCTAATTGCATGAGCTCCAATTGAACAGAATCTAGGTTGTGTCCCACCTCACCTTGCGTGCACTGTGACTGGTACCAAGAAGAGTTGGCACGTGTGTGTGTTTGTTAACAATGAATAATCTACTGGCAAAAATCAAGTCTTCTTCATTTGTAGGTTTTACTAGTGGCTGGGGAAATGAAAGGGAGGAATGGCTGAAAACAAAAATATAAATGCTCAAAAGGCCATTTTTCAAATGTTGTTTAGCATTCGAAGGGCCAATGTTTCCTGCTCTGCAGGCCACTCAAACCACTGGCCTCTTGCATCATGCAGAGCTCTGCTGACTCTTGTGATTTACTGACAGCCTCATGATTTTGCACTTTTTTTTTTCCTTTGTGGTTTCGGAGGAGAGTTTGAGAATAAGATGTGTAAGATTAAACAACAAGAAGTAGGGAAATTAAAGTCCATAGGGTATCATTTCAGAAGAAGTCTCGTGCTCCGCAGTGTAAGCTTGCGGTTTGGGTGTGAGCTGCAGGGTGGACACAGGTTCCCTGAGCACTCATGGCATTTGCAGCACCGAGCACTGAGTGCAGATGAATCCGTGTTGCCTTGAGCCACTGTCATTGAGAGTATGACAAAGGATGAGAATACCAGAAGGGCTGTAGAGGGCTGACATGTGAGACAGGTGGTGAGGAACAGGGAGCACAAAGAAAGACTCCAGGCCCCCAAGTACACATATGTGTCCTAGAGTTCTGGCTTTAGCTGGGAAATGGGAAAGGTTTTAATTTAAAATTTGATTTAAGGGAGAGAGAGAGACTTTTTCATTAGCGTAGCAGTTACTCACTCAGTTGGGAGCTATTGGAAGAAATTAAAGTACATTTGGCAATCTATATGCTTCAAGCAGGAATGGGCTCTATCTATTTATCCACCTTCCTGCCTAATCACATAAATTCCGTAGTATGCAGAGTTATATATTTTCTTTACTGACCCACTGCAAAATCTGACTATATTGAAGCTCTACTGAAAGTAGAAAGTTTTCTTTTAATACAGTCGATATCTACCAGTGTCTTTTAATTTTTTGTGTTGCTAGTTTTTTTCTTTTGTTAACACAGGATTGTTTTGCTTGCAGTCAGCTGAAAAAACACACCGGAAAATGTTTTTTATTGTCTAATTTTTTTATTTTCCAAAGACATTTCTCAGGAAGAAAAAAGGGAAATCAAGCTAAAAAACCAAAACCCGGAGATGTATCAAGCAAGCCTTCACAAAATGAGAGAGGAAAGTGGCTCAGAGAAGAGTGTTGTATACATAGCCCTGTTTTGATATGCAGCTACCTCCTTTCTCATAGAGTTTAGCATGAAGTTTTGTAAGTTGTGGGTTTTTTTTTCCCTTTTGTCAAAAAAAATTATGAAAGTGTCATTTTTCCTTTGTGGTTAATTCAGGAGAGATCCTCAATTTGAGCAGGGCACATTTTCATGCAAATACAGCAGCACAGTTTCCAGCCCCCTAATAGCTTCTTACAAATGATGTGCCATTACAACGAGGTTTATTTAAACAAATTTAATACATCTTTAATCAAGCTGGAGAGCATTTTCAAAGGTCACGCTCCAAATCAGGATCACTGTTCAGAGCTTATCAAAGTATTAGCTTAAGGGGGAGGGAGAATTATTTCTTGGACAAGTAATTTTAGGCAAATCTTTATTTACATTTTTATTCAGTTATTAAATTTTATTCCTTTCCCTCCTCCTCTGAGCCTCCATTTATGAACCTATAAGAAAGTCTGTAAATGGAGCCATAAGCACATCACAGCAGTTACTATTTCCAGGGGCTATTCCTTTGAATCTAGTGGGCCTATAAAAGCGAGGATGAAGTCACTATTTTTTTTAAAAAACATGAGCTATGTGTATCCATTTCATACAACAAGCTCTTGCCTGAGGATCCGATGTTAGGAGAAATAGATCATTAGATGCGTTTTAAATTAACGAAACAAGATAAAAACAAATTTTGAGCATAATGGATGTGTAAAGGTGTTAGGGTGTTCCTGCTGCGAGAGGATGATTGTTCGCGTTAATTCCCACTAAAACTGATGGGAGCTGCAGGAACGCACTGAGGGAATCTACCCCAGTTCACGCTTCTGGTATCATTCGTTAAGCATATATCTTTAAATAGGTTATAAACGTTTTAACTTGTACATAACAAGCCGTCTGTGCTTAGGACCATTTGTGTCTCTGGTGACAGCACCTCACCCTCTGTTTTGCCACATGCTCTAAAGTTGGTGCTCTCCGAGCTCACGCTTGTGTTAGTAAAACCGAGTCCTTTGGCCTTTACTTTACAGAAGTAACTAATGAGGCACCAGGATTAAAGGAGGAGTGAGCGTTGCAAGTGTGCAGACAGAAATACTCCTGAGACTTTAATGCTCATTAGACTGAGGAGGCTTCAAACTTTTCCATGTGAGGAAGTAAAACTGGGCATCTGAGGAGATAATGAGAAAAGCTTGTGCAGGCTCTGTTAATGCTCTTTTTAAGGCTCACCTTGCAGCAAGCATTTGGTAATAGGGTTAAAAAGAAAACATGGTGAAGCAATGCAAAAACACTCCTGGAAAGCTGGTTTTGCAGGCTATCGACTTGGCTGACGTGAAGAATTATTTTGTACCCCAGCCTTCAATTCATAACAAGAAATCTTTGTACCTGGCATCTATGGCATCCAAATGGCTTCCAACTCGAAAGGCAAGGGAGTGTGAAAAATAAATAAACTGTACTCGTATCACCTTGCTTTCACTGATTTATGAACCAGTGGGTCACCCTTGATGCTTTTGGCAGAACAAAGATGCAGATAGAGCATCCAAAATGCCAGCCTGGGTGCATGATGAGTATCATATTAGCATATCTTGCTGTGAAGTAATACAAAAACTGCAGTGTCCCATTTCTAGAGACCTGCCTTAATATGAAAGGAAAGTTCACAGAAAAATTTACCCAAAAATTTATTGGTTGTTGGTTGGGTTTTATTTTTTTTCCTAGCTTCCAAACGACACTTTTCTGTATTGGCTATGGATTTTTATTTATTTATTTTGTAGTAATCAGAAATGATTTTTCAGTGACAGTATTTGATGGTCACACTTTGTTGCTGGTGACTCAAAGGATGGGATATTGTTTCCTTTCGTTCTTTAGAAGGGGCTTTTAAGAAGGAGGACTTGAAGAAACTTTGAACTTCTGAGCAAGTTTATAAAGCAATACCAGATCTGTAGAATTAGTGAGCATCAAAGGACATTTAAGTGCTTCAAGGGTCAGGACTTCTACTGTCTCTGTTGTTAATAGGACTGTGGATTCAAATCCCTTGGTTTTTGAGACTCTTGCTTCATCTTTCCTTTTTTTTCATTTGTATAAAGAATCCCCTAGAGGAGAAACCACAATGAAAAAAAGGGATACTTCATGAAACATAAGAACTGTAACAGAATTCAGGTTGAGTTTTATCATAGTCATGTGGTATCATATTTTCTTCTTTGAGGAAAGATTTACTTGTTTCTAATGCAGTGCATTCAGTAACCCTGTGGGCAAACACTAGCCCAGCCCCTAGCCTATGACCTGACAAACGTAGGTGCCACATAAGCACAGGGTAAAAGGACTCCTCCCAGTTACAGAGGTGGCAAAATAGATGAAGGTGGGTATTGCCAGAGAGAACGTGGAAAAGTTAATAAGCTTTGGTAGACCATAAGACGGTCTAAGTATGTCAGCACCATGCCAGAAAAAAACATTAAGGAAGAAATGATGAGGGAAAAGAGCTGTGGAAGTGAACACCTAAGGTTAAATGAAATCCTGTTTGTCATATTTATCATAGAATCACCAGGTTGGAAGAGACCCACCGGATCATCGAGTCCAACCATTCCTATCAAACAATAGCCCATGCCCCTCAGCACCTCATTCACCTGTCCCTTAAACCCCTCCAGGCAAGGTGACTCAACCACCTCCCTGGGCAGCCTCTGCCAGTGCCCAATGACCCTTTATATGATATTTTTTTTCCTAATGTCCACTCTGAACAGATGGTAGAGAGTCACTTCTAAGCTCCTACAATTTTAATTTCTACAGGACCTATGTTGACAGTGATCCTCTTGTCTACAGGTGCAGTGAGATTGCACTTCCTTGCAAATTCACATGACGCTTGAACAGCAGCAATTCCTACCATGTCATCCTTCCATTTCTTTTTCTTGATACTTCAAAGTTTATAAGAATTTCAGCCTTAAGACTGTCTTTTCTGTGATGCTTTCTGAATTACACTCTTGACATATATATTTTTTTTTAATCCCATATTTGTATTATGTTGTGTTTAGTTCTTTTTCTGTTTCCAACAGTTTGTGCCTATGTTATTTGAAAATCAATTCTCTGGAATATTTTGTTTGACTCTAATGGATTGCTTGACTTCTTTTGGTTCCCAGTTCACAGCAGGGAGTTAGCATTTGTGCTAGAATTTTGTTCTTCTGTTTCAACAGGCAGTATGTACTTGGGGGTGTATACAGTGAAATATACTGCAAATATTAATGTACGTGAAACTCATCGCCACTTACAAAATATGAGGAGGATAAAATTTAAACGTAGGTTGAAAGTGAATAAATTTTAATTCCGAATTTAAATATGTATAGAAAAGAGGTAGTGATCAAACAATAACGTGAGCGTTTACCTATGAAAATGAAATAAAAAAAAAACAGATAAGTCACTGTCAGTTTACTCTTAAGTGTCTCTTGGACTCAAAGAGTGGAAATGTATTTGTTAAAGAAATGTTCTGTTTGAACCCGCTTACTGGTATATTATTTTCTGTAAAATTGGAAAGAAATTAGGTTAGAAAGTTTAATACAATATCTTGTTACTATGTTATTTAAAAGCAAGGGAGTGATTCAAATAATGTGAATTCTTCCTTATACGTTCAAGAAACTGTGTCTAGCTTGGGATATGACTTGACATTTTTTCCCCTAAAACTCAAGATTTCAGGATAAGATGAGGAAACTTATTTTCCTTCCTTCTATCTTTTGTTTCTACTCTTACTGGAAATAACTAAATATAAAGGCTTTATTCAGCTAAAGGTAGCTGTCAACTGGTTAACTCACTATTTGTCTCCTGTTCTTTAAAGCTGCAAAAAAACTTCATCCATCAGTGATAATGTCTTTCTGCTTTTTGCATCAACTGTGCTACCATTCCTTGACTTGGGTTTGAAGAAAGAAAATGTAATGGCTAAAATGGCATTGTGGGCACACGCTTGATGCGTATGAATTGCATCTTCCAGTGGGTGTATGCAAGTCTGCTGATATTGCTAGAACTCCAATCCCTTTTTTATGCTGCGTGACAAAATTTGATACGAATTAACTAAGTGCCCTTTTGATTTTGTTTTGCTTCTGTTAAATAAGTAGTGGTTTGAGAAGAAAAACAAATACAACGGGGCTGTTGACACTGTAAACCCTAAGGGTTCCTTTAGCGATATGTTAGTTAAATCAGAGCAAATAGGTCAGCTGCTATGCAAACTGCATCCAGGGCCTTCCAGGACTGTGAGACCCATCAGACAGTTGATAATTTTGGCTAGATCGTGCCTTAATCTGCTCTGGTAGAGGCAAGAAGGTTTTTTTCTCAGGAAACAACTGAAATAGAAATGTAACCCCCCTTATTTTTTCTCTGGGGGTAGCATTCTACCAAGTATTGTGATAAATGCTTGACACGTATGCCATAATGCTGTCATTTATTCACTGTAATAATCTGAAGGAGTGATGTTTATTATTAACTGAAAGCATTTGAGTATCATAGGTGAGAATTTTTTTTTAAGTGATCTAAAAAAGTGCAAAGGAGGAAAATATGAAGAGCAGACATTCTTCACAATTGTGATGTTAGATTTACGCAGCTGGAAATTTTGAAATTTAAAGAATCAAAATTAATTTATCAGTACTAACTTAAGTACGTTTCACTACATGAAAAATAAAATGGATGTTTAACCAGAAAAAAAGCAATGGGAAATGGATAAATTACAAAAGATGTGAAAATACAAATTTTGACCAATGTGCTAAGCACATGCGTATCCAAAAATAACGTTGACCTGTGAAAAACAAGGGAAAGAACCTCTGTAATATGATATTGATCTTGTAACAACATTTTTTGTATTTTTGTTGCTCTCATATATCTTTTCTTTATGAGGCTGAAGTTTATGGCCTATGCTATAATGGAAATTTCAGGACTTTTGCCTAGTTTTCATATACCTTATTGGGAAGACAGCAATAATTTTCCTCTTCCAGTATACATCTCCAGAAAATGGGATGCAGATGAAGATGCACACATGAGTTTTAGCATGTAAAAATATGGGCTATATGTAATTGTGAAAAACAAACAAGCAAACATCCTTGCTCATGGTTATAATACTCAAGAATAATATGGTTTTTTTTCAGGTCAGTGAGCTGTTGTGGATGGATGCTGGTTTTGTCATGAACTTGGCTTGAGGTTCTGATGTTGAGTTACAGACAGTCAGATCTTTGCAGAAAAAGTTTCCCAACTTGCAGGGAGTCAGGGTTTGCTCTTATTTGTACTTTTGGAACCTGTTCTCACTAAGATAATGTGGGAATTCAGAAGTTATGATAAAGTCATAGAATCATAGAATAACCAGGTTGGAAGAGATCCACCGGATCATCGAGTCCAACCATCGAGTCCACAATACATGTATGAACACCTGTCCTTTAAATAAGGTATCAGTTCTACCATATGCTAATTATGGTAGGATGGAATAAATAGGTTTTGATCTGATATGTGGTCCTAAGGAGTACTAGTGGTCCAACAAAATACAGTTTTCATTTCTACAGCCCCACCAGTGGTCTTGTGCCGCTTGCCCTGATCTGTTCCTAATTTTACATTAATCTATGGAGTCCACGTTTTCTGTGCTAGCTCTGCACTTAGCCTTAGTTGTATTTCAGTCTTTTTACCTATAGTTGCACAATGATTTGGGGAGAAGTTTCAGTTTCCCTTATGCTTTTCTAAATAGAGCTGCCCTCCACTTAAAATCTCTTAAAAAATGGGGGGATCAGGTCTCTGCCCAGCGTTGAACTGACCCAGTTCCTGCAGGATTGTCTGTACAAGGCTGCTGCCTTTTTTCCCCTCTTTTTCCCTTTAAATGAATCTTGAGTTACTGGATAATTTTTGTATTTATTTTAATCTCTGGTCTTGGAAACAGAGGCCAGTTGCCTGTCTAGTGATAAGCACTGCATTTTTGAGATTATGCCACAAATAATTATTTCTTGAAAGCCTTTTTTTTTCCTTACAAATCTATCTTGCGTTATTTTCTCTCCCAGTTGCACCTCCTAACATTGTGTTCAACATTTGTTCAATGCCAAGCTGTCAGTGGGATAACATGTACCTTCTCCTGTCCATCATCCTAAAATCAGTTCCTTGGTGTGCTTGTGAAACAAAATAGAATTTACAGACCAAAAAGACCGTAGCAGTGCCACCCAGGATAGAAGATGAAGAAGAAATGACACTGAACCTACTTGAGTTGCCAGAGTGGGGAGGTACAGACATGGAGAAAGCAGAGCCCGGGAAAGAAACAATCAGTTACTATCCTTACCACCCTCTAGTCAGTAGCGAAACGCTCTCGGTGGTGTGAATATGTTCACTGAGGAGTTCAGGATCACACACTGAGACAGAGGATGCTAATAGGCACTAGCAGGCCCACTCATAAAGTCTGTGTTCAGGCATCAGTAACTAAGTAAGGGAAAATTTGTCCTGAAATGCCTGGAAACTGGCTGGCTAAGCCAAAGCCTTCATGAATGAGTTGACGTAAGAAAAAGTACCCTTTGTTGCAACCATCCCTCCCACCTGAGGTTTCCAGAGCATCTCACCAACACAGATGGAGGTTCAAGAGACCTTTGATTGGTTGCTGATGGTTTGTTGATGGAGGGAAAGAAGTCAAAAGGTGGCTTCCCAGCCCAGGGAGCATGAGAGGGCCCTCAGTGGCATGGAAACAAGTGAAGCTGTAGAGGGAAATGAGGTGATATGTAATGAGAGTAATTATTTGTTTTTTCACGAAGGGGTCATTGGGCACTGGAACAGGCAGCCCAGGGAAGTGGTTGAGTCACCTTCCCTGGAGGAGTTTAAGGGATGGGTGGGTGAGGTGCTGAGGGACATGGTTTAGTGATTGATGGGAATGGTTGGACTCAATGATCTGGTGGGTCTCTTCCAACCTGGTGATTATACGATTTTGAAAAAAAAACAACTCTCATTGACTCATGTTCTTGTTATGAGGAGATTAGAGAAGACAACCCAGAAGAGAGGAGTCAACTGTCCGCCGTTGCCCTCTCTCCAAGCTGGCATCCGAGCTGGCATGACTCACTTGCTGCTCCTTCAGGGAAACGGTCCCTGTTCTGACTGTATACGGAGAAACATCTCGGTTTCCCACATTTTAAATCAATCTCAGGTTTAAGTGAAGGTGCAGGCTTAAAAGTTATTACAGCTCCACTGCTTCCCCTGATAAATTACATGAATAACATTTGAGACAATGCATTGTTAAATATTTATGTCTAGTACTATAGAACCAGAAAAAGCACAAGAACCCCTAGAAGAATAAATATATTTACCTAAATAAATTACTAAGACAAATATACTCCTATGTGCTCTGTACCAATAAACAGTAGGTATTCACTAAATTGTGGAATATAAATGGCTCATTTCCTCTAAATGTACACTGAAAGATCTATAACATGTTACACATTTCCTGTGCTTTGCATATATATTTCAATATTCATCATGAAAAGGCTTGCTTATGTGTCAATATACATTACTTTGCATACATTAAGAAAATATTTTTTTAATTTTACCATTACAGATGTGCTTTTGACTATTGGGGGGGTGGCAAAAGCGGAGCCCTTATTTCATGATTAACCCTTTTGTGGCTCGTCCTTTTTTTATCAATGTGACATTTGCACAAAATGAATTGCTTGCTTAGACACAGCTAACTAAATAAAAGCAGGCCCGAGCTGATAGTATGAAAAATGGATTTTCATTACTGTTTCATTGATTCTTGTAAATAAGGGCCTGAGGCCTGCTCCAAAAAGGCTGCAAACAGTAATAATTTAATCTGAGGTGACATAGACCAAAATGTATGTGGACAAAAATCATCCTTGAATATTAAACAACAGCCTCAAGACAGAGAAAAGTGTTGCAGGCGAATTTAAATGTATGCAGATCGGTGGGTAACATATTTAAAAACAGAAATTAAAGATTCCTGTCATAAATCACATTTGCTGCCATGGATATGCCTTGTTATGCTGGCGTTTAAGAAAACCTGAAAGGTTAAGGCAGTTGGTGCATTAAATCGTACAAGGATAATTAATACTTTTCTTGTGGCTATTTATAAGAAATGGAAAATATAGTTAGATCAGCTGTGGCACTGTAGTAATTTGAGGGGGAAGAAATGAAAGTATGAGTCAATAGTTTTAACTGGACAAACGTCAAAAGCTTAATGATGCAGTACCCTAATTTGAAGGCCTTGTGAAAGTTGCATATGAAAAAATTAGATAAAATAGTTCATTTTTCTATTGTGCATATAATTTGTTTACCTTTCAAATGTTATAGCCTATTTAATAAAAATAATTAAAAGTTATTTCCCCAACTGCAGTTTAAGAAAAAAAAAAAACAACCAAAAACGCAACTGTTCCATGGAAGCAAAGTGTAAATAATTTCTTGACTCTAGAATCATAAACTTTGTTTTTTCTTATGCATTTTCTAATTAAAAAGACCTATATATTTTGCCATAAAATAGCCTGAAACTACATGTAAGAATATTATTTCAGAGTACTTTGACTTATTGCAGTAGTACCTAATGCTCAGGACGTCTCATAGCAAGACTAATGTAGAAAATAATTTTCTCCTTCAACTTACTGAAGCATTAATCCTTTTTTTTTTTTTTTTTAACTTGGGGTTACATTCAAACAAACCCTTGTAACTACTGTAATTCCCCAGAGGGAAATACTCCTTCATCACTCATTGAGCTCAGGTTTATGATCGGCCTATTATTTAAAATTCCGATTTTTCTTTTTTTTTTTTTTTTCTTTCATGAATAAAACCAATAAACTTTAGTGGTATCAAACATTATTAAAGGGTCTCAAAGCAACAAGACAGAAGGTTTATATGACCAAACTCTCTTAATATAAAGGAGTTGTGTATTTTCAGATGTCACTGCTATTCATCTCTCCTCTCTTTCTCTCTGCCCCCCTTAAGCTAGGAATAAAGATCCTATTTAAAAAATCTCACCAACATGTAATAACTTTTCACCTGTTTCATGAAAAGTTAAACATTTGGAATACAATTCTCCCTGCTATTCTTTTTAGTCTGATGAAAACAGGAAATATTTCTTTCTTCAGAAAGGATTAGAAAAAAAGGCAAGTCATCCAAGAAAGCTATTTTCATTCTGAAAATAACTGTTGCTGTGGAGGAATGTATTTTTCAGACCTCATTGGATTTTCTGTTTGGAGAATATTTAATCTAACATTATGCAAAACCCCCTAGATTTCTTGAATTTTTACCTTGTTTATAATTTGCAAATATTCATAAAAATTGCTTTGGTTGCATGCAGATCTTCGGAAAGAAAGATTAGCAATTTTTTTCACAGCCCTAGCTAGAACATGCTGTCTTTGGCAAGTTTGTTTGCAACAAACAAAATGTGATACTTTATAGGTTATGATATTCATCATTGCCCCGATGTGTCATTGGTATGTGGTGTCACACCCTGCTACTTTCTGGAGAGTGTTTCCGCTTTGATTATGACAAACCTTTCTCTTAAAAACTGCACTTTTAAGAAAAAAAGAAATTGGAAGAAATTAACCTAATTTAAAAGAAAGCAAAATTCCAGTTTCTTTTCAGGGGATTACTTTACAAATTAAAGATTGGATGCGAAGTACATTCAGCATGCTGTCTTTCCAAGAATTATCTGGAAAAGAATCCAAAGGAAAAAAAAAAGGTGTGAAATAGGAAATTTCACAATCCCAAACCAACAGCTTTATAATGCTTCCATCGAAATGGAGAGATGGAAAAACGTTCCTTTGTAGCATTACTTTGACTACAATGTGGATTTAGTAAATGTGGTGATTCTGACAATACTGGTAGACTTTCTGGTTTGATATACGATATCTTCTTCCGCTGTTATATGGATATCTGAATATCGGAATCTGAGCTGGATATGGACTTTTATGGTTAGTACATAAAAAAAGAGTAGTATAATGATCTGTTAAATGAAAAGCCTTATATTCAGTCACACTCTACTAATTCATGAACTTGTACCTTTACAGTTTAACAGTCTTCTATGTTACAGTCAATCAACAACTTGGTTGTGTGGGTCAGAGCCTAGTGGATTTTTGAATTCTTTTATTTAATTAAAGGCAAATAGTTTTGCAGTCACTCTATCAATAAAAGAAGTATAACTTTTTATCTCTGGTGCAAAGTACACTTTACATACAATAACTATAAACTGTGTGCGAAGTTATTCTGACAGTGGTATGTTCAGCAGAAGGAAAATGTCTCAAATATTAAATTTTGATGTGAATAAGCATGCAAACTGAAAAGAAAGATGTTAAGACTCGCCTTCACAGAGCAAGCAATTTTTCTCTCTCTTAAAATTTTTAAACAAGTAAACAAACAGTGAAAAGTCACAAGATCCAAAAAGCTTGTAAATCTCCCTCTAGAATTTTAAAAAGTGGTTTGAACACAACTGTGTTTATCTTTATTTTGCCTAGACATCTGCCAGTATAATTTAGGCTGCTGCTGATCGGTAGGGCTGAGCAAATAACTTGTAATTATTAATGTTTTCCTTGAATTTATACTACATTTTCTGTTTATGAAATATGTGAAGAAGATCATGACATTTTCAAATGTCTTTGTTATTCAAAGTTATTTATGAATTTTTCCATGGCATATTTTTCCCTGTGGGTGGTATTCGGTCTTGTGCATGCACAAGGACTAAGCAGTACTTGGACCCCACTTAAATCTTCAAAATGTGTCTTCTGCAGAGGATTGATTTTTCATGCAAAGGGATTCTTGTATATTTGATCAGATGGATTTTCATTTTCCTATTCAAACAGATAGTTACAGGAGATAAGTTGTAATGTAGTAGAGCTGTGTAAATGGCTCGGATATGCAGTCCAGCAATCGTAAAAGCAGCACATGCAAATCAGCCTATTTCTATAAATAACGTACAGTTCTTAGAAGTAAAACTTAAAAACGCAGAGCAGCAAATTATGCTGTTGTTGTAAGTATGTTAACTCTCGGCAAGCACAAAGCTACCCATGAGCTACAAGTTTTTATATCTAACGGCTACACATTTTTTCCCCCTTCAAGTTGAAATTAAAATTTTTGCTGCGTCACTGATGGTTGTATTAGGAATGCAATGCTGTAATGCGTATTTTTTGTTTTCAATATGAATGTTCCTTTTCATGGTGTTGCTGGAAAGCCTCCAGGTTACTCGACAGACTATCACTATTGGGCTAGGTAATTAACGAACCCAAATAGTATTTTGAACCTATCTTTTAAAATTATATGGACTGTGTGAGTGATATGGAGGGCGCTTGCCTGAAAGACTTGAGGTCAAGCATGATTTTGACCACATTCCTGTTTCTCTCCTCACTTAGGCTAACTCAGTGCCAGTTTTTTCATGCCAAAACACCAAGGTCTACACCTCTCGTTTTAATCCTTTTTGGCAGTTTTTCCCTCTTATGCGAGGCAGCCTTAATTGGTTTCTTCTTCCTCAGGCCAAACGTTGCGAACTTTCTCTGCTCCCCTAAGCACCAGGGATGTTGCTTCAATGTCCACTCCCATTAGATGACTCCCATTACTAGTTCCACCTCAAGCATGATTCATAAAGTTTAAAGCCAAAAGGAATGATTAAATCATCTAGTCTGACCTCCTGTATATCACAGGCCATTAAATTTCACTGAGTTACCTCTGGATTGATCCCAAAAAGTTTTGTTTTTCTGAAGAATATCTTGGAAAAATCGCCCAGTCGTCATTTGGCGTGATCAGGGACTGGATCATCCCTAATTCCTCTCACTAGGTAATCCTTGTAGTGAATTACAATTGATTGTAAGAAAAAGACTCAGAAAAGCTTTTAAGCAGTCTTTGTTAATTTCCAAAGATTAGGTAGCACACTCCACCTAATAGATGGATAATAATCTTTTATGGTGTACAACCTGTTTCGCAGAATCTCCATAGGAGTATGATACAGTGTCTGTTAAAGGTTGTTTTGGCTCAGTAATGACATTTTTTTTTCCACTATTCCTATAATATTTTTTTCAAGTGGTGTAATAGACCAAATCCAACAAAATGTCAGTTTTACGACTACATTCCATGTACAAGCGGGTATAATGTTTCACTTCCGTGTGATGTGATTCCACAAAGATCAACCTAAAAGTTGATTAATAGCCATTCTCCAACAGTGGGCAATAGTAGATTATTATTATTATGAAAAAGCATGTGAACAGGTCAGAGAGAAAGTCCCCTTGGAGTATACTTACCAATCCTCAATCAGTGAATTGGAGACCTCTTGAAGCAGAGGTGACATGAATATCACCGTATCGTTGAATGGTGTTTACTTAACTGTTACTGTTTATTGGATAAACACTCCAGTAATTCATCTAATCCCATTTAAAACTTGCATTTTGGCCTCCACATCTTCCTGATGAGTTCCACGGCTTGTTATGCACTGCCTATCTAAATTACTTGATTTTGTTAGCTTGCAACTTGATACCTGTTTGTCCAGTTGCTGACAACTTACTGATTTATTATACAGTATTCGGGTTGGGTTTTCTGATACTTGTTGGAGCATAAACACTTCAGTATGTTTTTTTTATACTCTTTTCAAATCTTTTCAGTGTTGATTTATTTGTTTGTTTCCTTTTTTGACTCTAAATTCTGTTTTTCCTCCTTACAATTCTTTGTTCTATTTCTGTGTATATTACGTACTTTTCAAGTTGAGAATAAACACAATAGTGGGGCTCTAGTATCCAAGATAAAGTCACACCATAGACTTAAAAATCATCATGAATTATGTTTTCACTTGTCTTCCTTTCCCAATAATACCTAACCCTATTTTACCTTCAAAATGAAGCTGATCATTGAGATGCCACCTATTTGCCACGCATTAGTGACCTAATGACTCCAAACCTTTTTACCAGTGTGGCAACCTGTGATATTAGCTAAATACATCCTATGTTGTAGAGAAAGTCTTTATGTATGTTTGAAATTTTCATACAGAAAACATAATAATGACTATTTGCTCGAATGGAGTTATCTTGAGGATGCCTTTGACGCTATGGTGATCTGGCTGTTTATTGATCCTTTAGTTAACCAAATATATTACCCTTATGCTGGATTTAATTCCAAGAGGGCTGTGATAGATCACAAAAAAAGTCTCATAACTTTTAATCTTAAAGTTGCCATTGTGTTTGAAATTAAGCACTTCAGTATTTAAAACACAGACACACGTCCCAAATAAAACCCCCAGAACAAAGCTAGAAAAATGTTTCTCATCTATAAATAGAGTAGTTAGCCCTGAAGAGAATTATAATACATGTGTTTTTACACAGGACGAAGGAGCTTGTTACACATTGGTCCCACCCTTCATTCTAGACCTTTAAGATATTAGTGGAAATACATGTGTTAACCCACCACTACAGTAATATACGCTATTTATATTTTATATAAAATAATGTTCTGGTCCATGGTACTTTGAATGGTTCACAGAAGCACAAGAAGTCGTTAACCTAATCCGCAACATAACATGATGTAAATCACATAAGATGTCATGCATTTTGAGAGGAAGTATTATTTTGAGTGAGTACAGGCATAGCTATTTGGCATGATTTCTTGAAGGGGATGGGAGTGTTATGACCCAGAAAATGTGCTGCATTTATTGCTTTGACTCAAGATGTCATGAAGCTTCACATAAAAATGGAAGTTTCAAAACAAGAACTTTAAAAAAAAAAAAGTTAAATACCAGGAATGTCTTTGTCTAGCTCTAGATTTGGGCTGTTCTGAAGTGAGCATTCCAACCCCTCGCATTCATGTCTTTACAGAGAGTGACTTCAAAGACGACTTGCACAAAGCAGAAATTTCTTCTCCAGAGAGGAAAAAATAAATTAGTGGTAGTGCTTCTAGCACTATTAGTTTGTTTGGGTTTTTTCATTTTAAAACAAGAAAAGGAAAATCTGAGCGATTACTTAAATGACAGTGTATATGATTCATTTTTTGTCATCGCAGCTGTCTGTGTAAGATCTTAGATGTCTACCTACTCTTGTACGTGCTTGGGTGGTAAAGATACAGCCCAAAAAAATCCAGGTCCAGAGCTTGCCAAAATCATGGGGGGGCTTTTTAAGTATTCCGGTGTTCTTGGATGCAATTTATAGACTAAGTCCTACAAATAAGGATGTAGTAATATCTTTCCTATGAGTAAACCAAGTGATATTTTTTCATAGAAAGTGAAGTATTTGCAGAGATGTTGCATGCTTGGAGTACTAGTTCAGAGAAAAGGAATAATCATACGCAAATTCCTGGCTGTGTTCCGTATAGAAGCAGAATGCTTGCAACCTCAAAATGGTAAATGACTTTTGTTACAATTTCGTTTGGAAGAGTTTTTTAGAGCTTATCTAGGAGCTCTACAAAAAAAAAAAACCAAACCAAGGATGATGTTTATAATCAGTCCTAGGAGTTCTGGTAGGTTTTTATGAGCTTAATACTTATCCCTTGTGCTTATTCCATGGCTGTAGTAATACTGGAAGTGGGTGTTGTACGGTGATAGCACGAAGAAAACTGTTAACTGCTTCACGATGATGTCAACACAGTTGTGGAAAACCACATCCCCTAAAGGTCTCCTTATGCATACGGTCTGAATTGCACTAGAAATTTCTGTCACTCTGTGTAGCTTGGGTTGTAAATGACAGGTAGATCGATACAATAACATCTGACCCGAGTTTCTTCCAGTTCTCCCTAGTAGTTCTTAAAATCCTGATACTTGTGACACTAAGAGATAAGTTGGTGCCTGTTATTCTAACCTAAACTCAGGCAGGAGCAGCAGAGATGTAGTTCTCGCATCAGTTTGCAGTCCAATTTTGCAGGCTTAAGTGGTTTGTGTAGTTAGGGCTCTTACTCTAATGTGCGAGCGCTCAGCTAAATGGAACCTATGATCTCCTTTGAAGTTCATCCATCATTATTCAGAACCTCTATTTGTGCCATCATGCGGGCAAATGCTTTCATGTATTTATTCATCTCATTGTAAGAATTTCTGCAAGCATATGCAGACCACTAAGGCTAGCAGTGATTAAAGCCATGCAGTCTTGAGCAGATGTAGACACTTTAGTTCACCCTATTCATTCCACTGAAAGAGTATAAATCAAGTATTTTCGGCACCAGGAAGAGAGCTCATCTGTTGCTGAAGATCACTTCTCTCCCCAAAACGTCTTTCTTAATTGTTGCTTTTTTTATAGTATTTTCCTGTTTCATATCTCTTTTTGTACATAACAGAGCAGTAAAATGGATGCTGAACTTTTTTCACATAGCCTGTCTTTGGATGACTAGAGTAAAGAGGGGATAGCGGGAAGGAGCTGTGATTCCTGGGAAAGGAAAGAAATCATATCGGTTTGATAATTTGTTACCTTTCCAAAACAGTGAAACCATCTAGGGAGAATGTGAGAGGAAGCATTATCCATGCAGAGAAAGGATTCAGCCAAAATAATTTTAATAGGTGATAAAATCCAAGCAGAAACTAGCCTGTAACATGCACAGCCCCTATTTACAGCAGCACACTTTTAACCACAGCTACAAGAAAATATTTTTTGTCTAAGGAGCATTTCTCTACTTGGTTAATTTTTGTAAGCCTTTCATTTATATAGTAGGTCATCCTCCCAGACGAGCTTTTTGCTTGCCCTGGAGCTCCAAAGGAGCATTTGATTCCCTGCTTGCACCCTGTCCTCTACCTCTGTTCCTTACCGGCCCAATTAGCCTTATACTACATAGTTGTCAGTAGCCTAACTACCTTGGAGCCATCAGATAAAAGTTTCTCTTTCTCAACTACTCTATTCATCAGGAATCCAGCACAGTGAAGGTTTGCGTAACCTGCTAGGATGAACCCTCCCACTCAATTGATTTCTGGTCCCTAATGAACCATAGGCTGATAGACAATTACTCATCTCGCTGAAACACGTGGGGGCTTTTAAAGGCAGGGTACTTGGGAGATTGTAAAACTATATGCTTTCTTACTCGATGTTAGCTGTAATTTTTGACACAGGAAGGATTATAACATTAGTTGTTAAATGTTAACCAGACTATCTTGATAATGGCAAAAGTAGTTTTAAAGAACTCTCAGACCCTTCGTTATTTACTTGCAGATAAACATGTAACCATGATTTTTAAAAATCTGGTATGTTTAGAAAAAGTTACAAGCTCTCCCCCTACGTGAAATGCACTACTGTAGAACTTGACGTTAATAGCTCAAAGCACTCCAGTGCTGCTTTTGTGAACTGTGCTGTGTTGTAATATAACTTGGCTACAATTAAAAAAAAGTATGATTATTGCTGTTTACCGTACTGTGTTATGACTGCTCTGAAGTGCTTCAGCAACCTCAGTTAGTTCTTTTAAGCAGAGGTTTGCCACACTGAGTGCGTTAAATCTTAGCACTGATGTGTTGATGAGGATACTAACTGTAATATTAGAAAATTAATCTATTCCAATACTTAAATGTGCTAATAATTAGACAGCTAAATTTCTTATCCCTAGGGTCATAAAACTCCACTGGGAAATAAATTATTAAAATCTCTTGGTTTGTAAAGTGTAAGGTATACGATACGTGCTGCTTTCTGAAGAAATGTCTTGCAAAATGACTGATTTTTAACTCAGCTTAGCTTGTTGATCATTTACAACGTGATTAGAAAATACACCACGCGTACCAGTGACTTCGCTTTTAGTTTAGCCAACTGGCCTATAAATCATTGACAGAATGCGTAAACAAATATGTAACTACAGAAGCAGCTGTGTTGTAAACCTCTGAAAATAATGACAACAAAAACCTAGTGAGGTAGGTCAGTACCCTTTTGAATCTGCCATGTGAATGGACCTATTTGACAACTATAGAAATAATTTGAGGAAACTTTAATGTCCATCTGTGTAGATGGTAGGGGAAAATGAGAAAAAGTTGTTTTATGATTTCTGTCCCTTTTTTTCTTTCAACCATTTGTCACATTTCTTATAGAGTCAGGCATACTTTGCCTCATAGCGTCATTCTCCTCCTTGAAATCCTGTATGCAATTTTTCCCTTTTTCCTTTTAAAAGCATTCCTACAGACCTGAAACAGTCCAGTACCTAAGACTGGATGTATTGTTGTTAAATATAAAGTGGATGGTCTTTAAGACTCTGAATGTGTCTTCACTTATGCTCTTAAAAAGCCATTATGGCTATTGGTATTTTTTAATTATTTATAGAACCCACCAAGGATGGGGACTGTAAAGCATAAATAGGTGAGCTGATGACCCTTCCCCAGCAACATTGACTTTAAAATACAATTTGAGTTAATGAGAAATATAACAGTTAATGAAAGCAGAAAGGGATAGAAGGCGGAGCAACAAAACCAATACTTCTCTTTGAGTTACTATTGAACATACCTTGGAAATATGCTTAAGAAAAGTTCTTTAGCCATCATTTCAGCTGCTTGTTCTTTTCCATTTTCAAGGTTTATCAAAATCTGTCTGTAATGAACCTAAAATGTGCCGCTTCTAGTTGTTCTAGCTCTTTACTACTCTAATACAGAACCTTGTGTTTATTTTGAATCCGAACTTCTCTATGGCAATTTGTACTTTTCCCATTTTTCTTGGTGAAGAAGGCAGCTCTGAGCTCAAAGCTGCAAAATTGTATGAGGAATGGGAAAAGTGGCTTGTACAAAAAAAAAGGCAGCAAGCAAAACCAATGTCCAAAATGTAGAATAATTTTTTAGGCATTTGGATAGTTCCATTAATATGTATAAAGGGTTTTGACGTGAGGTGTTGGTTTGTGGTTTTGATTTTTTTTCATTCTCATCTTTCTATTTTCCGAAAATCTTGTAAATTTTTCTCATTTGTCTCAGCTCTGAAATCAAAGTGCCCAAATGGCAGGGCAGGGAGCAGGTGGAAAGTTGCTTTTAGAAAATGGAAATCTCTGTTCGAAGTTTTCAAGCTCAGACCTCAAGACTTTGAAAATGCCATTTAAAACCAGACTGCTGTTCCTATGGGTTTTCTCAGCTTTTTGAAGTGCACCACTTGCTGTTTTGTCCCATTAAAACAGTATCTTTTTTGTGACTAGAGGGCAAATGACAATTGTAATTCCAGTAATCACTGGTGTACTCCCTAGTGCTATCAGAAGATCATGTTGTATCATCAGAAATAACTGGCAGGTGTCTTTGATTACATGGTGTCTAGCCTTTTGCTGATCACAACTTCCACCCAGTAATCTTCACTTGCATGGAGTAGAAATATGTTGTTAGCTCTAACCTTAAGACCAGGATCAAGCTGTGCTACTCAACTCACCACTTTTTTTGTTTTGCATCCCTCTGATTCTGATGATTCTGAAAACAAAGTGATTTTAGTAGCTACCACGTCACAGGGTTTCTTCTAATTTTAGGATTATTTTATGCTTCTGGCTCTGTCAAGAACTGTAGGAAAGTAATAATGGAGAGAAAGACTGCTTGTCTTCACCCCTGATGGTGCAGCAAGCACTGAAGGTTAGGAATTATAGGGAGAGCCCTGATACTCAAGTAATCAGCTCCATGTTTAAAGGAGATGTTTAGGTGTCTAAAAGTGCTCTTGAAAAAGTAAAGCCGACCGGTGTCCTTAAGCACCTAACTCACCAATACATGCCTGGCCATAAAGCCCATAATAGTGCTTTTATGACAAATAGCATTTATTCAGGCAGGGTTCGAGAGAGAAAATTTCTTTTCAGGTTGTGAATATTTTTCAGAGCAGCATCGCGGACTCTGATGCTCTTCACAAGCTACTGCTTCTTTAGTTTCCGAATGAGCTTTCCAGCATCACTTTTTTCACAAGATCTCAGCCTGTAAGTTCATACTATTTGTGTTATTCTGTTTTTTTGTTGCACCGTGACAGCCTGCTCCCTGATGAAGCCAGGCCAGCTCTCACCACCAGACTCCAGTGGGTGGAAATGAGGACAGCTTCTGTCACTTTGATCTTGCGCTTAATAGCAGAGACTGTGGCGTTATTGACAGCTGCGATACCTTTAGCTTCTGCTGGGACATACTGAGGCGGATTGCACAGTCTGAAATAGTGCAAGGCAATCTGTACCTGGCCCTCGAGAGCATTTTGTTTCCGATAGCAGGATTTTGGCTCTGCCTTGCCCACCGTTTGGCACCAGGCTGGGGGTGGAAAGTGTGAGAAAGGGGAGTGGGGTGGATCTTGGCATTGAAAACCAGAGCTACCTGATAGCACTTTTTGAGCATCACCAGTCAGTGGGGAAAGCAAGTATTTCTGCTCTTGGTGGAAAACTGAGCAGCCCTGAGGCTGCTCTCATCTCTGCCAAGGGTTGTGTTTGATGGTGAGGGTTAAGGGGTTGTCTTTGCTGCTTCGCTTCAGCTGCTCGGTCTGGCCTCACATGAAGATTTGCTTTTTAAAAGCACGATGCTTTTTAAAAGGGAATTTTTTTCAGTCAAATCAGGATTATAGATTTGCTGAAAATAGAAAAAAGGACAAGCAGGTGTATTTTTTTAAATATACGCAGTAAGAACCTTTAATCATTTTTCATTTTTCCTTCTCTCTTTAAAGGTTTTGTATTTTCTCTGTCAGTTCAGGTTGTGATGTGTGTGATGAAAAAGATATCTCTGCCTAATAACCAAACCTGCAAATCAAGTGTAATTGTGTTTTTTCCCTCACATGTGCAAAGAGAATAACTGTTTTGTGGGATGGGTATACTGAGAAGTGAGGGAAACTAATATTTCACCAATCATCATTAAAAATTACCATAGTTGCAAACACATTTTGAAGTTTTTATAGAATATGCTGCTCTTGTTCTTCCCCACCCCCTGCCAAACAGAAGGAATGACAATTTCTTTGAAAATTGAGCTTCATACTATCTTAATGGGAGTTCAATACCCATGCTAAGCAGTGGGTGGACAGCTGAATTAAGAGGTCCCAGTTAGGGAGAACTAGATTTAAGCTGGCTTGAAATGTGAGTTTTTGGGAGACTGAATAGGAAGGATTAGTAAAAGCCCAGTAACAGTGATTTTCTCCTGTTAAATGTGTAGTGAGAATGAAAATGTTAATTCATAGAGCCATGGAATGGTTTAGGTTGGAAAGGACCTTAAAGATCATCCATTTCCAACCTTCTGCCATGGGCAGGGACACCTTCCACTGGATCAGGTTGCTTCAAGCCCCATCCAACCTGGTCTTGAACATCTCTAGGGAGGGGACATCCAGAGCTGCTCTGGACAACCTGTTCCATTGCCTCACCACCCTCACAGTGAAGAATTTCTCCCTTTATATCTAAACTAAATCTCTATCCTCTTTCAGTTTAAAGCCATTATCCTTTTTCCTATTGCAAACCTTGCAAACAATTCTTGTCCATCTTTCCTGTAGGCCTCTGCACACGTTGAAGATGGAAACCCTAGAGTACCTGAAAGACAGAGATGTCTTTGCCTAGTTATTTACTAATTCAATATTGAAGAGTTCCACTGTGCATTTCTAGATCAGCATAATTTTCCTCCTTCTCCCATCTGACACAAGTCTCAACACTCATTCTCTCTCAGCTGTGGCTCCCTTCCTCTCTCATTCCTCTACCATCTGCTCCACATGCTTTCCCATAAATTCCTGACTTGGACTCAGTTCCCCAGCTCTCAGCTTATCTATCTCGGGGTTACATGCTGGAGCCATCGGAAAGGCATCTGAGAACTTTCTTTGTAAAATGAATAGCAGTGGCGAAGACTCCAGAGGGGTTTGTGAGGTCTCTGGAGGGGTCAGAACTTAATTTCTTGTTTATTTTGAGGTTTTTTGTGGTATGGGAGGGCAAAAGAGGTGTCAGGAGTTAACAGAAGCTTACGTGATGAATGTTTTTATGTTTTGAATGTTATTCCCAGAATAAATGTTTTTCAAGTTTCAGAGAGAGGAAATTAAAAATAGGAGTAAAAAATATTACTAAATGATCATTCGCGTTACAGTTAATGATGATTTTTTTTCTTCAGCCATTGTTTTTCCTTTTAGGAAAATTCTTGTTTCCTACAAAGTAGCTCCCCACAACATAAAAAAAGAAAAAATATTTCATACTTTTTGTGGTTTGGTTTCTGAACATGATGCATCTCTGTTTCAAAAAGGTTTGTATTTTTCCTTTAAAAAAAATCTATCAAGTCAGGGAAGAACTAGGAAAATTAATTTTGAGCAAATATGAAGAAAAAATAAGTTCTGTTATTCAGTCAGTAGAGGATTCCACATAGTGGAACTATTACAAACAGAAAGATTTAAGTACATTGAACATCCCTGCTTCACAAGATTTCTGAAATCCAGGGAAGTTCTCAACCTTTTCAAGCTCCATGAGGTCTCTCTGGGAATGACCACATTGTCGTGATAGTTGCCATGTGGAAACACAAAAGTGGTTGGATTCTGCTCTGAATCACTGCAGATTATGGAGAAAACAACTATTATCTGCAAGTGGCTGTTTGCTCCCACTGCTGCAGGAAAGTAAAAAGGTTGATTTCACTGAAAGAAAATCATACATAGCTTAAGGTGTCTCCATGATTCTCTTTAGAAATCGTGCATTGATTTTTCTTCTTTGCAAAAAGTATTAATAGAGAAAAGGCAAAATTTAGTATAATTAAGGCAGAATGGAATCGCATAACTTCCTACAACCTTAACCTCTCTAGCATCCATTGCTGCAATGGGCGACTTGGCCTGGGCATCCCATTTCTTGCTTTGAAGTCACCCCCAACAGTCAGTAGGGTGTCGGAGGACAGCTACCCAACTAAATTAGAGAATATTCAAAAGGTCAAGATAAGGGTAAAGGACGGCAATGATTTATGTAACATTCGGGAATTGCAATGCCAATAGCTCATTGCTGTGAGGAGGGCTGGAGTAGGAATGTGAACAAGCCCAGCATGAATTCCAGTTGCTGGCAAGAAGGAGGCAGTGCAAGTCAAACTTAACCCTTCCTCGAGGCCCAGAGAAGCAGCTCTTTGGCAGGCTTAGTACCTCCTGGGCTGATCTTGCTGATGGGTTAGTGACAGAATGGCCTTCTCAGCTGAAGTAAAGGAGCTTTTGAAATGGGTAGGAATTGTCCAGTACATGATCCTCCTTAGGGAATATCCTAAGTACCTCTATTTTTCGAGGCAGTTTTGCAGTGCAAGCTGGTTTGTTAAATTCAGCATCAGTCCTATGCTTATAACCAAAGAAATTATCATTTTAGGGACTTTGCAATAATTTTAGTTTGTTTGTTTTAAATCCCTAGAAATCATCGTACTCCCTTACCTATGGTTCCTGCTGTTCCAATTCTCATTGCCCAGCAATGTAACTGAGCCCTGGCTGGCAGCTACAACTTCACATGGTCACCCCACTGAATTTTAGTTCTCCATTTGTCACACTGTGTTTAGGAAACCTGTAGGTACTTTCTAAATGAATTTCTTAACTTTGTCTTGTATGTGATTATATTCTGGGGTAATGGGAGTGATGCACACGGACGCAGTGCAGGAATACAAATCGCTTTGCTGATGGTAACTAAGCTAATAAACAAGACTTACATCCACTTTGTTTACTTTTAAAATAATAATAGACTTTTTTGATTTCTGAGATGGAAAAATCGTTAGACGTGTGTACCTAAGAATAAGTCAACTGAAAGAATAATCAAACTCTCCCTGAATAATCTTTATATCAAAAGCTTTAGTCTGTCCTTATTTCAACTCTATGAGCAATATATGTGCATCCTAGCATGTCCAGAAGGTCATCAAAGAGGCGTGTTTTGTCTAGATAAAATTAGCTATCAGATGGTGAAAGAAATATTCTGGAATTGATCTTTTGTGGCTTCTGTGAGCAAAAAACAAGGTTATATTAATTTTAGAACCATTTGAGCTTTGGGCCCTGACTTTCATTGGCTAACATGTTAATATTTTATGTGAGCCTAAAGCATGCCCAATTAAAGTGGGATCAGAAACGTCCACAAGTATATTCAAAGAGAAGTATTAGAGTTTTAGACAGTGCCATAAATTCATGTGCCAAAAAGCTACAGAGGAATAACGTTAAGGGTCTGGCAAATAAAGAAATAAATAAAAGCTTGGAATGTCATTCCTGCAGCTCAGGCAAGTCCTATGGTGTGAAAGCAAGCCTCTCCATAAATCCTTTAAAATAATTACTACACATGACTGCACCAGGGCAACAGCTGATTTAGAGGGCGGATGACATTGGCAGTGCACACCCGCGGTCCAAGAGGACAGTCAGACCCTGAAATGAGCCTCAAAACGTGGGCATCGGATGGCAAGCCAGTACTTACACCTCTGTGAGGATGTCATGCTTGCTTAGTACCTGGGGCAGAGCTGAGGATGTGAACAGGCTGTGGAAATTAGAAGATACTGACCACCTAATTGCCTCTCCCAAACTATGATTTGTGCCATTTTGAACAGCTCCAAATTGTTAGAAGTTCCTCTTTGATTTCTCAAGGCATACAAGAGTTAATCTGGGTGTGCTGTAAACTTCCCAGCTGTGTTACTCTAAAGGGTCTACGTGAACCCCTGCACTGTTGCAGAATCTATTTTGCTTTTAAAAGCAGCACTGTGAAAGGCTCTGGAAAAGTCTGGGTTGGGTGGAAAAGAATTTTACAACCATGGCCAGTTCTGGTAATGTCTGTTAATAAATTCCCTCAGTGTCAATGCTGCCCAACATCTTTCACCCAAGCAGATAGCCTCTGTCCTACCTGGAGGTCTAATCTGCACACCCACAGCTGAGATGTCACCCCATACTCAGGTTTCATAACTTGATTTTGTGTCCCAGCCACCAGCTTCCTAATGAAATGTGTCCAGACAATTTTATCTGCTTTTGCTAATGAACTAATTTAGGACTTTGTTCTGTCTGTGTAGACCTGCCCTTGCAAACAGGGAAGCAGGATACAGATTTTTTAAATATTAAATGTATCTGATCTAAAAACTCTGCTGCCATGGTCTGCAGAAAATGTCTTTTTGGGTGTCTAACTAAAAAAACCATATTGTTTATGGTCTCTCATGAAGTTTTGTGAGTGATACAGGTATTTAATAAGGTCTCACCTGCATTCTGGTAGGTAGACCTCACTAATAGCGTGAGCAGGCTCAGGGCTCAGTGACTAATCTGAATTTCCTTGAGCCTGGAATAAATCTGTTAAAATAGAAAGACGACTCCCTTTCCAGTTCTGTGTGGCCTAGATACATCAAAAAATCAATTTTTTTTCTTATTGATGGTTATTTGGGTGTTTTTGTTGTTTTTTTTTGTGTGAGCATCCACTGTTGGGATGAAAACCCCTGGCTGCTAAGTGTCGACACAGAGAAAACTCGTGCGGGTGAGCTAGGGACAGTTGAACCACTTCAGATAAAATAAAAACCAGAACTGCTTTTTACCTTCTTTTTTTTTCTTTTTTTTTTTTTTTGTTCTTTCTCATTCCCCAAACCAAACATAAACTTTTCTGAGGTTTCTGAAAGTTTTGAAAACTTTTTGTGTTTGTTTTCCAAATTTTCACATGCCTTAGTGCTTCCTGCTTGTGCTTTGGGTCTGGAAAGAGAAAAAGCAAAATAGTGTATAAAAAGAATGCCTGGTATTTGTTGGTAACTCTCGTGGGAACACTTCCCTTCAAATATTCAGCGGCTTTATGCTCCTGCATCCGTGGTCAGCTCAGTGTCACGGAGCTGGTGATTACTGTTAGACATTGGTGAAGACTGAATATTACCTGCACTTGGATATTTATTGACTCATTATTATGCCTGTATGAATTCATATGGAGCTAAGGAATCTCTTAAGCCTCGTGAAAGGTAGTGTTATGTTTGCATAAAAATGTATTTACGTTTGCTAAAGAAGAGAAACACCGATTCCTAATTAAGAGAATGCCTTGGAAGCAGATTAGTTTAAATATTCTTAGCACAAACTCATAGACCTGCTTATCTGAGGCTTTTTGTAGTCCCAGTGCTTGAAAGAGCTTGTTTAACTTGGGAGATGTTGTAAAGAAACTTTTGAGAGAGCTTTGTCCAGAGTTGAGGGTATTCTTAGCTATATATAAGTAATACTAATTGCTTCCATATTTTTTTTTCTATATTTTGGTTTCATTAGACTCTGAAGGGAAGTAGGTAAAGGTGAGAAGGTATCTTTCAAGTTTCTCCAGCTTCTGCTCTGTATCAAGCAAGAATTACATTAATTGAGAATGAATATATTTTATGTATTTTATGCAGCCAAACAACCTGAGTCAATCCTGAGTAATTGATTTAGGGCTGAAAGACTTGTCCTGTTACCAATCCCTTGAGCTATGCAGTCCCTAGAGAGGAAAATTATTGTTTTCTTCCATCCCCTGTCTGCTCACATGAGCAGAGAAAGCAGGGCAGAGGAATGATGTGACATTCACGTCTGTTTTCATGTATCAAAACAAATCTGTGAGGTCCGATTTTAGTTTGTTTTTACCTCCAACCATGTCACAGGGCCTTCAATAAATAATAAATACAATTTGTAATTGTTTGGAATACAAAAAGGTTTGAAGTCTGAGTGGGTCCTCTTGCTCTTCAAATATTGAGGTTTTCTCTGTGTTTTTGGTGTTTTGCTCCTCTGCAGCATTCATGAGCCTCTTGTAAGGTCTAATCCTGTCCTTAGTTCCTCTAGATATCCAGGCCAAAGGTCTGTGCTTTGCTTGGGTGGTTCAGCATATGAACTTGCCTTTCATCAAGGGCTTCAGGAGTCTTCAGGTGTAGAGACTTGCCTGTCCTCATGTCTCTTTCCTGCACAGCTACAGGAGGAACACAATAAGTCTATTCCTGGTGTGTTAATAACCAAGGAAAAAGATTCAAAGAAAACATGTGAAAACACCTACTTCTTGCCTTCTTGAAATGTCTCTCATGGTTTAAACCACCACTTCAGCTACTTTGCCCTCCTAGGTTATAATTTCCTGTTATCAGGGTAAGGATGTTTTAAACAGCTTTATGCAGATGATTAGGTATTTGCTGATCATTCAGGACAATTTACAAAGATAAATATATGTTAAATGGGTTTCTTGTTAAAACCAATGTAGAAGTAACCCCTTGAGGCCAGACAGTAATTACTCCTAATAACAAATTAAAGCATTACCTACTTCTTTTCCGTTTTTCATTCTGAAGGGGAAATTACCTTACAGAACTGAATGTATTCAAAACTACAGATTCACATTTTTTGATAAAGCCACTGGAAAAAAAAATATGGAATGGGGTAAAATTCTCAGGGAAAAGGATGGTCTCAGACAGTTTTGTTTTGCAGTAATTCTGATGGGGCTCCTGAGGATATCCTTTTGTCCCACATCCAGCTGTATCTTGTGTCCTAGGTCCAACCATACCTCTATTCACTTCCCAAGTGCAGCCAGTGGTGTGGTCCTGTCTGAGGCTGCTCTGTGGGTCACAGCTCACAGCATCCTCCACCACTTTCTAGCTGCCATCTGAACTCTCTCCCCATGGGACCTGTGCCAGTTGAGTTAGCCTGTAGGACGCATGTTTGCATGAACGACAAACCTGTCTAGTTGAAACGGAAGTAATAATTAATTCTGTCTAAATAAATGGACAGAAGCCTTCGAAGATAATTAGGTACTATCTCACGGATTTTGGTAAACACTGGCACTGGTAGAAGTTGGGTATCTAGACTCTAAATTATCCAACTATTTCCTTTTTTTTTTTCTTTCTTTCTTTTGTCTAGTAGGAAAAAAATGGTCTTATCAAACAAGTGCTGATAGACAGACTCGGGTAAAAGTTTATTACTCCCAATGAATGCTTCCTTCAAGCTCTCCTTAGTCACTGCTGAAGGTTTTGCACTTGTTCCTCCTAAAACTTTATCTTCCCTTGAGAGAGAAGTTTATTTTAAACCTGCCATAGCTTTCTTCCTTCTTCTTCCACTTGGCCCTTTGAGTCCAAACCAGAATGTAGGCTTGTCATCAAGTCTCTCAGCCACTGGCTCTTAGCTGTACCTAAAACGTTTGGAGTGCTGTGGTTGTATTGTATCCTCCTTTTCCTGGTTGCTTTTCTTAGTTTCCTATTAAATTTACCAAATATATTCAAGTTGTAAACATGACTATGAAAGCAAGATGTGGTATTCATAAATTATTACAGAATAACTAGCTCTCAGGTGGCTTCTACAAGCTTCTTTATCCATGGTGTAGCTGTTCACTTAGAAAGTTCTGGGATGCAAGAATGGTAGGTCCTCTGGTCTCCTCCATCAGTCAGTGAACTGGGACTTCCCGACCTTCAGAGTTTTTTGATTGTTAGAATAAATGTCTGAAACTTAGTGGCTGGGGCACTTTTTACATCTTCTATATGTTTCTGATTTCTACTGAATACCGGGCAGTGCACACCTTATGGTAAATCAGGTCAATGCATTTGACACATTTTCTCCCAAGTAAAGATGACTTTGGCTCATCTAGCTCATTTCTGTATAACAGCTACTAAAGATGTTTTTGAAGACTCTATAGAATTTGTATGAGTAAGACATTTTTTCATGAGTTTCTGTCGTTTCACTTAAAAAGCATTTTCTATCTGGGTCTTGCCATCTGTTTGCACATAGCTGTCTTGCTAGACACTCACTTTAAGCAAATCACTGTGGCTTCTGAACCCAATCATATCTTTGTAGCTCTTTCAGAATTTGTCCCAAGTTTGCCCAGGAGTTGGGCAAAAATCTGTGTGCCTAGAGATTTTTGATACCTAATTCATCATCATGTACTCACTAAGATACACCATGCTAGGTGTGATAAGAGACTTGGCTTGTAATACATTAGCATTATGTTAGAGTCAGTTTATCAACTATATAAGGTCTTAAATAGTTACTTTTTTCCCCTCTAATTGAAGCTTTTACAGAGCTGAAGTCTTTGCAAAACCAGAGCCGCTTGGTTCTCGTGGGCTACGTGTGTATATAACACAGTATGCATCTGGCTGTGAAATAAATGGTAATTTTTCGCAAGTGGTGTTCGGTGACAGCAAAGCACTAGCAATATTTTCATTTGAATAGCGAAACATACTGTTTCTTATGTATAATTGCCTGAGAAAAAGACTATACAGAAACTCTTTTGTATCCACTTTTTAGCATTGTCTCTGCTTTCTAAGCATGGAAATAGAGGTGCTGGCTAAAATGTTTGTGCTGGAGTTGGAAACGTAGGTTTCCATCTCCTACAGGCTTGATTTTAACTGCAAGATTAAGTAATTTGCCCCTTTCTGAAATCCCAGTGTTCTGAAGGAAGCTTTAGAAAGCACTTGGAAATACGTTGGTGTATCTGGTCAGTTCTTCCCAGGGTAACTGCAGCACAACCCGAATTAATGAATTGCAGTGTTGTGATCAAGAAGTCCAGATGAATAAGTCACGCGTAACACAATTAGTTGTTTTCTCAGTTTGTCTTCAAATGTACCGTTTTGTTTGGGAATATTGCAGATATATGTCACTCATTATTGATAGATTTGTCTGACTTCCTGTCAAATCTATGTACATTGACAAAAATCTATTTTGTTGTTTTTGTCACAGAAATCTATACTGGCATTTTTCCCCATGGAGATTTGGCTAGTCATTGTCAGCATGAGGTGCCAGCTAGAGCTTTTACTGTTTTTATTGTGCCAGCTGCTTTCTTGGCTTCAAATCTTTTGGTTCAGATTGTAAATGGGGGCGAGACATCCGTATCTAGCCAGCGTGCTCGATGGAATATGACAGGGACTTGATTTTTCATTTCTTGCTGCCTTTCTTAGTATTAGTAGAAGATGACAAGGATGACTTTATCTTCTGACCAGCAGAGACGGTGAAGGAATGGGGAAAGAGAGAGTAGAGCATACATATATGTGGGCCGTGGGAAATGTTAAAGCATAAATTTAAAGCAACTCATTCCTACTGATTTTTTTTTTATTGGTAAGGATCTCTGAGGAGATCTTGGAGTTCAGGAAAAAAAATAATTTCCAAACCCTTTTGGCTAACATTAAATCAGAATCATTGCGTTCTTTTTGTAATAGTTCTGGCCTAAATTATTATAACTGAGCACACGCCCTTGGAGCAATCAGGTCTTTTGAGGTGTCTGTAGTTTTAGAGGTGTCCACAATCACCAGCTAGTTTGATAGTGTAAGGTTTAATTAATAATTAGTTCATGTTTTAAGCCAAATTTGGGCTTTTTTTTTTTAAGGATTGACAACTTTCGTGATTTTATACAAGTCTTGTGATATTTGCTGTTTTTCCTAAAGCCCCAGCTGTTGGAGTAAGGATTTTAATCTGAACGTTTAGTCCTTTTCAAAGTACATTTCCAGCCCATGTGTTTACTAAGGGAAAACTTAGAAATATGAATGCAGTTACAGCAAAACAATTAAAACCAACACAATTCTTCTCTCTGGAGATGCCATGATTTTAAAGGCAATCTTCTGACTTTCTGGGTTCTGGCTCATGATTTTTAAATACTGAGAGCTGGCATCCCCTTTGCATTAAGCTGTTTTCAGTTTAGGTGGCAGCCCTGTGACAATCATCCAAAGTAAAGGATGGGGCTGCATGTTACGTTACAAATGCATACAAAGGCAAGACCAGAGGAACGTTTTCTCCTATCATGCACACAGGATGCTGAAGCACCACGTGTCCCCAGGCGTGCTCATGGTGTGGATAGAGGGTGCAAGAAGCTCAATCTTGCTCTCCATAAGCTGTTAGAGTGGCTGCAGCACACGCAGGCTCAAGCGAGCAGATTTTAATCCAGCTTGCGTGCATGCCAAGGGTAGAGGAGCCGTATCAGCGTGGACTTTGATTCAGGCCAGCTGCCTGAGAAGACTTACAGGGTCCCAAGCAGGCTTGTACAGCTCACACTGGAGCCCACTGCTGCCACAACTATTCCGCTGCTGGTAACCAAGGTAGCTTGATTAAAGCTAGGTCGGATATGTTAGACGTGTGCTGTAATCATTCCCTAAATGACTGCAAATTTGTCCTTGTTGATCTTTTAAATCCTTGCGTTTTCAGAGTGCCAGTTCGCTGTAAATCACAGAATTTCTCCATTTTCTTTATTTCATTCCAGAAAACTGTCTCTGTACTAAAAACAAGTCTTTGAAAAATGCTCATGTATCCTGCTGTCCTCTTCTGCTTGGGGTGATGCATAATTAACCTGGCCAAGTATCAACCATACAAGAGTTGAATGCATCCCAAGTTCAATTGGGGAGGTTTTTACCATAAAAATGTGCCTGTCCTGAAACTAAAACACAGGTTAGACTTCCAAGTTTCTGAATATTGCTCAATGAAAGAAGAATATGTTGCCCATGAGAAAAAGAAATAAATCAAATGGTGGTGTAATCTATAATCAAAAGCCCTAATGGGCACAAAGCATTTTAGAACAAAGGTTTGCTGAATCTGCAAGGATATTAAAAGTGTTAAAGTCTGAACAAAGAAACATTCTTATTTACTAAGTATAAGGAGGTTACTAAAGCACAGATAAAAAGCTCATAGGGCAGACAAAGCCCTCTGAATCCTTTTTCTTTTCCTGCAGTCAGATATGAACATATGATACATGAATATTTATCAGAACTGCAGATAACTAGTAACTACAGTTGGATTTAAACTCGGCAAACCATGGCTTGCAGTTTGCATTCACAGGGGCTTTGTGTAAGTATATATATATTTTTCTTTTTTTTTTTTTTTATACTCCACATATGTGGGCTTGTCTCCCCTAAGCTGTCTTTTGATTCTAGGTGCATGAACCTAAAAATACAGCAGAACCCTTCAATACTAAACATCCAGGGCATACCAACTAAAGGCTTACAAGGCTTTCTACGCTCGGTGTTGACAGGACCGACCGACCGGTGTTGACAAGCTGTACATAGTCAAATACAGAAATCTCCAGATTTAGACCTGGCTTCTCTGTAACTCTGTTCAGGTTATGTTGAAACATTTATTAACCTCCCAGAGCCTTGTCTTGCCTCAGTTTAGTAACAGTGTCTGCAAGCCGCTGGTGATGCAACTGCAGTTTAACACTGATGTATTTGCAACTTGATCGTCTGCTACCCACAGTTTTGAACAGCAGAAAATTGGAGGCTCTTCAGAGAAAAAGGGAAAGCTCTTTTATTCACATCCCTATCCACAGGTAGAACGATAAATGGTAATTATGGGAGAGCAGCTGTGCACTTGCTCTTCTCTCGTGTGCTCGTGCGTTCAGTGTGTGCACCAGCATCTCGTGGGTGGCTCTGGAGAAGAAGTGAGCAGACAGATGTGAGCATCAGAGGTGCTGGCTGCAGCAGGCACCCTTGGTGCTAAGAGGAGTGAGGGGTCACCAGTTTAGGTCTTGCATGACCATGATTTCACCTAGTGCAGCCCCATTCACACACTAGAAGCTATGAATGCAAGAAAGGGAGACTGGAGTACAAGGTGGGACGCTCCTTTTACCTAGTTTTGCACTGAGTTCTATCTTGATAGTACTTTTTTTTTCCTTTGTGTTTGAGACAGATTTGCAGAATTGTGGCAGAGGGCAAGGCGAGAGGTTAAGGCAAGAAAGCTGGAGCCAGTAGCTCTGCATGGCTTTAGCCTGCTGGTGCCAGACTGCCCTTATTAAAGATTAGCGAGCGATCTTCAACTACTAATGTAAGCAAGGGTGTTCTGGGCCAAACCAAAATTCCCTCTAGCCCAGTACCCTGTCTCTGACAGTGGCTAGATCGGGAAGCCGTATAAGAATAGGACTTTGGTATGCCTTCCTGGCTTTTGGTTGTGTTTTAGGGACTTTCTGAGTTTGCAGCTGTTAGGGGACGACAGTTTTTTTCAGGCTGGTCATCCATAAGCTTGTGTAATCCTTTCATGAGTTTACCAATGCTTTTTTGCCACTTTGTTTCTTAAACTTAGTTTACTCAAGTGTAACGCAGATTAATCGTTGTTTTGTAGTCTCCTTGTTTTTCTCACTCTCTGAGCAGAAATGTGAAACGAAAGCTGTTCCCTGTTATGGGAACATGTCTTGTTCTAGCTGACCTGGCTTGGCTCTTGCTCTAGAGCCAGACCTACAATAACTTCTCTTTCACGTAACAATGCTAAACATTAATTTTCCTCTCCTCTGTTTTTCCTGTTACTACTTTCTTTGTCATGTAGGCCAGGGTCTTCTCAAATCTACTACCAGGGGAATAGAAAGGTTTGCTAACGTGGGATTTATTAGTTGATCTTCTGGCTTTATTGCAGGGAAAAGTGCACAGAACCTGCAGTTTTGAACTCAAACCTTTATGAACTGTCTAGTCATGGAAGGAAAAGCAATTTTGCATTCCTGGTTTGGAAAGTGTTGCCGCAGTTTGTTATGGATGTGATAAGAAACTAAGAAAGGGGTCTATGTTCTGCTTTGGTTTCAGATGCAGCTTAAATCTCTCAAGGGTCCCAGGTACAAATCTACTGAGGGTTTTAAAGCGAGTAAAGCAATTTTGGCTTGGGTGGGATGTAGGTCATGTGTAACAATGCATGAGAAAGCATATGGCAGTATTCGGCATAAGCTGGAAGAGCGATAAAACTGAGGCTTAGGCAGGACAAAGAGGGGGAAAAAAAGGTATAAGACAAGGGGAAATTACAGAACATAGAAGAGGATTTACTCAGAGGTGAACTCAGGAGGGAAGTATGCATGGGGAATTTTGCAGAGAAGGTAACGGGCAGACTTGAAGAGCTAGGAAATACAAGAGGGGAAGGAGATATGTTGCATAGTGTAACAAAAATTGGCTGGGTTGTAGAGGGGAGAGGTTTTTATTCACGGTCTTAAACTAAGATAAGGGTCATCTGATTCATCGTGACCTGACTAGGACCAACTAGGAGAGCTGGACTAGCTCCATGTGAGTCATTTTCCTGCATCCTGAGCCGTTATTATTCTTATTAAACCAAAAAAAACCTACTCTGTGTTCACATGATAAGATTTTGGGGAAAAAGAAACAAGAGAAGCAAGGCTATTTAGAGTTGAAAGATTCAGTTTGTTTATGCTTGGCAGTCTCCTTGCCCAAGCCGGTGAAATGGGATCAGAAATCACTCGGGGACCTCTTGATTCTGCAGCTTCAGGGATGGAGCAGGAGCTTGCACCTCGGCACTGCTCTGCCTTTCTGGTGAGCTGTGGTCAGATCCTGTAAAAGCTGCAGAACTTTGCTGTTGTCCTGGGAAGCTCTCCAAAAACCTGAATGTCAAACTGAGCTCCGAAAAGCACCTAAATATGCAGATGTTTTATAGGAATGTGATTTTAGAGCTGTGGACTTCACAGAGGCACAAAACTGGGCTGGAAAACTTTGGTGTGACTCAGCAGTTTACTTGCACATGTGAATGCAGAAGCATGCAAAAGTCAAAAGCCATGGCAAAGGAACCCAACCCAGTGTTTCTCATATCTGAAAGCAGGGAAAAAAAAAAATGTATTTTCTAATTCTACTTGAAAGATTTGTTTAGCTGGTGTTTAACGAAGATGTGTCACAAATCTGTGCAGTCATTTGCTGCAGGGCTTATTTTCTACCTTTTAAAATAAGATTTATTTCTAAATCTTTCAAGATGAGGGGTGTCATTCACTGAAAAATACCTGCAGCCTCTAAGTAGGCATAGTAAGTAGTGTGTGAGAGGAAGCAACCTCAGAGATCATAGAGTCATAGACCTTCACAAGCTCAGGATAGTGGGAAGAGGGAGTAAAGGAGGCCAGTAGGTAATTTGGAATGCAAGAACAACCTGTCGGGAGACTGCCAAATCCCAAAGTAATTGCTGAGGTCATGCAAGATGGGGATAAACCTCTGCTCACCTCTGGAAGAAGCAGACAACCCAGGGCAGAGCTGAGCTGCCTTACCTGAAGCTTTACCCATGGGACTGGATTTGCTTAATGAGTGGTTAGCAATGCCCAGGGTATCTGCCAATGTATCCCAGGGTCTCAAGTTGTTGCACAAAGTCTTTGTGCAGATTGCTGCTCTTGGCAGCTCCTTTGTAATGAAGAGGTTGTTGAGCTGAGGACTCACCCCAGGAGACTCTCTGGGGAGTTCAAGGACTATGCAGGTCTTAGTGCAGTTCTTGCTATTTTCCTTGGAGGTCTGGATAGTGGGATATAAGAGGTGGGAAAGTAATGAGTTAAGTTTTCCTTCCCCTTATCTGACTGTGTTTCCCCCGGATCCAGCAGCCAGTGGGTTTTATCAGTTCTGCTGTGACTCAGCCTCATCCTCCCCCGCTTTATATCCTACCTGATAGCTATTTCATGATCCCCTGCATGGGAGAAATGGGCAGATACAGTCTTGAACCACTCAGAATCTGTGAAGGCACAGATGCAACACCGAGCAAGGGTGACTCAGAGGCCCATCTAAGGTAGACAAATCTGAAATGCACCCATTTAACTGTGTAGGAGTCCTGTGGAGCAGACCTCGGAGACCAAGATCCTGCCTACTCCTCCTCTTCATAGCCAGGAGATATTTAATGCCTTTCATATAAAAATAACTTTGTACTGGTTTCTCTGGTCAAATTTTCCCCCTTCTCTGACTCATGTGTTACATTGATATTGTCAGGTTTCTGTCACTGTCACCAATGGAAAAGTCTGCATTCCTTCTACAGAGGCAGAAATATTTTATGGTTATTCAGCCTTATTACCTCTTTCCGTATAAAACCCAAACCTGGCTGTACAGTCCATGCTACATCTAACCTCAGACTGTGGAACAGTTGCATAAAAACTGTGAACCCAGGGTTTACAAAATGTATTTTACTATTTAAAGCATGTAAGAGGTAAATGAAAAATATTAAGGAAAATGTTGCACCGCAGTAAGCGTTCAAATCCATTGACATCTCTTCTTCTGATTTTAGTTGTCAGAATCCTGACACTTTGGGGTCATAGAATGGTTTGGGTTGGAAGGGACCTTAAAGCCTATCCCATTCCAACCCCTCTGTGATGGGCACATCCCACTAGACCAGTCTGGTCAAGGCTCATTCCAGCCTGCCCTTGAACACTTCTAGGGATAGGACATCCACAATATTCCTGAGTAACCGGTTCCAGTGTCTCAACACCCTCATCATGAAGAATTTCTTCCTAATGTCTAGTCTAAATCTCCTCCCCTTATAACGTGTCCAATTCAGCCAGACGTTACTTGCTGTGCCCTTGCGATGGTGTTGATTCCATAGCAGGTATCACATCATCACACATAACGTGTGTGCGTGTCCGGTCCTTACAGGTTTAATAGCCCAGGTTTACTAGTGGCAGCGTTGGGTACTCACAAATTCATGGTCATAAGATGCTGACTCTTCTGAATATTGTCACTAAACTACGGTTACTTTATGGCTTTACGAAACTGCTATGATCCATCACACAAGGAACTTGTTATATGGTGTAAAGCCCAGCACAGCTCAGTTCATGGGGTACGGTTGCATCTGGAATCTCAAGGATTTGTGCACTTACCTTTTCATCAGCGTGTGCTAGAAAAGCATATGTCATAGCATCAAGAAGGAGTTGTACCCAGACATATATTTTAAGCTTTTAGCTAGGCAGAAAATCATCAATATCCTATATGTTGGAAGTGGGTGTGTGCACTGTATACGTCTCTGCTCTTTCTGTTTGACTCTAGCAAAACTTATTGAACTATTTCAGAAAGCACATATGCCCTTCAGCTCACCTTACCTGAAGTTCTTTTGTACCACTTGGGATGCGATAGGCCAAAGCGTAGACCAAGGTCGTTATTGCTACAATTTCTAAACAAACATATTTTTAGTCTTTCGCTTAGGGATTAGACAAAAGAGAATATTTGGAGGGAAATAACTGGGAAATGAGTAGGGAGCCATAATTTTAGCTTAATTTTAGTTAGGTTAAAGTATCTAAGGTTACCAAACCCCAAGATGCACCAATGCAGGCAATTATTTGGAGGATTTAACCTCACAACATACAATTCATGTGCCAAAAATATAATTCTTCTTAGTTCAAAGTGTATGAATTCTATATGATCTTGTAAAAGGAGATTCCTGCATAGGTGGCTCTGTTTGACATTTGATGCATTTGTTCTAAGTGGAAAATTCAAACCTGTATTTGACATAACAGTTCAAAATATACAATTGTCTTTAAGCTAAACTATTTCTCCTTATTTTTTAGAATTAGTTTTAGGCATGCATTGGCACATCTGTTCAAATATGCTTTTTTTTCGTGCACTGTCTTTCTTCTACAGGTCTTTTTTATATTCCTGTGTTAACTCACTTCAGGTCAGATTCTGCCATTTTTATTAATATTGTATAGTAACTTTTTTAATGCATAGAATCATAGAATTCTATAGAATTTTTTAATGCATAACCTCGCCAGAATAATCAAGATGGAACAAAGCTAAAATTTTCTTGAGAAAGGACTAAAAAATGGGAATTTCAATGATTTGTCAGAGATTAGAACCAAAGTTTCAGGTCACTTCTCACACGAAACTGACTATTTACATATTCAAAATAGCTGGCCACCAAAATTTGGGTTCTAATTTATTTTCATATAGTATTTGCCTTTGAGGAAAGAAAGGGTTTTTAAGTTGAGTGCTCAGCTCCAGAAATGAATGCTTTGTCTCAGTTTGAAAGCGGCTTGTAAGGCACTGAGGATCCAGAACTTGATTTTGATCTAAAATGTAGCAGACAGTGTAAATGCCCACAATATGTCTTGTCAAATCAACTTCTGTGTGAGTAGAAGCTGGAATCGATGTATGCAATGTATCTGAAACTAGAATCCTGCTCATGGAATTGAAATAATTACCAAAGGAACAAATTAATATTTTCTTTTATGGCTAGTAATAAAAGATATTTGTTTTGTTTGCCCTTTGTTGAGGTATTACCTGAAGACATTATGAATTCAAGACTAACTAAAGAACTTGAATTGCTCCGGTCTTTTACTTGCCTTCATTATAGCTCCCGTGATCTATAGCTTCATTTTATGTAGACCATATGCAGTTAAAAATAACTGGAGTTGCTGTATTTTATATACACTTTTGTAAGCATTTCCAACTGCAAAGGGATTTTTTTATAAATACAGAAAACCCCAACAAATTTTAAGTTTTCATTTCACCTCTTCCCTTTTTATTTTTTATAGAAATGCTACAAAGGGGAACTTTCGATAAGTATTACCAGCAAAGCCCAGGATTGCAACACGGTTAACTGCTGCAGAGTTTCTATTTAAGGTTACCTGGCATAGTCAGCTCAGCCAGATGTACTTCTATGATTGGCTAATCGGATTTGCTGACAATGTGCACTGCCTTAAAAAAAAAAAAAACAAAACCCAACAAAACCAGAAATTGCCTAGGTGACTTCTATCCAAATCACACATTCTTTTCGTTAAAATGAAATGTGAGCCTGAATTTAGCCTTTAATTACATTTCCTTCCCTACCTCCAACAAACAAATTTTTATAACATTTCCAATGAAGAAAGTCATATTTTGTGAATTACTTGCTTGGAAGCCTACCAGGAGCAAAAGTTATTTAGGAAATTTTCTATTATTTGTTTCAATCAAAGATTATTCTCCATGTTTCTGACTATTCTATAACATAAATTATCCTTTTCAAAGAGTTTTTTTTTAATAAGTTTGTCTTTATTTTAAAGATTTTATCTGACTTGTTATCTGGCAAATGGAAATGAAGCTTGTGAAGAAAGAAGCATAGCATACAAATAAAATCCATCACAGTGTTTGGGGGATATATAATAGAGCTCTTACAACATGTTAGGAACTTAAATCAACTCAAAATCTTATTTTTATAAGAATCTGTGCAGCACAAACTGTAATATAAATCAATAACAGAAAGAGAAGAGTTTTGTGTGTATTTGTAGACATAAAATAGTATTGCTTAAGCGAAGCATTAAAAATAAGTATTACTTAAATTATCTTCCCTAATAAGACATGTCTGTCATTTTTTTTCATTTAACATTGGCTCTGAGTAGACTGCATTGTTCTGTCAGGATTAAAATATGAAAAGCCTGTCCACATTTGAGCATGTGCTTAAACAAGCAAGATTAAGTATTAAATCTGAGTCCTCTGTACTTTGAGAAGCATTTTTACAAGTGGAAAGTTGTTCAGCTTAGTTCATCCATTTTCCAGAGCCTTTTAAACCTGCATAATATATTGAATGTCAAAACGCTATAAAATCTCTTTAACTTTTGATATCTATTTGTAGATAGCAATATAAATTCTGCCATAAATTCGAATAAGCAAATGACTTTATCTAAACAAAGATTTGGTGCGCAGCTATAATGTTACGATGACAGTGTTGGCTTCTTAAATCTAAAACCATGGGGCAAGATATTTATTTTTAACATGGTCAAGGCTTTGAAGTTATTGCCATTGGAAATCAATATTGGGTAGCTGCTAACAAAAATAGTATGGAATGCATCCTTTATACAAACAGCTGCAAATACATTATTGAATGTACAGACAGATACCGTGCTTATCTCCAGAGCTGGGCTTCGGTGCAGGAATCCACATATTTGTAGGCTTGGTATATAATATCAACATATATTAAAGCAATTTATTTTCTGTATCATCTGAGGGATCTTTATTTTCTAGTGCTGCATGATATGCTTGTGGCCTTTTTATGCTTCGTTTTTGTTGACTGTGGAACTTACTTGGCAAAAGCAATGGCAGAAAACTGGATTTGAGGTTGTCAATGTAGTTGAGCAAAATTTCAAGGTGTGCATGAAATATTTATGCCGCGAGAGTTTGCATGTTCACTTAAGCTAGCAGCGTGCTCACAGTAACATTTTTGAACAGTTGTGTTTAATCTATACTGTGAACAAAATCAGTAACATGTTAATCGTTACATTTTTTTAAAGAATGCACTAAATTATGACAAGTTTTGAATGGTCCGTGCACAGGAAAGGATATACAACCCGTGACCAAATCCTTAACTGAGCCTTGCACATCCTACACCCTTGAAAGTCATACATTAGACATCCTGCATGTTTCACAATCCTGTCTACCCTCTTTTACCAGGAAAGCAAGCCCTTTTGGTTTTAAAATCACTTAATGTGGCAAAAGTGCATAATAAAACAAAACAGAGTGAAGGAGGCTGGCAGGAAGCTCTTTATCCTTTCACAGAAACTGCCTGTTTGGCTGGGCAGCTGTGTTGCTGGAGAGCTTTAAACATTCTTACATGCAAAGGCTCTCTGGCTTCATTTTGGAGCAGACCAAAACCCTTTAGTTTTGGTGTTGCGGTGCCCGTAACTGTTGCATGCAGGTCAAATGCTGCATAGACGTTAAAACTGTGCTTCAAAGATCAGGATCTCTGATCCTGTTACCTTTGGGACGCTGCGCTCTCTCCAACCTGTAAAGCAAATAAGGCTTGAATGTCTTTGTTACTTAGAAATAAATCTTTTATGCCTTTTCTTTCTTATTTATCGTCTTTTTGCCCCGCTCTGCCAATTTGTACCCCACCTCCACATGCTTTTTTTTCCAGACAACAAACAGGAAAACCACAAGCCTTCATCAGCAAGCTGTGCTTTCTTCTCAAAAGCCAAGACGCTGAAGCTCAGCATACAAATCACATGCTTGCGCCTTCACTACTCACAAACCACCCTGTACCTCACTTCTGAGAATTATTAAGCTTAGTAGGTTAAAAATAAATGCTTTGTTGAGGAGGGGTTTGTGTGTGTGCTACCTCAGGATGCACTGCATGTTGGTGCGGCCAGGAGGAGAAAGAGTCCTGGGGTAGAGATTTAGAGAAAAGAGAGGGAATATTTAGTGAATATTGAGAGACTATAATTATTTAGGGAATAGCATGCAACAGTTACCTCGCACACAGTTGTGCAGATGCCTCAGAGGAGTTTATTACAAAATAGATTGTATTACAAATTGGCAGGGTGGACCGTTCACCATCACCCAAATAGCTGGGAGTACGTTTCCATCAGTATTTTCTTGGCCAGAGTGATTTCTGGTTCCTACAGGTACTTGTAGGGCTGACTTCTTGTCATACCTGGCAATTGTCTTCAGTGCTGTTGTTAATCAGATGTTGAGGGAAGATGCAGTGTGAGGATAAGGCCACACAACGAGCCACTGCCTTGGCCAAAAATAAAGTGTGAGAGCCTGTTTTTTTTCTGTCCTCTGCTTAAACTTCTATTTGTAAATTATTCTTGTTTTCCTTCTTTTGGCCAGAATTCATCCTTGTACACTGTGAGAAGAACTGATCGTAGCTTAACATATGTAGAAAAAAAAAAGAATTAAAATGGAAATCCCATTCAAAGCCTTGGGGCTTGAGCATGGCACGCCTGCCAGAAATCAGCTTCTGGAATATAGAAGCAGCTCAAGAGTCTGCTTGGAGACGGTGGGGTGTGTCTGTGCCATTGAGCCTATTTGGCCTGTCTTGCATGGTAGTCCTGGTGCTGCCCGCACCTACCTCACATATGGCATCTACACCCCGTTCATCCCAGTATTTTCTGGTGAGGGAACTTCCTGAGGAACTAATCCACTTAGGACTGGTGCCAAGCTGCTCTGTGCACCTTGTTGCCCCCCACCCTGCAGGTACGTGCCACTACAGGGCATGGTGGTGGGCTATACCAATGCTGCAGGATATTCTTGCTGAGCTTGAGTGGCACAATCTGCTTTTCTCCTGAGCATGGCCAAATACTAGCTACAAAAGGCCAGACAAAGCCATTCTTTCAATTTGTTCTTGATGTTTTCCATATTCTGTTACGGCACATTATCTTTCTTCTCCTGTGTTTAGGGAATATGACTGTGCCTGGCTCCTGCTACAAGAGCTGGGTAATGGAGAAGTTTCATCACCTCTCCCCAAACTACATAACCAGGCAGGACCCATGCTCAATCTTTGTCCTGTCAACATGAAATACATACTGTTATGATTATAACATGAAGACGGGGATCCTGTTTTATCTCAGAGTAGAAAGGTTTACAAAGGGTTAAAATAATCTAACCTCTTTTTTTTCTTTCTTTCTTTTTTTGTGTGTTCACAATGGCAAATGTTATTTATGTTAAAGGGAAAACCAGCATCGTTTCACCAGATCGAGCTCACTTCTCTTTGCCAGCTAAAACACAAAGCAGAGTTACAGGGTTTTCGGTACCTGCAAAACAATCTGAACACAGCGTTCTGTCATCCTTTGAAATGGCAAATGGAAGTCATTTAAACCAGATGAGTGACTGAACGGGGAATTACTGCACCTACAGCACAGGATATACAGTACTATGCACCTATTTCAAGAGAACTAGAGTGGGTGGCCGGAAGAAAGGAACTTTTTTCCTCATTTAACCTGTAATTTGACAACATCTGCAAAGAATTATCCCTAGTACTGGCATTGTAATTGTTGTATCTGACATCAATCACTGGGTAGGGGAGTTTGCTTTAAATAGATGTTAGCTGCATTACAGTTTCAAAACATGAAAGCAAAAAAATGAAAGGAACAAAATATGTAAATTAGTATAGAAATTAATTACTGGAAACTTTGACACTAATTTATTGTTTAAATAAGAGATGTAGCTGGCCAGTGTTTGGGTTTGACCCCTCATGCTTTGGCAAGTGTTAGAAAACAGAGGCCACTTTATTCCAATTTATAAAAATTGTAACCTCTTTCTTCAAGTCTTTATTAACACACAAAAGAAGAGAGGGATTAGGCTAACTACTATTTTACACTGGAAGGACAGCAAGTAGGAAAAGTTCCATAAAGTGTACGTCTTTAAAACAAAGTCCTTCCTTGCCAGCTCTTTCCGTGGGATTTCTGCCTTTGACTTCATCAGAAATATGATAACAAGGAACAAACTATGCACGTTTTTGGAAAGCAAAAATTCTAATTCCAAGCATGCTCCAGATTTCCTATAGCAGCTCAGCAGCTACAGGAGTAAATTCATATTCACAAGTTATCAAATTTCCAGTATGCGTCCAATTTTGTACTGGGTTTTGATTCATATTTGTGGCTACATGCAAATCAGATCCAGTAGTTGTTTCTCAGAAATGTCATGGAAAAGGAAATCATTGGGTGCACTGGTATTCACAGCCAAATACAGCGCACAGTACCACTATCCAGTTTGGGAGCCAGATAAATGATTATGATGGTCATGGGAATTGCACTTAACATGGGATAATGTTTTAGCGAAGAATAGCCTTACACTAAGTGTCTCAAATAACCACCACGCAATATATATATGCACACACACGTATATGTATAAATGCGTTCAGCCTGAAATATTACACCATATTTTTAGGAGAAGTTATGCAGAAAGGTATTTTCTCTTCCTTTATTTTTTTTTTGTCTTTTCTTTTTTTCTCTGGTTCTCTGTTTTCCTCTCTTTCTCTTTTTGGGACATTACAGGGAAGGCAATGATATGGATTTCCTGGGTCCTTTTCTTCAAACTCTAGCTTCTTATTTTACCCACCTGAATACTTTGCTGTGGGTAAGCTTCCCAGCTGTGCTTCACATTTGGGTATTTACAGGATAGGGGACCTCTTGCTCATAAGGAACCCATCATCTTCAACAGGACATCCCCATAAAACTATTTACATGCATACGTGGAGTCAAGATGTCTTAATGATGGTCCTTTTTGTACCATCTCATCACCTGTAGTTTAATATCTTTCACTACTGTAAAGATGAAATCTTATTTCCATATATATTTGGCACTACCTATACACCCAACAATTTTGAATATTGATTAATAGGGGTATATTATTGCATAACAGGAGTATATTACTGCTTTAAAGTCAATCCTTACAGATTTCTTTCTTTTCTTCTATAACTCCATAAAATCCCCCCAAAATGATCCAGCTGAGGAGGTTAGAAGGGCACAGCTCTGGCACAGCAAATGGATCTCATAGCCGTCACATTTCATAGGTGGTCTTTTGAATGTGTTTTAATTAAATCGTGTCGTAAAATGCTGGTATTCAGGGTGAGAAGGAACTCATAAAATGCTACTCCTCTATGCTAGGTAATGTTTGCCTTACTGTTCATCTTGGGCTTAGGATTTTACTGCTCAGTTTTTTTATGAAATCTTTAGCTTCCACCAAAAAACAAGCCTTATAATCCTATATTGAACCCAAAAGATGGCTCTCTATCTGTGCCAAAGTGCTTGGAGGTGATGGGCATGTGAAGGCTGTATCATGTTTTGCAGTTGATGTCCTCCTTGCCTGTCGTGCTTGTCCAGGTATTAGCCCTTAAAAAAACCCATGGCAATGACAAAAACCTCTTTCTGGAGTTAGTTGGTTGTTTATCATGCAAACACTGAGAAATTGCTTTGTGAAGAGCAGATCTGATCCTGGCATCCAACCCAAAGAGGAGCAGAAGTTAGTGGCCTTGCATGAATGGCGCTTGGGAGCCACTTGAACAAGGCTTACCTGAAAAATTAAAATTAAACTACTTTTTGTCTTGTAGTATCTGCCTGAGGAGTACACTACCCTGGCTGCTTGTGGGCTGGTTTTTTTTGTAGCTCTGGGCTTTGGCAGTATAAACTAGTTTTCTAGTTTAAGTTAAGCAAACATCTTTATTTGCCTAATAACATTTTCTCTTATTTGATTTCTTTCCTGAGGTGCAAGATAACAAGCCTGTATGTGTATAAATGCCATGTATATGGGGGGAAATGACTACATTATGCTGTTCAGCAGTAAGTCTGTCTACTTATTTTGATGTTTTGTGGTAGTTCGTTAGTAAAGCTCGACTAAGTTGACATGTACTGTGACCAGTGTCAGCCCTTATGTCATGTTTTCATAGAGACCAGGCCGGCTGTGTCTCTGGTAGTAAAAGATGTGTTTTCATTATAGGGCTAAAAGGACTTTGGATAAGAGAGGGCAGCTTGAGGCTGTGTTGTCTGCTTAAAGCCTCCCAGGAGTAGGGTGGGGGTGAGAACCTAATGGGAACACATCAGAAGGGTGAAGGTAATAGCCAGGATGTTTGGCAGAGCTAATCTACCATATCTTTGAAAACACGGGTACTTGGAGACCTGTGGGCATCCAGATGCTGGCAGCTGCATAGAAGATGTTTAAGAGGACTTATTTATGCCCAAATCCAATTTATCTGCTCTGGAAAACTTTATGCCCTGCTGTTCTCAGAGCATCTGGAAACTTGACCACCTTCTAGCATTTTTATGCATAGGAGAGTGGTAGCCAGGAAGGGACAAGCAGTTTTGTCCAGAGACCCCAGGGACGGCACAAGGTTCACCTGAGCCTCTGAGCAGATGTTACTGTCCTTGTCATTGCATCTTCTTCAGGGGAAGATCCTTCCCTGTGACTGCCAGTGCCGGTGTACACGTATTTTTCATGTGGCCTTAAACTTTTGAAGAACACGGTTCCGTGTATAGCCCGACTGTAGTGCCAATAAGTCATTTATTTTCTATACTGTTATCATAATTCATAAAAATTTTCTCCCTCCCCAGGGAATGTTTTATCATCTGATAAGGGGCAATAGCAAACCAAAAATACAAGGCCTTAAATAAATGATAAATACAGTATGACATAAGCTATAAAACATAAAAAGATGAGAGGGTATAGTACATGCCAAGGATGGCTGAGGATCAATTTAAACTAAATGTTTTCTGTTAACATGAGGATTTTTGTAAACTGGAGAAGATGAGAGGGAAGAAAAGAACAGTTTATGGAGTAATGCGTGGGAGGCATGCGGTGTTAAAACAGCTAAGGCTGGGGCATGTTTGTTCTACTGTCTCAGGAGTAGTTTGTCCCATCCTTACTCTCTTTCTGGCAAGCTTACTGATGCCTTTTGTTGGACATATTTGAAAGTTGAGGTCTGATGTATCTGTATTTCCTTTTTTGGATGAACTTGGAAATGGAAAGCATTATTCAGTGAATTAAGCATCCACCTGACATGGCCTCACGGATTAAATCTGTCTACTCACATCCCTGTCTAGTGCCCACGTCAATGCTTTGGTGAATTTATTTTCCATCTCCCTTTCCCATGGGGTGCTCACCTTCTTGGGCTGGTCTGACAGCACCATCGTTACTCACGGCATTGAGCAATATCTGTCTGACTCCTCGAGGAACCTCATCTTTTGGCAACAGCCTCTCCACGGATGGCGGTGCCGCACGTCGCAGGGGAGGTAGAACCTGGCCATTTATCGCTCAGGATTTTCCAACGCTTCATCATCATGCTTTAGGCTCGCGGTCCACTCCCACCCCCAAATAAAATCCATTTTCTGATCCATGACCTCATTCCGCATATAATATTTCAGCCCAGCTGCATGATTGGGTCTTGTATTTACAAAACTGTAATTTCCCTGCCAGCTCAGCGCCTTGCTCAATTTTTTTCTTATTTTTTTTCGGGCTCATCACTACTTTGGCTACCTACACGGATACAGTGAGGCATATCATGAAGGCGCAGACTTTGAGCCAGGAGAAGCAATCATACAACCTCTGCGAGGCCGATTCTCCAAAGCTTCCCAGTGGGGAGCACAGATCACTAATCATTGCGAGTCTATTTATGAGTTCGGAGAGCTTTCCAGCTTCTAAAAACTTGCTGAGTTTATTTCAGGTACGTGTATTTCCAGGGCCATAAATGTTTAGTTTTAACGTAGCTGCATCAGAGGAGAAAGTGAAAATACTGCCGGGTAAACAGAGAGCAGTACTTCAGCTCCGCATCTCGCCTTTTAAGTGAGTGCATGGGCACATGACGAGTGAGCGATTCATAGATATATAGCCCACCTAGGTAAAGCACTTTCAAATGTACTTCATTTATTTATTCTAGGCCATTTTTGGCCCAAAATCACCAAAAATTATTGTCTCTAGTTTCATTCTGCCCTTTTGAAATTGTCCAGATTTTGCGCTAAGAGTCTAAAGCCACAGCAAAGAAGCAGGCCAAGAGGGAAAGCTTTTGAAGAGTTCCCACAGCTGTGAAAACACGGGCCTCAGGCTGTGTGTAGAGTTACTTCAAACAGCTGCTTCAGGTGACTAAACACCTTGAGTCTCATTCATCAAGTGTTGTTTATACTGGCTGACAGACCAGACTTGGAGAATTAACTCTGAGAAAAAAAGATGTACTACATACCAAGTATGGGAAAGGAACTCGGTTCCCTAAGTAAGAAAGAAAGGGGAAAGGAGGGTAAAAGAAAAAGGAGGTGAGGGAGGGAAGAGTCCCTTTAAAATAAAACAGATGAGGGCTAAATTTATTTCAACTTAATAGGCCTTTTGATGCCCTTCGCATGTTTAAAATCCGAGGCAAAACCGTATCGATGATTTGCCACTTCGTAATCATGCAAATAAAAGTGATTTGAATGATCCCCTGTACGTTGGCAGAAAACCCAGCTAACATGGTGTAAAATCTCACTGTTAATTAATAGCCTGGAATAACCTATTAATATAAGAGCCTTTTTCTTAACCATCCCGAACACAGAATATCAGGAACAAAATGCCCAACGCTGCCGCCTCCCTGCTCCCATTTAGCGTCAGATTGAGCAGATTCCACCCGTAGTTTTGGTACAGGACTTAACGCTCAGCTTGAGATAATGTTCTTTCATCTCCTATCTATATGAGAAGGTGACATGATAAGATATTTGCAATCGTGTAACTGCTTTGCATGGATCAAAAGAGGAATGAAAGAAAATGACACGAGTCAGTGTCAAGTGTAGTGCTACTAGTTAAGTAAGCTTTAAATATTGAAGGGGATTTTTAATATTTCCTTTTAATCTTGAAATCTGTCACTCGGTGATTTTTTTTTTCTAACATCAGAGTTGTTACTAACAACATTTTCCATGGTTTCATTCAGTCCAAGTGCAAAAACCCACCCCATCTCAGTCACGGCAAATGTTGTAATTTCTACTGGCAATTTCTCATCCACAACCCGGGAAGATTACAAAGAAAAGGACATGTTTTTCAGGCGCTGGGTTACTGTTGGGATCCTGATGTTTGAACACTGGCACTAGAACATGGGCCAACAGTGTGATTTTACTGGTTTTCTTGTTGTTTTTTCTTAACAAGCAGTCAGACTGCGAGGGTGAATATTCCTTATGAGACAAAAATAGTGTTCAAAGGAAGAATTTAGCAGTAGAATATTATTTTAAAAGAAGAATGTTTCAGAGGCTGTTTCCCTGACAAACTCAGTAAATAGTTTGGCAGATACTTAAGCTGTTGGATTTGCATATGCATATATAGGCGCTGAAGAAAAATACCAGGTGGTTTACTTCTTAGCACTTCTGAATAACAGAAAGTGGATGGCAGTAGATTTGCATCTTGCTCTCTGGGAAAAAAAAAGTTTCTCTGAAAAAAAGGGTTGTAGAAAAATAGAAGAGTAGCAGGCTGAAAGTTGTATGTGAGTAATATTGCTGAGCCAGATTCTCCTTTTACTTAGGGTGAGGTATGTTGTTCGCAGAGAAGGATCTCCCCATTGGTTTTGACCTAGGCTGGAAGAGGCAAACTTAATTGGATTAAAAAGCTCCTAAGTAATCTAGTGTGTATCCAAAATAAGAAGATCAGATGACTGCAATAATATCTTATTCTTTTCATTTTTGAAACAATGATATCACCGGAAAGGATTAAAAATTAAGTTGTTTGTGTCCCTGGCTGACATGGTTTGGGACATTTTCCCACATCAGTTATAGTACAGTGATATCGGCCTTCTAGCTGATTAGACAAGAATTTAGGAATGCTTCACCTGAGAATTGAAAAAAACATGGGAAGTGCAAGGCTGTTTCAATGACAGCAAGGACATGACTTGGACAACGCGGTCTATTTGAAAACAACCAGCTGCAGGCGGGTAGGGTTGGTTGGAGACCTTGATAGTGAAGGAGTTAAGCTCCATTCCTTTCAAAGGTGAGGAGGGTTCCGTGTTCCCTCACTGTCCTAGTTCCCAGCGTGGTGGCAACAGCAAGCAGCAGGGGGGTCTTCATGCATCCACCCTGCTCCGTGTTTGCACCTCACACAAGAGGCTGCGTGCTAGCTGAGGGCATTTGGGCACAACTACAACTTAAATCGGAGATTATAATATAGCCGTGGTTGTACTCAAAACTTATCAGATGAATAGTGGTTCTTTTTCAAAGGCTTCAGGGGAAATAATATAGATTTGTAATGTTTATTTTCAATAAATTATTTTCAATAACTTATTTTTTTGAGTAAAAAAAAATAATATTTGTTTTGCTCATATTTTTGTATTGCACAGCCACCTTTAACATGGAAAGGCTGGCTCTATGCAAGCCTTGGCAAACTCATCTCACGTTAAAATACGATGGTCTTACAACTTTTAATCAAAGTGGGCGTTATGCCCATTTGGGGCACAGGGTTGCTGTGCGTGTGGCCTCACCACCTCCACCAGGACCACTTCATTTTCTGGTGCCTTAGTGAATCTCTCATTAAACACGCCCACATGCTGGAGGACTTGTGATCCCAAGCTTCAGGAAAAGGGCAGGCAGGGTGATGTGTTGCCCAGGTGCCACTGTTTTATTAGGTGAGTGCCTCTCTCCCTCCTTCCCATCAGGGCTGCTCTCCCTGCCAGGTTTCGAGTGCTGCCACCCTGTCTCTTCATCCGGACGGGGCTGCCAGGAGCCACTTAACATTTCTATCCCTTGCTGGGAGTTGAACACTCTCCAGGTCCCTTGATTTCTCCTCTCTCCTCCTACTTCCAGGCTGATTTGTTTTTTTCTTTTTGTACCCTCTCGCTCTGATAATGGAAGGATTTTTTTGTTTCCTTAATTAAACCTCAAATTTCCCCGGAAAAGCAAGGGTGCCTTCAAGGCTCACAAATATTCTGTTTGCTCTATTTTGCTGCTGCTGCTAATTGTATTTGTGCCTTTTCTGTGAATCTGAGCCACAACATTTACCTAAAAAAAGTATAATCTGCCCACTGGAGTGACATTAAAAGAAACTGATGATAATAAGAATCACCATTAGTAGCAACTGGGTAAATACGGTATTTTATAGATTGGGGCTCCGCGTTTTGCAAGGGACCTGAGAAATAATCAGATATCTCCTCTTTAGACAGCTCTGAGGACAAATAAAAGGTAACAATAATCTGAAAGATAGTAAATAATCACCCTGGAGGTATAAATGAGCCCATCTCCTTTATTAACATCACAAGACTCCTGGCATCAGTTTATAGCAGAGCAGATCAACTTCAGTGAGATGTTTGCCGTGTTTCATTAGGCTGAGCTTGGTCCAGTGGTTAAACAAAGAAAACACCGTAATAAATTATCTAGACTATACCTGGGCTCACGAGAGGCCGCGTTAAGCTTTCACAGCTTGGTATTTTTTTCATGTAATTTCTAATTTATTTTGTACTTTAAAAGTTTGTTTTGGCTGGGATGGAAATTTAATTTGTTCTTCAAAGAAACATAACAATGGAAATACAAAGAGGAGGCTTTTGTTCTCTCCCTAGGAGTTCTGAAAGGTAATAATTATGAAATGATAAGATTCTAAATGAAAATGTCACTTGCAAAGGTTGAGGTTGAAAACAGCGTAGGCCTATGTAAAGCGAGAAAAGTCACATTTGATTCATGAACATAAACAGAACCAGAATGATTTAATTTTAAATCATCTGATGATTTATTGTATAAATATTTTACAATTTTGAAAGGAAATTCTTCAAAGCATGGATGTCTGTGAGAACACAATGCAGCTTTGGAAAAATAGTACTCTTGTATTATTAATAATAATAGTAGTACTAGATAGATTAATAAAATATCATAAACAGAGACTAGAAAAATAGTTATTTATATAAATTCTAAAACCTGCTATTCGACAATACCCTAAATCATATGTAGGTGTAAAGTTTTAAATTGTCTCTGTGCTCAATATTGTTATGCTGATCAGCATATCAATGGCCCTGTTTCTCTAGCCTTTTTTTCCCTTACTCAATGACTGTATTATGCATTGAGGTTTAAAACAAATATATTCCTTCAAATTTAGCTTTACACACTCTATTTCCTGATTTATCTGGAGGAGTTTAACCTCTTCTACTTTACTACCTAGCTGCTTTTTTTTCTCCTGGTTTTATTAATGAATGTTGTAGATGTTTCTGTAAAGAGGGATTCATGGATACTTAATAAAGATGGGTTTGCATACATATTACTTGTCTCCTTCTGTACAGCTCAATCAGGCAAACTCTGTCTGCTTGAGCACTATATGCTGATGGAGCTTTCCCATGAATAATATATGTTGGGTTTTCCCTCTAAATACAAGAGTACATTTTACAATTAAAACGCAGTTTCAGCATTGGAGTTAGTATGAGACAGATTTTGCTGCCCAGGAAAATGACCTGATGATTCTCACGCTGAGCATCTCCTGCTTGCAGTGACATAGTTCTCCCACACAAGTATTAAGAATTTTTGCTCAGAAAAGTTTCAAAAGAGGGTATGTTACTCAGGGATGTGAAGTTGGATGTGAAGGAGGAACGGATGTAGTGGCCTGTATTTCCTTGCTGACAAAAAAATATCTCTGCGCTGATTGCTATCTACATCTCATTTCAATTTTCCCTTTGAAGAGGGTTAGGCAATATTATTAACTCCTCCTTGCTTGTTTTACTTCTTCTGAAGTCTGGATGAAGCTGGTGAGCAAGCTTTCCTCCCAGTATTGCAGCTTTTTTCTTGGCCCACATATCTATTTTGTCATTTGATGTTGTGTTTTCAGTGAGGTAGAAGAACCCATCCTCCTTCTTGAACTGTTCTTGAGTTAAGGTTATGTAAGATTTAGTTTGGGTTGAAAGTTATCTTTTTCCGTACCCAGTTAGATGTCCTGGGATGCTAATTTTGAGTGGACAAAGGAGGTTTCAGTTTCTGCTCCCAGGCTGGCTGGATAAACCTGTTTAGAATAAGTTATCTCGATACCAGTTCCTGGTGGGAGCTTTGTTAGTTCCAAACCCTTTTCCTGGGAATGAGGATGCATTTAAAAATAGTTGTAAAAGAATTTTGAGTATGAGACCAAAAACGTTGTGCAGCTAAAGATGTTAATATTTGTGAGGTTCATAAACCACTTTTTCCAGCATTTGTGCAGCTCTACCTTGGCTATGGCTAGGAGACCAAAGGATAACTCCTACCTGGTCATGAGAGGGAAGAGGGCAAACTGTCCCCCCTACTGAGGGAAACTTTCTGAATATCCACAATTACTTTGTTCAGGAATGCTTATGTTTATGTGCAGGTACGGAGAGGTTTTTCAGTAACCCAACTTTAATGGAAGCTATAACTGGTTTCATGCCTTTGTTCTGATCTTTTCTCTTATACTGAAGAGTGGCAGAGTTTCACAAAAACAATGAAGGTGCCAATGTTGCATCACTGTAGTAGTTAGAAGAGGGAACTTTATCTAAACTGTATGTAATTCTGCTTTGTGGGATGATGGGTGTTGATTAGATTCTTATTTCAACCATCTCATATGGTATGGTTCTTACTTGAAATGAACAAACCCACTTATGATTACCTGAACTAGATCCATCTCTTGTTTTTTCAGATAATTTTGCCAAAACAAAAGGCAGCACTCATTTGAATAATCAAATAAAAAATGCTTTAACAGCATTTTGTACTCCTTGTGCAGTGTTAATTTAGAAAATTTAGTAGCCTTGCAGTGGACTGACAACAAACGACTGCTGGTAAAGTAGGAATTAAGGGTGGGGGGAGTTAATATTCACATTTTAAGTTGCCGCCTTATTCAACTTTTGAAAAACCTATTTAGACTTAGTTTTAGCAGGCTGTCTATCTTTGCATCCATAAGGTGCGCAATCTCTCGTTGAACACAGGTCAAAACATTGCTGATGCTTAAAGCTCCTTTTCCCCTGGAAGCAGGTACAATAGCAAGACTTCTATTAAAATGGTGGACTTTACACTATGGGATATCACTGTTATTCCCAGTTTGAATTTAAAAATATTAAAGAAAACCTACATAGCTTTTAGAATTATTCTTAGTTGTATTGCACTTACTTTAGACCATTGTTTATATGGGTTAGTGGCAAGTTAACAGTCATTTGATTCATTAAAGCATAGAATCATAGAATAACCAGGTTGGAAGAGACCCACTGGATCATCGAGTCCAATCATTCCTATCAAACACTAAACCATTCTCCTTAGCACCTCGTCCACCTGTGCCTTAAACACCTCCAGGGAAGGTGACTCAACCACCTCCCTGGGCAGCCTGTTGGTGCAGAGGAATTTCCTTCTAAAATAAAGGCTTGTGGTAGGAGACCGGGAACATACTTTTCTCTTGCAGTTTGAGCAGTGGAACCTAAAAATACCCACAAGACTTTTTGATGGGTCAGGTTGTCAGTCTTTCAGGAAAATAACCCCAGAATGACCTCAGCTGAAGGGACCCACAAGGATCATCGAGTCCAAATCCTGTCCCTGCACAGGACAACCCCAACATTCATACCATGTCTGAGGGCATTGTCTTAAAAAACCGGAAGAAATGTCTTAGAGTGGACTAGAATTCTTATAAGATTTTTTTCATCTGTTTTATAGAAGAAGAGAAAAATCTAGAAACCTGCAGCAGGTCAGTAGAAGAATTTCTTATTGACACCACTGCAGATTATAGAAGTGGAAGCTTTTATGTGGGCTGTAGGAAATATTTCTGTAAGGAAAAGAATGACCTCACATTCAGAAGTGGTCATTATAAGTCTAAAGTATTTGGCACATCTATATACTTCAATAAGAGTGTTCTTACATGTGAAGAGTAAATAAATATTTGGGGGCGAGGGGGGGAATCTTTACAAAAAAAAAGATGATAAATCAAACATGTAGGTGTTGCATTTTTATGTTGGTCTTAAAACAAGCCCAAGGCACTCTCCCACACTTTTTTTTTCAACATTATCTCCACCTGTAAAAATAAAACATGTCTTCTGATTACTGCACTTTCTATTATCTCATGTCTGTATCTAATTTATTTGCTATCCAGCCTTACTTTTCCTGTGTTAAAGGGTTCTCTCTTTTTGTAATGCAATCCAAGGTTGTGATTTAGTAGGTGAACATGCCCCCAGCCCTCCCGAATTTTCTTTTCTTACTGGAAAAAGTTTTAAGTTGTAAAACTTTTCAGAATGGGATGTGTGACAAACTAGAAAAGGAGTTTACATATAAATGTTGCTTTTCCTGAATTTTCATAAAGGGTAAGAAAAAATTGCTGCTTTAGAAATACACAATTTGAAAAGCCAAGAGAGTAAAATAACCTTTAGTACTCTTCAAAACATAATATCCCCACAATGATTTCTAAAATATTAATGCATTTAGAATGTGAAGTTACTCATCTTTTTTTGTATATGTTATCAAAGTTATTTGGACTCTCTATGTTAATAGCTAAACTCATATATAGATGTAAAAAAAAAAAGAATATTAGAATGCACATAGAAAATTATCAATTAGATTAGGAGAATTTTTTCCACAACACAAGTTGTAAGGTGTGAAAAATGGATAAACCCAATTTTATCCATTATTTCATGATTTTCTTGCATGTGTGTATTCATTATATAGAGTTAAAAGTACGGGCTTTCATAACTAGCAGGAGATCGTAGGCTTCAATGAGTTTCTTTGGTAAAAAGCTCGCTGCAGGTCTTGTTTTAAGACCTTTGTGGTGTTACAGCCAGATGCAATATTCATCCCTTGAAGTTCACGTCTATGGGAGCCTTTCCATTGTTTTCAATGCGTATTGGAGCAGGGCCTTATTATTCTTCTAAGGCACAGTCTGCTTTGTTGTGATCCAAAAAACATGCGATTATCAGGACAGAGGAGATAGTGTTTGTGAGTGAGTGATTTATGGTTTGCTTGTTTCTGTTGTCTGCAGAGCACAGGTTTACTACAAGATGAACTCTGATTTCAGGAAATTGCCCACGTTGTCAGCAAATTTGCTTGTCCTTCTTTAGCATTATGAACAGCCCATTTTTCATGTTTTTAGAAATATTTTAATGCTGGACTTTGATATATTATTACCACATGGCCATATCACAATAAACTTTCCGCTGCACACAGACAGACTTAAAGATTCCTAAAAAAAATAGTATCAAAGGAGCAATACCCTTGGGTCCCTGCAGAGATCCAAAGGAAAACCTCTCCCTAGAGCTGGCTCAGTTTTACTTTTCCCATAGATAATCACAGTACACAGGAGTCAGAGGTTCCAGTCTCAAATTTACCCTGATGAATGAGGAATTTTGGGAAAAGCAACACACAGGATGGATAGTGAGAGAAGGAAAGTTTTAAGGGAAGAAGGGCTGAGCAGCACAAAAGCAGGAAATCAAAAATATCAAAAAAGCTCAAAACTGTTAATGTGCCCTTATATAAATGTAATTAATATTAAAATCAAGGGGGAGTTTTGAGTATGGAAAAGCTAAACAAGTCCCCAGTTTGTTCCATGAAAACACACATCAGAGGAACTGCCTTTAGGGTCTGCCGTGTTTCGTGGGATTTTTTAATTATCTAAAGGGAAATTATGGACCTGTCCTTGAGAAGAAGGCACGAGTTTATTATCTCCCTTAGCAAGAGGAATGGAAATGTACCTTTCCTGCAAATCTTGTTTAAGCAGATGGAAGTAGTGGAAGGGCTGAGTAAGATTCTCCAAGACTGGAAGAGTTCTGAGCTAAGGCTGAAGGCTAAGTGTGTAGTTTGGGAAACACAATGTGATATTGGATGTGTTTTGTTGTTTTTTTTTTCTCCCCCTCAAAGTCCTTGTAAAGAGCAGAATGTTGATTATAGGAACTGTTTTGTATCTATGCCGAGAAAAGAGTTGTGTTAAGAGTCGAGATAAGGCTAGCTAGTTGTATTTGAACTTTCTTTTCTGTCCAATCAAACTATCAGCCTGAGGATCTGTAAGGAAATAATTTTCAAAAAAACCTCCACATTATTTTTTATCAGGCTTGAAATTCCTCTCTTTGAGGCTAGTCAAGTACTGGAAGAGGGACCCAGTCGGGTTGCTGGGAAAAAATTATTCTTGGAGGTGTTCCAAACCCAGTTGCAGAAGGCCCTGGACAACTCTCTCTGACTCTGAGATTGGCCCTTCTTTGAGCAGGGATTGGATCAGGTGGCTGTGGATGTGCCTCACAAACTTAGTTTTTCTGTGATTCTATGGCAAAGGAGCAATGCCTAAACCAGACATACGTAGCTGAAGTTTGTGTTGGTCTTTTACAGCGTTTATTGACTTCAAGCACGTATTTGAGAAGGAAAGTGGACTAAAAATTATTTTTCCTTTGAAACTAGCTATTTTCTATCTATTAAACACAAATATTACTCACCTCTTCTTCTGAAAACCGAAAGCACGTTCAGCAATTGTAAATTAACCTCATAGAAGTGCTTTGTATTAAAGCATTTTGTTTACTGCTCTGGCACCATAAAATATTGAAGCGCAGCAGAGAACCACTGAGTCAAAAGAAATTAACACAATATGTTGAAATAATGAAAATATCACTGGAATCAAAAAGGATCTCAGTATCTCCCATAGCCTGCAGTGTGGAAGTTTATAAATGCCATTGAGCAGGTCGGCCGTGAAGCAATCCTGCTTAATAGCTCTCGGTTGCAAAGGTAGCACTCACCTCTCCAGAGTGGGCAAAGCCTCCCTGCAGCATCAGATCCTTTGGTTTTTGCAGCTCTGATGGGTTTTTCTTCAAGCCTGTGTCAAGCTCTCCAAATCTGCCACTATGGGTTGAATATCCAAGAAGGCAAAAAGAATCTTTTTCTAATTTTATAAAAGATGGAGGCTTAATCTAGTCACTTTAAGTGATGAGGCTGAAGTAGCTCTGCTGATTTTTTGATGGAGGGAAGGATAATGAGACCTTTCTTTTTATATTCCTCTAATTCTTTCTGAAAGCTTGAGCTTCCCCTTACAAATTTAAGATTGCTTCTGGAAACTAATTTTAAGCTTTCCACTTGCCTGAAAAAACTGTACCTAGAATCATTTTTACCACAACTTTGTACCTTGTAGCTTCTCAGCTCTTGAGTTTTTCCATTTGGGAGAAATCAAGAGATCACATTTTGGCAATTATTATTTCCTCGTAACTATAAAGCCTCATCCACCACATTTTATAGTCTCATGTAACGGGGATAAGCTCAAATGAGCTCACTGCATTAGTATTTTTAGACCTGAAACACATATTTTGCCCTGTTTCTTTGGTGATATGAAGCAAATTTACTTTATAGTGATAAGAGTCTCACCTTTCCCTGTGTTCCTTCATTAAGGGGTAGAATATTTGTTTTGAAACATGTAACAAAAAAACCTGCATGGATTTCCAGGACAAATGACATTATTGCTTTAGCTTTACAATATATTTTGAGGTTGAAATATAGTAAGTGAGCAGAAGAAAAGGTTTTGTTTATAGCCACCCAACTAGAATTGATGTATTCTTCTAACTTACTGGTATCACTTACACTTGCAAATGGGCAGCTCACCAAAGTAACATTTCTTGTGAGGTTCTGGATATTTTTCCTCCAGGTTGTAAATGGAAGCTTCTGATTTCTTTTGATTTCTTTGCACTTTGGGTTCTGTTTCTTGCTAGTAAATCATAAGTGACCAAATCCCCCAAACCCCTAGATGTCCCTGGGCTGTTGGAAAAGAGCTGTTTTGAGTTTGGTTGTGAAACAGAGGAAGGTTCAGGAGATTAGAGCCTGTTGTTTTATTGGAATCGTTCAACCTCAAGAACTCCAATAGGCTATAATTTGTACCTGGCATAAACAGGAACATTGTTACCCTGCCTTCTCCCTAGGAGCCAGCCCACTGCTTTCTGCAAGCAAGGATGAGTTAGGCAGAGGCTTTAGGACATTTGTTTTTTTAATAATTCTCCCTTTCAATCTTTATTGTAGGCTTGGTAGTCTACCTTTATTTGCATTTAGCTGTGTTTGCCATCTACTTGCTACTTAAAAGATCTAAATCTTCCTGTGCTATGCCGGAGTTGTTGATCCTGCTGCATGGATTAGCCCTTTAAAGTGTGTTCTTGGCTGTGCAGGTTTGCGTATCGGTTCACGCATCGTATCCATTTCTCTAATGTTAGGAACACCACCCATTGACAGCAGGCCCCATCAACAAGTACAGTCAGAAAATGGCCAGGAATGTCAAATATTTATCCCTTTTAAAAAATTTAATATGTTCTCCTGGGGCCTGATTACAGAATTTTTTAATGCTTACAAATTTCTTCAGTGCAACAGTACTAGTTTGTTTCCAAGGAAACAAATGTACTTATACTGCACTGCACACATTCTTAATCATTAAATTCTATAATCTCTCTGGCTCGTTCTTTCTTTTTTTTGTCTCTTTCCCCCCTCTCTCTTTGAATGGGTAACTTCTAAAAATTGTTTGGTTTTTTTTTGTTTTTTTTTTTTTTTCTCTGGAGTCCCCAGGTGCAATTTAACTGCAGGTAAATTTTCAAATATGTTCTCAACAAAGGATTGTTTCAAATTACTGGAAAAAAACTCCCTAATTGTCAAGAGCTTTTATGAAATCATCTTAATCAAGACAAATATGTATTCTTTATTCTTCTATTTAATGTGCAAATTTATTTTTCTGAAGCAGATCTTTAGTGTGGCTTGATGTGAAATGTCTGTGTACGAGTGATATTTAAAAATCAATCTTAAATGTATATATATTTTTTAATTTGGGTTTTGCAGATTATGTATGTTTATGCAACACTTTCCATAGAGGCAAAAATATGTGAGCCTATATGGTATATTACAGATATAGCTGTTTACATGTAAGATACTAACTTGCAATTTTTCATTCAAATTCTACTAAATATTAACTGAGAACTAATAGGAGCTCACTGGAGGAACGACACATTTTTAAAGTGACATTTTAGCATTCAAACCATTCATATTCTTCAATGTGAATGTAATTTTTATCTAAATTATTTCAGAGGAAAATTGATTCATTTGACTATAGTGCTCCTAAGACCAGTGGGAAGCTCATCATCTTAATATTGAATCTGTAAATCCTTTCCACTAGGGATGATTAACAGCTTTGTCAAGTGTTTATTTTACTTTAAGAAGAATATGTAATTTCCTGGCATAACTCAGATTTTAGTCTATTTCTTCTTTTGCATGTCACATTCATGCTGTAGGTTAGCATGATCTAGCCTACCTCTATTAGACTTCTATTTTGAGCAGTAAAAGGATAGCCTAATAAGTTTTCATAGTTTAATGAGCATACATCAGTTTGCCCTATGATTCATTTATACTTGATAAATAAAAAACCCTCAGCAGTCCTGATAAGAAGTAATAACGGGGAATTACTTCCAGATGGCACTTTTGCTATACTACACGTGTGGTCTGAGCTACCCATGGGATATAAACCCTGTATTATCGCAGCGATGTGCTGCTCACATGACTGCTAGCTGGGAAGCTCTGGTGAACTCTTCCTAGTGGCAGGACAAGGACAAGCAATGTGGTTACGTGGAAGTATTTAGCTGTGCAGTGACATTTAGATGCTCAGCGTTGCACACTGAGTCCAGCAGCAGGCATATACAAAAACTAATGTGAAAGGTAGTATCTTATATATTCAGTTGTGTTGTTGTGCTTTAGTTAAGATGCCTTAGTTGGGCAATGTGATCACCTAGAGATTCTTTTCATAGATTGTTAAGCAATAAAAGATCAAAACATGCACATCCCCTCAAAAAAAAAATATATATTGCACTAGTATAATTTTCCATGACTAACAGTTTAAGACACCAAGCTCTAACATCTTTTTTTTTTTTTGATTTCTTTTGCAACCTTTTCCTACTTTAACTGCTTATATAAAACATATCTGTGTTTTGGCCAGACCTTCAAAGCTGAAGAAGGTACCTTTCTCTCGCTCCCTTTGTTATATAGTATGTCAAGCCATTCCTGTGAAGGTTTACAGTTCTGAATTATTCTCACTAGTAGAAGAAAGGGGAAAATTTTGTCCCTGTGCTGCTGTTTGTCTCAGCTTCTTTTAGGGGGTGAGGTGGGAAGTGTATATGACAGTCTAACTTTGCAGTGGCCGGTAATGAGCTGTGTATGGTTTGAACCTTCTTGTGCAGACGGAAAAAGTAACAGATTTCATGGGAGGAAAGAAAAGTTTGCTAGAATCTATATGTTTTGCTCCCAAGATGAGATTAATTACAGCCACAACCACCGGTGAATGCTTCTGCTTTAAGAATAAATGTTGTGAGCATGATTGCCTTCAAAACAGGAGTGACACAAATCTATTCTGCTTCTGAAATGGGTATCATCAAGTATTGTTTGGTTTTGGTGTTTTTGCAGAAAGTGCGATGTGCTCTTTTCTCTCCAATTTCCTTCTCAAAGTCTAAAATAGAAATTGCAGATTAGAAAATCCTTTGAGAATGGGGTTCAGCAAGTGAAACTGTTTGAAGGTAAGTTTTATACTAGTTTGACTGAATTTAATGAGCCATTGTTAAGAACCAAGCAAGCAAGTATTCTAGTGAGGCAGGAGGTACACACAAGCTGTCTTTTTAAGAAACCATTGTAAATCTGATAACAAAGAGAGCCTGACTTTCTCCTTGAATTACCATGTTGACAAAAAGTGTGCTGCATGCGCTGATAGCAAATGAGATACATTCTGCTAGTAAAGAAAATTAGACCTTAAATTTAACTCTACAAAGCCTAATGTCTAGGGCAAGGGAAAAGCCAGAGTCATGCTGAAAAGCAAGCTGTTGCATCGGTGTAGAGTGAAACACAGGCTGTCTATAACTCCTTGTTCTGAAACAGAACGTTTTGTGCAACTTTTCTGTATGATTAACAAATGTATTTTAATAGAAACTAGAAAGCATGGAGAGAGGGGGAAAAAAAAAACCCGTGGCAACCTGTGTCTTTAACCAGTAGGGATTCAACAATTCACTTTGTTACCTAGGAGGCATCGAGGTAAAGGTCTCTGGTTCTGAGGGGCTGTGCTCACTGAGTGCTTGCTAACCTTGGGCTGACTGCTTACAACGTGTATCTTTTCTTTAGCCTGAAAAGGGTTTTTTAATATTTAAAATTATTAGTTTATAGTATCCATGTAATTTCTTCAGCCATAGGGCTTTAATTTCTTTGATGTGCATCTCTGTTCCAGCTGGTACTCCTACCACTCCTGCTGTCTCTTAGCCCTAAGTAAGGTTTCTCTCTTTGTTAAAGCTGGTGCCACTGATTTGTCTTCAGCTCCGAGAAGGGCTTTTATCCATTTTAAAACTGATGCTGCTGAGACAGCTTTTCTTTGCCCTGAGAAGAATAATTTTTGCATTCATATTTGGTGGTTGGTTGTTTTCTTTTTTTTTTTTTTTTTTTTCTGTAAGACGTATCTTTGCAGAGACATGTATTTCTCTGGAGTTGTCTGTGGGGTCCCTTTATGTTGTGTTTGTTCCCAGTCAAAGTGTTTGGGGGAATACAGCAAATTTTCCCTCTTTCTGGGAGCGCAGCTCTCCCCCTGCCCCAGGGGCCACACACAGTATCGACCTAAAGCGGATCTTGGTTACACCAGGGTGGAAGACAAGAAGTGAGAGTTTTCTCATTCAGGGTCTTTTGTCAGGGAAGATTAGCCTGGACCTTTCCCATTAAACTAGTCAAACTATTTTTCCTCCACACGTATACTGGAGCCAATAATTTCCTTTTGAATCTAGCTCATGACTTGTTATCTAAAGGGAATGTGTTGAGTGTATATGTGGCTTCCTGAACACACCTACCTAGACTGTTTTCCCCTCTTTAATATTTATCATATATTCTAAACTCAGTAGTTTAGCTTTTGTTTTTTGGAAATACATATAAAATGATAATGTTTTAAATTATTTTTAAACAGATAGCTAAAGGCCTGCGTTGAAGTCGTCTGGTCTTGCTTGGTGACTTGGTTACTGGCACACACACCAGAAACATTTATTTTATGTAGCACCTTTCATGTAGATGGAGCCTAAAGTACTTTATATAAATCTTAATAAAAAAGAACATACATCAAACACCTGAAAACTAATAAAATGCAATAGAGTTAGATTAGAAAGGTCTTATAAAAAGATGGTGGATAACTCTTAAAAATAGAAACAGGCTCTGAATTGTGTAAGTCCTGGCCAGAAGACCTCAGAGACTAGGCCCTAAAGAGAAGACTCTTTTTCACAGGATCCTGTAATACTTGCAGCAATTAAGAATCTATAGTTAGAAAAAAATAGTTTATTTACTTTTGAAAGTAGAAAGTCATTCCATCAAAGACAAAATGAACTTGTAGCTTAGTACAAGCAAAGGCCTTGCTGCCATCTACGCATTGAGAAAGAGTTTCTTTTTTTAAGTCGGTCAGAATTATGAACGATCTGGAATATCTTATATTGCCTGCAGACTAGACAAAATGCTGTTATGCAGGCCAGCAAATAAAGCTTTGCACTAATCAAATGCTCTGCTGAATAAAATATGAACACGTTATTTTGCATAATAAATAGCAAGCCAAAATATAAATTGAAGAGTAGCGCTAATAAATAAATGAGATCATCTAAAAGTGTTTTTCAGAAGCAAAAATTTCTAACTTCATCAATTACATATGTACGTGCGTGTGTGTGTGAGCATGCGTGTGCTTTAGTCTGTGTTGGGGGAACAGTGAAATGCTGGCAATATGTGGTTTTCTCTCTGCCTTTTTAGTGTATGTCACTGGATCATTAAGAGTTCTACTGGGGAACAAGAAGATTGGGCAGTTTTCCTTCTTTTCCTTCTTTTCCTTCTTTTCCTTCTTTTCCTTCTTTTCCTTCTTTTCCTTCTTTTCCTTCTTTTCCTTCTCTTCCTTCTCTTCCTTCTCTTCCTTCTCTTCCTTCTCTTCCTTCTCTTCCTTCTCTTCCTTCTCTTCCTTCTCTTCCTTCTCTTCCTTCTCTTCCTTCTCTTCCTTCTCTTCCTTCTCTTCCTTCTCTTCCTTCTCTTCCTTCTCTTCCTTCTCTTCCTTCTCTTCCTTCTCTTCCTTCTTTTCCTTCTTTTCCTTCTTTTCCTTCTTTTCCTTCTTTTCCTTCTTTTCCTTCTTTCCCTTCTTTCCCTTCTTTCCCTTCTTTCCCTTCTTTCCCTTCTTTCCCTTCTTTCCCTTTCCTTCTTTTCACAGACGACGTTAAGCTGGGTGGAAGTGTCAAACTTCTCGAGGGTAGTGAGGCTCTGCAAAGGGATCTGAACAGGCTGGACCGCTGGGCTGAGTCCAATGGGATGAGGTTTAACAAGGCCAAGTGCCGGGTCCTGCACTTGGGGCACAACAACCCTGTGCAGTGCTACAGACTGGGAGAAGTCTGTCTAGAAAGCTGCCTGGAGGAGAGGGACCTGGGGGTGTTGGTTGACAGCAACTGAACATGAGCCAGCAGTGGCCCAGGTGGCCAAGAAGGCCAATGGCATCTTGGCTTGGATCAGAAACGGCGTGACCAGCAGGTCCAGGGAGGTTCTTCTCCCTCTGTACTCGGCACTGGTGAGACCGCTCCTCGAATCCTGTGTTCAGTTCTGGGCCCCTCACCACAAGAAGGAAGTTGAGGCTCTGGAGCGAGTCCAGAAAAAAGCAACAAAGCTGGTGATGGGGCTGGAGAACAGGTCTTACGAGGAGCGGCTGAGAGAGCTGGGGGTGTTTAGCCTGGAGAAGAGGAGGCTGAGGGGAGACCTCATTGCTCTCTACAACTCCCTGAAAGGAGGTTGTGGAGAGGAGGGAGCTGGGCTCTTCTCCCAAGTGACGGGGGACAGGACAAGAAGGAATGGCCTCAAGCTCTGCCAGGGGAGGTTTAGGCTGGACATTAGGAAAAAATTTTTCATAGAAAGGGTCATTGGTCCCTGGCAGAGGCTGCCCAGGGGGATGGTTGATTCACCTTCCCTGGAGGGGTTTAAGGCACGGGTGGACGAGGTGCTAAGGGGCATGGTTTAGTGTTTGATAGGAATGGTTGGACTTGATGATCCGGTGGGTCTCTTCCAACCTGGTTATTCTATGATTCTTTTCCTTCTTGCCAAGAACATCACCACCCAGGCACCTGTGTTACTTGGCTGGGTATGTGTATATTTTGGGGAAGTTTTCTCCCTACGGGGGAAATATTTTATTTTTCAGGGATCTAGGTTTTCAATGAAATAAGAGGCTTTCAAGGAAAAATAAGCCTATTGCCACAGTGAAGTCCTATTATGTATATAAAAGAAGCTATTGGGTCAAGGCATTTTCAACCTGTTCTAAGCATACATTTTAAAGTCTCTATTTCCTATCTAAGTGCAGAATATTTGAAGAGGTTTAAGCAGCCCAATGTCAAATTGGACTTTTAAATTTTGAGTAAAACTCTATGGGACAGAAAGGCTTTGTGGAATCCCTATCAAAAAACATGACGGCAATTGAAACAAATACAAATAAAGTGTCTTTTTTGGGGTGAGGAAATCATGTGTCACCTGTCACCACTGGCTACCACCAAAACAGTAACCAAAATCTGAAGATGTCAACAAATTTTCAGTTACTTCATTTCCCTTTTCTTTTTTTGTTTTTAGTCCCTAGAACATCTGCTTATTTTTTGGAACAAATATCAGGAAACTGCTTTGCCTTTTCCCTTTTTTTCTGCTCTGAGGCTACAATGAAGTAGCATTCCTGGAGCAGGCAGGGATCTTTACAATGGGGTGCAAGGGTTTGTAGGGTAGCCTATAGCTTTGTCCTCATATCCAACTGAGGCTCTCATCAGAACACTGTCCAAGACTCCAGGGATGGAGGAGGCAGAGCAAGCGGGAAGTGAACTTGTCTCTGGGTTGCACCCACACTGAATTAATTCCTGAGTTTCTTAAAAATGACACTGATTCATACCCACAAGACATATAAACCCATAATAGAAGGACTAACTTTTATTCCTCTCTTTTTTTTTTTTTTTTTCTTTTCTACAAAGCCAAGTAACGTCCAAGACCATTTTCTGATAATCCTCATCAGATCTAGGGCCAGGTCTCTTCTTAAACCTACGGTTAATGCTTTCAATTACAGCTTTAAATTTTCCTCTTTGAGGACCATAAGCACTGTTTTCCCCTCTTCTTCTTGATACTCATTCCCTTCACATCTCCCCTTCAGAAAATAAGGAAGTCACCTGAGATTTCTTTCTTTTCCTCCCATTACCTCCTAATGTAGTGAGTTTAATCTTCAGAGCTGTTCTCCCAATTTATCTCAATGAATTCCAGTCTGCTATTCAGGGGAACAACTCACCCATCCTACTGTGAGTCTATTCGATATCTATGGATAATTCGGTATCTAAATCCCCCAAGTATCTGACTTTCTGCTTAGAAACCATGATTCACCACTAAACATCTAATTTTCAATTTATATTTTCAGCTAAGCCATACTGGATGCAGAGTAGCCCTGTGTTTATTAATACTTTGGTTGCTGAAAAGTCATTTTGAGAACCTAAGCTTTAGGCCTGTACATCTCAACTTACACTAAGGTATCTAAAGCTTCCCTGAACATCATAGACTCACAATGATTTGGATTGGAAGGGACTGCGAAGGTTATATAGTTCAACTTCCCTGCAGTGAGCAGGGACATCTTTGTCTCGATCAGGTTGCTCAGAGCCTCATCTAACCAGAACTTGAATGTTTCCCGGGATGGGGCATCCACCACCTCTCTGGGCAACCTGTGCCAGTGTTTTATCACTCTCATAGTAAAAAATGTTCTTCCTATCTAGTGCAAATTTCTTCTCTTTTAGTTTAAAACTATTGCCCTCTGTCCTGTTGCTACTGGCTTTGCTAAAACGTTTATCCCCATGTTTCTGATAACCCCTCTTTAAGTATTGAAAGGCCACAATAAAGTCTCCTTGGATAATAATCCTTATTATTGCAATAGTGTCTGTTTCTGAACCTGTTCCCTTTTCTATAAATTCATATGAAGATTTGCCATAAGTAGCAAATACAGTGAAACTAATTAAAACTAGTAACCTCTGCTTATAACAACTGTTTTCTAAAGTTTCCTTTTTCCATAAACTGTTAATCTTAAATGAGCACCTTTATAAAAGATGCTACCTATTCATAGGTAACTTCTTAACAGAAAACAACTTGCACATTTGTCATGTAATTTCTTCTCAGTTAATAACTCAAGCATGTCTTTTTGTCTCTTTGACCTCTAGATATGTTAAAAAAGAATAACAAATAAATCCTTCTAAATAAAAAGACTCCTATTCACATTCCTGCTGCCTACTCAATACGTTTTCCTTGAAAACTTCTTGGCTTGCCTATTGGTGTTGGATAACGCTACATTTTAGTAAAGATCTGTGAAGTGTTTCCTAAGATGTTACATAGCATTTATTATTTTTTTCTCTAGACAGTAAGTTTTACAAAATCCTCTTGGCTTTGCATAGGTGATAACAGGAGAGAGGAATAATGAGATAAAACCTTGTCTTCCAGTTTTTTAATTGAGGAACAAATTATTTCATAGTTTCTCATTAGTTATTCCCATGGATTCTAATGACAAGGTGCCAACTTTCACACTTTAAAAAGGTTAATTAATCAGGTAGTAATGAAAATGGGTGGTACCTGTGTGTTGGTGTGCTACAGCTCCTAATAATCTTCTTAAATGTCTGTATAACTGAAAGGATAATTTCAGCTTCAGCTCTTCTCAACACTGCATAAATAAATGTTTGCTAACTAATAGGCAAACTATTTTTAAAGCTACACTTTGATTACTGTTATTACTTATGTTACATAAAGTAGATATTGATATTTCTGCTCTTTTTAAGACTATAAAGGGACACGGAGGAGCCTGGAAGAGCTCACAATTTAAGTGTTTATTTTCTTTCTATCCACTGGCCATTTGTGTTAAATATTTTAATGCTATTTCTTTCCCCTGGTAAAAAAAGGGGGGGGGGGGGGGGGGAAGAAGAAAAAGAAAGTAAAAAATGTCCACTTTCATGATCTCTAGGATAAAATCAGTGCAGGAATCCAAGTGAGTGGGAAGAAGTAAAGTTGACAAAGTAGTATGTGTGAACAAGGAAGGAAACACATTTAGAAAAGAAAGAAGGGGGGGGGGGGGGGGAAGCACAGCAAAAATTGAATTTCAAGCTTCCTAAGAGCAAAAATAAATAGCTGCATGAAACATCTAATTTAAGAAATACCTTAATAATCTTTTAAACAATCCTGCAGAAGGATCCTTAGCCAGAAGAAAAGTTTATAGCCAGTTGAGAAGAAAACTTTATAGCCAGTTGTCTTGGAAGGGATACAAAGAAATGGTTGATTTTAATTTTTGTATTTGAATTTTTAAGACGCAGGTGGTTGAATTATTTATGACAAATAAAATATTCCACAGTTTTTGTGTTTTTTCTTGCTTTCAATTTGCTCACATGTCCATTCTGATTTCTAGGAGTGTATTTGTTATTTTTAAATATTTACTGGATAGTTTGTTGGACTTGGTCACGCACTGATCACTTCTACCAGTCATTCTTTATAATACACAATTTGTCATTGGAATTACATGGATATTTTATCCATACCCTGACTGGATATTTGGCTGGTTTAAGAATGGAGAATAACAGGGATAGAAAGTGAATGAAAAATAGCAAATAAATTCCTTCCTCATATGAATTTTTGAACAAATAAACATTTGGGCCAAACTTAAAAGGTCTTGCAAATATTTGTATGAATAAATCAGTCAGGGATCATCTGAACACTTGCAGAGAGCAAATAACATGACCCCATAGAAAACAGCAAAGCAAATTTCCAAGACACATTTGTAGAAGTAATCTTCAACAAGTATTTTGGATTGTTTGACCACATATGTGCTGGTGTTTACTCACAGTGAGCAGGCTACTGAGCTTGAGGGCATCTCCCTTACAAATGAGTTCAAATATGAACTCAATTCATGGTATCAATGTTATTATCACCTTTTTTTTTTCCCCAAAGAGCATTTTGGTTTCCAGATTAATTTCTAAGAATGCTTTCTGTAAGCCTAGTAGAAGTTTTCAGCAAAATGTTGTTAAGTAATGAAAAACTCTTCTATGGAAACTATCCATAATTCCCTCTACTTGCTCTGGTGTACTCTTCTAACAACTTTTTGCTCCGTTTCATGTTTTTTTTTTCACTCTGAGGGGAGGATTGTTTGTTTTCTTGCTTTTGACCAGGGGGATCATCAGTTTGAAACAGTTTTCTTTCCTGGGATAGAACTAAATATAGCTGGAAGTACTGGGAAGTCAGCAAGTAATTGATAAATGCAGTGAGCAAATGGTAGCTTATCCAACAAAAATGAAACTTAAGTTCTCAGGACTAGGTGGTCTAAAAAGATTAAACTCCCCTCTGCTGGGGTATGCTGAATAATGATTCAACAACCAGTGTGTCTCAGCCCTGCATCTCCTACTCCTTTTATTTTACACATTACAATTACCAGACATGATCTTCATTCATGACTTATTGTGGGCGATGGGCCATAATCCTCATTCATGACCAGCTCTAACAAAAAAAACCCAACCAAACCCCATCCCAAAACACAAAACAAAAGCCCTTCATGCTACTTAGAGAGAACATGACATTATGCAGAGTTTCTCTCATTCTAAGCAGCACAGAGATATAACAAATGCCACAGCACAGATGCTTTTAAAGCATTTGTTTAAAGAAGATGCAGCTTTCCTAAGTTGTTGTGGGGAAGAGAAAAAACAGGGTGGAATTGCAAAGATGTGTATCATTACTGCAACTGCATTCCATTTATTTTCCCTCGCAAAATAAATTACATAAATGGGGTTTGTATTGTTAGCTATTCTTCATCCAGAGATTGGGATAATTAGGTTTCAAATACGGTGATGTTTTAAAACACATTTAATTTAGTAAAATTGGTAAGGAAGCTACCGCAATTAAAAATAAAGGACAAAAGTTTCTTTTGCCTTCCTGGGCAATTTGGGGTGAATTTAGACTATGGCATTAGAAGTACAAAAGGTAACTAAAAATGCCATTAAATGAAATGTTCCAAGTCCAAGCAATTTCCTTCTTAACAGAAAGTAAAATGCAAACAGAGATTACTAAAACCCTGCTGTGTTTAATTTAAGTGTATGTAAGCCTTTTACTCACAGTTATTTTGTCTGGAGATAATCATGTAGATCCTCAGTGGTCAGAGCTGTGAAGCGTGTGTTGTCAAAAGTTGCTCACTCTTTGATTCCCCCTCGCTTCTGTCAGCCATGGTTCACATCATGCAAGCTCAGCTCATTCATCTTCTGACAGGGTGGGATTCTCCCATTTCTGTCTCCATCAATTTGTTCCTGTCGCCTCTGGATTGCCTGCAGAAATACCAAAAAAAAGTATGTGAGTTGTGTGTAAATTATTATTATTTATACAGCTAACGTTACCATACTGGAGGCACAGAGCGTATTATCCCTTACAGCACGACAGCAACAGGCAGGGTTAGGTTTTTAAACTAAAGGGAAAATTCAGCATCTACTGTAGATTCTTTATTTTACAGAAATGAAAGAGTTGGAGATGCATAAGGTACAGAGCCATACAGTGACAAAAGCCGTGTTCTGGAGAGGTTTGATATGTACATCTGAGAAGCAATTACATGCAGCAAGAAATTAGGGGCTGGTGCCTACGATGCAGTCATCTCTAGGGCAAGGAAGTCTGTGGGGAGTTTGCCTGCGAAAAGGGGCTCTGTGTGGGAAGCTTCTTTTGTTGCAGAGATATTCTGTATTGATGCTTTATATTGGTACCATATATCTGGTCTAAATGTGCTCCAAGAGAAGCGAGGGCTTCTTTGTTACCCAGTGCTGGAAATATCTTAAGTCTTAACAAACTGTTCACATATAGGCACTATTTAGATGGTCATTATTGCTTCCTTAGGAAGAAGAAATTGCATTTAACGTGGTGGAGTGAAAGCAGAGCGGACACAAGATGGTTTATACTTGCCAGTCATGGAGTGTTGAATAATTACAGCAGCCACCAGCTGGGGATGAGCTAAAAGCTGTGATACATCGAAGGCTGATGTGCTCCTCAACTGGTGGAGGCAAAATTACGGTACCTCTGAGGTCAGGATTCAGAAAAAGTAAAAGGAAACTGGGAGATTTAACTGCTAGCACGGGCACCCTGCTGCCAGCATGTCCCATCCTGCAGGCTTAGGTGGGACCTCAGACCCATCAGCTGGGTACCTCACACCCAAGATTTTGGCTTCCTTACGTTGCCCTTCATTTCTAGTTTATGCTGCAGCTGTAGCTGCACGTGGATTTTACAGCACAAGGCACAAGATGTAACATATATTTAGGAGCTGGAATGCAAAGACATGAAGTGATGGTCAAGCAAGTCTTTCTGAAGCACGCATTTGCATCTCATATCCCTTCACTCACATAAAGCGTGTTGTACGCTCTTGTACAGATCATCAAGCAAGTGAAACACAAGTTACTCAGCTGTGTTTGAGTGATCTTTTATGACAGCAGATGAAGTGTACTGAAAGTGTGCCTTCCTGTATGTGTTTATTTCCACTCATATCTGTACTATGCTAATGTCTCGTTAAGTCAGCCTTTGTGGAGAGGTGGAGATCCAGTGTGGGGAGGGAATGTGCCTTATCCCCCGCTGTACTTACACTAGTTGCAGTTGCAAGCCAGTTAAATTTGTTATAAGACAATTTGTGGTGGTATCAGCATGTAGCAGGCGATGCTATGAAATAACCAGGTTGGAAGAGACCCATCGGTTGGTCGAGTCCAACCATTCCTATCAAACACTAAACCATGCCCCTTAGCACCTCATCCACCCGTCCCTTAAACCCCTCCAGGGAAGGTGACTCAACCCCCTCCCTGGGCAGCCTCTGCTAGTGCCCAATGACCCTTTCTGTGAAAAATTTTTTCCTAATGTCCAGCCTAAACCTCGCCTGGTGGACATGGCAGTCAATGGCAGCATTCATGCCTGCTGTCACAGGGACAGTCCACGCTGGTGCAGCGTGTGGGACCTCAAAGCGAGGTGTGATAGCAGCATCTCTTCTGATGCCCCTGGCTTAGTTGTGGAACCACACAAAGATTTAGTCGCCAGCATCGCATTCCTGAGCCACAAGGTGCAGCCTAGTCATGGGCAAAAGGTCAGCTGGGGGGAAATATCAACTCCCCACTGTCTCAGATTCTTCCTGAAGGCAACTCCTTCCACTAAAGCTGGACGTCCTTCCTTAGCAAAGCTCAAGAAAATTTAAGAAATTTGAGAAAATGCTTGATTTGTGTGTTTTTTCCCCTTTTTTCATTGGGTGTGGGGGCTTGGTATTTGTTTTGTTTTGGTTTTCAGTTGATGAGGATGATGTTCCTTTTTGTTTATAGAATATTCTGTGAACTCGAGCTTAATTCACTCCTACAAAAAAAAAAAAAAAATCACATCATCTACCCTCCAGACAAAAATGTGGTTCCCTCCATCATCTGGGCAGGAAAGCATAAAGATGATGATATTGAATAAGACCTTTATATATTCTTATATTTTTTGATTGTCCTCGGCACAGTGAATGAAGTAGCTCTGACACATCTACTTCTTTTAATATGAGAGTAACCAGAAAGAAAATTATGGCAATTACCACTCCACAAGGAAAAGCATCTGCTGGGAGATACCAAAAGCTCTGTTCTGACTCTCTTCTTCTTTAAAGTGCCCTGGGAAATTGTATATGAAGCAGTTAGATACGAGGCACAGTCTGCTTCTCCATTTCACCTGGCTTTTGCAGCTCCATGCCATACCTCTGCCCCTAGCTGGAAGACATAACTGACAAAAAAGTAAAAAAAAGGGTGTGTGTGTGTGGGGAACTTGTATACAAATAGAAAATAATGACTAATCTGTATTAGATTAATTGGATATAAAGAAAATAAGTGCATTTATCTTCTACAGGTATTGTATTGGAATTTTATAACTTCTCTTTGAGTGGCTTAGTATAGCTTAGCTGCTTTAGGTTTTCCACAAAATTCTTGGTTCTTTGGACAGGAGATTTTTCTCTGTTGCAGTCATTTGTCCTGTAGTGATCCATCTGATAGCAAAACTGAACAGAAACATCACTTCTATAACAAACCATCTTCCTGGCACAAGGAGACACAGTGAACATATGCAATAACTGTTAGTTAACTAAGAAGGTATCAGAATTCAATGTGAAATCTGTTGGGGAACTCTAATGTCTTAGTATCAGCGACATCCTGTAGAAAGACTATTTTATCAGCGGTATAAAATCTTATTGATCTAGCTACCGTGAGCAAATGCTGGTTTGAGGGGTTTCTGTGCAGAGGGAAGGACAGGCAAGTAGAACAGTTTCATTCTTTCATGAAACGTTACCCCAGTGGTTATGAAAAGGAACGATTTCTGTCTCTGTGCTCATATATTGTCATGATAATTTTGCAGGGAAGATTTATAATATATGTCAATGAAAACAAGTATATTTCTGGACAATTAAGAAGAAATTATAAATGCTAGAAAAATATGTGGAATCTTAAAAGAGTTTTTTGTCAATTCCTTAATATTAAATAGACTTTTTATTTCAGAGGATATGATTTTATATGGTGCAACCTCTGTGCTATTGTTTTTGTGTATGCATGACAGTGATCTTAGTCCTGTCTCTAGGTGTTTGTAAGGTATTTAATTCCTGTAGAGATTTGTCAGAAAAGCTAGTATCTGAATTCAATTATCTGCTAGAGAATGCGAGCTGCTTGTGTGTTTCAAGAAGACTGTGGATTGCTATCAAGATATGTTCTAACCATAAACTACTAGGTTACCAAAAAAAATAAACTTGGAGAAGAGTTAAAGCTTAAGATTAGGAAATGATCACAAGTACCAGTGACTACCTTTAATCATAGCCTAGTTTGCCAAGAAGAATTTCCTTGGTATAATGTCTTTTCTTCTCTACTGAATTATAGAAGATTATGGGCTCTTTTATTTCAGGAAAGTCTTGTTGTTATTTCCCCACGTAAAATGTTATTATCTACTGATAAGTATTGCCTGCATGAAAATGCAAATGCTGTATTGCAACAATATTGTTTTTCATTAGATCACGTATCATTAGACACATTAGGCTTATTTGTGTTAACCTAAAAAAAAAAATCCAACCCTGTTTATAGTTCTGGAAATGAGGTTTTACGGAATGTTATGAATTATGGTTATGTGCAGACACTTGGAATAAAACTGTTTCTGAGGGACTAAAGAAAAAGTTGTATTTCAAGTTTATAAAAAGCTCCAGTTTGGAATTAAACCAAACCTTCCCCTGCCTCTCGCCCTCCCCCTTGGTCTTCTCTTGGCACTTGGAAAATCCTTATGATGATGGAAGCAAGAAATATGAGCAGTTGGTCGTGTCAGGGAAGTCTAGCAGATGCAGTGTGAAGAATTTGCTTCTCTTTAATTAAAGCGGGGATTAGAATCAGCTTCTGGATGATTTAGAAACTACCTTTTCTCTCTATCAGAAACAAATCTTTTACCCTCCTCTTATTCTCAGACACCTAGGACTAAGGATAGCTGAGCTTTCTAATATTCTTAGAATTAGATAAGTTTATGCTAAATTCTGCTCTTTTCCAGATATTCCTTGTCAAAATATTCCTTGTCAGTCTTCAAATATCTCTTTGCTTAAATTGCCATTTTCTGAATCAGAGGATTGCTTGGATCACTGTTGAATAGCTGGTTAAATTGCTCATTACGAACAATTTTCTGGTAAATGTTTTTTATATTTGGGAACCAATCCTGATTTCTGTGAATGCCCCAGTTATTTTTAGATACTTTACAAACATTAGCAGTAGGTGTTCACGTATTTTCCATCTTGACTATTTCCTATTCATCCTTGACTCGATGTATGCCGTTGGTCTCTTAAGACACACGATATTTTCCCCTCTCTTCTTGATTAGATCATTGAAGCTTTTTTAAAGAGGGGAGTAATTAATAGTGCTTAGTGAATAACCAAATGAAAAGGCAATTAATGAATAATGCACACCCTGCACAAATTTTCAGACATTGATCATCTGTTAGTTTTGTGCAATCCTTTGAATTCACATATATTTTCATTCATAAATTCGTGGTCACATGTGTATGTAGGGCTTGAATGCTACTGGCCAGTGAATGACAGCTAAGAAAAATTAACGTTATTTCTTTTTAAAAACAAAGCAACCAAACCAACAGCTGCTTTGTTGTTCCTGCTCTTCTCATTAGGCTTTGGCGACTCAGTTTTTCAATTCTCATCATAACCTAAAAGCATCGACTAAGGCAATGTGTTTTACAACCTGTTATGCAGCCACTGGATGTCTCCATGTGCAGTACCTGACTTCTAGGAACTTTGTAGTTACTGGGAAACAGTGCTGGGACTGGAGCTGCCCTGGAGCCTTTAGTTAACAATGGTCTCCTTTAATGATTGGTTTTGGATTGTGGGTCTCTGCTTTGTGACACATGGAAGCTTTGCACTTTTGGTTATTGTTTTTTTTTTTTGGTTTTAATTTCCTGTGACATGCTGCAAGGTGGAGAACTTAAAATCTTTATTTGGAAAATGCCATACAATTTTCTTCATGGTTAATCTTGCAGGATTAGTTTTTGACATTGCTCACTTGGCTCCACCAGGTCTTTTGTATCTCCTCGCCTAGGGAGTCCTCTTAAGGAGCATGGAACAAACCTGAACCTGCCTTGAAATATGTCCTCTCATCCATGGTTGGCAGAACCACTGCTGAATTTAGGGATGTTGCCCCACATATAGCTCCTGGTACACTAAGTACCTAGAAAAAGTCAGTTTCCAGAAAGCTAAAATCATCAATCTGCTGAAAAGGGGTCTCTCTGCAGATGACTGATGGAAAATACTGAGTAAGGAAGTCCTACCCCACTTTTACTCACCCTTCAACCAGTCAGTGTGCAGAGCCCTGAACCCTCAAACCAGCTCATTCATATTTTTTCAAAGGCTGGAACAGATGCCTCCGCTACTCTCTGGCTTTTTCAACAACAGCTCATGACTTAATGTAGCTAGAGCCACTTAGGCAGTAAATAACTACAATTCCTTGTAGAGTTTCAGGCACCTGTACTCAGCCAATGACCCATTTCAGATACTGGGAAGAAACAGCATTGGGCTCTTGTTCCTGCTGTTGGGCAAAAGCCTCTGTTATTTGTTTTGCAGGATCTGAAGGATGTGATACTTCTGATGCATATTGTGTGGCACCTAGTATTTGTGGAGTAGTTCAGAGGTGAAGCTGATTGGCAAACTGTGGAGCAGAAAGAGCACTTCCCAGCTCCCAAGCCAGGCTTGAGGTTTATGCAGCTCCAGCAAACTTGAGCAAGCTCTAGGTTGTGTGGAACAGCAGCCAGACTAAACCAACACCAGGGGGCAAACCCTGCTGGGCTCAATCCCAGAGCTGCTCCAGGCTGAGAAGTCAGCTAAGCAGTTGAGGACCAAAGTTTAGGCTTAGGCACCTAAGGACCTTAGGTCCCTGTTGGTGAAACTCAGATTTCTGGGCGCTTTAATGGACCTGACTCTGTGTATCTTGTTAGGAATGAAAGAGGCCATTCAAACATAATTTAGGTCTGTTCTTGCTGGATTTAACTTTTGTTATAATTTTATGCTATGTTGTGCTGGCTTCCAAAGGGAATATGTTGCCGTGGTCTTCTTTTCTATAAAACCCTTCAGACCTCAAACAGGTTGAGTACCCGTGGTGATGTTCTGCGTAACAACAATAGATACACCTTTTCCTTCTCAGTTTCTTTGAGATTCACATATTTTTACTGAAAATGATAACAAAACCTGTTCTTTTTCATTCAACTTAGACGAGTTTTAAGACTGTAAAGTTGTATGTAGCACTCTTACTCTTCCAATGATTTTATGAAAAATACTTTGCAAAACTTTAAAATCCAAATAAAACATATTTTGGAATTTCATTACTTATGACTAATCCACATAGCTTTGAGCAAGATTATAGTGCATTAGGAATAGAGAGTTTATAGGGGTTTTTTATTTTTCATGCTCACCTAAATGAGCAATATTTCATTAATGTAATAAAAATATAATGACCATCTAGACCAAGTTTGTTCATTTTCATTGCAAATAAAAATAATTTTAGCATTGACGATACTCTTCACTCATTTGCTTCTGCTGGCCTGAAGTTGCACATATATTTATGTGAGTATGCACATATATATAAAGTATACACACACATAGATCCATATACTTTTTTTTTTTGTTATTTTAGTTGTAATTCATAACTATTGAGCTATAGTTTATTACAAGGTTACTCAAGACGAACTGTTCCATTTCCTCTATTATCCAAGCAGAATGGTTTATGGTCAGCCTGGTCAGGATCAAATTCAAATGGCCTCAGAGTTCAAAGGAATGGTGATGACTCCAGCAAACCATTTTTGTAATCTGTAAATTCCATTTCTACAAAAATAAATTGGCTAGAGTTTGTAATGGGTATGGCAAGATTTTGCAAGGTCAAGAGAAAAGACAGTGTATGTATTTTGACTCTGTCTCAGGACAGACAGCGCATATTTGTAAATGGGTACATGGTACAGTTTCAAAAGTTTAAGTTTTGGGGACTTTTTTTCCCTTCTTATTGTTTAATGTGTAAATATACTTGTGTGCACGTAGCTGTACCACTGCAGTAAGGCTATAAAAGCCCTGATTTAAATCCCAACAGAGCAATCTGGAGATTTTTTTCTGCACTTGTGTGGGGAGTCTCATATTTAGAGGGAGAGTAAAGGGCTTTTTATGATTTGGTTGTTATGTGAACATACACGTATTCAGGAATCATGCGTGGAAGATTCACCACTGGGTCACTCTAGCACAAGGAATGAGGACAATGGGGCTTCTTGCCTGAAGGGCATTTCTGAGCTGTTGATGTAGGAGTAACTTAGCCTGTGTTAGTATATGCATGCATGTTGTCTTTTATGACAAAGGACTGAAGCTGAGCAGAAACGGACAAGTAGAGTTGGAAATCAAACATAGAAGTCTACTGCCTTTTATGATAAGACTAAGCTCGAGTGGTGCAATTTTAGTTCTTTTTTTTTCCTTTGTTTTGTGAGGTTTTGTGAGGTTTGACCCCACAACTGAAGTGCAGCTTTCCAAGGGATGAACTCAGTTTAAAACATCAATATGTACAGATAGTGAGTGCCTGGATGTTGTGTGAATGATCATGGAAGATCAGCATTTTGAACATAACCTCCCAAAACTTGCTCTTGTCTCACTTGAGGCACCTCTATTCCTCTGCACGTCTAGCTTGTAGGAACATCTCATTGAGCTTGTCATGTTGATTGATGATTGCTATCTTAACCCATCAGATTGTACTGGGTATGTCCATACAAAATATTCTCTGAAAATAAATTAGATATCATCTTAAGGTCGTACACCTTCAGAGATACTTTTAAAGTTATGCAATTAAGTCACCTGCAGTACACAGTGATCTTAAATATAGTTAGCAGACAGTGCTTTCTGAACTTAGCAACACTGCATTGAATAGTTTATAGGAATAGTCTACCAACCTGTGAAATTCAAGAAGCTTCATAGTCCTAATATTGTTTAAAAATAATGCAAATGGAATTCCAGAAAAAAAAGTTTATCTGACTAATTTGAGGCAATTATACAAGTAGTTGAAAGAAGAAAAAAGAAGTTAAACTCTGGAAAAACTGCCTTTGAACTAAGAAACATTAGGATGCATTTGAAAGATACTTTTGAAATGTTCAGGACCTAGCTGCTAGTATCCTAGTGTAACTGGTAATTATAGCTCTGTTTAACTAAATACTTTTTTCTTTAAAAACAAAACAAAACAAAAAGGGTTATAAAAATATCTTTAGCCCAAGATACTTTGCATTCCACTACCAAGCTTTATGCATGGGCTTTGTCAGGCTCAAAATTAGAGACTGGTGAGGCATCACCAAGATTCAGATCTTATAAGCAAGGTGCCAGCATGTACGGCCTCCGCTAGTGCGTATTTGAAGGTAATAAGAGCTGAGTTAATGGAAGTTGACTTATCTCAATTTTTTCATCCTAACACCTAATGACTGCATTAGGAATCTGCCCAAGATAAAAAAGTGTGAAATATGCCTTCTAATTTATAATGTAGATTTTTGCATAACAGGATCAAAACTGTTATCCTGTTGTGAATGCAACATCAGAGTAAAATAACAAGCATTTTACCAGCTAACATGCAAGCTAATGTGACAAAAGCATTTTTACATTCATTTACAGAGTGACTATCACCCTAAAAAACTCTTGGGAGATAAATGAAACAAAACAAAATAAAACTTTAATCATTTCCTTAACAAAAATTAAACAACTGTGGCATACATAGGGAGGTTTAGAAGGAAGAAGAAAAGGAGAAGGGATAAAGAAAAAACGATGGCAAGAACAAAATACACTAAAATTCAACAAAGGCTGTTGCGTCAGGAAAACAATGCTGAAAAATTACTCATTTCTCAGGAGAGCAATTGTAATGAGAATGGGAAACTGGTACTGAACCAATTCTCTTCTCAATCTTCAGATCTTAATCATGTGATCCTCTTAGGATGCCAGAATCTAGTTTTCCTAAAGGCCTGTATGAGCATGTTCAGTGGAAAATCTATCTACCAGCAGGTGTCTTTTAACTTTATTTTGTCTTCAACATCAAATAAAGATTAGAAAAGTGGCATGAATTAGTTGACAAGTATTAGGAAAGCAGGTAAAAAGCAGGAGGATTGTGTCGCAATGAGGTTTCTAGCTTATCCACAGGCTGCAGCATTTAATGAGGGAGTTGGCCCCATCCTTCTGTTGGGGAATGTAGCACATTCAAAACTCATCTTAATAAAAAATGACCAAAGATTAAATTGTATATATATAACTTTGAATTTGGGATGCAACATTAAGTCATAATGAGCTTAATGAATTAATTGCATGAAAGTCTGCAGTGGATAACCAGAAGTATAACTAATGAGTTACAAAGCAAATAGCTTTGCGAGGAGCATCAGGTCATTCTGATTATTTGAGGAGGAGGAGTGCGGCCCTGCACAGATAATTCTGGGACATTTTTTCTTGATGAGGCAAATGCATCACAATTTTTTTGTCTATATATCCAGCAGAAAGAAGAAGAAAAAACATGTTATATTTCATATTTCTGCAGACCTTATGAATATTCCTCTCTATCTCCCCATTACTTTGACAAGCTGGGCGAGTTCATTGAGAAAGTGAATCAGTAAGGTGGATTTAAACACAATATTTGTTTTGGCTAATAACACAAAAAGCAACTATATTCCATGTAAAACTTGTAATGATTGTTATACCAGAAAATGGGCCTTGGAATACAAACAATATATATTAAAAGGAGATGGCAGGACATAAATATATAACTGAAACCATTACTGCCAAGTCTAACAGCGGGATATAGCAGCTTAGTGTACAAATTGTTTCAAACTATAGAAGCGTAATGGTAAGCCTGTTTTATTTTAGGAAGCAGAGTATTTTCATTGGGTACTGGATATCTTTGGGTACTTGGATTTGAAAGGACTGAACAGTTTCAAAACGAGAACAAAATCCATATGTTATCATGTCACTATAAAATAAAAGATGTAAATAATCATGTTTGAATAGCAGTAGTAGTAAACCCGTGATCGTTACGGTTTGGTTGTAGAAGCAGGTGAAGGTTTTTTTCCACCCACTGCTCTGGCCATAGCCTAGCAAAAGTTTGGTCAGCAAACAGGGCACGCTGACCAATTTCCAAGACAAGTTGATCACAATTTTCCTAAGCAAAACAGCTGCAACCACGAATAATAGCAAAATGAAGCTCTTCCTTAGAAACTAATAAAGACATTTCTGCTCCAGCTGCCAATTTGCATAAATATCCTTTGTCCTCTGGGGTATTTCTGGATAGTGGCCGGTGCTGGGGAGCTTCATAGGTGGGGGTGGGTCTCCTCCTGAATATGATCAATGAACTCAATTACGACCCCATTCCAGAGACTTTCAGCCTTAGTTTACAATGATGCATAGTTGCCGCCATCCCTGACACTTCTCCCCAAATCTCTTCAATAAATAAGAAGATACCAGAAAGCTCTGACTTTCTTTTTTTTTCTTTTTTTTTTAAACCCCCTCCTTTTTTTTTTTTTTTTTTAACAGCTCTTCTGGGTCCCCAGTTGATTTTCTTCACAAGGTTAGCTGCTAATACATTCCTAGCACCCATGCATTATTAATGCTCACCGCTCTCCAAGGTGGCAGTGACAAATAGGGAGCAAAATTCACTGACTAGTGGGGAATGTACTTTTTAGTCATGCTTGAATTTTTCAATCCATTCTGCTTGTTGAGGATTTTTCAGTGGAGGTACTGTAGCAAAATATGATATATATTTTTTTTTTCAAACCTAAGAAGCACTCTAGTAACCAGTGGAAAGCTTATGAGTCAGGGCTTTTCCCAGGAGGCTTTGAGGGGGAGTAGTGCAAAAAGTACCTTTGATGTTTCCAGTAGCATGGAAGTCATTGTTTTGCCTTCCATGTAGTAAGTGGCAGTTTTGACTGCAAATCGACTATGCATGCAGTCAAGTAAATTATAATATTTTAACTAGGCTGTGCATGCCAGCTGTAGCATTCCCAGAAATAATAGCAAGTGTGTATCATGAGAAACATTGATTTTTAATGTGCAGATTTGTTTCTTCAGATATAAAACTCTATTCATTTTGCAATATAAAGAAGCAATCTGTGAAATACATTCTTAGACCGTTATTGGTTACTATAAATCCCACAAGCAGTACTAGCACAATTGTTTAATTCAGAATTACTTCGTTTCAAGTATGATTTTGTGCATGTGGTGGAGGTGCTGAAGATTTGGTAAATACGTCTTTAACATAACAAATAGCTGACTGTAAATATTAAGCTAATTCTTCCTAACATTTAATAGAGGGATAACTCACTGGGAAGAATAATGAATTCTTTGCTAATGGCTGCACATAGAGGATTAACACCTTCATGCAACCATTCTGAAACGCACTTAAAATCTGCATGTGTCTATTTTGAAGATTCTTGTTATTTGTACAACTCTGAACCATCTGCACAGTCTTATGAGTCAGATTTGGAGCAAGAATTGCTTCCAGGCTAAGAAAGGCCCAGGTATGCAGAGTTAAGAAGTCATCCTAGTCTAAAGCCAAGGAAGGCACGATGTAGCACAGAGTCTACGGTTCATTCTCAGTCTCCTCACAACCGTGTGCCTTCTTAAGCCAGAAAAATTTAGAGTTGCATCAAGCTGTTAGCCCTTTCCCCAAAATTATAAACACGTCAAATGGGAAAGCATAGAAGTAGCTGCTCCCTTTGCAGGTTTTACCCTCCCCTGCTCCCAAATGGTTGCTAGAGGACAGGGCTTGGATGCAAGAGCAAGTCAATAAAATCTGACGTGTGCTGCAGTCTGCTGGTACTATTTTGGCCAGTTATGACATCCTTAAGATTAGAACACTTTTCTCCCTCTCTGATAAATAGAGTATAAGGACTAATTTACCAATGTTACTGATGCCTCTCTTTCCTCCTTACCTGCAATCTGGTTTACACATTGGCTTTCCTATTCTTGTCTGCTAGCCTAAAACTGGTAGCTGATTTATACACGTAATTGGAATAAACAGATTGGGAACGACAAATATATCCAGAGCCCTCGTGCTCGGCTAGTAGTTGAGTCTGCCTTGGGTTTGAATTTGCTGTCTGAGCCACTGCACCTACAGTGAGGTCTGCAACTGTGAGTTTATGCAAAGAAAAAAGATGTTATGGTGTAAGTGGGAGCTAAAATTATGTCACTTAGGAGGATAAATGAGGAACTGGAGACCAGTAATTTTGGAATAAGAGCAGGATAAGGGTCATAATTTTTAACACTGATTCTCAAAGACGAAAATGATTTTGGGATGTGAAAAAAATGGCATTCTGTTATTCTTGCACATCCACCTAAACACGTCTTTATATACTTGTCAGAAAGGCTTTACCCAAGAGGGAATTTTCTTTCCTGGTCCTAAGAAGAATTTTCCCATGTTTCTCAAATACACCCTTCACAAAGCTGTGTTTCTCCTGTGTTTCCCACTCTTCCAGCTTTCACATCGCTTGTCATGCCAACTCAACCACTCTTTCCACCCCACGACATCCTACCAGCACAGCTTTGAAACTGTGGGGAACCACAGCACGTGGGTAAGACTGTGAGGATGCATCAGGCGACATCAAAGTACAGGAAGGAGAAGAGTAACCATGAAGGAAATACTCAATTTTTCTATGGTCTTTAGAGTGAGGGGAAATTCCTGTACCTACATGAAAATCAATGAGGCTTTAAGGTTTTCCCTGATGCTGGTGGTTTTTTTATTTTTCATTCTGAGATACTTTCATGTATTCAGTGCAAAACCACTTTCACATTGAAACTCAATTTTGGGACAATCACAATGCATCCTTTCCAACCGTGATCCATAAGAAACAATTAAAATCTGGAAAAGCAGAAGAATCATGAGTGTTCCAGTGAGTTACGTGTCACAGGAGTTGATAAGGAATACAATATAAGATAAGGAGATGAGAGGAAAATGCAAAGTAAGAGTAGAAAGTGAGGATGACAGAGAACAAGTGTGGGGAAATGAGGGGCGATAGCTCAGGGAACATTATATTAGAAAGGGATGGAAGTGTCAGAAAGGAACCAGAGAGCAGCAGATTGGCTTAAAAAAAAAATGCGTGTTCAGGAGATGTTGATGGAATCCATCCAACATCTGAACGACTCAATGAATAGCAGACTGTTGAAACTAGATGAGACGTTAACTAATTTAGTTCAGGCTGTCAATAATTTAAATCAGAATGTCGCTGTATTCAATGCTAATACGAAGACTCTGATTTCAGAAGCTTAAGGTCTTAAGAAGCTGAAATTAATCTGTGCCATCATTTTCCAGTTGTTATTGTTCAGAAATTGTTGAAAGAAATGTTATCAATTCAATATTATTGCTGGGTATGATTTTTAATGTTTAAAGATGTCGTTTGCATTTTTAAGCTATGATCTATATCACCTACTTTGGAACGTGCAGTGTACGATGAGAAAGGGCGGTTTGTGTAACTCCGCAACAATCCAGTGTTTTACATATACAGTTGCTATAACTCCTCTATTCCATAGATTGCTGGTAAGAGAGAAAAATTAAATTCAAAGTCCTGTCTTTGGCAAAGGCCATAGCTGCTCCCTTCCAATCTGCAGTGTCAGAAAACTCAAATACTTAACAAGTCCTCTCATGTCTGTTGGCTTCATTTAGCAAACGTCTGTTCAGTTATCATAGATTAAAGGAAAATATTTATTTTTTAAAAAAACATTTTACTCATTTTGGAGATACAAGAAATGCGAGTTAAGGGGAAATTGAAAGAGGGGATTTATTTTTTTTAAATTGTAATTTATGTTACAGGGACACGAAGTAATGTAGCTGCCACAGAGAACAGTTTGTGGATGAGAGATTTGAGAAGGGTAAAAAGCATTTCCCCCAGGAGAAAAGTCTACCAATAAAGAACAAAACTACCCAGAAAACTTACTTAGGCTCTAAGTTGTGCGAGTAGTAAACACAGAAAAATCTGTGTCCAGCAGTGAGCAGAAATTGGAGCATTAGTTCAGCAGAAATCACAGTGTAACTTTAAGGTATCGCTTTCAGTGCCTTCATAACAGATGAATTTTCTCAATGATTCTTCCAAGGCATGAATTTGTTGAATTTTCATCTAGTGTCCTTCTAAGCTGTATTAAGATGATGTTGGAAGACATTGCAGAGATATAAAATATGCCTTAAAGATTTAGCAAGCGCAAGTACTGAAAGTGGAAAGTACCAAGGGAAAATGCAAACAAGTCATTAAGACATGGATGCATTAGAAAACTCTGTATTTTGTGCTCTTCAGGCCGTAGCACACAGCTCAGCCACCCAATCTCTAGACCCACTGGGTTATGACAGAAGAGGTAGATCCCTGAACAGCAGGGCCCCATTGAGAAATTCTGGTCTGATGAAGTCGCTGGGGTTTTACTTACATTGTAGGGCAATGTTTCACCATCAGGTTGACTCCCAGTTGGATGTCACATTTCTGAGCCTAAAGCAAGGATCTGAATGTGCATTAGGCTTTTCTTGCATACATATGGCTGTATAGATATGTGTGGAGTTTAATAAAAGATCCAGAGACCTAAAACATTTAAAGGAGATACAATGGAAGCTGGAAAACAAGGGTTATGTGGAAAAGAAAAGCTGGAAGGCAAGAAAAGAAACCATTTCTGGGTTTTTTTGCTTGTTTGCAGAGGCCCGAGCTGCTGCTTTTGTCTTTCTTTTTTCCTCCGATGCATTCAATCTCCACTTTCAAAATAACGTTTTATCTCCGTAACACCTTATTGCATTCAGCTATGCTAATGTGTTAATTCTTCCATATGCTTTCTATATACCTGTGGGATCTCTGATGCCTACGTTAAGTGTGTGCTGATATTTTTCTGAGGTGTGCTACAAGCACACCAGGTAGGGATGAAGCCTCCTTTGGAGCTGCAGCACTGCGTAACTCGTTCTTCAGGATGAAAAAAAAAATGTTCCGTGGAAAAATGCATAATGCATTCCGTACTTCCACTTCTTCATGTGTCTGCTCTGCGTACCAATGGGACCTGCTGTTAGCATCCATATGTCAGGACTAAGGACTCTCTGCCTGGTGCCCGATGCCATTAGGGGTTCCTTGTGTTCTGTGTCACTCACAGTTCACTTGTAAGTTTTTTTTATTTTAGCCCCTTTCAGATTATAAAAGCTTGATGTGTATTCTTTTGCAGGTAAATAAATAAATAGATAAATAATGAGCTAAAACCATTTACAGCTGTGTGGCAGACATGTCTAGGTTTAACCCATGAGTCAAGACCTCTGACAAAGCCTCGCTGAGGAATGTGGGTTTTGATGACAGGGTGAGGAAAACCCCGAATTCAAACCACTCGTTGGCTGAGTCACCGGCACAGGAATACAAGAGTCCCTTTCCTATAAGACATTATTTATACAAGAGGTGATAGTTTAGAGACACCAAAGTCACCCAGAAGACAAAATAAAGAGGCAGAGAAGAAGCTGCTGGGAGCGCTTCGCACTGTCAGCGGAGTAGCGATGGTCAGCAGTAAATACATGCTCTCACTTTCTAGGTAGTTTGTTCTTTGTTTTCCCTTCTGCTGGCTATACTAAAGTTTACTGCTCTGGCTTAATCTTTTTTATGAAGAACAATTTATCTTACTCCCTGTCTTCATCACATCAGGGGGACAGGTGAAGGAGCTGGTTTTCCGAAGGCAGCAGTGATGCGCACCATGTATCATAGGGCATGACCTATTCCTCGCGCTGAATTTCTCATTTTTACCAGCACATACATAGCTGGAGCCTTATTTTTCAAAGGCGCTTTACTGCACACATACAATTATTTAAACAATTTATACTTAATTCAATTTTACACTGACAAATCTCTTGAAATCCTTTGTGCCCATATATCAAAACAGCCTGCCAAAGGAAAATCTACATCAGCCTAAAATGTTATAGCTTCCAGTAGGAGATAATGCCTACACCTCCCGAAGAATTCCTACAGCAATTTGAAAGACTTGTAAAAACAATTTAAACACTATTCTATTGATGATCAGTTTAAAACCCAAAATGTTATGGATTAATAGTGGGATGGGTGAGTTATGGACCAGATTTTTGCCAAGATGCTTTTAGCATTTAGAGGATTATTAAATCACCTTATTTAAAGCACTATCCTTTTTCTTAAAAAGCATTGCTTATATTTACTGAAAATTACTGCTTTGTGGTCTATTGGAGATTGGTTTTGCCTTTTATATCAACCTGTATTTAGTTAAGTTCCATTAAGATGTTGTATTGCTGATAGTTTAAGTAGTATATAACCAGACATCCATTTCAAAGATAAATTACTTGTGTAACAGGCACCATCAGTTCCTTCCTGCCCCATCTTAGCTTTTTGTATTTAATGTATTTTGAAAAGTTTTGAAAGAAATGTTGCACTAAAATTTAAATTATCCAATGTTAAACTCTAATAGGTTGTATATTTCTTTTACTAAAGGAGAAAAAATAATCATTTAAGGCTTCTTCAAACTTCAGGTAACACAAACTGGTCTGGCTGTGCTGTGCGTATGAGCTGGATCATCGTAAATCCAAATTAAATTTCCATTTATGTCTCACCAAAGTTAGTGAAGACCAAAGACACGCTAATACAGGCCAGAAATCTGTCGTGCCAAGTTCCATTTGGGAGATATTTTTTTCAGATGTGGAATACACTCCTGTGAACCAGGATTTATAGCAGAAATGCTGACAGACAATATTGGTGATACTGTTCTAATTTATTTGCGTTGAGTGTTTTTTTCATCTCTTTCCCTTTTAATGATCTAAGTCTTTTTGCATCTGGCATTATGTTTCCTCACTGTTTACCTTTCCTGCCAAAGCAGTATCATCTATCTATGACTATGCTTTTCTTGGTTTCTTGCTCTGTCTTCAATATTTGAAGCCAATTTTCCATTTATTCTAGGATTCCTGTACCTCTGATGTTCCTATTAACTTTTAAAGTGGAACCTTGTCAAAAATGCTTTCAAGATGCAATTTTTTTTTTTTATTATGAAATATGTGGTTATGTTCTGGTATATTTTTATGATAAACACTGAAATATCCTGTATCTATGCTTAGTTGGTATTTGCCATAGAGGAAAAAAAAATAAGCCTGATCTTGTAGATGCTGACTGAGTGTTTTATGTTGTCTCAGGACCTCTTTGTGCTCAATTTACCAACCACAAGAACACTGGAAAACATTGATAATCCAAAGAAGCATGTCAGGAATTTGAATCTCATATAGACGTACATATATATATATATATATATATAAAACTCAACTGATGATTATGTAATTCAGTGACATTTCCAGTTTTGGAACATAACCTCTGCCATCACACTTTGCAGTAGCAATAATAACTCTTAAATCTGTGATCAGATGAATATGTTTCCATTGCAGTTGAAGAGAGGGTGGATCTGTGGTTGTCCAGGTTTCTAAAATCTGCAAGTTACAGGCAGGGAAGAGGGTTTGGCCAAAAGTACTATAATACAGCACAAGCATTTAATTTCTTTCTTCATTTCTCCTTAAAAGTCTTCAGATCTTTGCAGGGTTTCAGAAACATTTCTTGGAAAGACATCTGGGGCAATAGGAAAACTCTTCTAGCCAAGGAGAGCAAGACAAAGGTTATCCTTTCTCTTTCTCTGTCTCCCATGATCTTCTTTTCTGGGACGCCTGGAAGGATGACTGTGCAACCTGCTGTAGGTGAACCTGATTTAGCAGGGGGGTTGGGCTGGATGATCTCCAGAGGTCCCTTCTAACCCTTTCCATTCTATGATTCTATTCTTTGAGTTGCTTCTGCTCTCAGCTCAGGACTTAAAACACATCTTCCCTTTGATGTAGCCCCCAATTTCCTCTGGCCTCTCAAAGGGTTGTCTCACACACACATTTCCCTGGCTGATTTTGCTACTTCTCTACTTGGATGGAGTAAGGGGAGGGGAACATAGGGCAGACCCATATCCAGACTGGAGAACCCACAAGAAGAGAACCATGTACATGCAACAAGGGCTGTTTTGTAGTTGTGCTGTCAGGTAGCATGCAGGTCTTTTCCAGCACAGCAGGAACAAGTCATGCTCAGCTCCTTATGCACTCAGAAACTGCATATTTTTATTCAAGCTTAATAAAAAGCAATATCTTGAAATAAAAGCAGGAATTGCAGGGAGTTAAGAGAGTGGGTAACTTACCTGAATAAGCCTCTTTGGTTTGAGACTTTGAGACACCAGGACAAAAAATGAGACCAGGCATTTTAAATCAGCCTTTTTTTTTTGCTTTTAGTTTCCATGAATCATGTTTTCTTTCCCTGTTATTCTCAAGTATTGGCCACTTCTAGTTGGACTCAACTCTCATAGACAAGCCCTTAATTTAACAGCTCATTCATGCTACTTCATTTAAATAAAGATTATAAAGGAAACTGTAATCCTACTGATTTGCAAATTGAACTGTTTTGTAGATGTTATTTAAACAGTGCCACTACGACTGTCTTTCATGAGAAACATGGTACAGTGAGAGAGATCAAAGATTCATAAGGAAGCTCTTTTTTTGAAAGCTGATGCTCCTGGCTTCTTTAACTAATTGAAAAATTTTCTTTACAAGAACAGACCTTCAAGCACTCTGGCTGCTGCCACGAGCCTTATCATTACAGAGTTGTTACTTCCTCCTTTAAGGGACTGAGCTGGGGATTAATGGAAACTGTGCTGGCACTTTAGGATGAACTTTGTCTGTTTTCTGTACACCACACAAATACTGAAAAACAGGTGATGATCAATGGCCTCAGACTGAAAATAAATGAATGCCTGCCTGTTTTTTCAGCTCAGAGGCAGTGCTTCATAATTTCATGGGATGTCACTGTACTGAACTGCATTTTTTCCTAACTGAGGATTAATTTAATGATGATGAAAGAGAAGAGGAGTAGTACTGGCTTGATTTTTGAGGTGAAAGCTGTGCATAAGGGAGTTGCTCCTGGGGTTGACTGGGTTGCCAGGGGACCAAGGTAAGAAATATTCTAATTCTGGCTTTTGCACAATTACCCCATGAGTAAGATGTTCAGGAAAGCTCTGATGTCTAGTAAAGATACAATTATGGTGCTGGAGGGCAGTCAGTGAAAGGTAGCATCCCTCTAGCTCTTCCACTGTAGACTTTGCTCTAAGACAGTAAAGAAGTTGAATTTCTTTAAGCGTGTGGCTTAAGCGTTTGCTGAATTAGAAGTCATAATTCAGCCTTGGTCCACAAGGAGATGTGTGCAGTTGAGCCAAGTGCTAAAGTGCTCATGTGCTAAACCCTGCCTACTATGTTTGATAGCTTGTAAATAGTCAAAACCTTTGCACTCAGCATACTCCAGGATTTACCCTCCAAGGTGTTGTGTTCTCAGAACGTACTGAAAAATAAAAAGAGAAGGATTCAGAGGATAAAATGGATGCTTGTTATTATTAATTTTGACCTTAAATTGTCTGTACCTGAACTGGAATTGCAAGTCAAAGCTGCTTTTGGATAGAGTTGCAGACAGCACAGCTGTCCCAGGTTGCTTTTTTCTCAACTCAGCTCTTCATCAGTGATGTACTTCAAACCTTTTGAAGTAGAACTTTGCTGGGTTGCTCTATATGAGCTGATTCCTGACCTCTCCCTGCTCTTTTAGGGTGGCTTTAAGCTAAATTGGCCTCTTTCATTAACATCAGGTGAAGTCTTTGAATTCCTGGCAAATGAGAGCTCCATCATTAAAAATGTCCTAACTCTGCTCCTGTCAGTGGGGAGGCAGGTGTGAGAAAACCCACTTTCAACCCTCTACAGTTTGCTTAATTACACTGGAGGACTTGATTAGAAAAGTACAGTGTTCATTTGTATTTGTGTGTTATTTAATAGAAATTTAAGCATTTTTCCCTGTAGTGGCACTTTTTCTTTGTTTTCCTGGGACACAAATGCAACGTTAATAGCTGTGTTGAACAGAAAACTTGTGAGTGGGCCTTTCTGGCAAGACAGAGCCACATAGTTTGCATTACATTGTGTGCCAGTGTGGAAGGTATATGTAGAAATAAGTTTATATTTCATGAGTGAGGCTTTTATCCATTTATATCACCTCCTACATAAAGCTACTAAGGCCAAACTCCCTTGCAGAAGCAGTCCTGGGCACTTCACTATGCACATGGAGAAGCAGAGCAGCCAGGAAGGGCAGAACATCTTTTAATTCAAGATATCCTTATTCTGGTCTAGTTAACAAAGTATCTCAGGAGCTTGGTGTAGTAAATGAAAACAGACGTTTGAGTCAGGCACGGTGGCTGGGAATTTCCCCCCCCCACCTCCCCGTGCTGTGACTGTAATTTTCCAACCCAATTAAAGATTGGAAACTTAAGCAAGGAATCATAATTGCAGCAAAGGAGGGAAAACATAACAGGCAAATTCCTGTCCTTCCATCACAGGGGAGAGCAAGGGTGTGGGGATGGTAGTGCCAGATCTACCTTCTGCTCCACCACCCTGAGGACCCTGAGGACCACAAACCCTGAGGCTCAGCCCCACTGGACCCAGCTCAGTGTCTTCTCTGAGCTCTTTAACCTCTCAGTAACCAAAGCTGTAAGAGGACTAAATTCATGCTACTCAGGAAGTGCTTTAGGATGCTTATTAGAAATATGTGATCATAGCCACAGACAGAAGAGGGCTGGGCTGAGCAGATGTCTTTCCCCAGTTGCCAGAATACCGGTCTGGATGTCAGTGAATCCAAAACCACATTCTTCCTGGATTTATTAACTGAGTAATTAACAATACAAAACTTATCTTGACTCAGTCGTTCCTTCCAAGCTTGCTTCCCTCTACATAACTTTGTGCCACGCATGGTGCTGATAAGATTGCCATGTTAAACAAACAGAAATAAGACTCCTGCTGGAAATACATTGATGATTGATCAAGGGATCTCCTTTCCAGCCCTTGTGATTAATGCTCCTCAGCTCCTAACTGCAGGCCTGGCTGTCTGACAGAGCTGGTCCTCAAGGGTGGAGGCAGAGGCTGATGATTTCCTCAGCCTCCCTGCCACCATGGCATGACTGTTTTCCCTAGCAGCATCCACAACCCAGAATTGGAACTCAGCCTTTCATTTCATAATGAGGACGGGGAGGAAGCGTGAAGGAAATCAGGTGCATTGGTCTGTGATGTTCCTTTCCAAAGACAATGTCTTTGTCGGTCAATTAAAGCAAGTTTTGGTGTGTTCAATGTTAATCCATGTCCCTTCCTTCACTTCTAAAAAGTACCTCTGCTAATGGGACTGTGTAATCACAGCATTCCATGTTAGTTACCTATGTGTGCCAAGACAGAAAACCTCCATAAGATTCTTATTTGCTTCCTAAGTTTTTGCCAGCAGAGGTTTGTTTTTCAGATAAATGGTTGCTATACAGCTCATTCTCACAAATTACAACTCCTGACTTCCTAGCTGGCTGAAAATGGGTGGAGGATACTAACGAAACTGATAATAAGATGCCAGTGGGTGGATGCGGAGGCAACATCTGTACGTCTGATCTCATGTGCTGATCTCGTGTACTGGCAAGGACGTGCATGACACTTTGTTATTCCAGAAGTATCTCAAGGACATAAAAATTCTGACAGCTGGAACCTGGTCTGGAGCGTCTGTGTTGTAAAAGTGTTCTCTCCTGCAGCTACACTGGGACTTGCTGGCATTAACAGAACAGGAAAAAATGCTTAGTTTTTCTTCAGTTAACTTCGTACGCAGAATGCGTGTGCATAATATATGAGAGAGATGTAAGCATGTATATATGCATGTATATTGTGCATATATATGCATGTATAGGGTCCACATTTTGCTGAAGCTGCATGGTTGTAGACCGTTACCTGAGAGTGAGGCACACAAGAGTTTCCTTTACGCAGATGAAAGACTATTCCACCTGGAACAAAAGTACTGCCAAAAAGGAAAACACACTATTGGCCATATGAGTTAGATGGCCTCTGTCCATGAACATGGTTCAATTGCTTTGCACTATTCCAGCACCTGGAAAAGCAGCTTGCCAGTCTTCTTCGAGTGTCCTACTGCCTAAAGGGAAGGAAAAAAAAAAACCCTTTAAATGCATGCGCAGTAAACAGCATAGATTTCTAAAACAGAAATCTCAACAAAAGCTTCTTGTATTTATGTAAAGCGCAGAGTGAAAATGCAATAGCTGTTATACATTTGTATTTTAGTAATGCTTTCTGTGCCTCATCGTTCGATATTTTACTTCAAAAATCACTTTGGTTGAAAGCTAGGAGGTTGACTGTGCGCATGAAAGTAACAGTACAGGGGAGTGTGTGAACAGGAAGAGTAATTGCAAAGTTGAGGGAGGAATCTGATGTAGGTCTGATGGTATTTAAGGTTTTAATTATCTGGGCATTGCTGCAGCGACATTTTCCAAACCCCCAAACCGAAGCACATAGAGGAATTAGCTAAAGAAGGAAGACAATCTAAAGATACTTCTTTTCCTTCTGACATCCTTTAAACCTCTCGCTGTCCCCAGTTCTTTCTCTTCGGCTTCCCTAACCAGTTTTCTGCACTTGGTAATCTGGAAAACAGTGACGTCAATGGAAGCATTAACAGCAATAGGGCTGTCTCTCAGACAACCTGTTATGATTTTTGTGCAAGTAGGGGCTTTAACCAGGAATTTCCATTTTTCTTTTCCTTTTTTTTTAAAAAAAAATATGGTTTTATTATTATCATTTTCCCATATCGTGGAGAGATGGCTCTACAGAGACTACTATAAATAAAAACTTGCTAAGGCCCCCTTCACCCCACTGCCACCCTGGAGATGTGGGATAACAACTGATGGGTGGGAAGGAAGTGGGAGATGGGCCTCCAGGGGAAAAAGCTAGAAGCGTTGCTGCTTCTCACTAGGAAAACAGGATTTTTCCAAGCTGCCCAGGGGACAGGTGACCATGATCAGGGCCTGAGCAGCTGAGAGGGGTGTTTCTGGCCTTCCAGTCAGAAAGCTGCCTTGACCCGAGACCCCTGATATCTTCCAGTGGGAGGGAAAAAGTTATTAATAGAAAAATACTCAACTCTCTGCAAATACTTTGTTCCTCGAGGTGTCAGTGACAGATACTATGTGGGATTTTATGCATGAGATGGTGGTTTTGCGATGGGGGAAAAAACGGAGATATTTACATATAGGTCACATTGGAAAAATGTTCGAGAAACCTGAGCTGAATCAGTTTTGCGAAGCCTTGCTATCCCACTGACTTGGTTTTTTTGTGATAAATGCTCCCAGCCCAGGTTGGAAAGGGGATCTAAATGGATGACTCTTGGGTAGCTTCTGGGATCTTCCACATTGCAGAAGGGACTCTTCTGCAGTCCTAATCAGATGCTAGCAGCTGAGGTTCTGTTGATGCCAAGGGTTAAAGCAGCATCATTTTTAAATAGGCAATTGTGATTGAAATGTACTTGCCCTAATACAGCAAGGGCTCAAAAATCTTTGTTCTTAATTTGTTGGGAATTAAACTCCAATAAAGGTCTCAATGCTAATACAGGGAGATTTTGGAGTGGGGCAAGCTAGTTTTCTTTAGCGCTCATCAGTGCTAACGTTGTCTTCACATCAGCTGAATCACTGATGCTTTTTCTGCAGCAGCATCGTTTACCTTTATTACTTATTCCTTCTTTATTTTGTTCAAATGTCAAAAAAATTATAACCATTATAATCATAAACAGCTGTGATCCTGTGCACCAAACGAAATAAAAAAAATCTGGCTCTGTACACAAAGTAAAGGTCTAAGACCACCTAGTGTTTTCATTGCTTTAATATCCTTCTTGGTTTTTTTCTCATGTCTCTTTTTTTCATTCCTTTTTTCCCACCTTTTTTCCCCCCCTTTCATATAATTAACATGGAATTGACTGTTCTGTTTGAATAGTATTTGGCTTTTACATGAAAAAAAAGGATACACATGGTAGAAAAGACTTGTATTAGTGTTTAAATGAGGACAATTTCTGCAGATCTTTTTGATTATTAGATGAGATGCAGTTTAATTTTCATTGCTTTAAATTAGTCCTGTAAGAGGGGTCCCTACTTTAAAAGCAAGGCTGATAATGAAACCTGATGACCAGTTCTGGGCTACTATTAATGTACACTGATTCTGTCACGTAGAGCTGCCCCCCTAGTTTTTGAAAGACTCTCGTTTGGTTCTCAAAGCTATCATAGAGGAAGCAGAAAACCTCATATGCCAGGAGTGAGTCCAAAGAAATTATATAAATCATTAAGAGTGGAATGAATTGTTTCCTGTGATCTGCAGACAGCCAAGAGGCTTTTCCTGTTGGCACGGAGCTGGGGTTCTGCCATCTCCGTGACATCCCCACGCTTGACAGGTACCTGCTGTCCATGCAGAAGAAGCACAGGGGAGCCGAGGCAAAGCAGGGGGAAACCTAGAAAAGAGTAGATGCAGATATCTGGTATTTACCTTGCTTTGAAGCAAAATTAGCCTCCTTGATTACATTTTTGAGCTTTTATGCTATCTGCATTTGAATGCAAGGTGGTCTGTGCTGTCTGTAATGCGCGATGTCTCCAATCCGAGGCGGGCACTGGGTATCCAAACCCATTTTGCAGTGACATTATATTTCCTGGAAGGCACTACGAAGGATCAAGATCTGGAAGTGGCCCACATTTGCAGCCGTACCATTTTGATGTGCATTTATAAGTTCCTGTTGCCGTACGAATTCATACGTTTTATCACAGTGAAACAGCTTTTCCATTCCAGGTAGTAGATAAAAAGTAACTCCTACATCAAATAGTACAGGGAAATATTGTGTAGAAACAGCAAAAGAGTATCAGTTAAATCGCAGAATCAAAGTTTTTAGATGACAACAAACAACCAGAAAGTCTACATTATGTAGTGGTCAGAAAAAAATTGCTGTAAGGAATGTATCAGTTCCTCTTGAGCTGTCCATCTACATCAGATCAATAGCCCTTCCAAGCATGGGACATTCAGGCTTTCAGCTTGAGAAATTGAAGTTCTCAAAATAAGTCAGGGTTGTAACACAAGTCCATCATTGTGTGTCACAGAAATGAAATGAGTTGTCTCCTGTTCGATTGATGACTGACATAAAGCTGGGAGGAAGAAAGGGGAAAATAAACGAGACATGGGTTTTTTTTTTTTGAAAAGTTGTTACGAACACTTCTGTCAAAAAGTTTACGCTAAGGGATCTGCTTTCATTTTCATGTATGTTCCTAGTTCCCATTACCGATAATAGGAGTTAGATGGTGAGGGGTGGGAGGAGGGATTGGGTACTTGGGTACTGCTGCTGCTCAGAAAGAGTGAATGATATAAAGAAAAAATGTAGGTCAAACATTTCTTACATGAAAAAGATGACGAGGGAATATAAAACTAATAGCTTATGAAACTTTTAATTTAGAAGGTGGTTAAGCCAAATAAGCAAATAGGCAGATTTTTGGTTCATTGAAATGCATAGAATCATAGAATCACCAGGATGGAAAAGACCCTACCAGATCGTTGAGTCCAAGGAAGAAGCCCACATCTGAATCCAGTTGTATGTTCAAGCTATTAGTACAGCATCTAAGCTACGAGTCTGACACGTGAATGTATATTTACAGTCCTAATAGGAACCAGGTATGAAATTTGGCTGGAGATGTAAGTTCAGACTTCAGTCTATCTTAAATATGGGGAGGTTGCAGCTGACAGATCCAGGGCTGGTCCTACAGATGTTCCAGTGATACTCAAAACAGCAATGCTGAAATGAATGTATCTCCTCCAGTCAGCTCCGCTCTGTGAATAATGCACATGAAGAATGATCTGCAAATTTTTTAGCTTTATTGGTTAAATAGGCCCCTACAGTGCCTACAAACAGGCTAACAAAATCAATGCCTGATAGAGTTACTAGCTGAGCAGCTTGTGGATGTTAAAGGAAATAACTTTGTTATTCAAAGAACAAGTGTTCCTCTATTATCCAGACTTTCAAAGTGATTGGGTCTGAAATGTATTCTACTGGTGTGTATAGATACCCCTGCTACCTTGGAGACCAGGGAGTTTCAATACATTAAATATAGAAACTGCAGTTTCCCTTGCCTAGAGTGATGAACATGAAGACAGAAACAACAGCTGTGTTTAGGTACATGCTAAGAAATACTCAACTCATGCTCCCAACTTCTCAAAAAATGGTTATTCCTTGCTTTCATTGTTTTTTTTAATGGAAACAATGGGTTTGGATTCTTGTAGGGGCTGTAAGAGCAACTTGCTTGCTGGAGCAGGGTGCTGAAAGGGAAGGACTGTGTTGCTTGGATTCTGCTTACTGGAGCTTTCAGGGATGTTGCGTTAACTTCTTTGACCTTCTTTAGCTTGGTCTGTAGGGTTGACCTTAGCAATCACAACTCATGAGATGAGCTGTGGCAGACCTGCCTGTGAAGCTTTCTAATGCATCTGAATCAAAACAGGTTTTAACCAGATGGTATATAAAGTTCATATCAGTAGATGTGTAGGCAACACTTGTCATCATTAGGGATGCATAAAAAACCTATGGATTTTCTTGCACGGAGAAAGCACATTTGCAAAACATGAAGTGTACCTGGAAATTATACTATTCAAAATAAAGAAGAAAATGAAGATAATATTAAAACCCTATAAAAATAATATTCATTTCAGTAGCATCAACTTGGTCAGAGATTTGATGGATCAAGTACACCAAAACATGATTTGGTAGAAGTGAAATAATAACTTTACATCTTTCTTAGTATATTGCCTATGATACTCTTATCAGAGTAGACATGGTTTACTGCATTCACTTGATTAAAGAAAACTTAAATGAAACTAATTGAAATGGAGTCAGATGAAAAGCTGCTGGATTTTTTTATTCTCTTGCAAAAAAGAAGAATTATAATTTTGAACCAAGTAAATACCATTTTTTCTGAAAAGAGTTTAATGAAACAAAACCCTTTTGCACTGAACAAGTTGTTCACCACATATTCAGTCACAAATATTTTCTTCACATTATTTTTTGAGTGTATTTGAATGACATTTTTAATTTAAAATATTTCAGTTTAAGAAATCAAAAGGATTGATTATAGAAGTAGTCATACATTATACTTTTTTTTTTCCAAATGTTCCTCTTGCTACCCATCCTCTTCTTCCAGAACAGTAAGTTGCCAAGAATTTTACTGGTATCAAATTTGTGGTTACTCAGGTATAATTTGAAAGAAAACTACCTATAATGAGCTAGACATACTTCTTGGGAAGAACTGGCAATCCTGCAACTTCCAAAAATTGAGATTTCTACATCCTTTCAATACCATTTTGTCTATGATTTTGCTTCAACTTTCAAATCATATTGCACATTCCAGAAAAATTTCTTCCATCATATGCATATTTTTATAATATAATGAAAAAGGACTTTTTAACTGAGCAAATGTGCATTGTAGATATATTATCAGCTCTTATTGGAAAGACATTGTTTGTTCATTCACTTAGATTTTCCCTGTGTGAAGTCACACAAGAAATAATGCCTTCTGGGGCATTACACAGAAAAAGATGAACAATTGAAGGGCCTTCAGTCTTGTCATTCCCTTGTGTAAAAGAATGATAGTTGTCCACTGTAAGGGAAAGCTCAGTGGTCCCAGGACAATTAGCTCCTCCTGCCTAGGTCTAGCCTACATTATACCTGGGATGTCCCTGCAGCTTTGCATGTGGATATAAGTAATAATAAAATAAAATAAGCTTCTGTATTGGGAACCTTGTATCTTTGGCAGTCCTCGTGCCAGTTCTGATGTGGGATACTTGAGGTCTTATTATCCTCTAGCTGGTACCTTGCAGAGATATTTTTGCCTGTGAAGCATGGGTACAAACACTGCACGTTGTGCCTCAGCATGCAACAGAGAATCAAACCATTATGTGTAAAGAGAAAGATGTATTCATGGTTTTCTCATGCTTGCCATGATCGGCTGCTTATTTCTGAGCTGTTCAGCTACCGATTCTCTGCGTTCGACTCCAGACACCGCAGAAGAAGAACAGCTGGGAAATCAGTGAAGCAGCAGAGCAGAGTGGTTACAATAGAAAAAAAAAACTTATTGAAAGAAAACTGTCCAAGGCAGCCCCATGGTGCCCTTTCACACTGAGACACTGTCCCAGGGAGCCCCCTGGGAAATTGCAAGACATATTTTTCCCTGATAACAATGTAAAAAAGCACAAAAGTACACATGGCATCTTGCTGTGTCGTATTGCTTTAGCAAAGCGATATGGTGAGACTGTGTGCTTTGCCATAGATTTAATAACGCCGTGTTCGTTTCTAGATGCTAAAAAAAAAAAAAATACATAAAAGCCTAGAAAAAAAAATGGCTAGTGTCTCATAGAGGACTTGTTTGTTAACTACTGATGAGATCCTGTGTACAGTCATGCTGCCCTGAGGAGTTTATAATACCAGAGCCTGAGCCTACAACATTTCCTAAGTACTGCTGTGAATAGCCTTGTGGGACTACAGTAATTGAGGTAACTGTGTTACTTCTGGACTAGATCATGCAACTCTTACATCAGGCATTAAGCACTTACCCGAGTAGTCCATTCACTTTACTGATGGCTTTTAGGCTGGAAAAATGTATTGTAATCACAAAGTTACTTACCCTTGAAAACTCAGGATACTCAGTTATTCAGGACAGAATGGAAAAATGCAAGGAGGTTAGCATAGATAGCAAACAGCAAATGAACTATAGATAAAGTTAATCTCTCTTCTTCTGGTAATTTTGCTTCTACATCCAGACAATCAAGCTCAGTTTTGCAAATGACTGCCAAAAGATAGCACTACTGTGTGTATGTGTGTGTGTGAGTACATCTAACTCCAACTAAGAGTGGTAGGTTCCAGCTAAATCCAGCCCCTTATAATGCTACGCTCCATCCTGGACATGCCTCCAAAAGACCTCCTGCCTTGACAGAAAAGTTGCATCGATGCCTGGACCCCTGAGGTTGACCAAGACTGCTCCATCCTGAGCAGGGTCTATTTCCCATATTAAAAGTCAGCTCCGTGGCAGAAGAGTGCTGAGCGTGAAAATCCATTAGGCTTGCCTATGTGCTGATGGAATCCTAGCCCCATGTAATACGCTATCTTGTACACCCTCTTTTGAAAATAATAATTCACAGCAATAGTGCCACCGTGCTTGTAGCCTTGCACACTCTTGTAGTAAAAATAACTCTTATTTAAAAGATTTTTTTAAGCACTGAGAAGATATTCTGGGTAAAAGTCACCTATAAATGCAGCCGTGTTTCCACTCAATCGAGGTCCACAATGCTGTTCCAGATGTGCATCTAGGTAGTGCCTAGAGAAAAGTGTGCTGCTGTGCAGAGAAAAGGGGGAATACCTATGTACTTGCAGAGGGACCCAGCAGAAATGCCTGAGAAGAGCCCTGAGTTCAAATCCTCTCCCTAGTGCCTTCAGCATTTACTCAATCTAGAATCACCTTTCTAAAGAGGGAGCAAATATCTGCAAATAGTTTCAAGATATCTTTACATATATACTCATCATGTTCTTAGTTTTGAAATAATAATTGACATTGTATAACTATATTTCTTTTTATTTACCCTACAAGGTAATAACAAGGCTCTAACTTACTGTGGTCATAGTTCTCTGTGTGTTTGGATCCCTGTGTCTCGGTGGTGTGATGTTTAAGTGACATCTTCAGTTTTTTCGTGGAGCCATGTGTATTTATTCACCTTGATCTGATATAATCTGGTTCTAAATCATTCATCGCAGCTGTTAGGCAATGGAACCTTTATTGGTAGTTTTAGTTCTGTGTTCATCCCTGGGTATTTTACTGATTAAGAGTAGCTGTACGCATAACGTTCACAATTTTTCTGGAGCCAAAACATTGCTATCTACATCACTTGTAGGGGCAATTTAGAGACAGTAGAGCTTTCAGAAAGTCATTTATTCTATCAACTTTTCCCAAGAATTTAGTAGTTTCCTTGGGAAACCTGCTACGGTTTCACATCCAAGGTTCTGCTTGTTGTTTCTGGAATTACTGCTGTGAAAGACAAACTTGTTGATCTGAATGTTCTTTCACATTTGCTACTGGTACTGTCTTTGTCCTTGGAGGTTTGCAGGACAAAATCTGTTTGATCCACCCCGAGTTACCAGGATCAAGCCCTGAGCAACCATGTCAGATCCCAGAGTTAACCATGCTGGGGCACAAGGTCCAACCAGAAACCTCCTGGGGACCCTTCCTACCCAAATCACTCTGTAATTTTATAATTCATCCACTTGCCTAAGTGAGAATTATTGATCAGTTGAGCAGCTAAATTTGAATGCTTTGCTTACTGGGAAGAATACTTGTCAGCATCCACAGAAACGTACAGAATTGTGGACCCTTAAATCTTGCAGTGCACTGCAAATTGTTCATGTGAGGACCAAGTTTGGAATATCCTAGTGATACATCCCTGGCTGCCGTGTTTAAGGACTCTTTGTATGTATGTCAGGGTAAAATGCTTAATTCTTTTGTAGCAACCTCTTTTTCTGGAAGACCTATCGTCCTCCAGCAGATCAATTTATCTAAAGGAATGTAATCTATATTTACTTTGCAGCAGGTACTGTAGCTCTCGACTCTGCTTTTAGCTGATTCAGCTCCTATTCAGCTTGCTTTGACCTCAGAAATATTCCCTGCTAACTGTCCTCCTGTTCACTCCAATTTGTACCGCCTAAATGCTTACCGCTGAGTGTCCCTCTGGCCATTTTGAAGGGTGTTTCATCACACTATAATAAACGTGAAATACTGATGCACTCAAAACAGCAAAAAAGGAGGTTAAAAAAAAAAGCAGTTGTATATCGACGTGGGACCAGACAGGAGCATTTATTACACTTTACTTTCATACCGTTGTCTACCTTTGGCAAAGGAAGACTCTAAGGGTCCCTGGTGGGCCAAGCCAATCAATACTACACGGGAGTTAAATTAGACCTCAAGTCAAGCACATACCTACCTTGGCTGGGATACCTCCAACCTAAAGTCCCTGGAAAATTTACATTTTTCCAGTAAGTTAACCAATAACAGAGTGAAATGAGTGAGAAAAAAGCAGCTGTCTAGTCTGCCTCTTGCTTCATTATCAAATGGATGTTGTCCAAACAGCAGCTAAGGTGCCTTATGAGAAACAAACAGACAGATATATAAGCAGGCCAGTAGTTATCAGGCACATTAAATAAATGCAATTTAAAAAAAACTTTAGTAGGCATGTAATAACAATTTTGAAAGGTGTCTTCTATGCCATAATGTTGTCATAGTGTTTTTATACTTAGACTACCATAAGCACTCAAGAATTCAAGCACATGGGAAACTGTGGATGTAACCCTATGGGATCAGAAGAAGTATTTTCAAAATAGCCACAAAAATGATTCAGGGGCTGATCAACTCCCCTATGAGGACAGGCTGAGAGAGTTGGGGTTGTTCAGCCTGGAGGAGAGAAGCCTCTAGGAAGACCTTAGAGCAGCTTCCAGTACTTAAAGGGGGCCTATAGGAATGACAAGGACAGAGTTTTAGCAAGGACTGTTGTGACAGGACAAGGAATAATGGTTTTAAACTCGAGGAGGGCAGATTTAAACTGAATATAAAGAAGGAACTTTTTATAATGAGAGTAATGAAACCCTGGCGCAGGTTGCCTAGGGAGGTAGTGGAGTCCCCACCCCTGGGAACATTTAAGGTCAGGTTGGATGGGGCTCCGAGCAACCTGATCGAGTTAAAGATGTCCCTTCTCCTGAAGAGGGATTGGACCTGCAAAGTTCTCTTCCAACACAAAACGTTCTATGATTCTATGAAAATATCCGCCTCTTTGCTTGGAAGATAGATTAAAGTGGCTCAAGGCCTTGATGGCTGGAGAAAGAGGTCATAGGAAGCTCCTGGGTGGACAACCTCACACCCCAAAGCACTAAGAAAAAAAGTCTTGTTCTGGCCAACTACCTGCAGTGAGTGGCCTGCATTGGTTCGCTTACAATTTAGGAATGCTGGCCTATATAAAACGCAATAAAAATCGTAACCGTGTAGTAATAAACTAGTAACTTAACTGGCTGTAATAGCCCTGAGTTGGCTAAAAAATCCCAAACAACCAAACAAGAACCAAAACAACCCCTTCCCCCGCCCCCCTCACCCAAAAACCCCAAAAAACAAAACCCTGAACACTGAAGTCTTTCATACAAATGAGGACTGCATGATAGCTAGTGCTATTATAGTTTTTCATCCAGTAAGCCAGATATTGTATTCGGCAGGAGTGAAAGAATGGTATGAGTGCTTAATTTCTGCAAACTTTGTTGTTTTAATTATTTGAAATGTATTCCTCAGTTGTCAGCTCTGTATTTAAACTCAGGCACTGCAAACAAGTGTGTATCATTTTAAAAGCGTTGCTTGTTTTATTTCCAAAAATGCTCCTTCCTACTGGTGGAGAAAATTATTTCATATGAAATATGAAACAGGTAAACCTTAACCTGCCAGATGTCTTCTTCATGTAAGCAATTTAAATTCAATTTGTGGCAGAAAATACAGGCAACTTCTGGATCAATAGGCTGCATTCAGCAGAGCTGACATATAACACCTGATATATCGCCAACCTGGCTGGGCTCTTATTACTCATACCTGAGGGACTTCCCCTGGCTTTTATCATTAGGTAAAATCTCCTAGGATTACAGGTACTTAAGGCTAATTATGTCTGCTCTGTTATCCTCCATTTAAACGCCCTCCTTTTCTGCAAGAGCAAGTTTTCTTTGGTATTTCAGGGAGATAATTGTGGTGGCACACGCCATGGAGGTAAAATGATAGCCTTGCTCAAACAGCATCCTGCCCACCACTGCCTGCATCCCTATCTCTCAGGAGAAGAGAGATGATGAGATAATAGCTGGAACAATAGCTGCTGCAGGCCTACCTTGTTCACTTTCTGTGCTTTTGTCAGTCACCTGCCTTCAAGGATGTAATTATGTGATTAGGAAGAAGAGTCTGTAAACAAACAAGACTTTGCTCCTCCCCACATGTGAAGTGAGACATGTCAATCCCCAAATCCTCTCCAAGAGTACCTGTCTCCCCCTGGTATGGGGAAAGTGATGTGAGATGTGTGATGTGCATGCACATCAATTCTTTGAATATTAACAGCCTGCAAGTTATTATTATAAAAATCATTTTCCGTACACGTATATTTAACTAGGGTTCAGAATGAAATTTAATCGTTGCTCAGATTTGTAATAATTATTATTATGTGTAGGGTTAAGCGCTAAAAAAAAAGAAGTTTTTATTTGTCATTTAACAATTCTCCCTTCTATCTGTGAGCTCTGATTATTGTGTTTCCTACAAATATCCCAGATACTTATAAATATTCTATTGCAATGAATTTTATATGACCCTTCAGTTCTAACAGCGGAAGCTGCATTTTGAACTTAACCTAAAATCCAGTACAGTGAAGCCAATTTTTAAATGTAACCTTTCTATCAAGTGTTAAAGACAGTCAAAGTCACTTATTATTGCTCAAGTCCCTCTTGACATATAATTAATCCATCTCAAACCCCCATCCAAAAATCCAAAGGCAGCAAATTTGCCCTTCCTGTATGCACAATGCATAGAAACAGATTGTTATCCAGCACTTTCCAACTGGGTGCAAATATGGAAATATGCATTACAGTAAGGAGAGCAGAAATGGAAATATAAGAGACACTCATCTTTCACTACACATATGCATGAAAGGAAAAAATAACATATTAATTTCTGGGAGAGAATCTAAGGTACAGGTGGGACAATTTCTTTTTTTTTTTTTCATCATTATTAGGACTCTCAATTGTTCACACACACACGTCATCGAGAGTTGGTTGGATGGTACTTGGAGATTGTCTAGTTCAGTCTCACACTTCAAGTAAGAGAGCTTTACTTGTCTGAGTCTGGAAAACCTCCACGTGAAAGACTCCTGGAACTTTAGGACATAAAGCAATAAGCCTTTTTCTTTAAGATTATGGTATTTTCCAAAAGAAATTATGCTATCCTACTGAAGATATGTAAGGTAGAAGCTCTGAGGACAAAGGAGATGTCAAAATGGGTTAAAATAAAGTTATAAGCAAGATACAGTATATAATTTGGGCTTTGACCTTTGTGTGTACTCAGAGGGAAACAGAAAAACTCTCAGAAAACCAGAACTCGTGCTGCTGTAGGCAGATTTTTTTCTTTTCTGAATGCAGCCCTATAAATTGATGTTATGTCTTTCAGCGTTAACAGAAATTGTGAAATGTCACTTTTGTATCCTGATTCCTATAATAGTCCTAACCAAAAATGTGAATTTTCTGAAGTGCAAAGGAAAGGAGTTGTGACTGTAGGAAAGAAGAAAGAAGAGTGTGAGAATAAGAACTAGTCTGTATTATTGTAAAAAATACAAAACACTTTCCTGCCATTAAACCATATTTCCAGTCTCTGAAAATATTTCTGATGATGTTGCCATTACACAGTCATCACCTGCCCCTCTGTATATCTTTAGAGACCTCCAATCACTGTAGCAAGTAGATGTGTATATTACATGAAAAGCTGCTTGAGTAGACTGTAAGGTGGACACGTGGAGAGTAATTTAGTCCTCCTATACTTTCCTTTCAGAATAATCCTCCAATACATGGCACTATGCAAACCCATTACTGCATATAAAGATAAGTTTATCACTATTTTTTTTCCACAAGGTTATGAATCTTTCGTGTTTTGATGAAATATCACTTGTTTTATTGACAAGAAATGCTGTAGCATGGAAAGACTCTGCCATAAATCTGAGTGCCCAAATCAAGATCTTGTAGTTGGGATTTTTAGAGAATTCAAAATGATCAAAGTGAGGGGCACCAAGCACCTCAGCATAGGAAGCTCCTTAGGGACAGGGGTGCACAGTAATTTCTAATAGAAACTAGCCTAAATGACTTGCTGGTCTTTGCTTAGACACTCTGTACAGGCAAACCCCATGGTGATGCTCTATACCTGACACAATAAGAGTCCTATCATTGCTTTAATGTTCCAATATGCACAAAAAAAAACCAAACTTCTTTCCCCTGCCATCAATCTGAAAAATAGCTAAATTGTTTATGCTGGCTTCTTCCAAAAATTAGCCCTGACATAGGCACGCAGGATTCAGCCAGAGCAATTACAAGCCTGTAGAATCATAAGTGACAGAAAACAGGGTTTTATAGTGGAAGGTGTTAGGCATCCCTACGTACACACTCAGGGAGAGAGGGAAAAAAAATAAACGGAGAGGCAGAGGGAACATATGTTGTAGACAATCCTGCCTCCCGTAAAACTGCTGTTGAGTCAAGTAACCTGTTTAAAAACAATGTATTCCTCTAACTACAGCCACCTGGCTTGTAATTATAGTTCTCATTAGAAACTGCTACAGGTCTTGAGTGATTAGTTATTGTTTATAAACTGTTCAACTGTAGACCACCTGTTTTCCTCTACTACTGCACCTTCTTCTTGCCTTGCTGCATCACATCTATTAATAGAAAAGCACCTGTTTCCTGACAGTGCAAAACCAGAGATAAACACGTATATATTAGCAGCTGGGGGAAAGGTCTTTGTGAAGGACAACCAAATATATTTGTTGCTATTAAGCTGTCTCTAGTTGCAGTTAGAGCATTTGATGAAGTTGCCCTGCCTTGCGTGTCTCATGTACGTGTAGGCTCCCCACCGACTGATGTGGTGCTCTTGGAGGACATTTATAATTAGCCCTCAAGAGACTGGGAAATCCAGAGAAATAAAACATGAGATCTGAATTCCTGGCACTAATTGCTAAAGAGTTAAATGCTCCTACATGCAAAGCACCCAACACGAAAGGAAAGGTGAGTGGCATGATGTGCGGATGCGGGAGGTGAGGCATGAACGCCGCTTGCCTTAAATAAACACAAGGATCGCTGCGGCCCCACTGGCAAAGGCAAAGAGGAGGCACTGATTTTCTTAAGGCGATTCAGTCATGTAGACAACAAACTCATGCTACAGTTAAAATATTTAGAGCCAAATTCTGCTCTGAGTCACAGTGACTTCAGCTGATTTATTCCTAAGCCTCAAAAGTATAACTAAGAGCTGAATTTGGCCCCTAGACCACTAAGCTATAAATAGTTATCCATAATTAGGTTTTACATACATCCATGGGTGGATATGAGATGTATGTGGTTTACTAAAGGTTTCTTCTACCTGGTTTTAAACTAAATGCAAGCTTTGTCTACAAGAGTGTCAGTCTGGGAGAATGGACACATGAGTGGAGAGGCAGAGCTGGAGGCACAAAACTGGAGTGAGCGACAGCATGGCGGCTCCGTGCGGAGGAGCCGGCTGTGTGCTCGGAAGCAGGAGACAGCAGGCTGTGTGATGCGAGAGGCGCATTGAAGCCTTCAGCGCCACTTCAACAAGGGAAAATGTGACTCTTGCAGGGGAATTAACTCACTTTTAAGGACTGCATCAGGCGTTTACAACACTTTAAATCCCATGTTTTTGTCCAGGAGCTTGCAGAGCTGCTGGGTGATGCAGAGGGCAGTAGGGGCTGCCACCCTCTGATGCAATGGTGGGATGTGACCTTCCCAGCCTCCCAAAAGCCCTTTCCCTGCTCTCTTTTAAGGACTTGTGGCCATGCCTTAACCCTCATCCAGCTTAATATTTGCTGGAATATTTGCTATAATGTAGTTTGTCAATATGCAACACCGCAGCCAGTGACAACGGGCCTCTCCCATCAGCTAGGATTGTATTTAGAAGTACCCAAGCTCCCTGTGTGGTGGCTCCTTATGAACCAGACCGAAAACTGCCTGTGCATATGACCTGTAAGTGTTCCCTAGAAACACAACAATTACTTTTCTGTTGATCCTCCTTAAGGCATTGCTCATGGGCAGTTGGTTTTGCTTACTCATTTATTGGGTAACTGATAGTTTCCAATACGACATGGCACATCATGAAAAATTAGGGGATAACACAGTCTCAATAGAAAGCCAGGAAAGTTTTCTGCATTAAGACACGGTGGCATGATGAACAACCTAGTCATCACCCCGTGTTCCCGCACAGCAAATGTTAGGCACCTGTGCATAGCAGTGAATCATCTTATCGGTTGTTTTTTCATGACTGAATATATTCCCAGACCTATTTCTCAGTATCTGACCATCTCCAATGCTCCTTTGCCCGCTGCCCTTCCTCAGGAATAAAATAAAACTTTCTCTTTATGTGAAAAAGGCACAACTAAAGCCACCAGGATTACACAAATAAACTGAAAGTAAGATATTTCCCTGCTCAATATTTGAATGAGAACAATTGCGAGGATCTTGTAAAACCCAACTTCCAGCAAGGCCCCAGGATGTGCAGCATCAAACCTGTCCACCCAAAGCCCCCCAAATACATTGAAGGAATTACATACATTTGGCAGAATAAATGGCAAAAAAATTGGTATCTTGAGAAATTCAGGTGGGACTGAGGTTTGCCTGAATGCAGGATTAACGCAGTCTTTCCTTTTCCTATTTTTTGTAGCTGTGATTGTACTGAAACCTGTAAGCAATGAAGAGTTGTTACTGGGGCTACACAGCCTTTTGGAAGCAGATGTTAATGAGGCTCTCTGTGAGGCAGTATATCTGTTCATTTGGGCTAACTACTGCTGTCTCTGTTCACAGCTTTGTGGCTACTGAATCACCTGGTAAACAGAGCGGGTTGTTATTCATTATAAAATGCTGTGTGGGTGTACTGCAAATAGTTCATGGTGGCAGCAGTCATAGGTTTTTCTTTTTATACACTTACCTGAAGAAAAACATGATGTGAAAAGAGCATAATTTGATAAAAAGTGAAGCAGTAGGTTGTGTAAAAGGAAGATGTTATCTGCAGTAACTATAGAATAGCACAGATGCCTGACGGCTCCCAGTTGACGTTAAACTTTGCTCATCCATCACCCTTGCAGGGTTACCAGGGGTGCCCACAGATTGCACACAAGGAGCTGGGATAGCAGCATCCCACAGTGCAGTCATTCCAATCGGACGTGGGCTTCTTGCAGTCAGCGACTGCTCTCAGGTCTTTGAGGAGCAGCTCAGGTGTAGTCCCAGCAAGGAGGTCTTGACTTAGCTGAGGAGATGCTGGGCTCTGCAATTAGCCACTGTGCTAAACAGGGAGCCATCTGAAGCAACCAGCAGAACATAGCAAGAGCTCTGCAGGGCTGAGCTACCTACTAGGCTGGCTCCACCTTGAAGGGGATTTCACAGGCAAAAGCCTAAGTGCTTTTGAGGTTCCTATTTTATAAGTGAATTGCTAGATTAGTCTGTGCCGAAACACAGAAAGGCAGATCATCTTCCTTTTTCAAAGCTGTACTTATGGCCCTATGTAAATATGATCACCTCCCAACCCTCACCTAAAAAAGCCACTCAAATAACCGTCTGAACATATTTCCCAATCATAAACGCATTTTAGGTTCTCAGGATTACTATCTATTTCCTTTTCCAAATAGGAGAAACAACTGTTTCCAGCATTATTGTACCGGAGTAGTAGTAAAATATCTCCTCTTTATTGTCCTACTACAGCTTTTCTGCTGGCACTTTGATAGGTATTTATACTGTTTAGTATCTAGCAAGAGTATGTAAAAGAACCAAAGCCCAACAAAAGACTGAAGGGTTACAGAACAGCACAAAGGGGTCTCTTTTTAAAGTGACTAACTCAGTTGATTTCAATAAGAGTTTGGAAAATAATCAAAAGTTCTCAGTTGTGAAGAACTGGCAATAGGGTCTGCAGGAAGCACAGATCTTCCTTACCCAGTGGGTTACCGTATGTTTGGTGAAATCAGAACTTTTCTGAGCTGGTGCAACCTCCCTCTTTGAAATCTTTTGCTTGCTGTTCCTTTTTTAAAGGTGTTAAAGAAATATGACTGTAATTAACGACTGACAAAAATATCTGGGCTTGAACTGAAGTGGGAAATCACAGAGGTTACTTATTTCCTCATGCTTTTACCATTTGTTCTCTTTTCTTGAGGAAGTTGAAAGACTTAAGGTTCAAACTTAATAAGGCCCCATGCCGTTTCTAAGAGTATTTACAACATGTAAAAAATAAGCCAGCACATTTCTTATATTTAAATTTGTTTTCAGTCATCTAAGCTATTACACAGTATGCCATCCCTGAACCTTTTGTAACAAGCAGTAAATGTTTCTCAGACAAGGGAAGGAATGATGTGTTCAACTACTCGAGCTGCTTGAGTCCACGAAAGCGACAAAACATTGGTGTGTGTGCAATCCCCACACCCCAATTTGTTTCAACATCACAAAAATGGAGCTGCCTTCGGCTCATGGGTTCTGCTTCAGATGCGTGCACTGGGAAGCAGCCCGTGGGACACTTCATGGGTGGGTGGCAGCACCTTTGGCAGCTGAATTTCCGTGGTGCTGTGGAACAGACGATGACGTGGGGTTTATTAACTACAGTTACTTCAAGTTTCTAGAGCCTGCCCTGAGCCCCTTTGGTTCAAGGGGAAGCTTTCCATTTCTAGTGGTGGGGAATGACATTAATTCCTCTGAGTACCAGTTGTATAACACCTGGTTTAGAAGCCATCAGTAGTATAGAATCAGAATTATTTGTGTTGGAAGAGACCTTAAAGGTCATCTAGTTCCAACCCCCCTGCCATGGGCAGGGACACTTCCCACTAGATCAGGTTTCCCAAGCCCCATCCAACTTGCCCTTGAACACCTCCAAGAATGGGGCAGCCACAAGTTCCCTGGGCAGCCTGTGCCAGTGCCTCCCCACTCTCATTGTGAAGAAATCCTTCCTTTAGTTTTAGCTTGATTAAATTCTGGTCTGCGTGTAACAGCTTGGAGGGTCATGGAACAAAACAAACCAGCTCAGACCTAAGAAACTCTCTAGATGCAGTAGCACAGAGCTCTACAGAGCCACAAATGCAAAGAAATTCATCAATGCAGAGCTTCGTGTGTGATAACCAAGCAAGCCAGAACGAGCTCTTGTAACATGTCCTCACAAATCCTAAATAAACAGTGCTATAGAAGCCTTTCCAGCGAAACTTTCATTTGGATACCTTCTGATTCTGGAGAGACTTTATCATCTTAAGGATAAATTACACATGGAAGGAATGTCTGAAGGTCTCAGCAGCTCTTGTTAGTGTTCCTTGGATGGGATATTGGGGAAAACTAGTTTTGTTACATTTAAATTCCTTTTGCAAACAAGCGCTGGCACCTACAAACATCAAATACACCCATGTCCATCAGAGAGCCACTGGAACACAGATGAGACATTTCGTCCAGCGTTCTACTGAGTCACTGTAAAAATAACCCCACCAAGAACAGCTGACCAGCCCTCACTTTCATGTCAATCTTTTCTTCAATTTTTATTTTTATTTTTCAACTAATAATTAAAAAATACGTTTTAATGGAAGGACACAGATTGAGAAGGGATCTTAGATGGAAGATCCAAGACATTATTAAAAAGACAGAATGGTTACGTGGACACGTATTTGCCACGGAAACCTTGGAAACAACATAAACAAGAATCGTGTTTAAACTGAGTGGGCACAGAGTGGTGTGAAGTGTCTTGTTTGTCAGGCTGAGCTGAATGAGAGTCACTTGCTGTCCACACAGGATGCTCAACAGGGGATATGCCATGGGGCTCACCATGGCCAAGGTCGCATTACCACAGACACAGCAACAGGTTAATGTGCACGAAGCAAAATATTCTTCTCCTCAGCTCTGGTCCTGCCAACAGTGATTATTTTTTCTCATAATATCATGTTTTAAAATCTACCAAGTGAACCTCCAGCCACTGGGCAGTTATGCAGCTGCAACTGGACTATGTGTAAGTTAATTCCTTTGAGAAGCATAATGAAAACAATCCCAAAATAGTTTTTAACAGGCATTTTTAATATCTGCCTGTGTTTACAACTTCTTTTTCTGATGTTCTCTCTACGCTTCTCAGTATGTTGGCCAAGATGGGTCCTGAACAAGTTTGACTCCTTTTTATTTTTCATGGGTTGTCCTAATGAGCTGACCTTAGAACTTCTTGCAAGAGTTTCTTCAGTAATAGTTTACATTTTCTTTCAACAACAGTTATTCAATTTGTCATTTTTGTTATTTTAGGAAAAAAAAGCAAAAAAACCTCTTCACTTTCTTGTTACGTCTACCTTCAGTGAACCATCTTTATTCTTTTCTTTGTGTACTCATTTAACTGTCTTAATTTCTGAGAGTTCCATTTAGCTTGCAACAGCTATCCTGAAAGCCACCTGGCAGGATTCAGATATGAAGCCACGGCTTCAGATATGAATCCAAAATGTTGTATCTTCTATCACTCATATGACTCCATGTGGATATAGATTCTTTAGCCACGCTGTGATTCCAGACTGGAAACCTATTTTTAAAGTGGCTTGATACGCTTTGATATTTACCTTTTTAGACATTTCTAGTGATATACAATATTGGCCAGAATAATGTGCATAGGATTCTGTGGAGCAGCAGTTATTAGCCTCTCAGAAGAAACAGTCCCTGCATGGATTCAGAGTACAACCATCATATTGTTTATTCTTTCAGATATTCAACTCTATAAACTTGCATACAGGTTTTCTATCATTCTCCTCATTGGTAAATAACAAGAGGTTATGGAAAGACAAAAATATCCAAGCACAGGTCAAAGACAAGAGGTCCCAGATCTCAACACTTAGACTAAATTACTGTTGTTCTAAATGACCTATGACTATGTTTAACACCAGAGCTTCTAAAGCAGAAGTTTAAATATCCTGGATATTGTTAATGCTGAGTTTTCCACAGAGCTATATTTTGTTTAATTTAGTCACTGAAACCACAAACACTTTTTGGGTGTAGTGAATACTTGCCATTTTTCTAATTTAAAGCTTAATCCCCCACATCTGCAGGCCACGTTCTTTGGTTTAGAGTCTTGTGAGGGAACCAACTATTTCTTTTGAAAGATCAAAATTAAAGTATAAACAAGAAAACTATGAGATAATAGGTTTTTTTTTAAAAAGCCATGGCAAATAGTTCATATAGACATTTTGTAAGTGTTAAAAACAGATGTACCACTCTTTGTGTCCCAGGGCTTCTCTCATTGAATGCAATGGGAGGTGCAGCAGTTGATTAAAAGGAAAATTGGACCATATCAGCAATGAAAAACAAGTAATTCTCCGTGCTGTGAAACAAATACTTCTTCTGTGGATTTGTGACTTGAGTTTGCACTCCCAGTTGTTTTCTATGGTGCTTATCAGGTTTGGAACTAGATGATCTTTAAGGTCCCTTCCAACCCAAACTGTTCTATGATTCTGTGATTATAATTCAGATAATTGCCGGCTGTTGCCAACAGAATATGTTCTACTGCGTGCCTTTCTGGAAGGGCTTGGAGCCGAAAGTTGTTGAGCCCTTGCCTCTCTGTATGGGAGAAGAGCATTTCTTACACATCACATACACATTTTTACAGGCTGTGGTCTTTATGGAGACTTCTCCCGGTTATGCCCCAAATTATCTGGTCCATTAAAAAAAATTCACATTAGACATTCCTTACTTATCTTCATGAGATTATATGATGCATGCTACAATTTTCCTGAAGGTGCTCACATTTCTGATTGGTTTATTAATTTGTGTTTATTGTAGGTACTCTGGTATAATGTTTTATCTTAATTAGTATTTTTATGCCTGCTATATTAAGTACCTATGTGGCCAGCTTTTTATGCTGCATGTCTTTCTAGTGCAACTGAGGTTTAGTGTTTAACTGAGGTTTAGTGTTTTACTTCAAGGAGGAAAATTTATAATTAAATTAAAAGTAATTACATATAGATTTTGCTCGAAAAAACAAACCCCTATATTGCATGAGTTCTTAGCCTGGTAAGCCTCCTTTTGACCCACATATGATATCAACTAGTCTTAAATTCTTAGAATAAAACTTAAACGTTATTTTCTTTTAAGAAATAAAGCTGCTTCTTGGGTGTTCATTGCACATAGAATTTTATTCACCTCTTTTTTTAAAAGAGGCATTTTGTTAGTATAAGACTGGTAAATGCAAAAGTAATATCCAGAGTAATTCTTTTGCATCTTAGACGTGGAACAAAATTCTCTTACTCAAAATAGCATTTAATTTCTTGACTGAGCTCTTTAAAATCAGCTCTGAAGAGAGTAGCAGAGCACTAAAGCACCGGGGCTTTTTTTTGACATAAGAGAATCCACTTTGTGCATGTTGATTCTTCCTGGTGGACATTCATATAATTAAATTTATATAAGTTTATACTATATATAAAATTTATATATATATATTCAAATAAATTAGATTTATTTAAAGAACAAAATATTGTTTCTTGTAACTTTATTCCAGGAATACTTTTCAGCTTCATCATACTTTAGATTTATGTGTTTTTTCTCTAGGATGTGTATTTCTGTTTTCTATAGAGATAATATTTTTTTTAGATTGATATTTTTACTCTTAAAAAGCTTAGACAATCATGATGTTTTTAACTATCTGTTGTTCATATTCCACTGTGTAAGTGAAGTTATTGGTTGACCCTACCTTATTTGAGCAATATCTTGATCTTGAATAATTTCAACCAGTTAAATTAGCTGAAAAATAATAAGAATTTCAATGTTTTGCCCTTAGTTTTAAGCTTCTCTTTTTGACACCGCCTGCTTGAGCCGGCCACTCTGCATTTGCATTCAGCACAGGTTGATGCAGAAGCACTTTAGTTTGTAAGCTTGCAGTTCTACTCGCAATGAGGAGTGAGTTGTAAATTACCCACCACTGAGTTGCTGAGTCACTTGAATACTTCAGACTGCTCTAAATGTAAGATCCAGTGGGGCTGCTGAATTATCCTAGGATGTTTTTCAGAAGATCCTTGTGTCACGATCTCATTCTAAATATGATTTTTTTTTCTTGATAAGTATTTAATTTGAGATTTCAGTAGTGAAGAGAATTGAGTAGAGACATTTTAAGTGCTGCTTCGTCTATCATTAGAGACACCAAGTGACACAGGAAAAGATAATGAACACAGAAAGAGCCCCCAAAGCACTTTTAGATCGTTTCTTGAGAGTCAGCAGGCCAATATTGACTTTGATTAAGCACACACTTCGGTCCCATCAGTCTGGCAAACTGTGAAACAAAAGTGAGCGTCCTCTCCAAGTTGGTTTTGCATAAACTCTTTTACAACTTCAGTTCTGAATTTCTTTAGAGCATCTCTAGTTTGTTTATTTTATTTTGTTTTATTTTATTTTATTTTTTCTCCTCAAGAAAGTTGTCCTTTTATATCTTATAAAGAATACAAGACCTTAAACAAACAAACTTTAATGGTATCAAAATTGACACTTAACAATCTCATTTTGTGTCTCTAAACTGCAAAGGAAAGCAAAGATACGTATTTCCTTCTCATAAGTTTGTGTGTCTGTGGTTTAACTGCCAAGTTTTAAATCAGAGGATTAAGTTCTGACGTGATTTTCTGGCGTTGCTAGATATTATAGCTATATACCCTTCAGAATTCTCTGCCAGTTGTCAGAAAAAGGCTTTTTCCCTTGTGCCTCTTTGGTGTGAGTTTGAGTTCTGGTAGAGGGTGGGTGAGAAGCCATGGGAAACTTGACAGAACCTATGCAGGTTTTTTTATTAATAAGAGCCACAAATGTATATTTAACTCTTTTTCTTTTCCTCCCAACAATGGCTTAAGAAAGGCAATGGGACCTTGTCCCTCTGGACTATTACTATCAGTTATGTGTAAGACTGGAAAAAGATCATGACAGCTTTCAAGATTCTGGTGGGTTTTTTGTTATTGATAAAAGAGGAGCACACTGCAACTGGGATCATCATTGTGGAGCACTGAAGAAACCTGCTGAATGTAGAGCCTGTTCATAGTGTAAAAGCAGATGCTTCAAGTTGAGGGGGCCCTTACAGAGAGGAGAGAGCTTGAAAATGTTTCCTCTGCCCACAAGGGAACTCTTTCTGAGGCTCTGCTTTACCTAGACACTCTTCACTAATTTGCTATTTATGTGCTTGGTAAATCTCTTTGGGCCATAAAGTGGTCTAGGCGGTACCTAGATAGCTTTCTACTGTAACGTCCTGTTCTTTATTGTTCCTCTCAGGCTGAGAAAATCATCATGCCCATGGCAGGGGGTTTGAAACCAGATGATCTTTAAGGTCCCTTCTGACTCAAACTATTCTATGATTCTGTAGTTTTATGATCATCGTTACCTTTCATTATATTTATTTCTAGCACGAGAAAATTTTAAGAGTGGAAAAAATGAAAGAACAAAAAGGGTTAAAAGGATTAATTCACTATTTCTTAACGTCCTTCAAGCCAATTAGCAATAGGTCCCAAGAACAGACATCTGACAGATTGGCTATACTTGGCAGCATTTTATGTGGCAGTTTGCTACCACTCTTCTGCTTCACCTGGAAAGTCTCCGAAGAGGTTACGTCGCTGAACTGACGTTACAGCAGTCCAAGATCATGTCCATCATAGTTTCTCCTTAAATTAATTCCAGAAATACTGCACATATTATTTCACATATGCTTGGCAATACAAGCCACCAGAAATATATATATTAATGCATTGCTAAATATTTGGTAATCAAACAATGTATTATCATAAACAGAAGTGGAAAGTAGGTTATTTCTTATCCTGGTATTATAATCAGAAATGCTCACATCATTGTAAGGGTGGATTAATTAGCTCAGCCGAGGCACTGTGAGTCCAAGGTATTGCTAGATGTTTTTTATCTCGGTATCTTTTCTTCAAGCCTTAAAGGTAATGCACATTAAAGTTTATATCTTCATGTATCTGCTAATCTGGAGCACATGTAGACACAAACACGCTTGTGCACACACACATACAGTCACACGCGTGCACGCACGTGTAAGCACCGCGACACACGCAGAGGGCAGGCACAGAGAGTGTATGGATTTCTACATGAATTTGACATTGATTTCTGGGGTAAACAAATGGGTTTAAGTCTTTTCTTGCCCAAAGCTAGATCATAATATTCTGCATTTCAAAGTGTCCAAGTACCTTTAAAGTGATGGCAGCAGAGTCCCTCAAGGCATAAAGCAGATAAAACCTTCTTTTAAAAGTATTTTGCTCACCTTTGTTAAAAAAAGGAACTTGGGGTTTATTGAGCGCAGGAAAGCCTCATTCCCATAGTAACCAATGCACGGCTGATATTGATCAGTGGAGTCAAAGGCAAAACCTACTGACAGGAATAAAGAGCGACTATTTCTTATCCTCATATGTATTCTTCCTGGAGTTCCTGTAGGTAACCGATACCACAGGCGTGGAGCGCTCTCTGGGAGCGGCTGTGCTTTTGGTTGTGTCATTAACACACGACAGGGCTCCTTATCCAGAAGAAATGCTCTGAGAACACCCGATTTTTTACTAGATCTTGCAGTTTTTTCTCCGGCAGAAGTCCTTGTGATTTTAGAAGGACTTTCCTTGAGCAAGGTGTACGCAGAATTGGCCCCTTTGTCTTGAAGGAGCACGGCCAGCCTTTGAAATCTCTTCACTGTTATATTTTCTACCTTAATTAATGAGACGATAAAGGTTTTTAAAGTTCCTCTTCTTTGTTCACCATACTTGTGGCGTGTGTGAGATCTGATAAATTAACATTTGCAATCATGCCTGATCTCTCTCTTAATGATTTCATTAGGTGTTAAATATGAGGCTTAGCATCCTTTTTATGTTAAGGCATTCCTTTTTGAACTGCAGCGCTTCACACAGAAGATCTTTGAAACCAAAAGCTCATGAATTATTAGCATTCAGTACAATGCATATACATACCTTAAATCCTCATCATGATTAGATCATTCCCAGAATTGACAAGACTATAAAAATGAAGAAAGGAGACCTGTGAGAGCTGTGCAAGGAAAGATATTTTGTAGAACATGATATCACCTAATAAAGAATAAATTCTCTCAAGTCTGATAGTTTTACAAGGTTTTACGTACTCCTAGGCAGGTAATAATCTTCCTTAGTTTTTTCTGGACTCGCAAGGAGCTTTAACAATTTTTTTTCCTGACAAAACTGTTAGATAACAACTGAGCCAAAATTAAATAACCCCAAAAGTCTTCCTCTCTAATCCCTTCTGTGCATGCTTAATGTTTCATTCTCCCACTTCAATTATGCCATCTGCATTATGTCTTTCGCTCTCCACTCGAAAAGTTGTTAAAATGAAAAGCCTCTTTCAGAGTGTCGCAGCTCCATTATGCAGGCCTATACCTGTGCTGGCAGCGTGCTCTTCTTCTCACCTCATATTGCCTTTTGCCTGGGAAAGAGATCCCCGCGGTGCATATCAAACTGGAAACTGAAATGAAATTAAGCTGGTATGCAGGAGATGGAGTAGGTTATGATAAACGAGCAGAGAAGGTTCGGGGAAGACTTTTGAACTTAGTTCTTTGGGCTAGAAAGCATCAGGCTTGACTGGTTAGCCCTCATCATGTAGACTGAAATCCTAGCCCTGTTAAAATCAATAGCAGGATTTGACTCTTAAGTGCTCACTAACCAAGGTAGCCTCGTTTCCACAGGTGCTAGGAACACAGAGCTGTCACTGACTCCAAAAGCACATTCAGATGTCAAATTACAGGCACCAGTTTTAAACGGTTGGGTTCTGACCTCTTCATTTCCTCTTGTAATCCGTCTCTGCACAAGGTGTCATCAAGAGTTTTTCTAAGAGCTCAGCTGAGAAGCAGAAAATATTGGAATCAATTCTTCAAACTGATAATGAGTAGCACTTATTATGCTTTATAAATTCTGGTAAAATTCTTGATTTTTGAAGGATCAGCTCGGAAAGATTCATTCTGATGAATTGATGATTATTTGAAGGACACGGCATGTTAATTCAGACATAATTTAAGAACAAGTTTGGAAAGATGTTTTAAATTTGCACCTTTTGCAACCACCAATGTAGGCAGTTGTTTGGTCCTCTGTTTCATATCTTTGCACTAAAACCTGTTTTCCATCTATTTCTGGCTTACAACTGTAACACGTAATATCTCAGCCTGACACTCCATATGATTTGAAAATTTTAGGAAAAAAAACCCCATGCATAATATATATTTATGAACATACATATACTTCAGGTTAAACCGTGCAGCGAAATGCAGAACCATTTTTCCCCGACTGTATTACAGAGCTGTACTCTGGAGATGATTTTCTGTTTAATTTAAAGTGGCTGCAGTATTCAACATAGAAAATTAACTGTTGTTTACAGTATTTGCAGCCATCTTTCCAACAAAAACAAAAAAAAAATCATCAGGAGTTTAGTTTTCAGGATTTCTGAATACTTGTGAATCCTTGGCTGGACATTTCCTTTCCACCACATTATCATGATAGACACTTTCCCCTCTGAGCAGTGATCTGTGCATAGCAGGAACATCTTGAGCCTTTGCATGACAGTCAGAAAGGTTCTGGAGAACGATGGGCTGACAACAACACTGTCCCCAGGACAGTCTTTTGTATCTTGAAATGATCCATAGTCATTAGCAAGATCTCCTGGTACTACTAGGATGAGTTTCTTAGAGGAAAAGAACTCTCCTGTGTAATCCAATGCTATCATTTAAAGCTCACTTTCGTTTCTGGAGCCTTCGAAAGTTTTAAGTTAGCATGGTTTCATTTGAATGATCCATCAGTTGTAGCTGTCAGCTCCTCCTCTTTTTGAGAATGGTCTGAAAAAGCATCAAAAAGGTTCTTGTAATTCTAGATGTTAATATTTTACTGTAGAGATCTCAGAAATGAAATGAGAGTAAAATCTAAATATTGCTTTTCTGTTATGAGAATTTAAACATTTTTTGATACAGAAACAAAAGGAGACTCTGAAGCTTCAGATCCAGAACACCGAGAGCATCGTTGTTAGAGCACTGGCAGTTAGTATAAAATAGCAATCTAGTGGCCTATAATTTCCCAGCAGACATTAAAGGCCTTCCAGCACTCCCAGAGATGCAGCCATTGAAGCACAAATACCACAGATACATCCATCAGAGCCGTGGCTGGTAGATACCCACAGTGCAGCCAAAGGTAGATTTGCAGAGCCGTGCTGGAAATTCTGTAGGAGACAAAGCAGAATGATAAGGGACTCAGGACTACTGCTGCCCAACTCCACTACTGATAGCATCAAGTTTGGTGGGATTGCACTAGGAGTCACATGGAAAAATGATGCTGGACCATTTATAGCTCCAAACTTTTGCTTAAAGAATTATTAAGGTTGGAAAAGAACTCTAAGATCATCAAGTCCAACCGTCAACACGATATCAACATGCCTACTAGACCATGTCCTGAAGCACCACACTACAGGTTTTTGAACACCTCCAGGGATGGTGACTCCACCACTTCCCTGGGCAGCCTGTTCCAATGCTTCATCACTCTTTCAGTAATGAAATTTTCCTAATCTCCAATCTAAACCTCCCCTGGCACAACTTGAGGCCATTATTTCTCCCACCATCCATGGTGGTTAGGTCATGCGTGGACTCTTTCTTTGCATTCTTCAGAGGTCTTTAGTGTCATACTGCAACCTAGCAGCTGGTGGGTTCAACTGGAATTTTAGGAAACCTCATAGGAAATAGATAATACAAGGTCAGAGCAAAGAAGAGCAAATTCTTTTCTCTTCTCTTGTACACTCTGCTTGAAAGCTAATTTTCAGGTCCATCCTTTCATGTGCTTTAAGGAAGATTAAAAATAAATTAGTTCAGGAAGGATACTGCTCAAGATAATGTTAAGATTTTCCAAAGCCCACCAGCTTGTTGACCAGTAAACCACCTTTAGCTGGACAGATGGTAAGTAACAAATTGATCTCAGCCAATAAAAATCTGTGAGAACAATCTGCTGTTGGCAGGTGTCAGATAATTATCTCAATGAATAGATAAACAAAGTAATAAGTAAATTAGAAGCTTCCATTGTAAATAACAGGAGGAATTTTATTTATACATTGCAACCAGACGTTTGATCGTTTGCTGATAAAAAAAAAAGCCCACCCAATATCATAGAAAACTTGTGGAGAAGTTGTATGGGTTATAGGTGGTGTTACCAACACCAAGATTTTTGAGTTTTAGCACTGTCATTCCTCTATACCATTTCAAGTTTCTGAAAAAAACTTGGCTGAGATGTGGCAGAAGTCCATGTCTGAGCAGTTTTATGATATATTGCTGTAGTCGCAGTTATTTTTTATATGAACACGCTGTCAGAAGCCTGTTTGCAAACCTGGACCTCACTGCCCTGGACACCGTAATAAAAAGATGGTTCCTGTCCTAAAACTCTTACCCTGAAATACAAGACAAGAAAATATAAATTGGGTGTCGGTGGGCCAAAGAGAAAAGTGCTGTGTTTAGAAAGGCAGTCTTGGAGAACATTGCAGCAGGGTTGTGAATAGACACAAGTCAGACAGTATTCCAACATCACAACCAGAGCCTAGGATTCACTGTTAAGAAAGGCTACAAACAAGTGGGATTTTGAGAAGGTATGGTAGGAGTTGGTGATTCCAGTTTGGTTGGGACTCATCTCCCACCCAACACGCGTGAACTGGTGGGGGTTAAGCCACAGAATTGTGTGAGTGCTGCAGCTTGAGAGACCACGGTGAAGAAATTTGGGAATGCTTGCATTGTCATCTGCTAATAGTAAAACATCTTTGTAAAATATCAGGTGGTTTTATCATAGACAAAACCATCTCAGGGTCAAACTCCTGGGTGGCTTCTCTGAGACCTAGAGGCCAAGGCAGGAGGTATATGAGTCCTTTGCAGCTCCTACCATGTGGATTGTGTGCAGGTCTAGCATGTGCTGGAGGCAAACTCTGACCTGGGATTGCTGCTTCCCATCTCCAGAGCTACATGTGCAGCCTGTGCACACCTGAACCCTATGCTCTGAGAACTCTTAAGTGATCTATGATACCCAAATATGAATTCTTGTTGCCCTCTAGATAGAGAAAGGAGCCTAGAATTCTAAATGTTGGTCTTAATTACACTGATTAATGAGGTTCACTGCTTGTACACACTCCTGTAAGAGAAATTTTTTGGTAGCGTAACGTGTATTACTGAATTCTGCCAAGAGAAAAGAACAGATTTATTCCTCTTTGGTTTTTTTGCTGGAGTTATACCATGCATAAACACAGAGCACTAAATCTTTGCTTTACAGCAATGACCCTCAAGGACTCCTGGGCTTCAGGGTGGGTGAGGTCTTTCAGCAAAGGGAGCTGAATTTATCTACTGTGTGATAACACACTGCATGCCATGAGCAGCAGCCAGCAGGGAACAGCTTCCAGAGACATCAGCAGTCGTTGTTACCATAATTTATCCTGGCAGGTAACTTTCTAAAACAACATAAGACACCAGATTTTCATGTAGAACTTATTGCTGAGCAAGAGATGAAAGTCTCAGGAATCAAAGCTGCAAAGAGTATTTCAGATCAAACCCTAACTGAAACGGTGATGTGAGTTTACCTTTCAGTTATGTGTTTTCTCTGACTTTGCAAGGCTGTACTAACCCAGTAGTGTGCGGTGCCTGTGGCTCAAGTTCTGTCTGTTCCTTGACATTTCCTGAGGGTTTGGTTTGCTTTCTTAGGGTTGGATCGGGATCAGAAATGCACCATTCAGTGAACAACCAGGGGTTATGTTGGGATGAGCCCCTTTTGTGGGCTCCTCAGACTCAGCAGGGACAGGGTAAGTGGGGGACAGCAGGGATCTTATGCTGTTCATACCCAAAGGACATTTTAACAAGAAGCATGTAGGGGCAGATTACGGCTCTTCCCAGCATTTTGCAAAAAAGTAGGGACAGAGGAGGCTTTCTCATCATCTTTTACACCCTCAGAGAGAAGATTTGCTGTTGCCTGTTAACATGAGCCCAGGATGATGTAGCCAAGTATATGATAAAATATACAATAAGCCTTTCATAAAGGCTTGTGGTGCTAGGATGAAGGGGAACACGTAAAAACTGAAGAAGGGCAGGTTTAGACTAGACATTAGGAAGAATTTCTTCACCATGAGAGTGGTGAGGCAGCCAGGAAGTTGTGGCTGCCCCATCCCTGGAGATGTTCAAGGCCAGGTTGGATGGGGCTTGGGTAACTATTCTATGATTCTATGATACCTATACATGAGGGAAAGCACATTTGCTGCATGCAACTCAAAGATTTTTCTACCCATCCTTGCCTGCTCCTACTCACCATGGAGAATCTCCTTCCACACCAGTCAGACTTCAACCAGAGTTTTTAACTGCATGAGAATTATCCTACATAAACGAGAATTAATTACACTATAACTCAGGCATTTAGTTGTTCTTACTCACACTCCTCTAAGGCCAAATCATAAAGACTGACACTTCAGCTTGAGCCCAAGCAGCCAGGGTTCAGGGGGCCATGGGAAATTTAGTCTTGAGTGTTCTAGTTTCCCAAAGGTTAACCTCTCAAAATGAATGCTAAATTTGACACAATTGTCTTTCTTCCAATAAATACAAGTCTATATCTACTTAGACAACCAGTTTCCCCTGGTTTGAGAGGTGGTTAGAAGTCCATTCTGCCTCAATATATTTGAATATCCTACTAGCAGCTAGGATTTTCAAAGGGATACGGTGTCTTCTTTTCATCTTTACAGTGAGATCCCAGGGCCAGACTTGTCAAAAGTATCAGTAATGAGAGCCATCATATCTTGGCACGTAGTTATTTTTCAAGGCACTGTTTTCTGGATAAATGGTGGTAAGAACGTTTTGTGGCTCCTGCTTTAGAAATAAAAACCAAAGGGAGCTCTAAATAGTTGATTGTAAGTAATAAATTGAGAGCCACAACTAGGGATAGGTACATTTTTGTTTTGATGTTGAGCCTGTTTCTTCATTTGCAAAACAAAACAAGAAGATTGGTTCAGAAATTAGGAATTTTTACAGCCTACTTTTAAGATGTGGATCCAGCTCGTGCTGTGTAATAGATATGTTTTATTTTAAAGAGCTGGACCATTTTATCTGCATAAATTTTAGTCTCAAAGAACAAACATTTCCACAGCTCCTAATTGACAATCTTCTGTAAACAAAAAACAAATTGTACCTTATTTTATTAACTATCCCTTTTGTGTTTTGAATAACCTGTCTGTGACCCTCAGGGGTTTTTTTTTTATTTTCCTGAACTGAGTTCTTAGATTAAGGTCACTTCAGTAAAAATGATAACAAAAGTTGACGCGCTGAATCATAATATTCTGATATGTGTTTCTATTTAGTCAGGGCAAAGCCATCTCACAGGCAATTCCAAAATAATGTTTAAACAGAAAGTTCAAAGCTCCTTTCAGCTTGCTGCAGATTTTACTACATATTCTTAATAAACCCTCTTCATCTGCTACTGTTGAAATGTAAGCTTTCAAGCAACGTAAACCCAGCAAAAGCCTTTATTTTTTTTACTTCCTTCTTTCCTTACCAGCACTGCTATTATCACATGGTGTGTTCCACATGATAAGCCATTCGTTAAAGCATCACCTACTGTTTTTTCCCTCCTCAGTACCAGCTAGAACATGATCTGTCTCTGCAGGAAGACATCGGACCTCTGACCTCTTTTGTAGCTATTCCAGGCAAATATAATAAACAGGGTTCACTGAGTGTGTGTAAATCTCTGATTATGTTTACTCTGAAATCCAAGTGTTCATCTCAGGCAGAAAAATTAAGGCTGGTTTTCAAATATTATGTACAAACTCTAGCTACCAAGCATTCCATAATGAGCACTTTGGCAATTTAAAGCAAATTAGGGTTCCCACTAGGTAGAGAAGGTATTCACTACAGTCAAGGAAAGATTGTATGTTGTTTGATGAAAAATAGGCATGCAGAAAAACACGATACAGCCTTCGGTCTCCAGATGAATTAGGAGATCCTGTGTTAGTGTACTTCATTACTGGATCTTTGCATTGTTCCTCACTTCCGAAAGCTTCGTTTCAGTTTGCTAATGATTCCTGCTGTAGCTTGAGTAAACATCGCCCCTGAGAACTACCTGTTGTGGTAATACGTGCCCTTCTGCTATGGTAATAGACGGATATAATAATTTAGGATATTGAAATGCAAAAAGGCTATTGAGATACCAGTGGATCCTCCTTGCACAGGGAAATCCAATTCTCATTGGACAATCTGGCAGTCCTCATTTGAAAAGACTTGATGGAAATCATCTCAAACGTCTTTTCCAACCAAGTGATTTTGTGATTCTACAGATATTCTCAGGGCTGAAGTTCTTTGTGCTGCAGAAGGCCAGAGGAAAAGAGGAAAATGAGGATTTGAACAGTTTTGTTTTGCATAGATAGTAATTACCTGATTTTCTAAAGTAGAGAAATGAGTTATAGTTACCTCATGAAGTCATTTCAACAGGTGTGCGGAGGGGTGGGGTGTGAGGGAGTTTAGCTTGTTTTTGTTTAGCTCAGCTAAAGATTTTAGAAATTTCCACAGCGCGTTGCTTAGGAAAGAAGTTGAATCAATTATTCATTGCAAAGTCTGCTTCTGTCCCCTTTAAGGAGTTTATTCAGTTGAGGGGTAAGCCCCATAATAGTGTTATTTTGTGTGAGTATGGGTGGGAGAAGCTGAATCATTATTAATTGCAAATTGATCGGTTGCTTTTTTTTAATGAATTATTCATGAACAGATCTAAACTTCTGTGAATATATTCAGTATTCACCTAACAGTTGGGATGAACAACTTTCAGAAACTAGTGATTGACAGTGAACCTTCTGGTACACTATTTAAACAATATTGATTCATGGGCATGCTAATATATTTGTCTTTATCGTAAAACTCTACCAGACCCTATCAGTTGGCAAATGCACACGAATAGCTGGTTGTGTGACCTTTCTGCCCTGGATAAAACACATTGTACTTCATCTTACTGCAACATCTGCCCTTAAAAATCGTACTGAAGTTCATAAAGATAAGATCATAACGCTTGACCAAGTTAGCACCTCAGATACAATTTATACCTATACTTTGCCATATTACAAATAAGAAAATTACCCTCTTTTTTTGTCTTACTGTAAAGCAGAAGCGTTAAACACTAAATTATTTGGTTTTTCTTTCTAGACTTATCAAACTGTTCTGTATTTTACAAATGCTTCTCTCCTCATCAGGAAATGTCAATTTGGTTAGCACAAAAAACTCACTAACTTACTCCAGGAATGAAACGCTGACTCAAATTGTCATCTGCTGCGGTGGCTAACTGTAAAGCAGTTTTGTCTCTAAATTTAGTTTTGCAGAACTTTATGCGGGTCTTCAATGTTGGGTTTGTTTCAGCCCACCACCTTTCAGATCCTTACACTGATTCAGAAACAGAAAGTGAAAAAAAATGAAACAGTTAAATCAGAGTCCTCACACTCAAGCAACACCTCCACCACTTGGTGTTTTCTCGAGCCATGGTGGAATTGATGTCAGAGATATAGAAAGAAAATGTCCAGAGAAAACAAGACAAACTGGCAGTTTTCCCTTAAAAAAGAAGAGGAAAATAAAACCCTTAGCAACTGAACTCTGTCTCAATAAAGAGCTCATAACTAGCTTAGGGCCCCATATCTATTTATTTAATGGAAAGATTGTACATGTGTGAGAATATAGAGTACGACTCCAAGGACAGGGTCAAGCACTCCACTCCAGAGTGGACTGAGATGCTACATGTTACTGCAGTATAGTGGGAAATCAGCTCCCACCCTGCTTGCTGGAATTGCTTGCTCCTTGTGCAGCTTTAGACCTGAAATTTGTTTCCCAGACAATTAAAAAAATAATTAATAGTGTTTAATAACATTGATTGAATAGGATAGTCTACCTACATCTTCCAAATTAGGAAGATATTATGAGGAAAATGGTTTGAGGCTACTTATGAGTACATGACTTTTCCTTCCATTCACGGATATCACAGGGCTCTTCAGTCTTTTCTTGTGTGAGACCATTAATTCTGTGTCACAAATTTGGCATCCGACAGAGGAAGATGTGTGAGAAGCTTTAACAGAACAGTTAAAGCTCTTAAAAAGCAAATTCCTCTAATGCAGAAAGTGGACCTGCCACCACTGTGGTCGTTGTCCTGCGAGAGCCCTCTGCCCAAAAGCTTCAGGTGGACGTGTAGCAAGAGAGCAGCGGCAGAGACCATTTGCCAAGAAATGACCAGTAATAAAAGCATTAAACTTCCAGAGGCAAAGCAGCCAAGAAGTTTACAAGACAAAAACATTGCTCAAGTTCCACGCAGAGCAAGGCCAGCCTTAGCAGGACGGTGAGGACACAGAAGGGCACTGTGTTCTGAAACTGGTTTTCTATAAACTAAGTAAACATTTATTTCCATTTTTTTAAAGGAAAATGTATATGCATAAAAAGTTCCTTGACTAAGCCAGTATTTCCTCAGTTTACTGTTAAAACCTTATTAAAATATTCAGCCCTTTCTCCTCCCCAAAACACCAAGGTTTTCTCAGGGATGTAGATCCTGGAGAAGAGCATACAGAGGGGATTGCTATACTGCTTATGTCTAGAGAAGAAAATTAAAAACACATAGATGGATGGGCATTTTTAAGAGCCCTTAAATGTTTTAGTATTATGAAGCCCAACACAAACAGTAGATAACAAGTAATCAGCTTTATGGGTGCACGCTATTAAAAATCAAACTAATTTGGAAAAATAAAAAATCAAGTTCTGCCAATGTTTGCTAGTCAAGCCTGGTGATAGGTAAGTATCAGTGGTGAATTTTTCCTGTCTGCAGACCACAAGCTAAATATTTGGCTGAAGGACCACTCTTAGTCTAGCTTAGCTTTCTGGAAGGGGCTCTCTCCTTTCCCTCTCCACGTACCTCCACATGCCCGTATCTGTGACATTCCTCTATCGAAGCACAAACACGGGAATTGATTATAATCACATGTGGAAAAATTATCAGAAGGTGGAATGCAGTAAAGGATGAACCGCAGGCTATAATACAAGCTACCTGCCAAAAAAAAGAGCATTACAGTTGCTAGAATGAAATTAGGAGCAGCTATCTTTTCTCATTGTACAAAAAGTGGAAATATAGGATAGTTTTCAAGGCAAGAAAGAGGGAACCCCATAAACCCTTGTGCCTCTCTGCAGTGCTTGCTATTTACCTGTTGTCTATTGATTCTTCTGAAATTATTTGATTAGAATTAAAATAACTAATATTTTCTCATTTCACCAAATCCTATTTTCAGTGTTCCACTAAAGCCATAGCACCTTTGATCTCATTCTAAGCCTTGAAATAACTAGGAGATATCAGTTAGCATAGCTTTGGTTTACAAGAGAGGGCATACAGTACCTTTGCTTGGTATCATAATGCTAACAAACTATGAATGAAAATACATTTCGGTCTTCCCCATTATTATTTGTCAAAAGACTGCATGCATAGTAAAGCTTTAGGAAAATGCCTTTAATTGTATTTTTCACTGAGCACTTTTTATTTTTGAACCTCTGGCTTTTTTAAGTTCTCATTCACCATGTATTATAATAATAATAATAATCACAATCATAATAAATACAAATGGAAAATATCTTTGCATAGTAAATTTTAGCCTACTGGGACTGTCAATTGCGGATGGGCTCTTGATTGATCAGAATATTACACAAAGGCATGGTGTAATTCTTTAGTGTGATGTTGTAAAATGGAGTATTGCTTCTGTTATTTTATCCAGTTTGCTTTTATATGACAGGGTTTATTGTGCGTTATGTTGTAGCTCATTCCTCTGTTCACAATGCCTACTGATGTGTAATTATGACTTGTCTGAACTGTAAGAAGGAGCAGTAAGTGAAAGAAAATCTGCAAGCACACTTGATTTATGAGCCCTGATACTATATTACAGTCCTAATCTGCCTGCTTAACTTAGCTTCAGGCAAACTTACTGTATAACATGCTTACGATTAGCACTACAGCAAGTTGTAGAAGATTTACTCTGTTGGAGCTATGAGAGTTTTTTAAAAATGATTTAGTCATTATTTCAGTTACAGGTAGGGCAATAAATTATTTCACATATAAAGACTCTGTGTCAAGGAACAGCCATTGCAAAAAGGCTTTTTATATCGTAACAAAGAACAGTGCTTGGAGTGTTTTCCTCATACAAAACATCTTAATGCTATTGGTCATTTTTTTATGATGAAACCTCTTACACATTCTTCTCACATTCATACAATTTGTTTTATTATACTGCAGCTTTTGTAGCTCCGTACAATCTGCTTATTATAAGAATGTCTATTTGGATCCAGTGAATCTCATATTTTCAATAGCATCCCAAAATAGAAATTACTATGGATGTGCAAATGAAAAGAAGGCCATAAAGCAATGACCTAATGTCAGGAAGAAAAGATGTAAGAAGATTTGCATTTTTTTTTAATCACCATTCATGAAGACAGATGCATTCGTTCAGTCTTCTTGAAACTATAGCATATTCAGAGCAGCTACTTTTGGTAAACTAGAACGGTACCCTATTACCCTTGAATAATAAAGATCAGTGTTGATCATTCAGGGCCTAGTTTTGGTCTCATTGAAATCACTGCGTGGCTTGCCATTTGACTTCACTGGAATTCCTATTATACTGTATTCACTATGGCAAATAAGCAAGAGATCTAAAGCCTGATCCAGGGCAAGATTCCTGTCAGTGAAATGGGTAGTAATCATTCATTTTTTTGCTGAATAAGACTGCTTGCCTTTATAAAGATAGGCATTCATATTGAGATTTTATAATTGGTCCTTTTAATTATATTTTTTCCTGGTTTTTTAACTGGTATGTTCTTAAAAAAATAGGAAAATCATGTAGTTCTTGTCATGGTGGGCACCGTATCAGATGAACAAATATAAAATATATATCTACAGTGGATTTAATGTTAATAAAATAGCTCTATGGAAACAAATTCTAAGTAGAATTTCCTTTGTTTTCAAATGTGAGTTTTATTCACTTTTTCTTCATTAACACTGACATTGTGAATTCTAGATGTTATTTTTCTCCTTTAAAAATAGCTACTCGCACCTCTGTAAAAGACAGTTATGATTACCAGTGAAACCAGGACTTTTCAAGAAAGACTGCATACGTTATTTGTTGGTTTGTGCATTGTAATAGCAAAGAAAAAGGGTTTCCGAAGGGTGCAATGGAACAGAAATCATAGAATCGTATATGAACAGTAGACAATAACATCCTTTAATTATGAACAACTCTATAGTCAAGCTTAAAATGCTTCAGTGAAGTTACCATAAACAATGACCTTTTTATAACGTAACAATAACGCCTCTTAATTTCTTGTTCTCTGTCTTCTAAAAAAAATTGCTTCTGCTACACATTATAGTCACCGTCTTCCAAGAAGCTGGATTTCCAACAAGCTGGACTCACAAATGTAACCCCGAGCATAAACACAAAGCTAGATGTAGAGATCTGTGGTGTCCACCCACCTGCTTCCATCATTTACCATAATACCATTTGGTAAACTATGTCATTTGCAAGGGCAAAATGCACAATCTAGTTTTTCAAGTAGTGGTCATCATATTACAGTCATCATCTGCAAGTATTTGTTGATGCTATTGACTGAACAAAAGGTTTATGAGGCAGAAGATATATTTTTCTAAATGCTGCTGTGCTACCTATAACCTAATTAACTTTACTTTAGACAGCAGAGTATACCTGGAAACCAAATATATCATGTGGCAATTAGCTTTTCTCCTTCTGGCTTAGTATACTTAAGCTATTTATTGAAAAGGCTAAATATTGATTGAAAATGGATAATAGAACCATATTACAGTTGTATGCTAAATGGCAGAACTTGCCTGTAAAACATTTCCAGTTACCCCCCAGTAATGCAGTTACAGAACGGCAATCTGCTGCTAAGCACCCAGGCAAAAAATCAGAAACAAATATAAATCACCCACTATGCAGCCATTCTTATCACTACACTGAATTCACACAAACACGTTTGGAAGTTCAGTCATTAATTATTGTGATATTGAAATAATAGAATAAAAATAATAATTGCTTGTGAAGTGATCTGTTGACTCCCTCCTTTTGACGGAGGTTTCTCTCTGTCTCTCTCCCTTACCATGGGAAGCCACATAGACAAAGTATCAAGTGATCACATAGCATGAACTACAGCCCGAGGCAAAGCTTGTTATTTTACTTGAAACGGTGATGCATTTAGGACCCAGAAACTGTCAATAATTTTTTCTGACTTCCAGGGGATAAAAATCCCAATTACAGTGACTTTCCTGCGAAGCTGTGTAGTCTAGTGCCATGCATTAATATTACGACACATCCTTAACTCCTATTAGTTTGGCTTTATATGTAGTTCAAACCAAAACAGTGTGAATCTGTGAGGTTAACCTGATTTAGCCTAATTGTTACTTGTTTTAACAGAAAGTACGTCTTCAAAAAAGATTGGTGAAAGTAGGGTCTTCAGACAGTAACACAATTGGACTTGACATGTTTCAGCCAGTTGCTTTCAATAAGACTGTTAATGTAGATTCAAGGGCCTTTGGCTGTATTTTCTTTCTACTTTTTATATAAAACTTGGACTTAGTTTCCTAAACAATCACAGCAATGTCCTTCTTCAAAGGAATGAGTTGAGATATTGTTACTTAGGCTTGGTCCCTTCATTTGCTACCTCTTGGATGTGGGAGCTTAGCCCAACCTTGTAGAGAGCTGTGCAGAAAAACGATTGGTTCTTCTGCTCTCCCCCTAAGTAAATTGCCCTGGATATTAAGAAATACATAGAAGAAACGTGAAGGAATTAATCTTGCAGAGTATGTTCTCAGTGAGGGGCCATGGAGAGGCTCAGCGGCTGGGTGGTGTGAGAGGGGAAACCACATGGCTGCCATGGAAATCCATGGGAAACAGTGATTGAAGGTGATGATTTCCATCCCTTCAGTGATTTATCACTGTTCTGCTCACCTGCGAGGAGCTCAGTCCTCCTCTCTCTTCACCTCGTACCAGCAACGCATGCCAACAGTTTTCCTGATGCACTCCCACTACACTTTTCCATCTGTCCTGCTCCTGGCTAGTGAGAAAGCGATGATATAACTAGAGTTAATACCACAACAACATAACCACACCAGAAAGAGTACCACCTACTGTGTACATCCTTCCTTAACTGCTGAATACATCTCTGGCTCTCATCTATATATATGTGAGGTTTGAATTTGTTCTGTTTTTATTTTCCTCTCCTCCTCACCTTCTTTTGTAACAATACCAGGCTCATGTAGAACTATTGGCCATCGATAGCCCAGCACCAATATATTTTTCTAATGGATGGATCCATTTTCTAATGGATATTTGAGACCGTACAGGGCATAGCTAACAAATATATTTATTATTGTGTTAGAAAATTAGAAGTGGAATGCCTGAGGTTTCCCTCTCTGTTTAACAGTTCACAGCTTTATTATTTCAGGCCAGAGACAAACTTAAGTATAGAGATGTAAAGCAAGTCTGAGTGGCCTCAGAGGTGAGTCTGAAGCAACAGCAATACGGGATTAGTTCTGCTCATTGTGTTGCTAGTTTTGTAAGGACGCCCTGGGATGAAGTTATTATACTATAAAAATGTTTTTCACAATATGGTATTTTCTGAAAATCTCACATTTGTTACTCAGGGGTTGCCAGGTGTAAGTACTAACTACAAAATTGCAGACTGTTTCCTTTCTTTTAGTAACCGTATTGTTAAAGCTGTGTAAGTCTAAGAGTGTACGAGAGACACTGTTTACCGGGGTAAACAGTACCTCAGCACTATATTTGTCTATAAACCTTGGTGCTTTATTTTAACATGAAGTATTTTTGTTTGTTTGCTTTTTTCGTGGTTCCCTAATTCGTCTCAGGACCTGATTCCTTAGGGTTATATACAGAAAACCTTCATATTATTCGTGCAACATCCTCTGTTAATTTGACTCAGTGAGAGTGAATATTGTGTATTTACAAAAGGTTCCCAAACTAGACACTCTAATTACCTTTGGAGGTAAGATTAAAGTGGCTGGCCTTACTTACTTTTTTTTTTTTTTCTGCATTTCCAAATCAAAGATTTATAGAAATAATTGCTCAGGAAAGTTGTGGCTGCCCCATCCCTGGAGGTGTTCAAGGTCACGTTGGATGTGGTCTTGAACAGCCTGATCCAGTGGGAGGTGTCCCTGCCCACGGCAGGGGGTTTGGAACAGGATGATCTTTAAGGTCTCTTCCAACTCAAAGTCTTCCATGATTCTAATAATCAGAAATCTCTGCTAGTGTTATAAAAAATAATAAAAAACCTTATAATGTGAGAGATAGATCCACAAAAAAATGTGCGGGGTGTATCGTCAGGTGTTGAAATCCTAATATAAATAGGAAGAGATAAGAACATGTAAGATGTATGAGCTTTGATATCCAGGTTGAGCTTTTTGTTCAGGAAATTATTTAACAATTTCTTGTACCTATTTTGAAAGCGTGGCATTCGGGGAGGAGCTTTGTTCCATGCATTTTGATTTTTCACAAGAAGCATAACAGCTTCAGAAATATTGGAATTGCTGTGTATTTTATATTTCATATGACTGTAAAAGAGGTGTCTTCACTGTGGTTAATTATTAATCTTTCCTTGTGTGTAATGGTATTATCTTTAAGAAAAGAAAAGGGAATGGCATGTTTTTCTATGCTATCTCCTTGGTTGGTTGCTTTCAGTAATGAGGATCCAAAACGAACCTTTGCAATTTATATATTATCGGGCCTAAACCTTTTATATTGTGCAAAATATTTTGAATAGCTTTCCTTCATCAAACTATAATGCTGTTTAAATATGTTAGGCAACGTGTACCCTACCTACTCGCGTTGTGTCAAATGAACTGCATCATTCCAATATGGTGCCACATGTGCATGGAAGCCCCTAGCGCTTCTAACAGGTGCTGCTGGAACGCGCCCGACAGAGATATTGACAGTAAGGTCGTCTGCGAAAATGAACACCCGAAATATCAGCAGAAGGTTACCTTAGCCTGTCTAGGGTGTTACAGCACCAAAAAGGTGCTGCATTCATTCATTCTGGGATAAATCAGTGAAAAAAAAACCCCAATGCTTTGGGAATAAGGTTTAGGATGAAATCAGTGGAGATGTGCAAAGGAGAGCTCGAAAAGCTATAAAGCGATAAATTAGGGCAATGTCAGGAGGGCATCTCTTTAAATTTAATAAAATGCAGATAGAATTATTTGATGCTCTGCACCTTCTTGTGTGAAAATTTGTTTCTTCCAAGATACCACTTAGAAATGGAAAGAAAGAGATCATAGCCTAACACTACAGAATGGTGGAGCTTGGGCTCTTTCATGAGGGCAAAGGTATTTCGTATGATTATTATTGCATTTTACACTTCCTGCAGTGTTTGTAGGAGGAAAAAAACCTCACAAACAATACCCAACAAACATTCCTTACGTTTAGGCTGGGTCTCCGGCAATCTGTCCTCCGCAACATTCTTGGCCTTTGCCTGACATTTATGTTTATCGTTGTAAACACAAACCCAGTTTGCTCTCCCTCCTCTCCTCTACCCCTCCTAAACCAGCATCTGAAGCTCTTAAAATTATAATTAACGGGACCACATTTATCTGGGACTGATTCCCGTGAAGGGGCTTTAGCAGATTTTCCTACAAATTGCTAATGTGCAGCACAACAATGCATCACGACACTTTATATCTTATTTGTATTTAAAAGTCAGATATTTTGTTCGGGATAAACTTCAGAAATGCTCTTCAATTCTCAGTGAGGCAAGCATTTCAATTTTCTGCAATATTAGCAGGGGTAACTAATGATGGCTAATTTTTGCCTGTAGTATTTCCCTCAATCTGCTTGTGCACTTTCAGTTACTCTGGCAGCCGCAGCATTTGTACATTTTCTGGTCACTAAACACTCAAGTACAATTGTAAGTGATCAGTTTACAGTTGGCCAACAAAAGAGCTGCAGGAATGTCTAAAAGAAAAAGAAATTTGAATAAATATGCATGTGTATAACCCGTGTAAGACAAGAGAGAAGGACAGAGGACATCTCAAATTTATTTTAACTATTAGAATATATTTTGAAAAATAGGATCATAGCTTTATCCTATCATAAGAAGCTCCGGTATAAATCCAAATCATATAGATTTTGAAAATATATCTTGTTTCTTTAAGTCAAGGGTAAATCCTCCCAACACCTTTTTTTTTTTTTGTCTTTGGATTATTATTTTCTTAATATTTTTTAGAAACTCTGTTCAATCTATAGGTTTGAGACAGAGGCTGTCATGAGTTATACTTCAAAATATCGCCATCTTATTAACCAATTTGAAAGCTATCTAGTTCAAAGAGATTGCTTTAGATAGGAAGATAATATTTTCATAATGCATTTTAAAAATACGCAATTGTAGAACTGTGTGAGAGTTCTTTCACTGATAATACCTCTAAAGTGGGAGAATTCAATATAGTTTATTAATCTGCACAACTTATGGGCTATTCAGATGAACTAAACACAAATGGCAAAGAAATATTTTTTAAACGAAGAAGCAGCTCGCTTTTGCCCTTATTAATTATTATTTCCCAGTGAAATTTAATTATTGCCTAGCATTTTGGATGGCATTGTTTATGATGGACTGGCAAGAATAGTTCAAATTAAATCAGAACTCTATGGAGACAGTTCAATAGCTCGTGTCACAGGGAAGCGTTCGTTAGAGATCTTGCATCCTGTGAAAGATATTTCTCTGTTTTTCTGTGAAGAGGTGTCATCGTTCATGACACTGCTCTGCAGACATAATGCCAAAGGAACAGGGGGATGCACTGTGGGATTTGCATGTTTTATACTAAAATCATCTGAAATGCAGGGAACCTGCACAGCTTCATGCCTCGATCGGAGCAAATCAATGTGCACTAAAAGGGAAATCCGTCACATTAAGTATCAAAATATTAAAGGCTAAATTATGGCTCTTGCAGCGACAGCCTCCTGGGGCACGGAGGGAGACGGCGAGGAGAGGTGCAATGCTCGAGCGGCCGCTGCTGAAGGCTCTGCAAAGTGCCGAGGTAGTCAGATATCCTCCGGGGGCAATGGGAAATGCACTTAGGAGCAGCATCTTTCTAACAGAGAGATACTGAAAAAAGATACTCCTGCTGAGCACCACCTTGCTGGTACTGGATACCGCTGGCAGAATCCGACCCCTAAGTATTTCATCATTCGCTTATTGCTGGGGGGAGTGATTTAAATGTCAGATGTTATTACTCCTTTTTATAAGGGTACAGAATATTCCTTTGCTGTCTCCTCCTATTCCTGTCTGTGGACATTAAGAGGCACAGAAACAGACTCCTGCCCCTGCTCTTGCCAGCCATGGTCCCATGAGTCAGAAAACAGCTCTGCTCTCCCCCTCTGCCACCTTCTATATCTCCCAAGTGCAGGAAAGACATCCTGACTGCACGGATTCATAAAGGCAGGAGGCAGAATATTTTGCTTTCATCGTCTATTGTTTTGAATAAAAGCCACCGTATCTGATCCTTAGTATCAAGACCATAATCTCAGCTGGTAAATTCACGTAGGGTCACTGAATTAGGACTGCAGCCATTTCTAGGAGGTATTCCTTCTTTCCTTTCCCATCTCTTGATGCTGATGACTGTTCTTGACTGCTGAAATTGCAGGCAACAGTGAAAATTTAGTTGCTTTAAACACTGCATACATGCACGCACATGTACAAGGGATGTGAGGAAGGAAGCATCAATAGCTTCCACTTACTTGTGAAGCAATATCATAGATGGCATTAAAAATGCCAATAAGATTTGGAAGCAAATTTTCATTCAAGATTAGAAGGCAAGTGGCTCTGTGTACTTTGAGAGCTCTTGGCTACCATGACAGAAAAAACTGGCAAAACTAAGAGATCTGCCCAGACCTTCTGACTTCCAGCCCACATCCTTCACCCCCAACATCAGGATTCTTGCTAAAGCTCAGATTCACAAATGAACTGTTCATTTTGGATATAATGTTACGTCTATCTTTGGGCACATTTACATGCATTGTTCAAAGTGTTTCAGTCCGGTCAGCGTGTTTTGAGTGAAACAAAAGTTGTTCCTAATCCGATGACAGAACTTTTCTGTTGAAGTCCACGCCAGCGACTTCAGTAAGTCCCCAGAAAGACAGTGCTTCACTCAGCAGCAATGATTCACCCTTAACCATTGTGTTGGAACACGTGGCACTACAACAAAATGAGAACCATCATTTTAACACAAGTGAATATATTTTTACTGAGTCAAATTCTCTTACATGTTTTGAGTCACGCCTCTTGGAAATGCGTGCAAGTGCCGCGTTGGTGCCAATTCAGTGTAATCTACAAATCATAACCCGTGCCTAAATCTACGATGCTATGAAAAATAACTGTCTCTGTGAAACTGAGTAAGATCAGAGCTCAGATTTATTTTTGAGAAACAGTAAGAAATCTGTTTGCCTATCTAGAGCTCTTGAATTCAACAGCCCATCAGAGTAGGCTTTCTTCTGACTCTATAAGCATTTCAGGACAGTTTAGAGAATCATCATTTTTAGAGGAGGATAGAAGAATTCATTTTATCATGTTGAATTCTTGGATTTGCTGGTAAGATAAAATTATCAGAAAGAAAAAAGAAAAAAAAAGCACAAAAATGTCAGAACCTCAATACAGTTGGACTTTAAAAACAGCTGAAGTTCAAGGGGTTGCCTGCATTTTACAGCTCAGTTGACAATTTGAGCTCAGTTGGTAAGGATGAGGGAATTTGCAGATGACTTTGTGGTTGTGATGAACTCAGGATTTCCTTGGCTGAAAGGCTGGAGCAACTTCCTGTGAGAAAACCTAAGGGAAGGAAAGCCCTGTGCAGCTCCAAGTTCAGCTTTCCTTCTCTGTCTCCAACCCAAAGAGGAAAAAGATCTTTCACTGTCCACTCCCCTCCTTCCCCAAGGATGGAAAAAGGTCAGGTCCTCGAAAAGCTTCTGCCACCAGCAAAGGTCTCTCCTGTGCTGCGTAGGACATCATGCTAGGACCTGGATCAATTCACAGCTGAAATCAGTGATGAAGGAAGATCCACAGCTGACAAGTTACAAACTTGACTTGTCTCACTGAATCATCTTTTAGTGCCATTTGTAGAAACTAAATGATAGATAATGAAATAGTAACGATATTGGGATATGTATACAGTATTATTGGAAGCTGGCTTTCACTGCCCCTGGGCTAGGAGAACGCCACAATAAATATAATATATAAACTCACCTCCTAAGAAAACAAAACTGATTGCAAACATACTCTTAAAATTAGATTAAATATTCAAAAATAAATTAAACTCTCTTTATATCTATTTCCTGCTTATAAGTCAGCACTTGGAAATCTGTTAAACTACACTGTCCCTTGAATATGGCATAATATATACAAAAACAGATTGACAATTAGAATAAAGGGAAATGTTAATATTTGGTGATCCTAAAATGTGGTCGTGATAATTTTTTATTATTTCTCCTAATAGAAGTGTAGTGCATTTGCCTTTTAAAATTTCACTAAAAGAACCATAGGACAAGACATCTAGATATCTCTATTATAATATTTGTTATATTATTTCTGGAATTTAAAGATCCAATAATTTAAAATTTGTTCTTTATTTGTTTGTTGCATATTTTTTTCTCTTGTCTCTATTGTTGTTTTATGCTTGATGGTTGATTTACACATAAATTTGTTCTGCTGTGTTGAAAGTCACACAGGATTTGACCCTTAGGGGAAATAGTCGCAAGATAATTGGTAAAATATTGTTTTATATTTAACTGATTTCTCCACAGCAGAAAAAATATTTTGTCTTAACGGCCATTTTTTTCTATTACGTAAGTGATAAATGGTGGGGGGGGGCCAGATCTTCAGATATAACTCAGCTTAACTGATAAATGCTTTCAAAAATAGTGGAAGATGTGAAATGCAATTCATTTTTAATATATAAATTAATCAAAAGTGTGTTCTGAAATAAAAAAAAAATACACACGTTAATGTCCAACCGGATATACCTTGTGCTCTCTGGCTATTCTGTGTTTCATTGATAGAACACAAGCTAATTGCTAGTAGAAGAAAAAAGCAAGGTAAAGACAACAGACACTAAATTTCTTTTATAGAATTTCTAATGTGTTTAAATGTAGGCAGCACTATGCTCTGCATTGATGTAGCTTGTAAGCATAGTATGTAACACAGAAGTATTGTTTAAAGGTGAATATAGAGAAAACAACATTTTTGTTGTGTTTATTGCTCTGAAATCAGGGATTCTGATGACTGTCAGAAAATATGAGATATCTAATAGGTGCTTTCGCTCACCAAACCTCTTAGCCAAACAGACTGGGATTTTCCTGAACCATTTATGGAAGGATAAGTGGGTTTTCCAAATTTTTAGTGTCCAAATAAATTTATTTAAGTAGCAAAGAATGACAAACCTTTAATAGAAATCAAATCCTCCTTTCATAATAATATCTTTTTTTTCTGGAGGAGAAGGGAGTAAAGAACAAGCTTTAGGCAAAAAATAAAACCAAACCAAAAAAACCCAAACCACACAAAAATCAGGATTCCGTATTAAATTCAAGCTGCAAACGCATTGCCATTGACTTTTAGTTTGAAAGTAATCTGGCATACAGAAACCAATAAATGTTAGGTTTCCAGTGGCTTCCACCTGTTAAGGAGTTGCAAGACAGCAGTACCCTTTTCAAAGCCATTAATAATGCAGAAGGTCAATATCTAAACAGATATATTGAATTACAGACTGTATCATTATAATAGCCAGAGTTTTTGTATTGCAGGTGATTATTTTTTTTAGTGCCTTTTGACCCTTTTAAGCTAATTAAAATACGTAGTTTATTTTTCTGATAGTGTTAGCAACAGTATTTTGCTGTATATCCAGGTGCTTAGGCTCATCAGAAAAGGTAAAAAAGGTACCATCCACGGCAGGAAAGTGTATATTGACTTTTATTAATGTTGCAGTTTCAGCCTCTCAACTAAAACTCCCTGAACACCAGAAAAAAACGTAAACCCCAAGACTTTTTCAAACAGAATAGTATTTTTCTTTTCAGATAATTGTCAATTCATGTGGGTCTAGGGATACTAAGTGTGTAACAACATTAGAAATTCAGCATTTATATTCTACAGTGATCAGCAACTTTTCAATATTACAAACAAAACAAGATGAAGTTACTGAAAAGGTAAAGAGAAAGGTACTTCATTCATTTAATAATAGTCATTTTTCTCTTGTGTTTTATGAAACAGTGATATCAAATTGCAAAGCTATGAAATCCGGTGTCGGCATTTCCCATTGACATTTTACATTTTTGTAAAATAAAATCAGGTCAAACCAAGCCACCAAAAGCATCTCGGCCCTGTTTCTGTAAAATATTTGACACAACAGAATGTGATTATTTTATTGCATGCGTGTTAGTTTTCTGTAGTTAGTGGTTGATCTCAGGGTGTTATAGAGCTGCATCTTTGTTTTCTGAGACATTAAAAAACGCTTAGTGTCAAGGTTTAATCCAACCCCCTTTTTCTTCAATGGTAAATTGAAGATTCTAAATGGTAAATCAGATTCTAAATGCAGGTCACATAAAGTTGACTTACTTGTAACAACAGGGTCTGATTCCCTAATAGTCTTCAAAATAAGAGAGGCTGATAAAACCTGAAATTTAGGAAAAAAAATTGATTAAATCCTCTTCTTATATTTGAAACTTTAGTTTTATTATAAAGATCTTTCAAAATTGCCTCTTTTTCCTTTCCAGCTAACTTATTTGATTTAATTAGCAACAAACACTCAGTTGATTCTTGACCAACAAAGGAAAATTCCGTGGTTCAAACCTCTTTGAAGGAAAATCCCATTTATTTAAATATAGGAAGTACAGTTGCAAAACAAAGCAATTTTCCTTAGTAATCTCTGAGCCAAAGAGTCCTTGTTTGAAGTTAAACTACCTTTGAGTGGAAGATTATTTTCCTCAGACTACGATGCCTCCTAGCCAGGAATAGACATAGAAATTTCCTTTGGAAACTACCTCCTAAAGAGGTCGTGAAAAATCCATTATTATTATTTTTATTCATAGTATTAATAGTATTAATAATAAGCAATAATTCTGATCTTGCCGAACAGGAAAGACATTGGATCTAATAATACATGGAGACGTTGCCTCTCTGCTTTTGAAAGGCAGAGAGAACTGTCAATAGAAAGGTGAAGTGAAATACTGAAAATTTAGATGAGTTCTGTAATTCAGCTCATCGATCAAAGCAGATAGTAGAGTCACATTCCTTATGTAAAAGGCTGAACGCAAGAAATTGTTCTGTTTCTCTTGATCTGTTCAGCTCATCCCTTCATGTATTTGACATGCAAATTCAAACCCATGTCTTTCACCAAACAACTCGCTCAAGTACGGTGTGCGACGCTTTCTCAGATTCCCACTGACGTTCAAATAGTGCCAAAAATATCATGTCCAACTTTGCACAAAGCTCTGCAGGCACACAAATATTTCTAATAAAGCATTTGTCTTCAGAGTAGAATTCTGAGCTCCGGGAGAGAGGGGGTTTTACGTTCCAGATTTCGCTGTCAAAGATTATGCAGTCTCACAAAACTTGTGCTGAGCCTCTTTGGCAAAATCTTTTTCCTTAATATTTGATGTTTGCTTAGTTTTGTTTGTTTGCTCGGGTTTATTGCTGTCAGTGTTATTTCTGGTGACTACATGACTCAGAGGGACTAGAAATAAAATTAGAGACTTTCACCTCTAGGTCAACAGTTTCATTCTGGCCCAGAATACAGGGACCTACGTAAAATAACTCATTGATCTCATTCCAGTTCCCAGTTGGCAAGTATGCATATCGCAAACTGTATCATTAAAATGGGCAATAAATTGTCATCCTTTGCAGCAGTCCCAGAAGTGAGCTCAGTGTTTGAATTGGCGTTGATGCTGAATCATTCTTTTGCCAGGAGATGCATTTTTCCTGGGCTGGAGTGCGTTAGGAGATGGGGGGTCCTGGAGGTGGTTTTTCCTTTCCTCTTCTTGCCCTCTCTGCTTGAAGGCTAAACAGAGACTACACATTGCAGCGCTGTCTGTCTAGCACTTCCTAGATCAATAAGAAATCCTTTAGCCAGGTAATCAGCTGTAATTTCATAAGCATATCTTGCTCTGCTAGGCAAGGCTTAGTTTTCCAAAGGTTGTGGTCTCGTTCCGTAGGCGAGTTCCTTCTTTCCCCAGTAAACACCATTTGCATTTCTCTGTGGTTACAGGGGTTCCAAATAAATTGCCTAATTCATAGAGACAAAGGTGCCGAAACACAAAGAATTGGGTAGCTCCATCTTCAAAATTACCTGTTTGACCTGCTGTTTCCAGACCACAGCTCTGAGATAACAGCTCTCTCCCCCACTGAGATCAGAGCCTGGATCTCTTCTGTCAAATGAAACAGACTAAAACTTACATTGCTGTGATCTATAGCAGTAACAAACAGTCCTGTTTCTATAGAAAGAGAGTTGGGAAAAAAGTTATTATATTTCATTTTGGCATTATTATTGATTATAACAGGTGCTTTGAACCAAAGACCCCAATGGCTTACAGGCATCTGTGCAAACCATCAGTTTAAACTACAACAGAAACGTCACTGGTGTTCACTGAAAACCTATCTAACCTTTTTGTAGATCCCCAGATACTTGTAATCCTCCATTCTTCAGCCCATTGCAAAAGCAGGAGCATTTAGCCTCGGAACTTAGCAGCACAACTCATCGCTGGATTAATTTATTTCTCTTCCCTATCAATTCTGGAGGTTTATAACCACTTTCCCCCTTGTATTTGGAGCCGGTGCGCGTTGCTCTGCTATTGTACAGGTATGACTAAGTACTTTGTGCTCCCATCGAGTACGGTATCATTTGTCTTACATGATCCAGGCTGGCTGCACTACACGACAGCACACAGTGACAGTAATTTGCACTGATCTGCCCCCACTGCTAGTCCTGCTGCTACAAATAGCAATTGATTATAATGCTGTAGTGTTATTGACTGTCACTATGAACACAAGCTTTATTTCATTTTTAAAGTAACATGCCATGGATTTACTTAGCAGACACGGAGCAGTAACAACAACAACAACAAAAATAATAAAAAAAAAAACCAAACAAAACAATTTGAGGCAAGGAGGAGGCAGAGGCAGCATTGCATAAACAGAGAAAAAATTAATTAACATCACTTGATTATCACTCGATTATTATGATACTGCAGATGAGCCGAAAAGCTGTAGAGGATGAATCTGTCTGTATTTCAGAGAAACAACCCTGATTTACGTCAACTGAGGATCTTGCCTGGAGCATTCAGGTCATGGAAATATCTCAAATCCACCAGAACACAGGGGGAAAAAAAAAATAATCAGCCTTTAAAAATCATCTTTATTATTGTCAAAGTCTGAATATGCTGAAGCAGCAAAATGTGTGAATGCAGCACTGGATTTGCCCCTTCCTCCGACTCTCCCTCCCCTCAGTTCAGGAGACAGTTTTTGATCCAGGTTGTTAAAAGAGATCCTATTTCATACATCCTTAATGTTCTCTTTCTGAATGTTATGTTCTTAGAGCATTAATCTGCAGGATTGTCCCTAGAGTCCGTTTGAGATGGGCGCAGAAATTTAGTTCAGGTAATTATCCTTTCTTTCCAAGTGAATTAAGAAACCAAGAATTCCTGCTTATCTGACAGAAGTGTAGATTTTCCTTCTTAATGCTTGTCACCTGCGAGACAAGTCACACAGGTAAATCTCAAACTGTGCCTTTGTGCCCCATCTAAAGTGGATTTTGGATGTCTCCGTGGAGTAATACTCCAAGGACGTTATAGTTCAGAGAAAATGGTAATGCCTATGTATAAAACGTGAATTACTTTAATAGGCTTTGGCAGCACAACTCTCAACAAGACGATCCACCCCTGCTAATCTAGTGCATACGGTTCCTCTCTTTTTTTTTTTTTAAAGACTGAATATAATTTCTCTAAGCTACAATTTATAATGCTAACGTTTTACCTTCATTAAGGAGGGGAAGAAAGCTTCTAACTGTATTGAGCTGTTGAAGAATGTCTTACATTGAAATTCTGATTTAGAGATAGTTACAATACATCTGCTTTGCATATCTTTGCCCTTTAAAATGATATTTGTGATATAATGAAGCACACAGCTTGCAGAGTAGCTTGTGAGTCTCCTATCCATTTTTTTTATATATATGTACAAAGTCAGATTTATTTCCTTCCTTCTTGAGTCAAGACAGCTTCTGTATCCTCAAAAAACTTTCCTAATGGGAAATCACTTGTGTGGTGATAGTGATGTTGCTTATAACAGAACTGAATATGGAAGATTTATCTTATTTTGTACCTTAGGTTCCACTCATAACTTTTATGGGTCCTTATTTAAGACAAACTGCCTAAAGGTTGTCTGTCTTACTGAAACATGAGGGAGTAGGGCCGAACTGGTACCTCCATCTGTTCATAAATCTTGCTTTCACTGACTTTACGGTTTGTTTTGTGGGATTTTTTCTTATTTTTTGTTTTGCTTTTTACTTCGCAATGCGTTGAACCTGATTAAGATAACACAAGGGTTCTGTGCTATTTTATAGGGATCAGAAAATCAGATATTTATTCCTTGAATGTCTCCTACGGCTTATGATGTTTATATATGAGCTGATCACAGGATCCTGCAGAAGATATATTGGCTTCCTTCCTAAATTGGGGTGCAAATCTTCATGCACCTGTAATCCAGCAAAGGCCATGAAAAAATTCTGATCCTGCTTTTTAAAGAATTACTTATTGCCACTGGCAAGTGGAGAAACTGTGAGGAGGGGTGTGAAAAAATGCATTTGAGGGCTTTTCCCTCTATATGCATTTCAAAGAGAGTGATCTTTTTAGAAAAGAAATTACAGGTATCACTCATTTTACAACTATTCCACAACTCAAATTAAAGCTTAAGCAGTTTTGTATTTAACAATTAGCATTATTTCTCTATCCCTGTCTGACTCTCAGTATTGTTGTAACTCCATCAAATAGTCATTTGCTTTTTCATGTTAATAATCCCTTCAAATTCGCTCCTTTCATCTCGATCCCTGTATGTTATTTGTTGTTCTGTTAAATCCCTATTACAGAGGCCTAGGAGTTCCAACGGCCTGATGAATAATTAGAAATGTTTTATCCCTAAGCTTCAAAAGGGTGCTAGAAATAATTATAAGCAAACATTTTATGTAGCATTCCATATCAATCCAATCCTGGCTTTACGTTTGTACTTTAGATAGCAAGGGAGAAAGGGAGATCTTGGTTACAAGCTCTGTCAGCATAAAGAGGACAAACATTGACGTTGCTGTAGCTTTTGCCCCTTCTCCCCTCTTCTTCTGATGGTGGGATGTTCAATATAGCCCAGTGTTCATGAAATCTTTCATATTATGCAGTTATACTTAATTACTGGTCAATCAAAATGAACTTCGTGATCCTATCAGCTACCTGTACCATCTTTTCTTGCCTGCAAAGTTACCTAAAAGTCTGCAATATGTGTAAATAACACAGTGCCACAACAGAGAAGAAAGCTCAGGTTTTGCAAAGTGAAATATGCTTCTTTAGTCATGACTAGATATGTCAGGGCAGTCTTATTGCCTAGAAAATTCCGGGAGCTGTAGCAGCTATAGCTGTCCTTCAGCAGAATAGACTCACAATGCAAAGTTTTTACACATAAGGCAAGGAGAGAGAGCTGTATCTTGAAAGCCTACAAAACTAATTGGACGACACCCAATGTCATTACATTTGACAGCATTTTGAGAAATACCCAATCACTTTGTCATCAATTTTCAATTTTGTCAAGAGAAAGTAGCTTTTCATTGGCAAACAACCTGCTGTCCCCACACTATTTGTGAAAGTGTCCTGGCAGAGAGTAGTGTCATCTCCAAGAACATTTTTCAGGCTCACTTTCTCTATCAAACTTTTATTGAGGAGTTTTTAAAAAATCCTAGAAAATTGTGTTAAGATGAAGGGGTTTCATCCTGAAGATACCAAACATTTATGTTTCAGTACAACAAAGGACACAAATGTATATTAACTTTAAACGTGCGAAGAGTCCTACTAGGTAAAACCAGCACGAGTTTCCATGATAAAGAATTTTATCTATTAGCTTCAAAGGGACTGTGAAAGTTTAATGTTGAAAAAGAATGAATTAATGTTAAAAAAGGGAGAAAGAAAAAAAGACGTATTTACCAATCAATATGATGAGGATTCATGTGTGAAAAACAATGAACAATGTGGATCTAAGGGGTAGCACAGCAGCACCCTTCTACCAGTCTGTTGCTGCTTTTGTCTGCTGTCCCTCTGCAGTGAATTAATTCATCCTTTCTCTTAATTCCTGAGAACAAAAGGAAGTGTGGTACCACTGCCCATTTTACTGGAGATCCATATTTATCCTATTTCTATACATTTATCAATTCCTTGGTTATGCTAGTAGACCTCTAGTTTACTCCTGGGTTATCCCACCTGCACGTCATTAAATCGTGGTGTGAAGAAAAACATCAGAAGGGAATCAGACTTATCAGGTATGGTTTTCAATGGTTGCAACACGTGCACTCTGTAGAAACTGGTGAAAGTAATATAAGAGGCACAGCAGAGAGGGAGAGGGAGTTTGCCATAAAGTATTGCTCGCAGCTGATGGACTGGAGGGGTTTAAGGGACGGGTGGACGAGTTGCTCAGGTACACGGTTTAGTGTTTGATAGGAATGGTTGGACTCGATGATCCGGTGGGTCTCTTCCAACCTGGTTATTCTATGATTCTATGATTCTATGACTTGTAGGAAGTCAGGTTTATTTTTCTCTAAGTTCTTCTTTGTTTCATAGTTATAATTGTTTTTATATTTCTATCCTTCTCAGATCAGTTTTTTTTTAACAGAAAGGATGACATCAGGACCAGCATAGGAGGTGAACATTTCCTTCACTTTACTTAGCATAAAAATAAAGGTTGTTAGTGATTGTGAAGTTGGCACACAAAAGTAAAGCAGAGCTTGCTCTGCCACTGCATTCCTCATCTCTGGAAGTGCCTACTCAGGTCCAGCCAAAGCTATGCCAGCCTGGATCTGGGAGTTAAAAAGGTCCTGCCAAGGGCCAAAGTGACTGTCCCACATTTGGACTCATGCTGCCAATTCTGCATGGGACAGTGCTGCCGTGTGCCCAGCAGACTTGCTGCTCTGGCTCTTGTCTAGCTTGTGCTGTCTTTCAGCATGGGTCTGCCTAAGTATTTGTGTTCCTGAACCAACGCATCCAAATATTACATGATTTCTTGTGGTGGAAAATATCAAGTCTTCCTCTTCCTCATCTCTGGAGCCAGGATGCAGACTAAAGGTGCAATGAATTATCACAAATCTTGTTTTCCACAGTACAGGCAAAAGGGAAATTATTTGGACTTCTGAATAAACTCTATAAGGAACCAAAACATTTGTTAAAAATCACAGACTGTAGATTCTATAGTTTTAAATTTTTATTTTTTTTTTAATTTAAAAAGATATTGTTTGGAAACATTGCAAACCCACATGACTATATTTTATGTAATTTGAAAGGCTTATTTGCTTTTTCATTTGATATGCAAATGATGCGCGCTTCCAACTTTTGTCACTGCTTAAATACTCTACAGGCATCGTAAATAACCTGACTATTCAAGCTTTATCTTGTCCACTTTATATTGCACTGCTCTTGTACAGGAAATGGACTGTATTTAATATTGATGGCTATGTATGTGTCATTTAATCGTCCCTATTGATTGGATTTCATCAGAGTGTGGGGCTTGGACAGAAGCTTTGATTATACTGTAAGGAGTCTTTGCAGTTTTCTGTTACTCAACACCATATCAATGCACCTTCTGGTGTGATATCGCTTTCACAATCAATACCTGGAAAGAAAATAAAAAAGGGCCTCTAGGAAAGGAAAGGCAAAAAAAAAAAAATAACAAGGAATCAGCCTCTAATTCCCTTTCTGCACATAGATTAAACCTCTCTAACTCAAAGAACATTTATTATGTGGTTTAACGTAAGAAACAGGGGGGAAGATAAAACCTGAAAGAGTTTTCATGGGTTGTTTGTTTAATTTCTACATCATTTTTTATTTATAAGCACCAGCTTTTCCTTCTAGTGTCCCTAGCTGATGTGTGATATTAGATAATTTTTAACAGTTACATGTCATGTTTCAGTTAACTGTTTCTCTTGATCTAATAATGCCATAAACACATTACTTGACCAAATTGATTCCATAAGGGGACTCATTGCTTATCAAAACTCTTTCTGCTCATAATTGGTTATCTCTGAGCTTTCAAAGAACTTCCCTAATTTGACGATGTCCCACAGTGGCTCAGCCTCATCCTCACTCCAGAGCCACACTGACAAACAGTCTTACAACCCAGCCTCCAAACACCAACCGTAACATCCAGGCAACGTGGAACAATAATCCCTTGAAGAGTATTAATATGCAGCAGATGGATATTTCATACCACTAGTTGAGAGGGTTTCCCCATCTGGGCATTTTCAGTTTAAATGTATGTGCTAATGTGCTCATAAATTTAGATCCTTGGTGGATGACAGAAAACATCATTGGGAGTTTGTATCAAAGGATAGAAAACATACACGGTTCCTCCGAACACTTGCTTGTACTCTGGTTCTCTGCATTCATTGTCCTGTAATGAAAGGAAATTCATGGGCAGCTAATGCTTTCTGCCAGTGTTTCTGGTCTTTTCCAGGGTGATGATCCTTTTTTAGAGAAACTATCAGTATTTAAGAATAAGAGTGTTAATACCTTATATTTCTGGGAAGATGGCATTAGGACACATTTCAGGTGTCAACAATAAAGTCTCTATGTGTGTGGGTGCTCTGGGAGAAAGGGAAAATACAGAAGACTTGACCTTGACATAGGTAATGGTGCATGGGGGAAACGAGTTAATGTTGGTCTAGATGGCAGTGACAACTGAAAACTTTTGGCAGAGACCTTGACTAGGTCACCTTGATCCTTCCAGATTAGTGACCGATAGTTGTGTAAGATTACATACCTTTTAAAATTTTATTTCCCTGGATGGGTCAGTGCATTTCTGTTGACATGGAGGTAAATTGAAGCTTCTAGCTTTGTATAGAAATACTTGCTATTTGACTAATCCGTACACAACCAAACATGCCAGTCTAAAAGATGCACAGAAACTACTTGAAGGGAGACTGATTTAGTGTCCATGTTCCTTTTCTCCATCAAACAATCTCCGAGATCATTTGAGTGTTTTACGCAAGAGAAGGCACCAACTGTTGGAAGCAAATTGATATTTCCTTAACTAGAAGGAAGACTAAGGCCTTGGGTTTGTGGCACTTGACCGTAAGTCAGAGGAGAAAAGGCAGTGGAGTAATTTGAATCTCGCTGTGGAGGAGGTAATGAGAAGACTGCCTCAAGTGACAGGTATTTACCCAAAAGGGTACAGACGGATGCAAGCATCTGAGCTGCTAGACTTGAAGGATCTTCAGTCTAAAAAACAAAAGTATGGTGTTAGCAAAGTACAGTGCCTGAACAGATGTAACTGACTCATAAAAAGAAGTGCCTGTAGGCTTTCTTCCTACCAAAGCCAGAAGTGACTTCTAGCCCTGAACAGATTTCCCCTGAGACTACTGGAAATTTTAAATGAATTTTCTCAGCCTCTCCCTTGTTGCATTTCCCTATTTGAATACTTGCACAAACATATTGCTGTCAAGATCAGCAGAGAAAGAGTAGTTTTAATGTAGATATTACCAAACATTAATTGAACCTTAATTTCTTTGATTTCATATAGGTGAGTATTTGTATGAAAAGGCAGATTTCAAAGGTTACACCAATTAGGGAATGAGACTGTAATCGCGTTTTCCCTATTCATTAACATGGATGACGTAGCTTGAGTTGCCAGTATTGAATTTTAAAAATGAACTTTATTGGGAACAAACCCCAGTAATGCATTAGAAGTAAACTATGAGTAAATAATTCTGGTCCAATGAAAAAGAAAATAAATACTTTATTCAGCAGTTATTTGCCCGGTTTACCCAGACCTCTAGAAAAAAACTAGGAATGTCTGAGTCCGTTCTCTGGTATTTATTCCTAATGGTTTCAGGAGACCCACAATCTCCTGAAGAAACCATGATGGTTCCACTGGTACTGAGGACCAGTGCTTGAGGAGAAGTAGTAAATGTGATCTACTGGAGCCAGAGAGTGCTGTGATGGGAGTTGTACACAAAGCTGAATGATTTACAGCTCTCCAAAAGAAGTTGTCCTCAGAACATATTACCACACTTTCTGACATATAAATAAAATGCAAAAAATATATGGGGGTGAAAACTCTCCCTTGTTTCTTTAGAAGCTTGTAAAAAGTATCCACCTGTGTGGATAAATTTGGCTTTTATGACCCTCCCATATTTGTACTGCAATGTTGATAAGCCAAATCTTCCTTGCTAGTTGACACAGAATGTAATAACTTGCACCAAATGCTCTCCAAATGTATGGTCACCTTCATTCTTAATAAAAGAGGTAAAAACTCACTAAAATGAATCATGCTGAAACTAAAACTCAGTGTTTCAATCTGAAATTGAAGCATTCAGAAGCACATTTTTGAACTAGAGTTGTTTTTATTTAAATATCTTAATGTTGTAAGATTCCTGATAAAGCTGAAATAACAGTGATATCATGAAGACCTGAAGGTCTTTGGCAGCCTAGGTGGTAATAATATGCTTTATGAAGTTCAGTATATAGGATTATTTTATTTAATTTTTTAAAGTTAATTTCGTGATTATGACAGTTATAGAAAATGGACCAGTCCATGCAAAGAATAGCTACTGACCAACTAGAGCAACTAAAGTTTTATTGCATCTCTTTGTCAGGAGCCAGCCACCATCATCAAGGACAATGCATTACTAATGCTCTGTCCCCCATAAGAAAAGTGGAAACTGATGTATCTGAAACAATTCATTAAAGAATCTCAGACAACAACTTTATAAGTACATTAAATACTACTTGGAAGCAGCAGAAAGTGCTGGAAGTCTTACTGAATTAAGTTTCCCATACGTTTGTTTTCTGTTGGTTCAAACCTCGGTCTATGGCACCAATTTGTTCAGCACTGCCCACTGCAGTTGAGACACGTGCTCACGCTGGATTCTGCAAACACCTCTCCTCTGGGGCTGCCTACAGCACAAACCCGTATCAGAGAGCCTCACCATTAATTACCAGATGGCAATGACAGTCAGAACCAACCTGTACCACATTCAAATTGATGACCTAAAGGTGAAAAGCTTTGATTCTCATTAATAAGACTTCAAGCCTCTTTGACCTCCAGGATGAGTTTGGAAGCCTGTTAAATTCACTCAGTAGCTTTGGGTCATATTGTTTGCATTTTGCATTATTGTTGTGTATTGTTTGATAACATAAATGTATTATTTGATTAATTCAAAGCATAAGTATTTTTTGGGTTGTGTTCAAGAATGCGTAGTATTAAGAGCTCTCTTCACCTTGGAAATACCTTTTTGGTTTGCTTCCTTTTTCTCAGGGAGTAAATGTACAGCTTTCCTTTGTCTAGTTGCTTGAAATAACAAACGTCAAAGCTTGGAAACTGGTAATTTGGCAATTTTAGACAATCGCCTCATAACCACGTTTTAGTACACCTTTGAAGCAGTAGAAGTTCAAAGGCTTTAAAAAGACGACTATTGCTTTGCCTGTTGCTATGAGTCATTTGAAGTAATTGGTCCTGTCTGATGTATGTTTTGAACTGAGGAAGTAGTGCTTTATTACTACAATCAGATACAGGTTTTCAGCTAAGGAAGTGGAGTTTTCCTCACAGATGTAGATGTCTGCTTGATAAGGCAGAAAACAGACAGATGTGTCCCTGCACTGGGGAAGAGGTGTGGAGAAGGAGCAAATGCAAGAGCTGAGAAAATTCCATGAAGTTACATGAGAGCATTTTTGGATACCTTCCCAGTAAGAAAATTTCTCATAAGCAAGGAAACTTGCATTTTAGACAGATAAATACTTAAATTCTAATATATTATACAAATATGCCTAACAGTGCTTTTTCAAGTGCTTAAACCATAGCTAAAAATCAAATGAAGGACTCTGAAGGTATTCTCAAACAATATGTCACCAGATTTTAAGGCAATCAACATGATGAATCTGAATGTCCGTTTCTCATAACATATGCTCACTATAAATTCTAGAGGTTGAGGTTTTTAAGTGCAATATAAAGTACTGTTCGCATTGCATGTTAAGTTGTTTTAAGAATAATATGGTGTAAGATTAAAAACCAGAATTTATGTCTGTCTCTTACCAGCAGATAATGCACGATGGAAGTAAGGAAGTACCTCTCTATTCTTAATATTTTACTAAACTTAGACAAAGAAAGATCCTGCAAGAACCACATTTATGCTCTCAGACATGTATAAGAGCATCCCACAAAGCTGGAGGGTTTCTCTACTCCCCAACAGAGAGGTGCTGAGTTGTTACCCAAGGCTGGGGCCCTTCAGCTCCTGAAGAGAGAAGTCTTGTGCTCACATGTGTTGGAGCTCAGTCTATCCATGTGTGCCACAGATACTGAGTGCAAGTGTAGGTTTTGGCACTAGGAGGGCTTTTTTTTTTTCTTTTTCAAACTTCTTTTGAATTGCTCCCACTGGCTGTGGTAGATCCGCATCGTTCTTGCTAGGGTCCCTTCATAATTTAAAATATGTCTCCATATGCAGGGGACAATTCAGTACTGGTGCTTTTCTCTTGGTCATCCCAGAAGAAATGGCAGTGCTGATGGTGGACTCACTCATGCTTATTCGTGGCTAAGAAAGATCCGCCCTCACCCCAAGAGAGGAATCCTGAGGAGGCATCTCTGCTTCCACCGCAGAGGTCAGAGACAAATAGTCAAACTCTGAAATTTAATGTTAATAGAGAATATCCGTTTCAGTTTGAGAGCGGTGTTCAGAGCAGATTAAGTAAAGAAAGACTCATATTTCAAAGGGAAAGGAGACACTGGATATGCTGGTGTGTGCTTTTGAGGGGAAAGTCAGCACAGGAAGACTGGTAGACTCAAGTATTTGTAGCACCTTTACGTTCTCTTTCAGGTGGGGACAGGGTACAGAAGTGGCCTGACCCCAGCCAGCTTCAATAGACAACTTTTTTTTATTAATTTTATGATATTGACTTTGTAAATATGCGTTAGAAAAGGTTGGGTTACAATTAAGCTAATGAATGTATTCTATCTACCCCTGTGCCTGTGGGTATTTACCTGCACCTCCACACCAGCTGGGTTTTCTCTCTTTTCCTTCATGGCTTTAGTTGCTTTGACGAAAGGACGCCTTCAGAAATCAAATGGCTGCATGTGGGGTCTTTCCTGGTGACAGAAGCGACAAGTTTTGTGACAGGAAATACGTATCTGGCCACAGATCTGGAAGGAGCACTCAAAATCTGGGCTGAGTCTAATGCCCACTGCAGTTGGTGTGAGTCTGTCTTTTTAATCTGTATGATTTGGCCCAAGTCCTAGGTTTAGTGTTCATTCAGACCATTGTAATGAGCTGTTGGCTCTCAGTCTGCATTTTGCCCACACTTATATTCAGATATAAATATTTGAAGATCCTTCCTCCTTTGAGTTAATTTTCCATTTTGTAGTAGATCAATGGTAAAGGAACAAAATTATCACAGTAGAGATTGTGAAGAGATGGGCACTGATAGCTTTGATGATATCTCCAGCGTTTTTTGACTGTTGAAAACGCATTTCCATTTAATCTACTGCCACTGGGTTGGATCTCATCCCCTGTATGCGCCCATCACAAGGCTGTAACACATTTTAATACAATAAGAATACTCTCAGCATCACTGACATTGCTGAATCAGATGACCCGAAGGTAGGTTAACCCCAATATCCTTCCCTCTGTTATAATTTCTGCCACAGACAAGCAGGGAAGCCTCCTGGCTATGGAGAAACAGTTTTTCTTTATATACTTTGTATATTGTAAAGAGAGTTAAAATACATAAAAGAGTTTAATCTTAAATTCTAAAGCACTTTGGCTCAGTAATCATAGAATCATAGAATAACCAGGTTAGAAGAGACCCACCGGATCATTGAGTCCAACCATTCCTATCAAATGTAATGTAATTCCTATCAAAAAGTAATGTTTTTGGTACAAAAATGGTTAAGTTCATTTATTATCTAGGGGAGGAAGGACCATGACCACTATTAAATAGGCAGAAGTGAAGCAGTTTGGCAGAGCTATTTCAGGAGCTTCAGTTACAGTTTACCCACATTTCACCTGGCAAAGCAGGAGTATCCTTTGAAAAGGAAAACCTCACGAAGAACTTGTAAAGTAAGTTGGTGAATAAAAAACACCTTGGCCTCTGCCAACCCCAACAAGCTGGAATATTAATAAAAATGGAATTTTACCCTTTATACAGAATAAACTCAACATCCGGAGCTGGACACAGTACCTAGCAGCACTCCCGTAAGCCAGCAGGGATCCTTGTATTATAAAAATAGAATCACGTTTCAGGCTTGAGTATGTTACATAACAACAGTTCCTGTTGAGAGCATCTCCCAGCATCCAGCTCAATGATTTAAAAAGAGAAAAGCCCATGTAGTGCTGATTAATGGAAGGGCCTGGATAGGCTGGTGGATCTGGAAAGTGCCTCAGAATGTTTGACAGACAAGATGTTTCTTATTCTGATGGGATTTGATAATTGTTAATAAAATTATGTGAGTGACATCACATCACTTCAGATATACTCTTATTTTTATCCTAGCATTACAGCTAGTCTAATAATTTGCATAGTAAAGTTACTTATTTTGACAATGAATCATCAAATTTACCCAGATTCTTATCAACATTTTCATTTATTGATATTCCATGTCAGAATTCTTATCAATATTTTTCCACATTTGTGTTTCATTCAAAAAATCCTTTGGATTAACCTTGTATTAAACTTCTACTAATGCAAAACAAAGTAGTTGATTTATTTGAAACGGTGACATCATTTTACTCCAGTCTGTAAAGATTTACACTTTGCTTAAATTTAAGTGTCCCCAGTGACTGCAACAAGAATATTTCTAGGTTAGCATATGCCTGTTTAAAATATATCCAACCCACCAAACTTTTATTTCCATATACCTGTCCCTGTGTAATACATGCATGCGTAACCCTCATAATCCCATGCTCATTTCTGCCTCTTTGTCTTTTCCATCTCCACAGCAGGTACTACTTAGCTAATGTAATCAGAACTTTGTAAACAGATTGGAAGGAAATAGTTATGATGGCTTTCTTCTTAATAGCATGCAAGGAAATGAAAAAAATTATTAACTGTTGTAATGATATATCTCAAAAATTATGCAAAAGAGGAAAAAAAAATAGAACAAGCTCTCTAATACTTGAATGGGTGAGTAAAATACTTCTACAGTGAAGGGAGAATGCAGATGTGTCCAGAAACAGAAGAAGGGATGGGTTTCAGGTCTGTATTCACCCTGCCATATATCAAGACCAGCCACCTACTGGCAATAGCAACTTAGACTTCAAAGAAAGCCAAGTACCCACCTGGAAAAAGCAGGGAAAGGCCTTTCTTTCCAGAAATAATTATCAGCACAGGCAAATGAAGATACTGTGAGGAGGAACAGACTGCTGTTGTAGGCTGAACATGACCTGCTCCATGTGGAGAGTTAATAATTTATTATTAAGGGATAAACTGAAAAGGTGTTTATACTGTTGGTTCCTGCAGTGGGAGTAAAAGAAGGAGATGTTGAGGGCAGCCCTGAGGATGAAGACTTGTGAGTGTTGGTTGATAAGATGTTCGACGTGACTTGGGAATCAGGCTTGAAGCCCAGAAGGCCAAGTGTAGCCTGAGCTGCATTCGAAACAGCGTGGTCAGTAGGTCAAAGGAGGTGATGCTCCCCCACTACTCTGCACTCTTGAGAATCCACCTGGAGCACTGCAGCCAGCTCTGGGATGGGACTTGGAGCAGGCTGATGCAGTGGGAGGTGTCCCTGCCTATGGCAGAGAGGTTGAACTGGATGGGTTTTGAAGTCCCTTCCAACCCAAACCGTTCTGTGATTGTATGATATTTGTTTAGTCCTGTTTTTACAATAAAAAATTTGAATTAATTTACAGCAGCAGCTCAGTGGAGATGCCTGATATATAAAGGGATGCAATACAAAGAGGGAACCATGGAACAAATATAATTGTCTTGAAAGCTGTGGAATAATAGGAACAAGCCTGGAAGTTTCCTCATCTGCCTGCCTTGAGCCACTGAGTTAAGCCCAGGCCCTGCTTCTATCACTATATAAAATTCTCACCAGAGCTCGCTCAGAAAGAGCTAGATGTAAATATATATCTTCAGCTGAAATATAGCAGAAGTTGTACAAACCCCAGCATGCTAACATCTGTCACAGCTACTTTACATTAAGATTTTCAGAAACTTGTGTTACAGCTCAGCCATCAGATTTGATTTTCCTATCACCTTGAACACCTAAAAAGATTTTGGAGGCATATATATATATATAAAAAATTTAAAATGATATAAGTGGTGTTGGTTGAGCTCTGATCTAGCTCATACTTAGCATGTGCTAAACGTCACTTGTATAAACAGCCCCAGAATGCCATTTTGTGCCTCTGAATATTGAAAAATACACCTGGTTTAAAAATATCCATTAGTCTGACTAACCCAGCACAATGCAAAGTATGTCAGTCCACCGACAGATAGCCAAAAGCAGGAAAAACGTTTGTGGAGCATCACTTTCAGCGAGCAAGAATGACAATCAGGACATTCATAACATTGTTCACATGAAAATATTTGTATTAGCTCTCACTCGTGCCACTGCTCTCGGTGATGATGCCTGTGACACACAGCTCTTCCTTGGCGATGTGATAGATGCAACAGCAGGGGACAGAGCTGAAATACAGGAAGCAACTCTAAGTGACACCCATAGGTAAAAATTATGAAAACATATTCAGCAGTTACAGTTTCTTCAGTCTATCAGCTACATAAAAGGCATTTAAAAAAAAAGAAGTCTAAATACATATTTAACAAATTGACCAGCATGGCACTGAAGGAGATTTAACATATTTTGAAAAATTGCCTAAATACATATTTACCCAATAGACTGGAACAGCTCCTTCAGAGTCTCTCTGGTCTCTTGGGTATGTAATACGTGGTTTTAAAAACTGCCTGACTATATATTTACCCAATAGACCAGAACAGCTATTAAGTAAATAATACACATTATATAACTGTCAATGATATTTTTTTCCCACTCCTTTTAAAACATATTATATAAAACAAATGCAAAGAAGATAAAAAATTAAATGTAAGATATTTATTAAGATTGTGAATGGTCTGGAGTTCATGTACGTATGTCACATGGTAGAAAATGTCTCAGATCAGCAGTGTGCTTTCGTGTGTATGTGTTTAAAGAACAGGACATTGTCAAGTATATCAGAGCCTGAGGTGCTTAATATAGAAGATAGAACAGCAGTTGGGAGTTGGAAAGGTCTGGCAGAAGAAAAGTGGGGGGGGAAAGGAAGATATGAATCATAAATTCCCAAGAAGGATGGGTAAATCAAGCAGTTAATTTTGAGAAAGCCTAAAGATAGTGCATGAAACACTGCAAAAAAAAAAAAAGAGAAAAGAGGGTTGACATCGTGGCATCTGAGACCTGTGTATCAGTGCTTCAATATACTATACAGAAGGACTGCTAGCTGAGTACAAATTTTGCTTTCTCCTCATACTTGCCTTAAAAGAAAATCACCAGTCCTGTTTCCTGAAGTGTTAAGGACTGACCCTTCCTACACCAGAGAGTCATAGAACGACATAGCAATCAGGGTGATTTTTTCATTAAATCCTGACATATTTTAAACCATTAAATTAATAATATATTCTGATTTAGACTCTTTTTCCCTCATAAAATAATTCACTTCTGAAATCAAATACGTGAACATTTACTGACTTCTTTTTTTTTTAACATGTTTGTGACTGTGTTGGAATCACAGGGGATTGAATCTGTCTTGCTTTCTCTGTCCTGCAACATAGCAGAAAGTCTGAAAGAGAAATAACAGTTGTCATTGAAAGCAACACTATCTCTTCTGCATTTACTTTTTTTTTTTACATTTGAAAGCTTTCAGTGGGTGAGAAAGCAAGGAAGACTTCTCATGCTTTGCACAGATCTCCAGGTTGGCAAAGGATGACAAATGGCTGGAAAGCGGTGAATGGAAATTTTACTACAGATTTTAATATTTTATTTTTTTTCTGTAGACAAAGTTTCTATTTCCTGGCCAGGCCTCATTTCTTTGCCATCCATACAGATTGAAAATACTGTGTTAGCTTGTTGGTTACCAGACATGAATGTGTTGGCGCAAAGCACGACACAGTCTGGACCTGATAGCAGAGGTTCCAATGAATGTGTTGGATTAACACTCTCCCTGGTCTAATCCCTCCAGGTAAGAAGCTGAGCAAACTTACCTGGGTGGATCACCCACCTCCACTGCTTTTACAGCTTCCACTACAAGAGCTGCTATGTGCAGGGGAGGTGGTAATGCAACCCTCACCTGAGTGCAGTGAAAGAGGAGCTTCAGGACACTTCACCTTTCCTTTACTTCTACCTCAGCTTGATAGCCAAGCCCATAAAAGAAGTGCATCATCAGTTCAGTATCACTGGTGATGCAGTTAGCAAGAGGCTTTTGGCCATTTCACTACTGTACCTCGTTAAATCCTTAACTATACCAGCAGAAGCTCACCTCTTCATTTATTTAATGAGCTACTGAATCTTATTAATAACATAACCCTCATAGTATGTGGCTACTCTCAATCAAGAGCCCACAGTCAATACGGACACCACGGCTGCACCGTAAGCCAACAGATCGCTGGCGCCATGGATGGGAAGGCACAGATTTCTTGGAGGACCAGGAGTCTTCACGCACCGTGAGCCACCACTGCAAGCTGCTTGGCTACAATCCCACCTAGCACATCCTCCCACACCCTGTCTCACGCTGGGGCCACCACACGTGACCTCTGTTTGGAAGGGGCAAACCAAGGGTATTGCAGTATGAGAATTCTGGAAAATTATCCAAACTCCACCTTCTGTTGTCCAGAGAGCTCATTATCTTATTTCATATATGCTGCTAAACAACCATCAGCTATTTTTTTCAGCCACTACCAACTTCATCTAGGCTTTGACTCAGCAGCTGATGGGTGAAAGCATCTATATCCCATTATTGTCCTTGTATTCTACAATTCCCACTTCCCAGGATTTTTAAGTGAGAGTCCACTATGCTAGAAACAGTAAATTGAAGGTAGCATTAATCAGTGTGTCTATCTTAGCTGTAAAGTTTAGAATAAATATATTTATATCTATATCTAGATGTCTATTTGTTAAAGTAGGGCATTACTTCTGTTGTATCATTTCCAAACTCGCTATTCACTATTTAGCAGCCTTCCTGCAAGACACAAAATCCATTGTGTAATAATTTCTAGCAGACTCCAGGAGCGTAAAAGTAGACAGTGTTTCCTTCAAAAACGGAATCATCTTTCACAGATGTAGATGTGTACTTGTTATGCCAAGATGAGACAGATGTGGCTCTATTCACTCAGGGACAGGTGCGGAGGAAGAAGAGATAAAACATTTGTAGAAAGTGTAAGCAACTGCATCACTGTTGTTAAATAAATAAAGATTCTGCCAAGAAAAAAAAAGTTTATTTGCTTATTTTTTTTTCTAGAATGTTTATTTTAAGCTGCCGCTTAGCTGTGATTTATTCAGATTTTTGTTCCTGTATCAGTTTAAATTTATAATACACGTTCTATATATAAACATCTGTTTGTATATAATCAGGGAAGGTATATTGGCAAGCATGAAGAGCACGTATGCACGTACATACACAGGCACATATAGACAGTACATACAGCATAGACATAAAGGCGCGTGCACACAGACTAGTCAGGTGAAGAATGGGAAAATTACTGAGGCTAAAATAGTAAGGCTTTGTGAATGCACATGAAATGGATGTGAAGGAGAAGAGAAGCAGATGCTTTGTTGCCTTAAGGATGAAGCCACTTCAAACTCCAATCTGCAAGACCAAAGCTGGTGACGATAGGAAAGCCTAAATGCCCTTTGACTGCATGGACACTGACAAGAAACCTCCATGCAGAGGCTTCCACAGATGCCTGTAGAGAAAAGGGTAGAATGGTTTGGATCATGTGAAAGAGCTTTAAACTCTATAAAAATTGGCTCATGATATCAGAGCCCAGGCTTGGCTGGGGAAGAGAGCAGATTGATGCCAGAGGTCACCACAGTGAGGGAGCACAGTGCAGAATCGGGGCAGGAGAGGATTCAGGTGTTGATAGATTTATTGTATTTATTATTTCTATCATCTGTTTTGTTTTGATTAATTTTGTTCTGTTAGTCTTTAGTCCAATCTCCCTGTGAATTTGCCACAGAAAGGTTAAAACCTGGACACAGCTGGCATCATTGTGCCTTGCTCAGGCAGACAAGGTGGGAATGCATGGCAGGGACTTCATGATGGTTTAGTAGACGCAGTGGTGTTGGGCGGATGGTTGGACTGGGTGATCTTAGAGGTCTTTTCCAACCTTGGTGATTCTATGATTCTACAATTCTACAAAATCCTCAAGGAAAAGCAAAAGCCACCTCAATGAAGAGGTAATGGGCAGATCACAACACCATATTGTCCTCTATCTATGAGAAATCACCGTGCACGAGCAATAGACAACAAATCTTATCGTATTTCCCTCAGATACTACTGTATTTTCCTCATCCTTAGACTTGTGAGCCATCCATGAGAATTTTGTGATGAAAGAAGGAACATTTTGTCAACTGGTGAATATATAGTTCTCCCGATAGCTACTGGAGACGTAGGAGGCCAGGGCCAAGTTTCCTGGTCCATGAAAAAAAATTCATAGTAGTCATAAACTTTGAAAAAATGGCCATGAGAGGCTTTATCCTGCAAGAGAATGTGGCTAACCGTGTCCTGACCTCCTTTCCCCTGCACCACAGACCTGCTGCTCACTGGCCAATTCCTCCTTGCCAGGGATGTCCCTCTGGGCCACTGACTTTTTTGCATTAAGCCAATTTCAGACGCTCTGCGTGAGGTCATCGAGCAGGCGGAGACAAGCAGTAGATGTTTATCCTGAGCTTTCGCTGCATCACTTTGGAGAGGCCATGTGGTGCCTGCAAAATTACTCTTCAACAGAGGGTCTTCAAATCCCTCTGTGAGGGCTTGTTGAGGTCCATATTGCTGATTTGGTGTCTAACTTGATGCTCATTTGTGAGTTCATTAAAGAGGCAGGTTTTAGGGTGCCATGGGCCTCCCTCCTCCCAAAGGCAGCAAGTGAGGATAAGTGCAGACAAGAGGAAAGTCAATATCTTAAAACCTGGAGGAACCTGGATTATATTTCTCTGAAATATTTAAGCAAGCTGCGGGAGGGCAGAGAGTGGGGACGACAGCAATGGCAACTGGAAGGAGGAGTGAGAATCCACAGCTGTGAGGAGGATTGGGAAGAGAAGGGGGAGGAGACGCAGGGAGAGAGAGAGAAAGATGATGTGATTTAAAAAAAAAAAAAAAGTATTAATCACAGCCCCAGAACAGGAATCAGGGTGGGAATCAGCAGCTGGAAAAGGGAAAGAAGATGGAAAAGATTATTTGTCATTTGAAATACATTTCTTCAAACATAGCTCTGCATGGAAGTGGGAGTTTGCAGCTGAGCAGAGTGGCCTGTGGTTAGAGAAGGAAAATTTTAGACCAGAATGAGCTTTAAAGTCAGCTGGAGCTACATGCAGAGGTCAGGGCAGGTGGGGGGACTCTGTGGCCAAAATAAGGTGTCATTGCTCAGGGCTGTCAGTGTAAAACACGCCTGCGTCCCACAACTCTGCACACAACTACAGAAATACTTTATTTCTGTGCCAAGACGTGGAGCAAGAGGCATGTGAAAGGAAAGTCAAGTGACTTTTGTATTTCTACAAGCCTGTCAGATTAAAGGTTTCTTCTTTCCTTCCTTGACTCTTGGAAGAGGGGACAGGGAAGAAAAAAAATATAGCAAGTTTTTCACCATGTAAGGGTTGTTTTGGTTTTTGTTTGTTTTGTTGGTTTTTTTTTTTTTTTAATCCTAGTTTCTATATCCAGCTTAACAGAAACATTTCCCTTCATAGGTTGACCATTTAAAGACCCCACTCAATTAAGTCCAAATATGAGATGCTACTTCATTTGAACAATGAGACTTGTACAAGGAAAATCTCCTTACCAGGGGGAATCCTTATGAAGTGTTGAGGAGCAACGGTCATACACTGTTCAGTGAGACTCAGTGAAATTTTTACGTATCCAGCACCGTGTATGTGGGACTTGCCATAGGAGTCAGTAGGAGTAGAAGAAAGTAGACCCTGGTTTTGCTACCCGGTGAAGCTGAGAGTACAAAGTATGTCACAACAATATTTTTACTTCCTTTACATTTATAATTTCGACACCCAAGCACTGATTTGCTCCTTATTTAAGCAACATTTTCTTGATAAATTAAAAAAGCAGCAATAGCCATTACTGCAGGCTATATACAGCCTCTAATATCACTTAAGCATATTACAGAATATAATATCTGGTACTTAACGACTAACTTGCATATGAAAGCTCACATAATGTCTCATAAAACCCTTAAAATGGCTTCAGTTTAAGAGTCTCTTTAAAAAAAAAAACACCTTCAGGGAATATTGTAAATGAAGTAGCACTCCAGCCTCAGAAAAAAAAAATCACACACTTGCAGAAATTTTTAATATAAATTGAACACATTAAAAATTAATTTTGCATGACCATTTCGCATTGCGGTGCCAATGCATAGTTAAGATAAGGCCTTAACTCTTCTTTGTTTAAAGTAACAGAGAAACATCTCTCTCTCTTTGCGTTATCAGTACATAATTATAATTTTCATTAATCAGAAATTGGAACCCCATCCCCTTATAATGACAGCCCTGTCTGGAGATCAATGAAACCCTGCTCATGGCGCTAAGGAAACTTGCAATAAACTTTTAGGAAAGCCATTAAAGAAAGGTGTGACCTTACAATTAGATACAGCTTTGCAGAGTGGCGTAAGCACTGATACCTTATGCTAGTCAGGGAAAAGAATTTTCTCTGCTGGGAAAATAGTTGCTCTCTTTTGTTAGACTATACTAGTAGAAATCTTGTAGAGTCTCCAGTGACGTCAGTTGTCAGCTTTGAAGACTCTGCTGGCGTTGAAGGTGCTAAACCAAGAAACAGTTTGCATTACGATATTACCGTTCAATGAGATGTATATATAGAAAAGACCTTTACCAATTTTACTCTTCTTTTTGATTGGACTTCTAACGAGAGCTTTACAGCAAGGAATTTCCTTGGCAGATGGTGGTTACAATCAGATATTGACAAACGCCTTTTGCTGCATAGGAGAGGCTCTGAGGGACACCATGTCAGCAACGTGCTGTGCTGGTGGGAGAGCAGAGAGATCCATGCTCTGCAGCCCTGATGACCAGCTTTTAATGATGGAAAAGTGTCAAATCTCTCTGACATCACCGTATCACCACAGACAACAAAGTTTTCCATAGCCGGACTATTGTAGAAGATGTTCAACAGATTTTTCTTCTTTTAAAGTCCAAAATATATGACATTTTATCTCTTTAGGGTTGTGTTATTTATCTTAATCAGGGTTCTAACCACATTCTTAAAGCTCATCTGTGTCCTACAAGCACTTCAGTAAAGGCATTCTCTTATGTCAAGTATTAGGGAAGCTTATAGTTAAGCCTTTGCATTAGATATGTTGCAGAAGCAAAATAATTTTTGATATGGTATTTATCACTCCTGTGATTTTTTGATCACCAACATCCTGGTTTTACGTTTCTTTTTACAAGGGTATGTAATGATAGGACAAGGGGTAATGACTTTAAACTGAAAGAAGGTAGATATGATTAGATATAAAGAAGAAATTCTTCACTTCAGTGGTGGCTGCCCCATCCCTGGAGGTGTTCCAGGCCAGGTTTGCTGGTGCTTTTGCTTGGGGAAAACACACAGAAACTTCTGAAGTTCCTTCTGGCAGCTCACGAACCAGTGCAGGAGATCCTGCTGGCTCTACCTTCAGAAGAACATGTACAAGAAAAAGAACAGAAGTGCTTCCTCTTGCCTCTCCCAATCACATCTTTAATCTCTTTATGAGGTTTGTGTCTGTGGCTTTCTGAGGATGCCTCAGCACTTTGAGCTACAGAGCATAAAAAAGAACCTGCAAGGTAAGCTGATAAGAGTGGTTAACCATTTTCACCATGTATGTGGCACGCTGTTTAAAATAACTTTTTCAGTGAACCCTTAAGAGTCTAAATGAACATTTTTAGTCTGAGAACTACTTAAAGATGAAAAATCAATGCTTTTGTGATTAAGATAGATAGTGCAGAGTGGGGACATTAGGTCAGCAGTGGTTGAGCACCTGAGATGCTGGGACAAACGGAGCTACAGGGAGAGAGTTGGAGTTGCTGACCACTTGGAAGACAGTCACACAGGACTTTGAACAAGGTTTGGAAAGATTAGCCCAAAGTGAGAGAGACAGCAACGTGAACAGGGAAGCACAAGTGAGCAGAAGCGGAGAGGAAGACACTTGCCACGCTGTACAGTGAAGAGGATGCTCAACGCTCACTTCTCTACCCACACACTGACCTGCAGGACTGTGCAACAGCCAAGAATTGGGAGTCAATGCACTGTCTGAGGACAATGGAACAGCTTTATTTATTTTTGTCCTATAGGGAAGAAAAAAATCAAGTCAAATATTGAAAACATTTCTCAAGCAAAATGTAATGTTCCTACTTTCAAGTGTTGGGTTTGACAATGAGGCATTGTTTCCACACGCAAACAGTTTTAATAGCTGCTACACTTTCTGCGTCATGAGTGAAAATTGCTGCTTGAAACTAGATTTAGCATTTTTTCATCTGCCCAAAGTCTTTACTTTCTCCACTAAATCTACTGGTGATCTCTTCAAGATTGTAAACATTCCCATCTTCTCATAAGGCTGACTTCAGCTTTGAGGTTTATGTAACCGCAGAACAGTAGACACAGTTGTCTATGTTAGAGAAGTCAGCTTGAAAGCTGTTGTGTTGTTCTTTATGGGGTGGATTCTTTCTTCCTTTCTTCGACAAAGCTCTAACAGAATAAAAAAATAAAAACTACCTTTCCTTGCAAGTCAATTTGTGGGATGTAATGGCGCAATTTAGAAAAGAATATTGCAGACAGTAAGACCACTTGGATTAGAAGTCTTGAATCAGTTGCTGGGGCTATATATTTCTGTAGTATTGTGTTTTGTTGTGTGAGGAATTTAATAAGAGATGTAAATCTGCAAACAGCAATTCTATCACCATAAAATATAAAAGATTCATGTATTATAAATAGGTATGACGAATAAATTATTTATATGAATGTACATCTGGATGTGTGAGTGTGTATATGAGCGCATGTTCACTTTGAAATAATTAGTGGCAAAGTTTTTTGTTGCCTATAACCTGTGTGAAAGCTTTAATGACTTTTCATGGAAAGAGCTGAAGGTTGAGCTTGCTCTGTGCTGAGCTGGAGCAGCTCAAACTCATTAAGGTGGGGAACATCACAAGCCATGTACACATGTCATGGTGTGAATGTTGGGGTTGTCCTATGCAGGGAGAGGAGTTGGACTGGATGATCCTTGTGCATCCCTTCCAACTCAGGACATTCTCTGATTCTACGAACAAAAGAAATCTCAGTCCAAGGAGGCTTGGGGTCTTCCTGGAAGTGCCAAGGCACCCCAAGAGCACTGAGTTACCAGTATGCGATGAGCATGATGTAAGGTATTGCATGGACCTCTAAATCACTGTTAAAAATGTGTCTGCAGGTAAATTTGAATTGTATCAATCTGCTGCGTGTGCTATTGCAGCTTGGGGCCACCGTAGTGACAACCTTACTGCGATGACTGCTTTTCCCAGCTTTAACCAAAACCACATCACCTGGTGTGTCAGATTCTCCAGGAGCTTGTAGTATAAGCTCAGTAGTATTAAGGCACATGAACTATAGATTCCTCCTCAATAACCTGTGTCATCTAAAGATAGCTGCTAACACAACCTCCTATTTTTAAGATGGGTGGGACACTTCTAAATTAAAGCATGAGTAAAACAAAATTGTATGAGAGCTCCAGAACATTAGAAAAAAAATCCTGTGTGACTTCAGTTATGTTATTAACTTTTCCACTTTTCCTGCAGAAGTTGTTTCTGTCAATATTTTACTTTAACGGTGCTGAACGGGAGGAAGGAGCAGGGTCCAAGCAGATGGCTGTCAGCAAACTGATGACGGCAGTTGAGAATTAGTGTCCAAATACAGTATTTAAAACTTGCTACAGTACATAGTTTCCTGCATGTGCATGCCAAAATAAATCTGGTTTGGAGAACCTTTCAGGATCTTTATTTTATTTTTATTTGGAGCTTATTCTATTATGAATAACTAAATAGGCAGCATACCTTATCTTAGCAGGGGAGTGGATCCATCGAACGGTGAGTACAAAACTAGATGAACCAGCAAGACCTTTTCAACCTTTATTCACTCCAGCTATTGACTTTCTGACCATCACCAAGTATCAGGATGAATGATAATGGAGCAATAACTTTAATTTGTACCTATTTTCCACCTACCCATTCCCCATGCACACATACTGTAAAAATCCTTCTTTCTCATAGCAGCTGTTTTTTTTCCCCTCCGAATAGTCTTCCTGAAATAGTTGGGTTGGGATGGGTACCATCAAGTGGAGAATATCTGACACCAGACTTGCAGGGTATTGAGAAAAAGAGTTCAGGCACCTGAACCAGATATATTTATAGCAGATGAGAATGGCAGCAGGTAGTGGCTATTTCATTATGCTCACATCTTCTGGTCTAAGTGTGACTAATATGTTGGTTTAGATACCTGGCTGCAGCAGGGTCAAAGCAGGGTCAAGCTGTCTCTTCTGCAGTGAATTAGAGGCTTACATTCATTATCTTCCAATAGCTCATTAAAACGGCTTTAATGTGGTGACCATTTGATGGTAGACAAAAGCTTTAATCTTGTGAATATCAAACACACCTGTGTTACATTTCCTCTTGCGAGCAGTTAGCAGAAACAGGTTAACAAGCTATTTTAACTCCTTAATCTGCTGAATTTGTGTGGAAACCAGACTTTCACCAGTCACCTGAGTTTGAACTCAAAAAAACCCCTACGTACACCCCTAATTTATCAAGCTCTTTTTTCAAACTCTGACTGCTCTAGACACTTTTAATCATCTGTTTAATTTTGCACCTTTTTTTTTATCCTGATATATTATATGCAGGTTATACTTAAGGCCCAGATTTGCCCTATTTTTCTTCCTCATCTGACCTAGATTCAAATTTACACACTGTGAAATAGCTAATAAATCCCCATTAAGGTTGTAAAAGGTGAAGGTTCAACCAATGTGCAAGTCATCAAGTTCTAATGTAAAACTGAATGAGCCTTGATATTAGCAGCAGTCTCAAAAACTGAGGCTGAAAGGCTCTACAGGTTTCCAGCTTTTTTATGGGAGGTTGTGCTTAAAGCACCTAATCTGAGACAACACGTTAGGTCTGTACAACAACAGTGACAACCAGGCCTTAAAAACAGTAAGAAAAAGCACACTTTCTTCACTAAAAATGAAATGCCAATGTTTTTTCCCTTCATGCCCACCACCACGACATGTTTTATGCTCCACAAGTTCTGTATGTTTTACTGCAAGTAAATACAGTTCAATAAATATTTCACAATAGATATTACAACCTCTAAATACCAAAATTCATATAAAGCCCTTGTAAAATATATTTCTTTTGTGTATCTCTCCATCCTCTCCTGAAATGGAGAGGTGGGGGGGGTTTGCTTTGCTGTGAAGTCTTGGAAAAGTGGTTTGTCGGTTCAACTTGAGAGTGCTGCTTTTTTTTTTTTCACTAGCCATAGAAAGTATTACAATGATTTACAGAGACACGCTGAAAGTAAATTATGTTGTAAATGCCTGTCCCTTGAGTCGACAAAGAATCACAGGGAAAAAATGCAAAAAGTTTGAAATTCCCAACAGCAAAGGTTGACAGGAAAATATGGTGTTGTTTTTCTATGAGTAAAAGTAACTTTTGTGTTGTGTTTTCCCATGAGAAATTATAAACTTTCAAAGGAATTTTAGTCTCTTGTATGCACACATAAGAGCAATTTATCTGGTACTGCCCCAGTGAAAACACTGTTAAGACTTTAAAGCTGTTAGAACTATGGCTGAACTTCATCTAGGCTGCTACTACTTATTTGTTCTTGCTGCCTCTTCTTGTCAAAACATTTACTCAGACTTCGAAGAGTTGCAAGTTGGCAACGTGTTAATAATATTAGAATGCATTTGTGTCGGCCATGTGGCTGCAATATTTGAGTAAATTCATCACTTATTTAATGAATAATGAATTCACGAGAGTAGCTATGGAGACGTGGAACCATATGTAGTAAATTAAATGGGAACTTGTCAACGTAGAGTAACATAGAATGTCACTGAAGTAGTTGTGTCTGTTTTATAGCAGTGGTGATGCACTTACATTGAGGCCAGTGTGTATTTCTTACTAGGTATAGTGCAGCCACATTTTTTCACACCTAAGTTGTGGCAGTGATTTCTAACAGGTGTGGTAATAAAGTGAGAACTTATACGAGTTTCTCTTTGGTGTATGCAGGAAAGGTGGAAGAATCTCAAGATATTGAGTCTGTAAATTACTTAACGTTTTGAAAAGAAAGGCAGGGAACGGCAGTGCTTCTTCTGGTGGGAAACTATCACCAAAGAAAGGGGGATGGGTGCTACTAAGCTCAGTTCGCAGCTGCCCTAGTGCATAATGGCATCTCCAGACATGAAGGATGTCTTCCGAGACAATTGACAGGGAAAACCAGGCCTAAACAATGGTAAAAGATATACAAGAAACTTATTGACATGGAATTCTGAAAAGACAGGGGTGCGTAAGTACAGAAGATGAAGTCCATCTTTCTATTTGGCTTCAGAGCCGCAAAGAGTCTTTTGGACATTATATCAGGACTTAGTAATGTTAAAGTATCATCCTGGTGGCCACATTTACATTGTCCAGGGGTTAGAAGCACATCGAAATGGTGGTGGCTGAAGTCCATGAGCCTCCCTATCCCTTTCCCACGTACAGGAGAGCCCTTATTCCTCATCCTGTCCTTGGGGGCTCCTCTGACACAGATTCTCCCACAGAAGCTGTATTATATTCACTAGGGGATAATTTTGAACGAATAATTTAAAGGATTAAAAAAAGGCTCAGCTTCAAGAAAGGAGAAATAAGCTATAGATTACCTTTTCAGGAATTATCTTGTGAAACCGGAGACATTCAGGTCACTGATACCAGTCCAGGATGCGAGGAAGGGTTTCCACATTGGTAGCCCTCCTTCTCTGATTTGGCAGTATCCAGAGCTTTCAGATAAGCTGTGTTCATAGGCTTCACTGGAAAAACGGTGTCAGAAACCTAAAGATAAATGGGACTCTGTTAAAGCCAGCTATAGCTATGGAAGTGCGTAACGCTAGCAAGCATATGATATTTGGTTATGCACGTGACTCAAGAAGTTTCACCTACGTGAAAAACGTCTGTGATGCAATTCTGATGACCAAGGAGTTTGGAATCTTTAGGAAAAGTTTCAGCTGATCAGGGGATTTCACTTTAGGTGCTGCATTTAAATGGAGAAAACCTGTTGTCGGTCTAGCTGAAGGTCCTGTGGGCAAATACAGCTTCACTGCAGTCAATTAGAATAAATAACATTGTAACACCATTTACATCACAAACACTGTATTCCTGATTGAGAGTCAAAAGGCAGAAAAGGAGATAACCTTTAGGAGAGAAGAGCAAAGCTCATAAAGATTGCAGCCATCTTTATTTTAAATGTGTTAGAAGACCACATCCAGAAGAAGCCTGGCTTCTTTTAATGGTTTCTGCTTAGGACATCTGATGGTTCAGAAATTTTAAACGCTTTAAAATGCCTACAGACATATTGCCTTTCAGGTAAGAGAGAGTTCCACTCCTGTCATGGCATGGCATAAGACTTACCTTTCCAGGAACTTTTTCTTGAAAAACTCCCTTTATCACTGAGCCTAATGACACACTCCAACCCCAGTTATAGTATCTACTCGCTGACTCTCAACACCGAGTAATCCAGAGCCCATCTTCAAGAAGACATAAGTCAGTAAACTGATCCATTTTGAAAACTTAGCTCCTAAGATCTTCCTAAGGTTTATTACAATGTACTTCCAGAAATCCTTGTCACACCTACAAAACTTTCCCTATATTTTTTCAGCTGTGGAGTTGCTTTATATCTCGTCATGTCACGTCATGTTGAATAGCATTATTGCCTTCAGAAATGATGGGATAGAGCATGACTTAATGTGTTGTGAATGATGTGACACAATGTGACATATGTCATAAAATCATTGTCACCCATCAAAAAAAAGTGACAGATCAAATTCAGACAAAGCTTACTATGTACTTTTAGTGGCTACTCAATCAAGTAAAAATAAATATTTCAAATTGTGAGCCAAATGTGTGGGAGTGTGACTCATTTTTGGTCAGTCTTTACATGCTTATCTTAATGGTTTACGTTTCTTCCATGTTTCTTCACACTGCTCTATCCATTTCATGGGGAGGAAACTTTTTCAGTACATTTATATTATTTAGTTTGCACATTTGTTAGTCCATTACTTCTAGATCTGCTCTTCCAGTCCTTTTCATGAATTGTCCCTATTTACCTTCTATTTCTGGATGCATTTGAGTTATTATCATGTTATGAAAGCAGCAATGTACAGAAAAGGTTGAATTTGTCATCTTGTAATGTTGTACAACAAGCCAAACTATCAAGAGCAATTTTCTGTAATTCTGCATCTGATGAACATGCTATCTATTAAAAAATATCATACTCTTATTTCCACTCTACATATCTCCTCATTACACATGTCTAATAAGAAATATAAGGCAGGAGGGACAAAATAAAAAAAATTTTTTTTTCCTTGTAAATGAGGCAAAATAAAAAATACTTTTGCCTTGTAAATGAGTTGGTGCATCTGTGACTAAACCAACATCATTGTGGGAATAAGTTCAAACTGCTTTTCAAGACTGGAGTTGGGACAACTGGCTATATTCAATAAGTAATGCCAAAGAACTACCTTTGTGCTATTTCTAGAGTCAAAGAGTGAAACTGTTTCAAGGGGAAAAGCAGCACCATTCAGTTAAGGGATGTGAAAGATTATGTGGGTGCAAGCGATTACTGTGATCACATAAGGGAATGCTGAAATGTTGTAAAATCCCACTCTGATCTGTTGTCACTACTGCTGGTAGTATGGAAAATTAACAGATTTAATTAACAGCATGACCAAAGCAGCTGTTACCTTATATAAAGCCTTGAACATTGATGCCTGGCATATCCCACTAGGTGTTCAAATGTGCCAGTGGCATAAGACGATTATAGTTTTATACCAAATGGCACAACATGACTCCTCTTGCAACATGCTCAAGTCAACATCTTTCTTAAATTCTTCATGGGACATAACGATGCTCCAACCCAAACTGCTTGATCATGTTGTTATTCAGAACAGCCAAGAAGATTCACCATACAGAACAAAACATGTTCTGGCTAAATCAACTCCTTTCTCTGCATTTGTTCCTGATATCTGAAAGAGTTCCTGCTGCCTAGACCATGGATATGTTTGGCATGAGATTTCCATCGAAATACTACAAGTACTGTTTTATTTATATTCCATTTCTATCATTTATGGAAGCTGGTTAATTGCCTTAAATTTTTAAAAAATATCTTGATTGCAGAATTTCAAATTAAAAATAAACTATCCAAGTCAGAGGTAACTATAAGTTCAGTTATTTTACCCAAAGTTGGTTTGGGTTTTGTTTTTTTTTTCGTAGTGCTCATCCTATGCATGTAAGATTGCATGCATGCAAGCATCCATATTTATATAAAGATTTCTGTTGCTTGGAAATACTTTTCTCCTATACATCTGTAGGTGTACTGGTTTCTATATTTATATGTTTACAAGGTAAACGTTTTCTACATAGCTGAAATAGCTACAAATTATTACATTATTAAGGACTACATCTTGTACATAGCTGAACACTTTCTAAATGCAATTCAACTTATAAATCCAGATTTCATACAATCATAGAATGGTTTCAGCTAGAAGATCATCCACTTCCAATACCCCTGCCATGGGCAGGGATGATTCCCACTGGATCAGGGGCTCCAAACCCCATCCAACCTGGCCTTGAACCCCTCCAGGGATGGGGCAGCCACCCCTGCTCTGGGCAACCTGGGCTGGGGCCTTCCTACCCTCACAGGAAAACATTTCTTCCTAAGATCTAATCTAAATCTTTCATCAAACCATTCCCCCTCATCCTATCCCCCCACTGCCTAATATAAGAACCCCTCCTCAGCTTTCCTGGAGCCCCTTTCAGTTCTGGATGCTGCTCCAAGGTCTCCTCGCAGCCTTCTCTTTCCAGGCTGAACAAGCTCAACTCACAGGGCAGGTACTCCAGCCCTCGGATCATCTTCGTGGCTTCCTCTGCACTCACCCTAATAGATCCATGTCCTTCCAGTGCTGAGGACTCCAGAACTGAACACAATCTCCAGACTTCATGAATTATCTCTCTTGATATTTTTACTACTAATTATCTTTCCATTCCCCTTTTGATGCTGTGATAGCTACTGATATGTTCCGTCTAGACTGTAGACTATACACAAAAGAGGACAGTTTTTCAACCAGTACAAATGGACACAGCCCCATTCAGCAAAACCATTCAGCAAAACCATCCAGGGTTAATATGTGGCCATTAAATAATATCTAACTTGCATACGGTATTTTCTTCCATGGGTTTCAAGCCATGGCAAGAGAAATAGACCCCAATCCTGCAAACACTTATGTGTGTGTAAGTACACATATGGGAATAATCCCATTAAATCAATGGGATTACTCGTGTGCATAAAGTTAAGCATGTGTGTAAGTGCTTGCTGGAGCTGGGCCTGAGGGAGAAGACAGGATTTTTGAACCATTTGTACAGTGGGTGTGAATGTTCATACTCCAGTTTTGTGGCTTCAAATGCTTCTGTCGAAGTCAAATGTTATTTGTGAAGGAAGAATTTGCCCTTTTCCAAGTCAGGACATTTTAAGAATCTATAAACAATCTATTGTCATAGAACAAGGACCATTTATAAGCAGGTCTCCATAAAGCAGAGCAAACTAATTACAGCATATAAATTACCTGACAATTCTGGTACGTTGTCTGCCTGCAAGGTCTTCTTACATATCCTTTCATATTTGCAAATTTATGTAAATAAATTTGAATATACAAGTTGTAAACTGCTTGTAGTTGCAATTTATGTGGGTTTTTTTTCTTGATAATCTCAGGTGGAAGGATTCCTGGGCTAGATATTTGAAAATGTGAAGAAACAAACAAACAGAAATAGCAATTATGAGATCAGGAAAAAATAAAAATCCATACATAAAGAAAAAACCAATTCAGCTAAGGCAAACAGGACAAAAATTCCCATGTAGGCAGGGGATGGTTGAACCAGAATTAGTTTGGGAAGAGAGCAAAAATATAGACAATGCCATGCTCTGCCTGCAAAGTCCCATTATCTGTTCAGGGAACTGCTAAGGGCTCCATAAAGTTACTATTAAATAAGCAGAGATCTTCTTGTCTAAAGTTCCTTTTTCCTTCCACACACTGAGTTCTATACCATATACACTGGGCTTGGAGAAGTCTAGAAATAGGACAGAAAAATTCACAAGTTTTTTACAACAACACATTGGGAAAAGAAAAAAATATAGGAAAAAAAATGCTTTTGCAACAGTGTTTCTAACCAGTAGAGTGTCAAAGAAATTCCAGATGACTATTTCCATTGAACTTGGTTGTACTTAAGCCTGGATAGAGGTTCTCAACCAGGATTTAAACATTTCAGTTTTTAGAGCTGTTCAGAGGCAGACTTTCACAAACAAGAGAATCTGCACATCACATTCATGATTCTATAGTTCTGTGGTGTTAATAGTATCTCCTTTATCCCCAAAGATCAAGAACTGGCAAATGAAACTGGAAAAACTCAACTTATCCTTGGAACATTTTGATATCTACTTACTGAATGACCTCACAATTTGTACCAGTTTTTCATAGAATCATTGAATAATTTGAATTGGAAGGGACCTTTAAAGATTATTTTGTTCTAATCCCCGTGCTATGGGCTGGGACACCTCCCCCTGGATCAGGGGCTCCAAGCACCATCTAACCTGGCCTCGAACACTTCTAGGGAAGATAACTCAACCACCTAGGTACTGCAAGGCTGCTGTAAGGTCTTCCCAACCCCAAATCCTCAGAACCTCATCCTCCACAGCAGACCCTTGGCAACAGTCAATCTTAGAAATGAATGCACAAATACTAATAGATGGAACATCACTATGAAATATCAAATATGAACCTGTGTATATATGCGTTAGTATATATCTGTTTACATATTCCTATCATTGAAAACTGTCTCACAGTAAAAATCATCGATACTATAACAATCTTGAACTTTATATATTGAAAAATAAAGCTGGAAAATTCTGTGTGGTCTTCCTCTGATGCCATGCTCAAGGTTTTTATTGCAAACACCTTTCTCCAAACATCCATTTAACATGCATCCATCTGTCAAGTGATGTTTTCCACAGCAGTGTTAATGTGCATGTGCCCCCTTCCACTTTGGTAGTTCACACCTTTAACTGGGGCTGGAGCCAGAGTGCAATAAACAGGTTTCCACAGTTTTGAGTATAAAAGGCTCAAAATGTGAGAGACACTTCATCAAAAAAACAAAAGGCCAAGACAGAGACATTCCTAGGTTTGAAAGGCACAGGGAGTAGTGGGCTTTAAAACTTCTCTTGCAAATACCTCTCCTAAAGGTAAGAATGATGAATAGTGGCTCAAAAGAGAGGATAGAAAGTGGTATCCGATGAGAATGATGCATTCACAGGCTGAAAGAAGCAGTGCTTGCCGAGCTCCAAGACAGGTGTTGTGTCTTACCTTGTTTAAAAATACTTCTGGTTGTGTATAATTGGTTATGACAAAAGCTCCTCAAAGAACGTATGAGTTCAAGCTTTAAGTTTACCTGAAAAAAAAAAAAAAGTACCAGTGAGATATAAAAACTTGAAAAAATATAGTGTGAAAGTTACTGCCTTAATGAAATATTAAAAATGCATCAGGAATACTGTTCTGGCATTAAAAATAAACAATAACATTTCTTCCTAGTTACGGTTCACTTCAATTCTTTAAAAATTAATTATTACCTCTTTAAATATTTGATTAAATTAGATTTGGGTGGGTTATCGCTATCCACAAAATACATGTTGTTGTGTATAAATTTGCTTCCTTCAGTTTCTGACATGTACAGGCATGCTATACCGTTGTTTGATTATTAGAAACCTAAATCCAATGACTCTGTTTTGGCAGTTTGCAAGATATATACTACTGAATCCTGTCGCTTTGAATGGAAATGCAGCATTATGTTAGAAATCTCTAATAAAAGAGAAAAAGTAAAGCAGCAAAATTACAGTATGTGATTCTCGGGACTTTTGCATCACACCTTATCACGCTGCTATATCTCACACTCTAGAAAGGCCACATTATTCTTAATAATGGTTAATTAGGATTTGTGGATAATGGCATAGAAATTAGAAGAAATAGCTGGGCATATAAAGTCTATTCTGCTCTCAATGCATGAGGATTTATGAGTATAACTACTCAGATAGCAAGGGGAGAATAAGCCCTGTAAGCATGTCCTAAGAGAGGTAAGACAATTATTTCTCAAGTAATATGATAAAAGTAAAGTAGGATGTCCAACTGGATAAATAAGAAACGTTGCTGGGTGAGTGCAGTGGCTGATATAAATTATTACTTTAAGTGAAACACATATATTATAAAGGTATCCAATAATAATATACTTTAAAAGATCATTCTATCCTCCCTTCCTGCCTACTTATGGACAGAGAACTGGGGCTGCTGGGAAACTAGCTCGGCAGTTCCCTTTTCTGTACGACTAAACAATTGAACTAAAGGTTTCCCAATGTTTTTCCTTCTTTCTTACAGGAGCAGAGGTTTGGAGGGTTAAGAGAAAGGCTGCCAGTCCTTGGCCTCTGCACCAGTATTGCTAACAGGAAAACACAGAGGGAAAGGGTTTGTTTTGGCACTGTGGATGAGAACACGTCCCAGCTAGGAGTGAAGTCAAGAGTTGCAGTTCAATTTGTCTGGACCAGTGAGAAGCCAGCAGGAGTTTTGGTCATCAGAGACAAGGACTAAATTTAAACCTGTGATATAAAAGACAAAAAAGAGAATCTATACTGCATTTTCTAAACCACAGTCACCTGAATATCACTTATCAATGTTTTTAACTACTACAAAGTTTTTCATTTCACTTTTATCAAGAAAAAATAGGCATAGGCTTCATGGCTGAAGCAACTGAAAGACGCACGTATATGTTTTGAAAGATCAGCTGAAGTGGTGCTTTATGTGAAATTAAATATTCTGAGGTTCACAATGGGCTTTCCATTTCATGCTTCGTCCACAGAGAAATTATTAAGTTGGAACCAAACAGGAAACAAGAACAGTTGGATTTGGGGGAGGTAGCTCTCTTCTTTCAATTACATAGAAAATATCCTACTTAATACTCAGAAAGGCAACATTTAAGAAAAAAAAATCCTTTCCCTTTAGATTAGCATCACAATATCACAGTGCCAACACCTGGCTCCTGAACATATACCCTGGATGCTTTGAAAGGGTCACTGACTTTGTGGCAAAGAGCTCTCTGTTCATCGTTCAGGTATTGTAGAAGACATTTCACCCCAACTTACTCCACAACTCACAGAACACTTCAGCCTCCCACCAAAGTGTGCAGGGAGTGCTCTTGTATGGAATAAGACAGAAGACTTGCTGTGCAAATCGATTATTTGACTGTATAAAACATTACGCAAGACTGCAGAAAAAATTGTGCAAAACTGTATTAATTGCAAAACTTGTTATAGTTCAAAAATTCTTTACAGATTAAAAATGCATATTTTTATGGAAGGAATTGATTTGTTTTTAATGATAGAGTTCAGGGGTTTTTTTAGTTATGTATGCCTCAATATAGTGTATAAAGCGTTAAAAATGGAGGAATAAAAATGAGTTTTACATCATAACAAATGAGTTCCTCCACACCCATCATCAGGATCTCATACATTTCCTTACTGGCTATTCAGGGAATTCAGGTTTCAGAGTTCAAACGTCTGCTTAACTGTTGAGTAGGATTTCCTGATTCATTATGCATCCTTTGGTTCATTAACATGCCCAAGTAAACCTCAGCACTTCTCCTTTGAAGGAGAGTGCTCATCAGGATGTATCCCTTTTATCACCTAGACCTGACTGCAGGACTCCACTTCCTGCACTGCATCATGCAGCTTTACCTTTTACTTCTTTTTCAGCTTGAGATTCCTAACTTTACAGAAAGACTGAGCTATTGGCACAAATTGCACCCATCTATCGAAGCAGAACAAGCTTCTCAAACTAAAATAGAACTAGAGTGGACTGAAGAGGCTGAACAAGGCATTCATCTACCCTACAAAGCAGAGCCACCCAAATAATAACAGTGAAATCTGGAGGAATATCAACTATCTTGTGGAGAATGAGAAAGAAAGTGCCTGAAAAACCATCCTGCAGATTGAACTCTCTTCCTGCTTCAGAGCCATCCTCGGGTGCTTCAGCTCAACAGCTATAGAGAGTGCTGAAGCACTCAGAGCAGTAGGGCAGGAAGCTGGGCACAGGCACTACTGCAGGAATAATGTTTTCATGATTATATGCGTAATAATTCGAGCTTGATTTGCATATTTTGATTTTGCTATTCAGTAAAGTTGGGTCCCTGAGGCACTTTGTTAGGTCAGCTGGGGGGCACTGACAAGTGGCACATGAGAGGCACTGGGGAGAACTGGACCACGGCCAAGGAACCTGCCCAAAAGTGGAAATAAACTGTTCCTATTTAGGGAAAAAAAAAATTAAAAAATGGAAGGGGGAAAAAAAAAAAGAAAAGGGGGGTAAAGAAAAGAGAAAGAAAAATGAGAGAGAAAAAAAAGAGAAAGAGAAAGAAAAAGAAAGGGGGGAAAAAAGAGAAAGAGGGGAAAAAAAGGAAAAAAAAAAAAAAGCTCTGGACAGGAAAACTGTTTCCACAGCCAATAACTATTTAAGTTGGCTAATACAACATGGCCAGTTGATCCTTTGCCTTTCATCTTCCTACTTGCCCGCTTCCATCCTCCTTGGGACCTTCTGAAGAAAGGGAAGGAGAACACAGATGTTCCTGGCCCGTGTTGGTTGGAGATCAGGGATGCGTCTGAGCTTCTTGTTTCTCTTCAGAGGCACCCAGCTGGGAATCTTGACTCACAGCTGGGTCACAAGAATCTTGCCATCAACCTGGGAAGATGATCAAGTCTCAAAACATTTGCTACTGCAAAAGTAAGAAAAAAAAATTATTAAAAAAAAAAAAGAGAGAGAACTAGTTTACATGAAGGGAAGGAAAATTTATTCATCCTCTCTGCAAGTTCTGTTGTTTATTGTTGCCCTTGGAGAGACAGGCTTATTAAGAGGGTGAAGAAATGGTTACCCTCTCCCCTTAGCTCCTACAGCTCCCAGAAACAGGCCAGCTGGTAGCTCAGCCATGGCCACCTGAAGGCAAGAGAAAAAAGAAAAGATAAAAACCACACAGCTTATGCTCAGTAATTTCCACACAAGACCAGGATCCCATCCTGCAAAAATGATCCTAAAGGCTTATGCAGGGGTTGAACATGCAGGACACTATAGGAACCTGGTGATGCAATAGCCCAGGGACCCTGAAGGTTTAGGATAAGGGTACAGTAGGTGTTATGATGGCAGCAGTACTCGTTGGCCTGCTGGTCCCACTGCTTTCAGCAGCCCAGGAACTCTTAGATCTGTTTTATAATGATGGAGGAAAATCATATAAGTTTAGATGTTGCTTATTCATGTATAGTGCAAGATTATGGTTGGGCTCGATGACCCAAGAGGTCTTTTCCAACCTGGTGATTCTATGATTCTATAAGGCCTAACAGTATGTACTGATGTTATTCTACCTATCATAGCCTTGTCCTCACAGTGAAACTAGAAGCCCAGCACATCCTGCTTCTCAAGTGCCAATACTTAATGGGAAAACAATTTGTTTAGTTATGATGATAGTAAAACTATAGGTCATTCATTAAGAGATGGCTTTCCTGTTTGGGGGGAACCGTGCAAAGAAGAATGTCCACAGCATCATGAGTAACTGGAATCAAGAAGAGAACATAATTACCTACAACACACCAAAGCACCACAAGTCAATAAACTCATTTTTCTGTCAGCAAGGACTGCACAGACTGGCTGTATGAAGTGCAAGCTGGACCTGCCACGATACAAGGAATAAGAGATTGAAAACAGAGCAAATACGATTTGCAGTGTCATGGAGATCATAAAGAAGGAAGGGGAAAGTACATAAATGGACTGGGATGGAGAAGAGTTTCCAGGAAATGGAAGGAGCTGATGAAGAAGAGTGAGGGCAAGAGTATTATCCTTTCATGTCTAAAGGATATTTTCATTTCAGTTCTTCACAGGACAGTAAACGAATGGCACTGTAGGAAAACTTACTACATGGCTGATGTTAATGACTGATTTAGAATAATAGAACCCCTCCCTCTTTTTTTTTTCTCATCTTTTTTTTCTGGCAGTGTTCATTCTCGTACCCTTTTCCTTTTGCAGTGACAGTCAGACTTCCTCTGATCCATTCAGAAATATAAAATAAATGATATCACGTGACGTATTTCCTTTTATTGATATGTCTCCTTTCTTGTGGTGTTTTTCCTTGGAACCTCTTTTTGCATGCTGTGCTACCAACAGGTTAGATTCAGGAACGGAATATAGTTAATCCACCAGACCTTAAAATTAGGAGTCTTTAATAGGAGTGTAGAAAACAAACTGCTTATCTCAGTTACTTCTGTCTCACCTTAATCAAGCAGATGAATCCAAAACCCATCCACAATCTCAAGTCCTCAAAGCTGATGAAAAAAGTATTATTTCTTTCTTTGAAGGACTGAGATGTTTTATATTTTTGGTTAATTTATTTTTATACATTTGAAAATGGGGACTCTTCTTGTGATATCACTCATGGCTGTAATTAATTACCTGGTTTGCTTTATGCAGAACTTTTCTTTAAACGGATAGTAATATGAAAGAATTGGAAGTAAGCTCAGAGATCTAACTGTTGGATCAGAGTGTCCCTGGCACATTTGTAGAACAAATTCATATGTCGGCTTCCACAAAGCACTGGTAGTGTCTAAGCTTGCCAGCTCTTCTGTTCTACTGCAAATGAAACAAAATTCGAACTTTTGCAGCCTGTTCCAAGACTGAAATTTAAGTGTACAGACCAGAGGCCACCACTCTGATGTTGATTCTGGTTACTCAAAAGCTGAAACGGACTCCTTTTTCAGATATAGATTGGATACTCTTGAAACCTTACAAAAAACCTGTTCTTTCAAAGAAAAATCTTTCCAATGTGCCAGAGATGTTTTGAGATGTATGATCACTTGTGGTTTCTATAATTTAAAACACCTTCTGGATCAGGTAATCTCAACAGACTGGCACACCCACCTGGGCTAAAATTTCCTGCTTTATGTGTATATATATTGCATAAAACGGAAGAGCGAGAATGTTCACAACAGATTTGCTTAGCTGGCCCCACATTAATTGCTGCTGTGCCTACAGAAATTTCACCAGAAACAGTTTTAACACTAGTTTTCTTTTAATCAAGCTCCTAATTTGCATCCTGTGCAAGTTTTCAACTTTTGACTAGTTTGAAAAGGCTACCCTGTCCCTGGAGGGTCGATATGGGTGATATTTAACAGGGTATGATACATAATATTTTTAAAACTCAGATAAACACAGTCTTCGAGTGTTTTTTTCCTGAAAAGTTTAACTACTTTTATGACAATTTAAATATGCCTCTTGAGAGCCAAACCACGAAGATAAAGAATCCAACAAGACCAGACAGGAGAGCACTTGCTTTCTGAACACAAAGGCATTTTAAAAGAAGACAAAGCCTGACATTTACCCCATTTTTAAATGACCAAAAATACATAAATAAATTACAAATTAGGCTTATTACAGACTCATTCTGCTTTTTCACATACCTACAGCAAAAATGTATCACATTAATGTATAAAAAACAGGTGAAAACATATTTGAATTCTGTATAAAATAATGAGCTGTATTTTCATTTGATATGTGTCAAAATAAAACACTACTGGGAGAAAGTGTGTCTTACTGAATCCGTTATAATAGGCAACACAACCAGCAATGTGTGAAACTAGAGAAATTCAATGCCACATACTGGGAACCACCTTTAAAAGGTGACAAGAGTGGGTTATCTTTTAATTCTTTCCACCTCCCCCTGCTAGGATAGGTCAGAGGGATGAGCTTCCTCAAAAAGAATTTGGGTTCCATGAGGGAACCAGTTGGTCTTTGGCAGATATTGGCATTTTGGATAATGTAACGCCCACCAGAATGTACCAACCCAAGTGGAACTGGGTTTTTTTAGCTTATTACTAACTTTACTGATTTTGCATGGGGGGAAAAATGGGGTTTCTTGTGCATGAACACATAAACGAAGAATCAATGAACCACAGCCATGGCTAATTTCTCTTCCCGTGGCAGATGCATGACCATCGAATGCCCCACAAAGCAAATGTGACAATTAGCAGAATGAAGCTCCTTATGAGGAGCGGCTGAGAGAGCTGGGGGTGTTTAGCCTGGAGAAGAGGAGGCTGAGGGGAGACCTCATTGCTCTCTACAACTACCTGAAAGGAGGTTGTGGAGAGGAGGGAGCTGGGCTCTTCTCCCAAGCGATGGGGGACAGGACAAGAAGGAATGGCCTCAAGCTCCACCAGGGGAGGTTCAGGCTGGGCATTAGGAAAAAATTCTTCACAGGAAGGGTCATTGGGCACTGGCAGAGGCTGCCCAGGGAGGTGGTTGATTCACCTTCCCTGGAGGAGTTTAAGGCACGGGTGGACGAGGTGCTAAGGGGCATGGTTTAGTGTTTGATAGGAATGGTTGGACTCGATGATCCGGTGGGTCTCTTCCAACCTGGTTATTCTATGATTCTATGAAGCAGAGGTGGATGCAAAAGTGAACCTCAGAACGGAGCTGTATCTCTACTGCAGGAGGAACATTAGTGAAAACACCCAGTTCCTTGGGAAAGCTTCAGTAAAAGTTCCTTCTCCTCTAGATCTGAGTCTGTATTTACAGCAACTGTTTTGGATTCTGCTGTGACTATTCACACAGCTGTAGCAGGCACTATATTTAACTCATATCACACCTGTGCTGTAGGTAATAACTATACCTGCAAAACAACTGAATATTTACAATGTACTTATGCCTGCAATAGCTACCTGATGAACCCACACTAAGTCATCCTGGGTCAAAACAAGTTCACTTGTGAGGAGTAAGCTTTATTTTATGCGTTTTGACCCTCCAATACAAGCCGTATTTACCTGTGTTCTAGCTCTGAGTTCTCACCTCCCACTTTAAACAGTTGCCTAAGGACAGCAATAATCAAACTGATATCAGCCAAGAGATCAAATACTTTTCCTGCAGTGGGCAGCATCCTTTCTTTCCTATCTTGGCTCATCTTTCATCCCTTACCTAGGTACCCAGGTGTGCCTGTGCCTCGCTGTAGGGTCTCAAGCAGAGGCAGCTCAGTCCCCTCCTGCACTCTGCAGTGTGACTCTCCCCAAACTCAGATGGGTGACAGATGCTTTTTCTCCCCCACCCCATTTTGTCAGCAGGATAAAAATAAGTGATTTAAATGAGTCTCTCTTTAGTACCCAACCAGCTAGCCCTGCCTAGTATTTGTAGCCTAAATAATCGCCATATGTGGCAGTGGAATACAAGTTTGTGGGTTTTTTGGTTTGGCTTTTTTCAAAATAGAAGTTAATCCAGCTTTGAGCTGGATTAATTCCCAATGAGGGGTCAGACAGCTGTTTCTCTTCTTTTGCCCAGGAATACTGCCCTCAAAAATCCACCTATACTGGTGAGCATCCTTGACGTATGCAAGTTGTGCTCATCTTTGAAGCCTTGTTCACATTCAGGGGTTGCATTGAACTAGTGTCTGATTCTCAAAAAAAAATAAAAAAAAGAAAGATATACTATTTTGAAATGTTTTGTTGACTATTTTGCCATGGAATAAGGACGACTTTGAAGCTCCTATCTTCATTTGGAGAGATGGGAAGGAAGAATATTTGCAAAGGAGACATTTGACAGGAAAATCAGTATTAGGCTGTAGGGCAGTACTGCAGCCGGATAAATCCTTTGCTGGCTCTTAAGGCTAAAACCTCACAGAAACAGTCTTAAGGAAACAAGCCCTGAAGTTCTTATTTACCCTGTGCCACATGACAAGCAATGATGAACTAAAAAAAAAAAGAGAAAAAGCAGGAAAGAAGACACTGAATAAAGTATTTTCGCTTACAACTAACTTGCACTTTTCAACCTGCTCATCCTAAAAATAAAAGTTGACTGCTTTACCTAGTTTACGCATCCTTTCTTATTATTTCTTGGCCTGAGCACTTCAAAAAAATAAATCCACAGCCAAGATGATTACGTAGAGACCCTGTTTTGGCTGACAGATGCGGGAAGTGTATGATACCAAATAAGCATAGTTCAGCAGAGTAGCCGGGGAATACTATTTCTAAATTAAGACTGAAAATCATACCTGAGGTTTGAAGGTAAAAGCAGTTACTTGGAGAGGTTTAAATCTGTCTCTGCTGCTCTGTTTTTTCAAACAGATTATGTAAGCAAGTCAACTCACAGTAAAATGTGTCTCAATTTGTGTTTGTTCTGCTTTTTTATTGCCACGTTTGAAAATTAATAATTCAATGTTCTAATATTAGCTGTCATCTTAGCTGTGATAAAATTAATAATTCATCAAACCGATATCAAACAAATGGCACCTTTTTATGCTGGATGAGAAATATATTTTGCTACATTTACGGAACTAAATTTGGTGAGAGTCTCCACTTTATTTCAAATGAAAGCATACTTTACCAATTAGTATATCATTTTATCATATTCATTCACTTTTAAAATTATCTGTAAGGAAGGCTTTGCATAGCGGCATAAGTTTTCTTTTTTACTGATGTATTTTTTTTTCCAGATGAGCCATAAGACAGGAACAGTGTTTTCTGAAAAGGCAAGAAATATTCAATCATTTTTATGCCCTTTCCATCTGATTGTGCGCTCCCTGCTTTTCCAGGGAAAACATCCACCATACCTACAGCGCTCTGGCCAAAATCCAGTTTGGCTAATTATATTCAGCCTGTCTAAATTCTTCCTGGGCTTTCATTTGGAGAAGGTAGTCTACACTCCTTGCCCTGAGTCGTTGTGTAGTGTTGTAAGTGCTGTTAATCAGGTGCTGTGCTCCACTCAGCAGGAGCTGGCTGGGCTCCAGAAGTAGGTGAAGCGATTTCCGAGCGCAGAAAGCAGCTTGTGCTAAATTTGCAAAGCATTTGGAGATCCTTTGGGGTGAGAGGTGCTATGTAAATGTAAGGTCACCGCTGTTATCTGGGGTGCGAATGCATGCAGTGCCATGCTTAGAAGCTTAGGAGATAAAAAAAAAAGAGAAAAAAAAAAAAAGAGAAGGGTAGGGAAAAAGAAAAGAGAAGAAAAAAAAAAAGGATAACAAAAATAGAAATAAAAAAGGGCAAAGTCTTTTGAAGTTATTTCACTTACGTCCTGACACATGCTTGAAACTAATTTCACTGGAGCATGTTTCGTCCCCAAAGAGTAGATTCATAGCTTAAAAGATGTTCAGGAAAAACATCCTCCAAAGAGGAAGCACGTCAGAAATATGGAGAGGGGATGGATTGTGCCTGGGCCCAGCCAGGTGAGTAGATCGATGTGGAGTACAGAGCCCCCTCCTCTGCCACAGCACCTGCCCCAGTGCAGTAGGTACAAGAACAAGGGGGACAAAGGAGAAATAAGTGCTCATACCTCCACCTTGCAACACACAGCACTGGATGTGTCCAGTTTCATGGGTCTCCTGCAGAGATGATCCCTTTCTCTGTCCTCACCTGTGCTCTGCTCTGATACTACAACTTCAAAAGTGGCCTAAGCCCATGAAGCTGAGTTGTAATGTCCCAAGATGACCAGATGATGCACTCAGAACTAGCCAGACCAGCCTTGGGGTCACCAAGCACCAGAAGACCATCCAGCAGCTCTTGATAGCCAAGCACAAGTGTGCAATCAAACAAGAGATATGGTACACATGGAAACGACAAACAGTGTTTTCCAGCTATAGGAACTCTGCCAGGCTACAATGGGAACAATCGCAAACCTGCCACGTTTGAGAACCAAGGTGTGATAACGTGCACCACCCCTTCCTGCAAATAAGAAACTTCTGAGCCCTCTTTTTCAGAAGCTGGTGCCATATCTTCCTGCAAGTCCACCTCCACATTCTCCACCTTCATTTACTTCCACCCATACTTCCTCTTTGCATTACAAAATTACATTACATATATCACATTACCTATTTGCTTTAGTCCCCATGCAGTCTCCATAACTGACCTTTCTCCTCCCAGTAGTGTAACAACTGGGCTCCCATGATGAACTTCTTCTCACAACATTTTTTCTTCCTTTTCCTTTTGCTGCAACCTGATTGGGTGACAGAAGGATCATGGCTGCTGTTATATAAGCATCCTTAAAGGGACAGTCTTTCTAGTGGAAATTGAATCCAAAAGGTTGAATTCCATGGGGAAATTTCAAATTGACACATTTTCTGAATGGATCTCTCCTAATCTTGCTGCATACACTATATGCATTTATTGAGCTTAATTTTTGGTTAGTATCAAAACGTATTGATCTGCAAGATAAATATTGACTTGACCTCGCTTTCTCTCAGTCTATATTTACTTCTTGAGTCAATAAGTCTAGAAACTGATCTGACAGGAGTCAATAATGGTTTAAAAATTCTCAAAATAGCAGCTTTGCTCTAAGGTTGCAATTCTTCATTTTAAAGTTCCTGCCTTAAATATATAAAATGCTCGGGAGAACTTAACACTTTACCGCATAAAGCCATTGGCGAAACACACAAATGCCAGGAGACCTCAATGCAACTTCAGGCCAACTGTGCCATTTCAGCGCTGGCCAAGCTATATTGTAAATATTTTAACTACAGTCCATCTTTTGCCTCGTGTACCCTAAAAAAAAATCTAGTTTATCTCCAGAGGTTATGCCTGCATATCCCTGATTGGATTTGTCAGGGCTAAATTGTCTTCAGCCTTGGGAAATTGCAAAGCTTGCTACTGGGTAAAGGTTGTCATCATGAGAGTGCCCTTCTTGCTTTAATTTCTCTGCTTAGTGAGGTAGTAATTAACCCAGTAAGATTTTTAGTGTCAAATGTGAACACACCCTTTCCCTTTCCTCCCTTGTAGTGGACAAGTCTCCATTGGACAGTACAGTCTTCACCCCTTTTTTTTCACATGATGGCTTTATAATCTTCATGATTTGGAAGCTCACTTCCCAATTCTTGGGGTTCCTCATGGATCATGTTCCTCAAGAGACACTTTGATAACTCCTGTTACCTGAGCACAGTGCTATTTGAACACGTGAGAATATACTGTAATGTGATGTAAGGAAAATACTTTCAAGTATTGCCTTGCTTCCTAGTGACTGGACACCTGTCCATAAAATACAGGCAAAACAATGGAAGTGAAGGGAAAACAGACAAGAAAAAGACGCTGAAGATTGCTCCAATATTGCCTTTTAGGATGAAAATGGCAAATATTCATGGTTTAGATTTTTGTCGTTTGAGTTTTTTTGTTTTGGTTTGGTTTTTTAATTCGGTTTGGTTAGGATTTTGGGTTTTGAAACTTTTTTTACATATGTGGCTTTTATATAAGATTGTGCACAGGGAAATAGATTCATATTAAAATATTCTTACGCAGATACTCATTTATCTGCATATTTTAAGAGTGGGTGAAGCATGAAGCGAAGCATGTAATATACTTAAGATCACATAGGTACAGTTAAATGAGAAGAAAAACAATTACTTTTCATTCTTGCTGTGTTAATACTACACAGGAAGGACTACCAATAGCTGAAAAAACAGTTTTCTAAATCGAAGGGGGATAAGGAAGATGAAAAACTCCTATATTCCCATTTCCATTCATGCAAAACCCCATATGGAAGTGAGCAAAGCAAAATTCCTAAAGTCAGAGAAAAATCAGCTACTCTAGAATACTTAACAAACCAGGAATCATTGCACGAATAACATGAGATATTGTTTCCAGTCCCTGGCTACAGGGAACTCAGATGAAGGTTTCTTTCAATCATCCATTCCCAAGCCGTTCCATCCCACTATTCACTTTAATTAAACACAGAGATTCACAGCTCCAATAAGTTCCTCATCCTTGGGCAGAAGCTTCAGTCTTGGGCCATGCAAATAGTTAATAGACTCAGCTATGGAATGAGTCCAACTGGAAAGACAGGAAGGGAAAAGAAAGAGGTAGGGCAAGGCAGAGCCGCTGCTGAGAGCGGAGAAAAGAAGGGACTGAGCTGGGTGTTCTCCTTCCCATGAGTCTGTCCTTGCTGCTGTTTCGGTTGGGCAATCCTCTTGCAAAAGAGGAACACAATTCTGCAGTTTCTAGCTAAGATGAGCAGTCCTTTCCTAGAAACGAAAACAAATGTTTCCTGATAGGAACAGGCAAATTTCTATGAAAAGCAAGATCTCCTGATTTCAGGAATCTGCAGTCTCCCAAGAACAAAAATTGCTTTGCTGAAAACTTTCCAGCCGGTCTCTGTGATTTTAATTAAATAGCAAAGACTGTGTGTTGAAATTCATAGTCTCCATCCCCATTTACTTGTGGGTGTTGAAAAATAACCTATAAAAAAAAAAAAAAAGAAGTTTACACTTTACTCAGCAACTTGAATGGATTTCAACTCATTTTGTAGCTGGGAGGAATGCTCACAAAGACAGAGATTTTCTTGACTGAGATCATCAGAGCCAAAAGCTGAAGCAATTGTGCAACTGAGAAATGTATTCAGGCTTATTTCACAAGAATTATTTAATCTTTAAACTATTAATTCACACCTATGAGTGGGAGGAAAAAAAAAAGTTCAGAGAAACTCTCTGTCTCCCCTGACATCTTTGAGATGATTATGTGAACAGAGGCCTGAGTTCCTCCAGCGGCCAAAGGCAGGAGAGTGCTTGTCTGAGGTCCTTTAATTCAATAGGCCCTCGAATTGTGCCTTTGCATCCACATAGCCTGATACTTGCAGACGGGAAAGGCTGATTTTCATTTTCTGTGCTCTAACTTTCTAATAAACAATAAGCAGATCACAGCCTCCCTCTTTTGTGCCTGTGAAAATAACCATTTTTTTATTATTATTTTTTTTAAATATTACAAAAAGGGACAATATGCTAAAAATATGCAGCGAACAAATATCATCTGTACAAACTGGAAGAGAACCTTCGTAAATTAACCTTATTAGTGCATTACTGTAAGCGAATGCCAAAAAAGCTCCTAATTTGCATTAAGATAGATTTTTCAGGTTGGCTGCATGATTTAATTAAAGAAAAGATTAAGAATCATTAAACAAGCTGCTCTACCTTGCAATAACAGAATTCATATCTGATTCAGGTTAACGAAAACACAGATGGTGATTCAGTAACTGTTGAGTTGCTGTAACAGAATGAAAATGATCCCATTAGTTCTCTGGAAATGTGAGGGAATTTGAAAATTAGCATGCAGATACATTGTATGGTGCTAGACAGCTTGGTCTGCTTGGATCATCACTGATTACTCTTTGTTTGGGTTGGCAACACTGAACTTAATAAATGAAAAAATGTTCCAGTATACCACAGTTGGAAACCGTTCAAGGTTGAAATAGGTGTGCAGACTTTCAAGAAGAGAGAGTTAAGTAAACAAATGTCAATCAATTTGGGGCTGGCAACGTTTTTTTCTTCCAGAATGTCTGTTCTTGAGAAGCAAGTGTCATCAAAATTGAAATCCTTTGCTTGATACATATGTTCATGTGGTATTTATTATTACAAAGGTATTTTAAATGCATATCATTCCTTTTACAAAGGAAACTCTACAGTGTATTGATGCTAAAAGTGGAGAACTGCTCCTAGGAAAATGGATCAGGTTGTGTTATTGACAAAGAAATCAAACTTGCTGCAAAAAAAAATAAGGTTATGGCAGACAGAGTTGCAAAATATAGGTAAAGCCCCTTCTAAATATTTCAGTGAATTCAATAATACACAGAAATGATCACTGTCAACTCGTCTGGGAAAGCAGAGCTAAGGCAAAGGTAGTAGTAACTTTGTTTAACGTGAAATTTTCAAGGCACTCACACAGAGATAACTGCGTTCTGTGTTTTATAATACCTGAATCACAGTAACCTTACGACTCCAAGCAGGATATTTTTAGGATGGATCTTGCTGAGAACAGTGCACGTGCTAAGATCAACACCAAGATTTCCAACATATGTAGTAATTCATTTTGTTGCATTAACAATTAGGCAGCATAACGGGAGGGTGTTTTCTCGTTCTAAAAGGTTATTTTCCCTTTTCTTTTTGACTTCTTAATTTTATTGCAAGTGACTTCAAGGCCAAAAGGTTGTGCATAGGGTGTTACAACAAAAAGGAGGTTGTAACACTCAGACTTTTAGGTTAAAATGTTCTTTGCTTATCACGTGTTAAGATCTTTCAGAAATGATGTAATGCACCAGGGACTATGGTGCTACATTTGCAAACCACCTTTTTTTTAATCATTAATTGACATCATATAATAATGTCCAGCTCACTACTCCCAAAGTGATGGTAATTAATCTTGTTAAAAAAAAGAGACATTTTTAGCTTTTAGCACAGAAAGGTCATAAACAGGTTGTCTTAGGTTTGCCTGGATTTTTAACTATCGGATCAAACTTTCTTTTAACATTTCTTTCACACTACCTTATGGTTTTTAACACTTACATATTTAAAAATTGTGTGTAACAGAGATAGCCTCAGCTCCTTGGCAAAGTTTAAAAGCACACATGTTATTACAAACAAGTGTGTCTTAGTTACAAATGAAACCTTTGCTGTTCTTCCATGACAAGCACTATTTTATGGCTTTAGAAACTGTTTGGTACATGATGAGTGATGGTACTGAAAAACATTGATTTTTCTCTTTTTTTCCTTCTCTCATTTCTGAGCCATGGTATGCGCTCAAACAAGGTAAAGCACAGGGGAAAATATCATGAAATGTTTTCTCAGTACTCCAGTTTGTCATACGCTGGCTAAGTGTCCTGTCTTTGTAGTGACCACACTTCCCACAGTTTTCATATAGTTACAACTCCATCTTCCTCCTTGGCTCTTCGAGCTAGAGAGTAAAGGACCGTGAATTCTACACAGAGTCTTCCTTGTAAAATTGTACAACTGAGGAAGATGTTAAGGGGTTGTTCTGTGCAGGCCAACATAGAGTGTTAGTGGGAAAGGACTGGATTACTGGCGAAACCAGATAGATCAGGCTATTAACTGCCAATTAACAAATGATCATGGGATATTTTGGCATTTGCTGCTGCAAAACTAAGCAGATCTTTTTAATATTCTGATTTTTTTTTCCATGGAAGCTACAAGGAGGAAAAGAGGATATTTTGTTTGGTGTTTGATTTATATTTGTGCATTTTTGTTTGGATGAGAACTGTGAGAACCGAGGCATTTTTGGTTCATGGGAGATCTGGCACATCGCTTTTTTGGTTTTGATTCCAGCGGGTTCACATCCCTCGAGTTTCATTTTGACTTTTGAGTTTGAACAAATCTAAAAAAGTCAAAACAAACCCCTGATGAACCAGCTAACTTTCACATGGTTTCCACCCAAAATTACAAACTTTGCCCCTTCAGAAGTGTCAGGCTGTACGCAAAGATATACACTTTCCAAATACCATTAACTGGAGCTATTTTTAAGTCCAGAGGGGAAGATGACCCAAATTCTTTTGATTTCCCTGGGATGCAGGGCCCGAACATCCAACCGATCTTCTCAGAAATCTTATTTACCAGAGAGGTTGTTAGTTCTGCTCATAGGAAAAAATCAGAGCAAGGGCTTGAGTCTTCCTCTGGCATCTTTCTTGAGAAAACATGAATACGTCATTCCTACCTCCACCCTTAAATTCATTTGCACCGGGCATTTCAGTGACAGTTTAAGCACAGCAGACTTGCTGGACATAACAACTCTGTCCAGAAGATGCCATTCCACTAAAAGAAAGCTTTCTCACATTCTGTGGGGTCATCTAAAATGGAAGCTTCAGCAAAGACATTTGGATGCTTGACAGGACCTTCTTGTAAACGATGTGTCCTTGGCCAGTTCAAGAATACCTCCCATGTGAATATATCACAGAAAATCAAGCATACAGTTCTGGCCCTTGTTAAAAAAAAAAAAGAAAGAAAGAAAGATAATGAAAAGCAGAGAATCCTCTGAACATTCAGGAATAACTTTCACAAATATCACAGGAGAAGATTACATATTCCAAATCAAATACCTCTGAGACCTACTTATTCCAGTAGGCCCCTTTTAAAGAAGTATTATTTGCCATTTTCAATTTATGCTTCTGCTAGATCTTATTTTATCGCCATGCTTTTTTTCAGCTGATTGGACTCAGATAAGAGTTACAGTTATACTCTTTCTTCAATACTGGACTTATATATTTCCTAAAAAAAAAAAAACAACCACAGAACCATAGAATGGTTTGGGTTACAAGGACCTTTAAGCCCATTCAGTTCCAACCCTCTGTCACGGGCAGGGACACCTCCCACTGGATGAGGTTGATCAAAGCCCCATCCAAACTGGCCTTGAACACCTCCAGGGGTGGGATATTCTTGACTTCTCTGTGCAACCTGTGCCAGTGGCTCACCAACCTCACAGGAAAATATTTCTTCTTAATGTCTTATCTAAATCCCCCTTCTTTCAGCTGAAAACCACCCCCTCCTCATCCTGTCCCTGCACTCCCTAAGAAAGAGCTCCTCCCCAGCTTTCCTGTATGCCCTCTATAAGTACTGGAGGCTGCTCTAAGGTCTCCCCGGAGCCTTCTCTTCTCCAGGCTGAACAACCCCAACTCTCTCAGCATGCCCTCATAAAGGAGGGGCTGCAGCCCTCGGATCATCTCTGTGGCCTCCTCTGGACTTGCTCCAACAAATCCATGTCCTTCCTCTGCTGAGGACTCCAGAGATGGACTCAGGATTCCAGGTGGGATCTCTCGAAAACAGGGTAGAAGGGCAGAATCGCCTCCCTCACCCTGTGGTTACACCTCTTCTGATGCAGCCTGCAGGATACAGTTGGCTTTCTGGGTTAAAAATGATTTAGTAATTTTTATAGTGAACGTTTATTACTGACATCAACTAACTTACCATTCTTTGGTGTAAATAAATTGTTTTGCATTTACTTTTCTTATAAGGGAACAGAGGTAAAGTCTGCAATGTAAACATCAGGGTCAGGAGCAGCAAACAGGAGAGCTTGGACACTGTCTCTTGCTCCCTGTCCTGCTATTTCTTCCTTTCTTTTTCCTTTCCCTTCTTCTGGCAGAATTCTCTTAGTATCTTCAGGGTGTTTGGTACTACTAAGGAAGAAATTATAGCATCTGGCAACTCTACCCAGGTTATCACTATACATCTAACACTGGATATGTAGCTGACATTTCACAGGATGTTGGAATGTGCTCCATTATCTCTGTAGAAGCACTTTGTAAACTTGGATGGGATCCAGCTAAGGAGCCAAAAACAATACCGTGGAAATTACCTGACCAGTCAAGTCTATAAAAAGTGAGTTACAAACAGCATAAGCTAAAGCCAGTAATTCTTACAAATATTCCTGAAGCATCCTATAATTTTAAAATGGTGTAATTTAGGCTAATGAGGACATTTTAATGTTTTGATGTGAAGAAATAAAAAAACCATTAGTTATTTGTCTGAAATATTGTCAGCTTTAATACTTGAGCCAGCCTGATTTTCCATGTGTTTGGGATCTTGGACACCGGCAAACAGCATCTAACTTTACAACAGGCACCAAAACAACCTCCTGGGTGGATTATGGGAACCCTGAGAAGCACCAGGCAGCAACGAGCAGTGCTACCAGATCAGACCTCAGTCCTCATTCCTGTGACACTCAAAGGAGGCTAAAGAGGCACATTTGCCACACGTTGTAAACATAACACAGCTTCGAGCAAAAGTGGTGAGAAAATCTTGGAGAGAGGTTTTTTTTCAGGCATCTACTCCATGTCACTGGTGGGAGCTGGGAAAGTAACAGTGTTGTAATAAAATGGACCGTAGGCTTTTTACAAAACAGGACAAAATGTTTATATTTGGCTATTATGGTGATGGTCATTAAAAAAAATAAAGTAATCTAAGAAAAATAAACATATTAATTATGTGTCAAACCACAGAATATCTCTTAGGACGGTGCAATGGGAAGATTCAAACACTAGAGTTAACTTTGCTTCATTTCACTGTATTTCTTAATGAGATTTATTAACCTTTGGGGACAAATGAACCTCAGAAGTAGTAGTTGGCATTGCAACCTTCTATATTTCTTCATCTTGCTTAAAGAGAGGATGAAGTCCATCCAGCAAAGAATCCAGATGAGGGAAATACATTTCAGCCTCATGACTTAAAAGTACCCCTGTGCTCAGGTGGGTACCAGAAACCAGTGTCCCTGTGTCTAAACTACACTGGAAGTTATTTAGTTATGGAAGGACAATCAATTCCTCCATTTCCTACTCCTACTGAGAGAATTTTAAATTCACTCAGCTCATTCCCCATAATTTCTCTCAGTAGCCCAATAAAAGGGATCATTTTCTGTTTTTCAAAATCAAAATTCAGAGGGAAAATGCAGCCACATGAGAAGGGCAGAAATAACTTTCAGATTCTTTGCTACAGTGTATAGTACAAGTCCTTTAATTAAAGCAACTCTCTGGTCAAGCTGACACTTCTTTTTTAATTGCAGCCTCCTGTCACCCTGTAATTTGTTTTATTTTAATTCGTCAGGGTGTGTGAATGTTTCAGAGTGCCCCAAACGAAATCAGGGCTGTCAAAAGATGTGATGCTGCGTCATCACGTAGCTGATGGCCAGGAGCCAGCTCTGTCAACACTTGGCTTTGTACTGTCCAGGGGAGAGAAGCTGATTCTTCAGCAGTGTCTAATCAGTTTAAAACAAATCTGGAAGATGTTACTAGAAGACAAGATGAGATCCAGGCCACAGCAGCCTCTGCATACAAAGAAGTGAAGAATTTTGTTTGAGAAGAAAATTAAAGAGGTGGAAACAACGCTTGACAGTTTCAACAAGATTATAACTGAGAATAAAAAGGAGTGCACTACTGGTTTAGGAAATGGGACTACTGGTAACTAGAGAAGGTATCTTGTTATGTCCCCTCTGCCGTAGTGACAGGGATATCAGGGAATTAGATCTTCCATTCAGCAATGGAAAATACCCTGTAAGTTCATCAGATCCTGGTTAATTCTTGAAAGGAAAGCAAAGGCAAAGAAGTTGGAGGGTAAATATGACAGGTATGAGTTACCTTAGAAATCACAGGGTGTACTTATAAAAAAAAAGGTAAATACATGCTTTCAATTTATAAAATCATAGAATGGTTCGGGTTGGAAGGGACCTTAAAGTTCATCTGGTTCCATTCCCCTGCCATGGGCAGGGACACCTCCCACTGGATCAGGGGCTCCAAGCCCCATCCAGCCTGGCCTTGAACCCCTCCAGGGATGGGGCAGCCACCCCTGCTCTGGGCAGCCTGGGCCAGGGCCTCCCCACCCTCATAGAAAAATATTTCTTCCTAATTACTCATCTAAATCTCCCCTCTTTCATCTTAAAACTGTTTCCCCTTATCCTACCCTGCACTGCCTAATAAAGATCCCCTTCCCAGCTTTTCTGCAGGCCCTTTTAGACACTGGAACGCAGCTCTAAGGTCTCCCCAGAACCTTCTCTTCTTCAGGCTGAACAAACCTAACTCCCTCAGCCTCTCCCCATACGGGAGGTGTTCCATTCCTATACCATTTTGGTGGCCTGCTCTGGACTTATTCAAACAGATCCAGGTCCTTCCTGTGCTGAGGACTCCAGAACTGTACACAGGGCTCCAATGTTCAGAATCTCAATATTTTTGTACCAAACGTAGGTATCAGAGAGCTCCACATTCATCTTTGCAGTGCCCCCCTCAGCTGGAAATCTCCTAAAATTCTTGGATCCCTCAGATATGCTTGCAAATGAGAAAGATTTTCTTTGGACTGTTTTCCTGGAAAACTCCATTTCCTTCTGACACCATGCAGTAAAGCTGTGACACAAAGGAATGAAGGTAGAAAGCCAAACCTTCTTTCCTCTCTGCAGGGACCTGACCTGACACACTGATCAATATCCGATATAATAAACCAAGGTGTGAGCTTTCCTCTTGCATGATTCAACTGCAAGAACAAGCGTGTCATCTCGGTACCTAGAAAGGGAACGGAAACAGAAAAATGATAGAAGAGATGCTAGCATCTTCTCTCGCTGCTACCTAAAAGGGTTTGTAGAAACGTTTTATAAAACAGCTGTTACTGAGAAGGGAGCAAAAAAAACTGAAGAAGAAAAAAGAGGGAGTTGTAGATCCATAGGAAATTCTTCTACCAACCTGAAGGAAGCCTTCAGTTTTTGTTACAGATTATGAACTGGTGGGAAGGAGTCAGGAAGAAACAGAAATGTGCTGTCTTTCTTCCAGCTGCTCAGTGGGAACTGTGAGTTCCCATCATCTGCACCAGGACATGTAACCCCTCCGGAGGCCAGGCAGCAGCAGCTCCAAGAGATGCCATCCAGCATGCTATAATCATGTGAATTCATTTGTTTTCTGCTTATGGCAGGGAGGAACAGCAAGTCCCAGTGAAAGAAAATGCTGTCCTTATTGCAGAGAATGAGTGCTAGGATGTATTCCTGTTCCTAATCATCTCAGGAAAAAAAGAAAAGGAAACAAAACACACTTTTTTCCTATACTTCAGACATTTTATGGCATTTAAACCTTGCTGCTTTTCTTCCCTAAGAGATCTCTTCCCCTATTTCCTTCACTTTGATTAGTGCTCCTGTTGTTGATCGCATGGGCATTGGCTTGAATGCATTAAAGGGAGGAGAGTTTGTCTCTTGGTCTGTAGGACTGCATCAATTAAACCTTCCCAACTTCACTTGAGTATAACACCCTTTCACCTGTCAAGGAAATTAACCCAAGATCCGAGTTGAGACAAATTCCCCTACTTCTCTGTAAAATGCTGTAATTCATCTTTTTCACTTTACGTGAGGGTTTTTCTCATGGTCTGTGAAGCAGGTCAGATTACCTTAGATACTTTGTCAGTAGCTGAAAGGACAGGATATTATAAACTGTAATCTACAGTCTCCAGTAACATATTGCATACAAAATACTGAAAAATTATGAACCCGCTTCAGTTAAACCCTAAATACCTACATGCTTAGCCAGGTTTGGTCACAGACTCATTAAGTCCTGCAAGGAACTTAGTCTGACATCTCCTTAACAGCGTGGGCCAAAGAGTTTAAGCTACCCCTGCTTACCAGGTGAAGTCCTGGGGCAGCCCAGGTTATTTTGGATCCCTAAATTTTCCTCCTTCTATTATCTGGCCCCACACAACATGCTGAAGTTCACTCCATCAACCTCTGCAGCCACTGGATCCACACCTTCTCAGATTATATATCAGCAACTATAAATATTCGTGTTTATTTTTTAATTAGCACAGGGCATTGCAGGATGCTTTAATAATTGCTTTCATCCCTCCTCTTTGTCCATCCCTCCTTTCTTTGCTTTTATTTTCTCTCCTTTCATTGTCTCAACAACCAGAATGGACAGGACACAAACATTTAGAAGGTCTGAAAGCTTCTGTTCACTCTCACTTTTTCCACTCCTTTCACTCTTATCCAGAATTTACATTATTCATCACAATACCTTGGCAGGGCTGTCATCCTTTTCATCCACTTTTGAACCTTGCCTGTCTTGGGAGGTGCAGGATCTGGCACATCAGGTATGAAACACCCTCTAGAAGCACTCCGAGCACTTTGTTTCAAGCCAGGCATCAAATCAGCTGTGGACCCCTGAAGCTGCTGGAGGTGCTGCAGTGGAAGCAGGAGAAATGGTCAGTGTGACAGACCTTTCCCTGGAAGTGCATGGAAGGTCTCAGCACAGCTCCTAGCAGAAGATTCCCATAAGAAAACCTAACATCACATCTAACACTAATTACAAGCCTTGTTCCTAAACTAAATTACAGCTCTAGCTGAGGAAGCAAGGTAGGATAAGACACACACTGTGATAAGAAAACCGTTGTTCAATTCTTCTCACCCTACCTCAAAACTCTCCTGGCTCAAGCCAGGAAGCCACATCAGTTGTTTTGCTTACCTGGTGAAGAAGCAGAGGGATTGCTACAAGCTTAGCTGTATTTTTCAGTTTGGACTACCACATCTTCCGCAACTTTGGGAGATGATTCCGGACAACCACTGAATTCTTCAGGGTGAGGAGCATAAGCTGATTTGTATTGTAATTCCCAACACAGAAAGATGTCTGCAGATAAAGACTTGAGTCTGCAGTACCTTCCACCAGCACAAAGCATACAATAGTGCAAGAAACCTTTTCATAATCATGAGGAAAAAGAGAAAGAATAAACCAACCTAAATTCTTAAATGTATTCAGACTCAGCTGGAATTCGGACCAAGAGGTGGACTACGCTCTTACTTATCCCTGAGGCACATTCACCCCTCCATATAATTAAGCTCTTGGGCTGTTTTGTTAGTGTTGAGAAGCAGGCTTTGCCAAAAGTCATCTGGCTTTCTCCCTTAAAATAGTGACAGGTTTTTTCCCCCTCCTTGCTAAAGAAACCTTTCAATTTCATTGCCTATGTGCTTTAGGTATAATTATTTTTTTTTTTTACCTTTCACAGTGTTATTTCCTACCCATAAAATTATACAAAAATGGTCATCAGTGAGCCTGCTGAAAAGACCAGCCACCATACATTGCAGAGAATAACCTTAATATTTATAAAAAAAAAAAGACCATACTTCTTTTAAAGATCTTGCTCTAAACAAACTGAATTATTCATGCATAGAATTGTACAGCATTAGAACACCTGTTTTCAATCATGCATAATGTAAAATCACTCATTACCTCACAAGAGCCTCTACATCTCCAGCAATCAAATGGCATTGAAACAGCGGAACAGGTGCTTGGCAGGTGGATCCAAACAGATGTTTTGGGCTTGCTTGTCTTTTCTTGTACAGGTGTGGTGATCTTGTTTTCAACGGCATAATTGCTGTTTGAATAGGTGATATTTAATTCTTACGTGCTTTAATATTTATTTTTGCTTCTTCAATTCCTTTTTCCACTTTGCAGGCTGCACAGGCTTGAAGCAGCCTATGAGATGTGTGAAAGCTCCCAGCTGAACTGCAAGGCAGAGTAATGCAAGAGAAAGTATGGTTCCCCTTACTCCGACCTTCATCCCACACTTGCCTGTGAAACTTTTCTAGACAACTTGTGCAAAACCACTGCAGAGATCGCCACACTCTCAATGAGGGGATGGGGTGCTCTTCCTTGAGGATGTTTGAATGTGGAGATAGGATAAACCTTCATGGAAACAACTCAAACCTGGGATGGAGAAGAGTTCTGCATGTTTTTCCAGGATTCCCTGATGTGCAGTTTCAAGGTGTCTGGAAACGCCAGCAGCTCAATGTCATAAAGGAGCAATATCTTATAAGACTTGGCTCTGCTTCAGGGGGCTCCATGGGGGCGTGACACAGAGCACTGGTCTTTGCTAAACCAGCCTGTGGACATGGTGCTCTGAAAAAGCTGCAGAAAGCACTGAATCTGCAAGAAAAAAAGAAAAAGAGAGAACTAAAAAAAAATGGATTGAATTTACAGAAAATAAATCAACAATGGCCAAAAAGTACTTTGGTGCTTATAGCCTCCAAGCACTGATTAAAGGTTGGCCAAAACAGACACGTTCCTACTCCTACTTCAGTTTTCAGCAGCAAAGTGGCAAATCATTAGAAACAGCTTTAAACTTGGCAGCCCATCTAGCATCTCAACAGACCAGCCGAGGACCAACTAAGCATGGAGGGAGTTTATTGCTCTGACAAGTCACTTGGCCCCAGGCTGTGCTTCCTCCTCTTTGTCTGACATCTTGGGGATGCAGTGACCCACATCACTGCATCATGCAGGTGAGTTACGAGCAAAACAATCTTTTACGGTTAGCATACAGTGCTCGTGGGGTGTAAACAACTAGCTTGTTTTATATCAAGCCATTGTGTGTTATGGACCAGAGCGGGAACGTTTTCAGACTACAAGGTGTCACCATTGTATTCACCCTGATAGCACAGACAGTGGTTTGACTTAGTGTTGATGTGCCCAAAAAGATGTGCTCCAGCTAAATACAGAGGAAAATTAGTCTCTGGAATGAATTCAGTACACAATCAGAGGGAACGTGATCTCCCCAAATAATAATATTGGGGTATATTTGATTCAGGATGCCAATGGACTTCTCTCTTGAGAAAAGCACGTTTAAAATCCATTTTTGGCCTTGTTTTTGTGCACCACAGTCCGCTGTTTGAAAAACAGCCACATAGTAGGGTGAGGAAAACCAGGTTGGAAAATTTACAGCACCCAGATATGACAAAGATAAGGGTGATATTAAGAAGCTGACAAACTATATATGATGTAGTCTGTGTGCCTTGATGGAAAGATGACATTTCCCTTACATTTACCATGAGGGCTAAACATCTCATGATGTTCAGTTACTCCGTAGGGAAACATTGTTACGAAGGATTTTTTTTCTTTTTGTTAATTTAGATGCATAAATAAATAGATAGAGAGATGGTTAGTCAGAGTATCCACAGTTTCTTCCTCTCCTCCCACTCTACCTGGCTGTGGTGAAGAACAACATGCAGCCTGATGTTGCTACTAGAAAGGTTCTCCCTCAGACATGCTGGAAGCATACCTACATATAAAATATATATATATATATTTAAAATACTAAAGATGATGATAGCCAGATTCATGGAATGCGGTCAACACCAGTTCTTAGGCCAACACATAGAAAATAATTTGTACAAACACACTAATTCAATTATTCTGCCTCACTATACCATAATAACAAACTCTGCTGTGTTTATCTGTGTCAAATACCTCATTTCTCTTGGGGTATAAACATCTCTTATTTTTTCAAAGCAAAGAAAGGCAAAAGAACCTGGGAAACTGAGGGATTTGTTCTTGATTTTCCTCGATGAAGTAGGTGCTCATATGGCAGGGTAATAGGAAGAGTTACTGAATCTGTCCAAAACAGAGTATGACAGAATTTAAATGATGCAATTACCTCAACAGGTAGGATAATAATACTGGCAACTACACAAAAATTTGTACGTGTTTCTATCTATATAGCTCACACTTAGAAAGACAAGAAGTATATCTAGCATTAATTTATGTGCTTACTATTGTGTAGCAATTAAAATACACAGGAAAAAAAGTGTTCTAAAGGTACATGATGACTTACCTATCCAAAATGAGCACATGCCCCAGAACAGGAGCCCTTCCAGAAACAGCAGGTGCCTGCAGTGCCCCCTGTATACCCTCCTTCACAACCATCCTTCATCCTTCTCCTGAGCTCCCTCTGTGGTGAGCACATGGACAGGAGGCTCCATTCCCAGATGAAAAGCCGAGCGAAGGCTTAGACTCCAGGAAACCTTCCTTCAGCACGTTTCCTTAGAGACTGTGAAATTCTTGTCTTTCTGGGTCAGATATGTGTGATTTCTAATGGAACTTTAAATGGAACAACAGCATAGCCAAACAAAGGATGAATCCATGGATCCAGGATGAAATTAATGCTCAGCAAACACTTCCTGAATTCCATTTGGGAATCATTTCTGAACATTATTTTTTGTTTCAGCAGAAAATATAAACTCTTACATTTAGCAGAGCAGTTTCTTCTCATCGACTCTGGCCCAGCTTCAACCTCAGCATCTACAGATGTCCCCCAGAGCTCCTCCTTTGACCTCCCATCCAGCCCCAGGTGCTGGAGCTCATCCTTATCCCAGGATGATGATGTTTTTATTTTTTTTGAACATTTCCACAAAAGACTGTTTGATCTGGAGTGCTGCCTTCAGGAAACAGAGCTGCTCTCGTCCTCCTTGTAAGAACTTTTGACCACTTTTCGCTGCAGGATCTTTTCCCACATCCTTGTCTCCATGACCGGGCTTCAAAGGACACCATGCTCCTCTTCTCTTTGACGCCTCCTGCCATCCACACCACTTGGCTTGGGATGAGTCTGTGCAGTTTTTCTTAGCAATATCTTTCAGTTCGTGCCTCGTATTTAGTTTGTGTCTCAGCTGATGGCAGAGGCAGCATGGATTGGTCTCTCCAGGATGCTTCTGATCAGTTTTCTTTTCACATGAAGCATGAATTATTAACAACCACCAGGCACTCAAAACCAACTCACTTTCCAAGTTTCCCACGGTTTACAAAAGATCTAAATAAATTAATAACTCAAACATGTTCCTCAAAAGACTGGTAAGCACAAGCTGTGTAAAATCAAGGAGGGAAGGCAACTCCTGAGATAAAAAATTTCTGATGAAATACATTTTTTTTTCATTCACAGGCCAGTCACAGCTACTTTGTGCCTAAGGCCGAAGAACTCATTTAGTGTCACTGCAACTCTGTTTATTCACCAATAAAATGGTCATATTGATCTTCTCAGAGAGGTGTTGCAAGGGGTTTATGAAGTATGTAGAAAAATTTAAAGGTTTTTTTCCAGGTGCAATGTGATATTCACATCTTGCCTAGACAAAGATGCGTGTCCAGCTGTCCCTATGCTCACCAGTGCCTCAAGGTTGCACACTCATCCCTATGTTGTGAGCAAAAATAGTACATTACAGATATTTTGAGGGATTTTTTTTGATGATAGCAGACAGTCTTCAAACACAAAGAGTCAGTTCAGGTTGGCAAGAAAGGATGGAGCCACTCTTAGAAGATCTTCAAGCTGGAGTTACTTGGCTTTTTTTTTTTCCTTGTAATTTTAGGTACTGGGTGCTGTAGGGAGCTCAGATGGCAGCTGAGGGAGGCTTAACACACCTTCTGTGCATGCACTGTTAGAGCTCTAGGAAACAGTGATAGATGGGACTCATCCTCCAAAATCCCCATCATACCAGGGAGCAAGCAGTTGGCAACTTTACTACTTGCCTCCCCTTTGCTCCCAGACTCCCCTCACAACAACCAGCTTTGTGGTGGAGCAGACCAAGCCCTGTGGCTGGGTTTCACACCTTGCAGCACAATCACTGTCACCCAAACCTTGCTTGCAACTCATGCAAGGAAATCTTCCAGTCAGTGCAAACACACGTCTGCACCACACATATTGCTGAAACGCAGTTTACTGCTTCCAGAGAGCAAAACTGCAAATCATCCAGAAGAAAGATCTAGTGTGGCAAAATTTTACGCAGATTTGTGATATGCTGGGGTTGATTCTGCTAATTTACATGAAGTTTGCACCCCCTGACTGCTTTAACTTTGCATCAGTGTAAGAGACCCAGAACCAGGTAGTGGAAATAGTTATTCCAGCTCTTCAGGTGAGCATAAATATGTTTGCACGCACGCATTTATATATAAAAATATATGTATAAAAAAAAATACATTTCAATATGAGGGAATGACGCATTAAACACCACATCCAGTGCAAAGCCTGCAGCCCAAACTCTTTTGCTGTTTACTGTGCTTACCCGAAGGCAGCGGGGCTGTGGCTGCTGGCGGCTCACGGCACGGGGCTGCCCCAGCAGCTCTGCTTTCAGCCCGACAGCTGTGGATCCCAGGTGGTCTGACATTTGAGATAGGGGCTGCGGGTAAATTGAAGGTGTTTTAGGGGAGAAGGAGGCTGCGAATAGCGCTGAGCCCTCATCCAGATGGAATCGTTCACAAAACAACCTGAGATACTCTATTACTGTCCATATGTCTCCCAGGTCTCCAAAGGCCATACTGCATTGATTTATTAGAAATCTGCTTTTTCCAGTGTTGGTTCTTTCCAAAACAGAGTATAATGTAAGATTTACTATCACCTGAAATGCTCCTTTTTAAAAATCAGTTCTTTGCATAAGCTGGTCTTTAGAAACGCTTCAATAAACACCAGATTACAGAGTAAATATTTTGGGACCGGAGCCCCCTCTTCATGGACCCTTTTAACAAGTTTCTTCCTGCCACAGTGAATGATAAAACATTTTATAGAGGGTTTCTATGATAAATAAACGGCTGAAGACACTGTACCAGTGGAATAAAAGCCACCAGATATAACTAGGCTAACAGTCTGCATTACGCATATTTCTTCCTTTGCATATAAGCCTGGAAGAATTATTTTATCGTTTTAACACTGCAAACAGTTGTTATTAGTGTTTCTTATTTATAGTCAGTTCTTTGAGGCACTATAGTAATATAGGAAAATATCAGTTATTTCATCACACTGGTGAATTTAATGAACCTGAAGGTGTGTGTTATTTTAGCACTTGCTGTAGCTCCTGTGAAAACCCAATGGTGCTAAAATCTGTAAACCTGTCACTGCTTAAGTAATAACCTTGTTAAAAGCATCTTCATTTAACTTATTTTGGCTTTTGCAGAATGCAGGTTTTATTTTATCAGTGTAGGGAATAGGTGTTTCCAACCAAACCACTTATTGTAAATATAGTTAATTGTAGTTCATTAATTTATTCTCAGTGTTATTGCTTTTATTTTAACACTTAGTTTAAATTAAGCATTGTCTAGAATTGAGTTCCCATTTTCGATTTTTTTAAACAAACTCTTAATTTATATGAAATATCTTTGGTTAGAACAGTAAATTTTATTCTGCAATATGGAAAATGCTCTTTGCATTCATTAATATCCCTTTATGCTGCAAGAAATGAGCTTTTTTCCTTAACAGTAGACAGGAAAACAAAATGAGATTTTTTTTTAATCTTGCCACTGTGAAATTGGGCTTCTTTCTTTCATTTAAAAATATAGTGAAAATGAAATATTGATGGCATGTGTTCCAAATTATCAATTGATCCCTGCAAATGTACATCTACAATTATTGAAATTCTGGCAATAAAAAAATGGGAACTCCCTGCTATTTAGCACCATTCAGAAAAAGAGAAGTGTAATTTGCACCATCACTTTTTTTATAGCACCAGTGATACTTCTTACATTATTACACTATGCAGCTGTTTGTGACAAATGATAAAAGTATCAAGTTCCTAGTAAATTTTCACAAGGTGGGCAATTATCTATCCATTAATACTTTTTTCTTTGAGATCTGCTATGCTATCCGGTGCTGTATGGTAGACACGAGGCATCTAAGGGATAAATTCCTCACAGACTGATGCCGAATGCTGATACAAACCCTCGCTCCTAAGGGCAGAAATACTGCAGTAGAAACACAAATGTATTGGCTGCTTTGAAATAATTATCAGAATTAGCTATCCAGGATGCTTGCATTAGGTTGCCATTTCACTGGGGGGTTATTTCCCCCTCCTTTAATTTAGCTCTCCTTCTCAAGGTGTTTCTGTTTCACTCTTTATTGATCCATGCTTTAGTGTAGGGCCGTGACTAATATAAATCAGAGCACCATCATCAAAGAGAGTGCAACATCCCCGATTTACACTAGGCATCAAACTGACCTCGTCTATTTAATCACTCCTATCATCAGAAGTTTCTGGCCTAATCAGTCTTGATTTTAGTTTGCAAACAAGTCAAAAATGTTATTAAACTTCATGCCTTCTCCCGGTTTTGGTGCCAGATGCCCTAAGGGGAACGGCAAGGCAGTTCTTTGTGCATGGTGCTAGTAACTCTGGGTGGGTCCTACACAGCAAGCAAGAGCAATGCTGTAGGAGCTACTCCTTGCTTGGACTTCAGGGAGCAAGGATGGGTGAGAATGGCCAGAGGGCAACTTCTGAGATGGGAATAAGGAACAGAAGTGCGATTGAAGGCAGCAGCATTCCCCAACGGCTTTATGAGCCAAGACAGGTGCACCCAGATCTGATCTGGGGCTGAGGAAAAGCAGGAAAGTAGACCAGAGAGATGATAGGAGGAGGAAAGACAGAGTGTCTACGTGACCTGTCTACAGCAGAGTCACTTCACAAAAAAGTAGGTCTTGTCATAGACCAAAAGAGTGTGAATGTCCCAGACAGCTACAGCCAGAGGAATCATAGAATCACCAGGTTGGAAAAGACCCATCGGATCATCGAGTCGAACTGTTCCTATCAAACACTAACTCATGTCCCTCAGCACCTCGTCCACCCGTGCCTTAAACCCCTCCAGGGAAGGGGACTCAACCCCCTCCCTGGGCAGCCTCTGCCAGTGCCCAATGACCCTTTCCGTGAAACGTGTTTTCCTAATGTTCAGCCTGAACCTCCCCTGGCGGAGCTTGAGGCCATTCCCTCTCGTCCTGTCCCCTGTCACTTGGGAGAAGAGGCCAGCACCCTCCTCTCCACAACCTCCTTTCAGGTAGTTGTAGAGAGCAATGAGGAGGAGGAAAGCCAAGTTCCCAGCCCCTGTACCTGACTGTAGGATCAGGGTTTAGGGCAGACATTAGGATGCTTCAAATCCCAACAGCTGTGGTATGTCTTCAGGATCTGAGAAACTGGACTAAGCAACTGAAAAGGAATCTAGTTGTTTAAGTTTAGAGTGGGATTATGTTTATATTTGTTTTGCTTATAACCTTTCATTTCCAGCCTCGCAACTAAAAGCCTGACCTTACATCTTGCTTAATAAACTTCTTGCAAAAGCTTTATTTTATCATTCAGCCTGTCCCGTGCTGTAGGGAAGATGGATGGGGAGGATTGGGCGAAGCTGTGGGGCAGAGTCACTGAGGCATGTCCCAGAGGTGCAGGGTGGGCGGCCAGAGTGCACGTCCTGCCCTGCTGAGCCGGGCTGGTCACTGGTGGGATTTGTAGGGAAATGCTCTTCAACACAGCCATAGGCACTCCTGTTAAGTATTAGACAGCCAAGAGAGATCCCATGGCCTAAAGCATCTCACAGCGAAAGCTGAAAGAGTACAGATAACTGAAAATGTATGTAGAAGTACCAAGCTGATAATGATTAAACGTGATTTAGATAAAAGCAGTAAATGCTCTGCAAGTACATGTGTTATTTGGAAGCAGTACGTGATCCTGAAGCCTGGGGAGTTTTGCCATTGCAGAGCCCAGCTGGGTGAGGGTCAGCATCACCATGACCTCCAGCTCAATTCAGCTTCATCTTTCCCTAACCATGTTTGCGAACCTGGATTATGAGCTCCTACCTGTCCTGGACTCAGCTGGATGTGCCTTTTCTGCCCCAACACAAGAAAAACACCCAAGCCCAAACATCTGGCCTGCTTCCATAAGCACTGTTATTTCTCCTGGTATTCTACATTACTGCAATCCACGTAGAAAACAGACTAATTCAACATATACAACATATCCTCTACATTGATGGGAGAGCACCAAGTGCAGCCATGAGACAGAGGATGGAGAAAGGCAATACTGGCATCACTGTTCATTTGAACCCTGCACAACAGGTCGGTCCAGAAGCAAAGCTAAGAAAGGGAATTTGCCTTTCTGAAAACCACTATAAAATAGCCCAGCAATGGTTTTCATACACATTTATACTGTATTGACCTAGGCTGGTTTATAGCTAAAGCTATAGCTATTTATCCACAGTATTGAGAGACAAAATAATTCCAGGTAGGGTTTCACATTAATGATATTGTCTTTTTGTAATATAATTCCAGCACACTGTAGTTCTGTATCTATTGCTAGTACCAAACTGGAGCTAAGTCAATATTATGTTTATGGCTGTAATGCTAAAATTGTAAGATTAAATTTAAAATTATTGAGCAGAAAATTTGAATTTAATAAGATTTTTCGTTAAACTAGCATATCTTTATTCCTCGCACTGACACAACAGAGCAATTTGACCCACATAACTTTTTTGTTTCTTAAGTTATACTATTACAGACCAATTACACATTCTTTAAGGAAATGTTATTAATTATTGAAACATTAAAAAGCTGAAGTCATTGTTTTTAAGCACTTAGCATAGCTTTTAAGACAGATTATTTAGAGAGAATCTTTTGGTAGATAGTCTTAAAATATTCACCAGTGCTAGAACAATTAAATGAAATTCACATTTATTTCAAGGATTTTTTTAATTAAATCTATTGGTTGTTGGTATCCGTAAACCCTTAAGAATAAACACCTGCAGTGTTTTATTATGTAAAAAGGTAGTTTAATTGCATCATATTTATCACAGACAAATCAAGCCCTATTCAGAAGATAATAATGACACAGTAATTGGACCAGTAATTGGTTCAGGATGATTCAATATTGTACTAATAATCATAAATACTACTGTCTCCTGCTTTGGTACAAGGCTGACACTATATTATACATTGGATTCGGTGCAATAAATATTCGTGAACTGGGTCCAGTAGTGCCTAGGTCTTCAGTTAGTAAATAACAGGTATCAAACAATTCATCCTACATGTGCAATCATTCCTAGCGGGTGACACCGGGAATATTGTGCTTTTCTTTCTGCATCTAGAAATGGCTAGAAGAGCATCCTTACAGGAACAATTCTTTTGCCTCCTTGCATTAAGCATTGCCATTTGCCTTGGAGATGTTTCCACTCCAAGTAAACCTGGTCACACTCAGAGCCAGTTGTAAAGTAGATCCATTTGGTTTAAATCTTGCTTTCTTTGGCTTTTTGCCTATTTGTTGCTATTGTTTTGTATTTCTGATGACAGGGGAAAGTGGATATTTCAAAGAAACCCAGCTTGCAAAAAGTGCTGAGCATCCAGCCACAAAAGAGAAATGGGAGGATGGATAAGATAAGCTAAAATGGGTCACCTCAAACAATAAGTCAGGGAATACATGCAGTGCGTTTTGTCCCTGTAGGGTCAGGCACCCCAGGGAATGGCCACCAATGAGCCCCCATGGGCCACCAAACCCCAGCAAACCTCTGGTATCTCATGGGCTCATGCTTCCCCTGTAAATCAGTACTGCTGTTGCTTTCTTTAAATGCCTTTTTTTGATTTTGATTGGTTCTGAGAACCACCACCCAAAATGAGGTATTCACCCTGCTCTCCTGCCCAGCACCATGGGAGTCTTACTCTGGTCTTTCAGGTCACAATTTTTATTTCAAATCTGAGCAGCTTTTGTCTCATAAAATCCATGTTTATGTTTGCTCATGAAAATACCTCTTGAAAGTAATCCTGATAAAAGGTCTTTATTGGTTCCTTATTCTTACTGAACATGACATGTCAGCAGCTAGGTCCGAGCTTCCCGAACACAGACAGCACTGAATAAAACTACTTAGATTTATACTTAGCCAGGTAAAAAGAGATGTCAAATTTTCAAAGACACAACACCTGGAGCTTTGACCAGAGTTTTCCAGGCTGTCCTGATGTGTTCTGAGCATCTGCTTAGTTTTGTGCTGTCATGACTTCTTTATCGTGTTGTTAAGACCCTTACTCATCCCAACTGCACAACATAAATCATCATACCGATATCCAGCTCTAACCTACTTTTCTGCTTTGTTTTTATTTGTATGCATAATATAGCATTTTTCTTTTCTTTCTTTTCTTGACGTGTGCGGGGGGCAAGAGGGGTATCTAATCAAGCCAGCACAATAGCATTATGGCAAAGGGCGGATGGTAGGAGGTTGCGGTGCTGTAGCCAGTTGCTTGTTTATCGTGGGTTGATACAGTATAATATGGCGCACAAAACCGCTCGCATGCCATTTAACCATAACTGTGAAAATCACGCCTGTCACCACTGTATTCAGGAGACACTTGGCGGACCCGCGGCACTGTTTCTTCGCCAGTGTTCTGGTCTTTCAGAGAGAGCCAAAAGGGAGTGGAGCCTCATTATCCCTGAAACAATGATCCTTATTCACTAGGCAGAGAAACTTGCTTTTCATCAGCACATTATAAAGCTCAGAGCTGGAATAGAGATAACATGTCCCCTTTATCGCCAGAACAAAAGCTCAGGGTCTATGCTCCTAGCTTGGAATAATGCCCTCAGCAGCCTAAACTGATGCATTTGCAAGCCTTTACCTCTTTTTCTTCAATTACTTTGCACTGGAGGGATGGATTAGCAAGGCCCAGGTACCAGCTGAAGAAGGACAACGCGATGCTGAGATGGATGTTGAGAAGTGATGCTTGGCTCTGGTTCCTCTCAATAGAGCATCCCGCTTGCTGACGCTTCCCCTTGAAAACACAGTACCTGAAGGATGGAGGAGTGGAGGGAGATGAGGAATGCAGAAGGAACTTCAGGAAAGTTTTTAAGTCTATATAGTGGAGCAGCCATAGTGTAGGCACTAAAGCTGAAAGCAATCTGTACAAATGAAATGCCATGGCAGAATGGCACCAGGGGACCAGTTCGCTCATGATGGAATCAAAATAACAGGGGCCAAAACCACCAGCTACACACTTGACCTGAGGTGGTGGCAGCTGTGGGAAGGCAAGCAACACCGAATCATCCCTTTTTTATTTTCCTTTCCCCTTAGCGCTCCATCCCAAAGCCTTTTTTTTCTTCACTTTTCCTTGAGTCTTTCTTACCTTAGCCTCATACAGGGAGGAGGGAAAGGTGAGAAGACAGGAGAGCTATCGCTGTGCACAGCCAGGCATGCAGGCAGCAGAGGTAGATGAACAGAATGTGTTGAAAGCATCATGATCCAGCGCCAGGAAATAACAGTTAGCATATCCCTGAATGACATTTACAGGAAACCTATGTTTCCTTTTCAGGGCCATAAGCTTCAACAAACTGGTGTGTTCAGTCAGCCCTTCCCCATCTACAGTATGGATGCCACAATTTTCTCAGCATATGCTCAGCTGCGTCCTTCTGATGGCATCCATGTTGGCGCCTTTCCATCTATAGGCATGGAGGGATGTCTTCATCTTCTGCAGGAGTCTGGGGCTACTGCCAAAGGCAGGGATCCAAGCACCGCAGGCAAGGAAAGTGGATCGTTTTGGTTCCTGAATAAGGATTAGGCTTTGCAACACCTGAGCAGTGAAAATCCTGTGGAGCCTTCGTGGCCAGAGCCAGGAAACACCACGGTTCTACTGAATATTGCTGAACAGAGTCCTATTTAACCAAGGTGAATGTTTGCTGCAGAGCAAATTACAGAAAATTTAGGAAACAAATAGCAAATAGGCAGCCACACGTAATGTCCGTGTAAAGGCTTCAGTGGTTTTGGCTCCGACGCTTTCTCTACATGTAGTAGATAACACTTTCATTATCTTAACTCACTTCCAGCTCTCACCTAAGGAAAAACCCACACAGCTTGTCCCTGTACTCCAAGAACTGGTTTACTTTTATGAAGCAGAGATCTCTTTGATCTTTTGTTATATGCTGCTGAGGAGCCCACAGTTATACATCATCCTAAGCAACAATAATAGTCAAATCCCTTTATTATTTACTGCTTAATGTTTAATCACAAACAACAATAAAAAAAAAACCACGAACAACCCTCTGCTTTTCCCCTGAAGCTTATCTGTTTCTTGTCTTTTTACAGTCTGGCCCAAAATGTGCTCTTCTTGCTTGGGAAAGGAGGATTTCACTGAAGTAAACAGGATACCCAGAATTAAGGGTAGGATTTTGTCTACACACTCTTTTCTCCACTGACCATTTATAGTACCTAATACACTTAGAAGAGGAGAAAGGAATTTATTTGGCTATTAAATGGCCTGGGAAATCATTCTCAACAAGGAATAAAACATCCCCTTTACATAAAATCGCATTATAGACTAAGTGTTGAGGTTACTTTAAAGAGGAAATTTCGAAAACAAAAGCCAAGTCACAGCATCAATGGCCATACACAAACTCACACTGCTCCTGCTTGAGGAAGAGAAGCCGAAATATTTCCTCTCCTCCTTTCTGGTAAGCTTGTTTTACTGAAGTGAGAAGGTAACCTTATCGATTAGAGGTGCATAAAAGCCAGGAATGCACAAAGCAGCAAGAGGTGATATAGATGTGAATTAAAAGCAGTTTTATGTCTCTGAGCCTGATCGGGAATAACCTTTTTTAGCTGGGCTACACGAAAGAAGTTGTCTCCTACTTTTGAGCCATTTTTCTCTCCTCCTTCAAACACATGCCTTTTCCAAAGAAATGATGACAACACACGGCTAATTAACAACAAAGAATAATTGAACTATGGCTCTGACTATCTACCTTTAAATCAAAGGGAGAAGGCAACCAATACTAAAATTTTATCTGTCCTCTGGGGCTGGAGACAGCTTACAGGTTCAAGTCAGATAGCAAATGTAGCTAAATGGCAGTCAGAAAAGATCATGTGACTGGGGGCTAAAAACTAATTAATCTCCATAAAGCTGCAAGTGAGGTAGGTAAGATGACTTGAAATCTGATTACATTATTGCATTTAAGGAGAGAAAATGCAGCATGTATTTTTCATGTTGATTTTAACCACCTGAGCCCTTAATGACATTTTGTACCTTGAAAGAAAGCTCATATTTCATCTATATTTAAAAAGATCTACAAAGATGTTATTGTCATCTGCACAGGATTTACAAATTTAAGCTAAATAATGCTGCTATGTATCAGAGAACGCATTTTGAAACTTTTTTCCTAGTGTAAATCAGAAGATGATTCTGTATAACTATGGGAATCTGTAAAGCCAAACATTTAACAAAAGCTGAAATAAATCTTTGGGAAAGAATAATTTCACTATATACTCCAATACAAGAGGAAAAAAAGACCTCTACATTCTAACTGACTGCTAAAGATGTATGTGTTTTGCTCCTCCGATTTGTAAACAATCTCTGACATTAAATTTTGAATTAGTGGGAACTTAGCATTGCTTATGATTTCTATTATTTATAAATGGCTACAAAGCAAAAACCAACCAAACAAACAAACAACCCCCTCCAGGCAGACAGGAGACCTCAATTCAATTAATCTAGTCAAAATATGCATGGAATAGACCCACCTAAACGTAATACTTTTTATTGTGGAGGACAGATGTTAGAACAGAAAGGAAGAGAGAGGAGAGAGGAAAAAGAAAACTGCAACCACGTATCAAGCTGAAACAAACCCTGAAGTTAATTTTTCAGGCTTCAGTCGTGGCTATGGGCTGCTGTGTGTAATCTCTGCTTCTTGTGTAGCACCATTTCTATAAATATTACAGAGTAGAAAACACCACAGAAACAAACAAACAAAAAAAAATCACCCCAAAACCCACACATCATCGGCATCAATTACATGCTTCTGACTTGCACTATTAGCAGCATCTGATGCACAAGGGGACCGAGACAGGGAGAGCTTCATGTGATGAAAAAGCATGCTTTTAAAATGTTTGTAATATACTTGACATATACTGCTATACAAGTGTATAGTGGCAATAAATAAACAGCATTTAAGTTAACAAGCACACGTTTATAGGTATCATAATGGCATTTTGCACTTCTGCAACACCTTTGATCCCAGACTTTCTGAGGCCTTTGCAAGGATTAATTAATTAAGCTGCAGCACGCCCCTGCGCCAGATGTTATTGAAATACTTTTTATGCCTTACAAATTCTACAAAAGACATGCTTGTATTTCATGTCTTATTGTCCCTCCTATTCAAAGCAGTTACTTTCCTCCTCGGTTGGCTGTGTGGTGGATGGGAAAATATGTTGGGGTCCTCCTACCCACCTGGACTGGGAGATTCCCTTGCAGCTGCAGGTCTTTTACTGCTGCTGAGGGAATTCTGGGGCTCATGCCTGCCTGTGTACCCCTTTCCTCGAGCAGTTCTATTACTTTACCTATCTTTTGCACCTAAGGCCTCACATTTCCCTTCCCTGCCTCCTATGTCACTTTTTGCTATGACTGATCTTCCTGAAATGCTCAACAATTTTACAATTTTGCTATTTAGAGTTAGGAAGACATTTTTCCCATGTAGTGAAACCATCATAAAGCGTCCCCCCTCCCTTCTCTTGCTTTTTCTCACGGGAACAAAATCATTACAGTTCTTACATCTTTATTCCCAGGTTTGCCAGAGTCCAACATGAATTGCAGTTCAAACCCAACTTGTAAGTGATTTAAGGTAGAGTAACTTGGCAGTAAACCTTGCAGGACGAGAGTGCGTGTTTGTCAAATCTGGCACAGACGGATGCACCTCCTCGCATGAACCCTTAGCCTCTGTGGGAAAAGACAGTACATTGGAATTAGCTCTCAAAACTAATCCTCTCTTTATCACTCTTATCTAGAGCCGGCTATGCATCCTTCCCTGGACTGTGACGAGTAGAAAACTCCCACATGGAGCAAAGTTTGACCCTATAACTTATTAGATTTAGGAGAAATCATGCAGACAGTTGAATTAGGGATTTTATTACCATTGGACAAATTTTAACACCTCTTGCTCTTTCCTTTCTGCTTCCAGAAACAGACAATCACATACCTAATAAGAAATTCACTGTGCTGCTGTGTGAGGACTTTAATTCAAATCTCTCTTCTCTACCTAATTTATTATTCATTGAAACTTGTTCTGTCTGTTGGCCATCAGTCAAATTTGAGCAAAATTTGGCCAAAGAGTTAAATTACTGGATCATAGTCCATGGACAACCTCACTTACTGTGCATCTCCTCTTAGAAAATACACTTGAAAATATTTTAATGTCACTAATATATGCCAATAGTCACCTTATGCTGATCTTCTCTTGGCCAACCTATATTTTACCCTGAAAAGTAAAATTCTTCCTCTAAAGTTGTCCGCATCACTACGTTTTCAGTAGTACATGGTTTTTAAGGCCAGGAACTCAGACAGGTAGTATGGATGAGCTTGGAAGTCTCCATAAGTTTATACTTATGCATCAGTGACAAGCTTTCAGCTGTGCACCATGGTTGGGCGAATTCCTAAAAGCACCAGGAGATCGACCTCCTTAAGACCCACCAGCCGCAAGTGTTCTGGTGACAAAATAGCCCTCCCCAGAAGCATAAGGTCTATGGGCTGTGGCTAAGGGTGGTTTGGTGACACACACATGCAACTATCCAGGACATTTTTATCATGCCACCGATGAAGTCGTAGGCTCCCACCAAGCAGATGGCTTTTGACATATCTCCACCAACGTAATTTTTTCTCACAGTGGCCAGCAGTCTCAGAGTTTACTTTCTCTGAACTACGTCTTTGCTGCCGTAAGAATGGCTCACCAGAAACCAATTTTAAGTTTCCTGTATTACTCTCCAGACACTGAGCACGAACCACGTCATCGCTCGTACTTAGAACAGATGTAGTGCTTCTCGGTAGCTGCAACGCTCCTTTGGACTCAGTATTTCCTCTGTCACCGCACTGGCTTATTCAGGCCATAAAGAACAACTGTCTGACCAGCGGACATACATAACTCAGCTTCAAAGCATGGAATTGTTTTACTTTTCTATAGCACTGTGCCATAATGTTTTGTCATGCAAGGTCTCTTGCCAACTACTTTTGGGAAATACACTGTTGACCAGCATCAAGCAGAACCAGTTCCTTAAAAAAGTACTTTGTGGATTCTTTTTCTTGAGGAAATAAGTTTGTTCCTTTTACAGTGGGAAGAGGGGGAATCCCTACACCGAACTACAGATTCCTGACATAATTCTCCACCTACTCAACTGCAGTTGTGCCCCAGCTCAAGCACGTTCCCACACAGTTGGAGGACGTTGCAGCTTCTGCATGCCTTCAGAGAGTCAGGAAGGCAGAACTTACCACAAAAGTATATTTTCCTTTGAAGAAGATGATCCTTTGAAGATAAACTGTGATCGTACCTTTTTCAGGTCGCTTCAATAAAGCAGCTGAGTTCAGCTAGGCTGAAAAAGTATTGGTATAAACCAGATGTTGATACCACATCTCAATGTGCTTAAATATTTAATTATCCTGAGGTACTGAACAACCAAAATACTTGGACCTCATTTAGGTTTTATGTGGAAAGACGTCATTTAAGATACCAAGAGGTAGCTTTCTAAATTTTCCTGCTCTGTTCTCACAAATCTACGATTTCTACACAGAAGTTATAAAGCAAATTAAAAATATCAAGTTTTTTGTCAGATAGAAAGATAATATTGTAATCAAAGGATTAGCTCTTGGACTGCATAGTTCTTGGTTTTATATACTTGAGGCAAAACATTAGATACAAATCTATCCGAAGGCTCTTTAATAAGAAAGATGGCAAGTAAAATCTGGTTTAATATAAAAGCCAATTCAACTATTAATCATGATTACAGATAATTCCCAATGTGGCATGATATCATTTAATTTCCAAAAAGCAGAGTAAGTGACAGCAGACATTTTTTTTCTAAACCATGGCATGCAATAATACCATGCAAAGAAAGTCTTTGTAACCGATTCTGTGCACAGGTCATAAATTACCAATCAGACACGTAGATCCCATTTAATATTTTAAAGTCTTGTTTTATATATTCTTTTTCCTTGTTCATGCTTTGTCTTAACAAATACACTTGGCCATAATGAAAATAAACCTGCTGAAGTCTCTGTGGCTTGAGACAAGCTATAACACATTTCTGCACCGCGGGGTGGGCTCATGGGATACCTACTGAGAAAATGCATCCCCTCTGCGCATGCCCAGACTATTAAAATGAATTGACATGTTAATGCTGACAGGAAAAGAGCACAAGAGAGCTTGCTAAATTACTGCTCAGTCAGGCACTAGGAATTCCTGAGTGGTTAACTCCTGAGCAAAACCTGCAGCAAGGAGATGAGAGGGGGAAAAAAGAGAGGGAGAAAGGAGAAGGAGAAGAAGAAAAAAAGAAGTGGGTGAAAAAAAAGAAAACTTTATTGTCAAACGCAACAAAACAAACAAACACTAAGGGGTTGTCACGTTAGTAATGCACCTACTCATAAATCATATGGATTTTAATCATACCTGCCACCTCAGCCTGCTTCTCCCCTGAGAAATTGTTTTCTTTTTGCTCCCTCCTTCACTCGCTTTCAATTATCTGGAAGCTGTTTCTCGTGTTTATTTATTTATCTAAAGTTCACATACAGTATGCATGCACAAATTTCCTCTGGGGGACTGAGACCAGGCAGATCATACAAGGATGCAGTGGAGCGTAGCAGCTAACAGCTCAGATGAATGTACTCAGTCTCAGAAAACCTGCTTTGGACCACAGCGACAAGAGAAGGGGAGGACAGAAAGTAATTAGTGTGTGTACAATGATGGATTATGGCTTAATATTCAGGCATTTCACCTTTTGACTGGTATAGGTAGGCCCACAAGATGACAAACAAAGTCTACATTCTTGCCAAGGAGGAAGAAAAAAGCAGGGAGGGGAGAAACCCCAAGGTTTTTGGTCTTTTAACCATGTCCTCTGTTTAGTAAGTAAATTGCCATTAGTTGCTTTAGTTGCATTTTAGATCTTTTCTAGCTTGGAAAAGCATATATAGACATATACATATATGATAAACCTGAAGGACAGCTGCTTAGGAAATTTCTGACAAGCTGGCATAATATTGTTTTTATGTCTCACAGCTTCTATATGTAACTTTAGTACTAAAGAGCAACTCAGTCTCTCAAATTTTAAGGAGAGTGAACTGCCAGTGACCTTTTCTCAGCTCTGGGAGGTGAACGTGTAGCACAGATCCATCATGACATGAAGATCTTATAGACAACTTTAAAAAAAAATAAAAATGAAAGCCATCATTTTTGTAAGCCAGATTGAAGGAAAAATGGATGAGGAGAGTTCAATAAGAAGTTACAACTACAGGTTAAATAGAGTTTTAACTCTAAAAATGAGTTTAGAGCAGGTTTTGAACTGAAGCTCTGTGTGTGTTAGATTTGCAGCAGCTTTTTTTAGGGATGCTTAAATCTATAGTTGCTATGCAGGGTATTACTCAATTAAAGGAACATCTAGACAGCTCTCCCATTTGGAACACTTGTAGAAATTAAATGGATCACATGCAGTTTGACATTTTGCAAAATAAAAGAATAATTGGGGCGCTGTATTGTTTTTGCCTTTTAAAGAGAACATTCGAACTCACCCTGTGAAGCTTAGTCGAAACCAGAATTTGGAATTTGGGTCCAGATTTGTTCCCCCCACTGCTTTCTCAGAAAATTAATGATACTACAGTTAACCCTTTCACCACTACATGCTTCTTATTTGACATTTGATGCACCTGTAGCCTGATATTTGGAAGTACTGAGAACTAATTTGGTCAAATTTATGTGAGAAGGGGAAACACTTATTTGGTGTGGCAGACGCTTCAGCTCAAATTTTTCCTCTGAAGGCCATGACCCCCAGCCTCCTCTCCAAAAGCCAAGGAGCCCACAGACTCTCACATGGTCTTTATACCTATAGGAACTCTGCCAAAACCAAACAGACTGAAACCTTGAGACCAAGGTGTTTCCAGTGTTCTGCAGGACTCCAGTCCTTTCATGTCAAGTAATTGCATCCAATGATCAGAGCAGATCATTCACCAGATTAGGAGTCAGAAACGCGTAGGCGATCAGCCCCAACCCCCATTATGTTGTCACATAAGCTAAAAATTAACCATGAAGATATACTTTTTCTCACATTCACTACAGATTAGCCTGAAACAAAATCCCAGATGTCCCCAACCTAAGTTCAAAAGCCATCTTGAATCACTATTATCCCGAAAAGTGCTTCAAAAGAAAGGAGATGTTTCTTGATTTCATGGGCACTGTCAGAGGCTGCAGTGGCCTTGAGGGACCTTCAGTCCTATCCACCATAGACTTTTAGTCCAACTCAGGACAGCCACTCCTGTATGCCTGTAAATGTGTGGAGGTTTCATATGCTCCATAGAGCCCACTGAAGACTCCAAACCCAAACAAAATGCATCCCAAAGGCACGATGCTCCATAAGTAACAGCAGCATGGTAGCGTTATTACCTGACCTGACTCATATGATGGCCTCGAAGGGAGCCTGTTTCCTCGTGTCTCTCCAAGTTATCTGATCCAGAACATGCCACCGGTGCTTTCCTGTGATCACAACTTGATTTTGGAAAACCACGCATATTTTCTGCCTGTAGCTTCTTACACCTGAAGATCAAAGCCCTAAACTGTGTACAGTTCATTCCTCTAAAATGCGAGCTTCCTTTATATAAATGACATATGGCACATTTGGTATAACTTTCGTTTCATTTCGTATTTTAATTTGCAATCTCGGATATCAAAGAAAGTCAAAGTGACAAAAGCCAGCTTGTAAACTCATTCAAGAGGAGTTTTCAATGGTTTACATAAATCAACCCATAATCTGCTTTATTTAAGTCTCTGAGTGTGTAAAAGACTGCAGTTTGTCAGAGTGAGATAAAAAGCATATATTAATGAGAAATAGAGGAGGAACATGAAGCAACATGGAACAGTACACAGCAATAGGACATAAACAGGCTTGTTCTCTGTTGTTATCAGTCAAAGTGGACCCTCTTGGTCTAGTTGTCCACAGAAGGGGTGGATAGTTGGTCTGAAGGACTTGTTTTAGCACAGTGATCACTACCAAACAAGCATCAAGAATGAATTGGGACGTACCTCCACAAGTCAGGGGCTTCTCTGGTCTGTTCATTATGTATATATAAATACATATATTTATATAAAATAAATATTTTTCTTGTTATTCTTTCTATCTATTTTTTCTATATAGAGGCACTGGAGCACCTTAGCTATGAGCACAGGCTGAGAGAGTTGGGGTCGTTCAGTCTAAAGAAGAGAAGGCTCCAAGCAGACCTTAAAGCAGCTTCCAGTACCTTAAGGGTCTCCACAAAAGCTGGGGAGGGACTTTTAACAAAGGTATGCAGCGATAGCATGAGGGGGAATGGCTATAAATCAGAGAGAGAAATATTTAGACTAGAAGTTAGGAAGAAATTCTTCACGATGAGGGTGGTGAGGCACTGGAACAGGTTGCCCAGGGAAGCTGTAGGTGCCCCATCCATGGAGGTGTTCAAGGCCAGGTTGGGTTGGGCTTTGGGCAGCCTGATCCAGTGAGAGAGCAGGAGAGTTGGAAGCGGATGGGCTTTAAGATCCCTTCCAACCCAAATCATTCTATGATTCTATGATATTTTCACCAATTTGTGCTCCAAACTGGGAACGTCACAATTTCCTTGACTGTTTTATCCTCCAGGATCTATATGGGACTCTGAGTTATCAGTCACCTAAATCACTGCAAAATGAATATCTCTAGCAAATAGTTCAGGTAAAGAGCAATAAAATTATACTATCTGAGATTTTCAGGTGCTTAGTAGGTGTAGATAGAACAAAAATACCTTACCCTCACTTTATGTTACTCAAATGACAGGAATTCATACCAAAGTTTTGACAAACAAACAGCCAAACAAACCCAGCAAATAAAAAAATCAAACAAAATCCCTAAGCTCTTTAGTTAGCTTTGGTTTCTCCCAACCTTGCAGTAATGCTCGTTTTCCTTATGCAGTTGGGGGGAAAAATGAATAGTTACCATGGAAATTGCCACAAATCTTTTTGTTTCAGTCTCCTCTAAGCTACAGAGCACGTTTATGAAGACATACATAGTATCAGCTCATCATTAAAGCCAGCAATGAGAACTTAGGCAGCAATATAACTATGATGTTTTCCCAACTTTTACTCTGTATTTCACAATAATTTGCTCTGCTCTCATTCTCATTACAAAGGCAATATTAAAATGATAATGACTTACATGCTCTGTCATACTATACTACTCTGACCTTTTCAGTATGCTGCCTTTTGAAAGCTTGACAAGGCCACCTCTTCTGCACACGTTATGGCAAAAAACTGGGACCAGGGAAGGAAGAAGTGGACGACAGAAACAGACACTGTCAAATTCTTTTAAGCTTTAAATAGCCTTACTCTAACTCATCATTTTTTGTGTATTTAAGCAGATTTCCTGACTTTCCTCCAGCACTTTGCGTCCCAGGAATTGCATCGGTCATCCTGCGCAATGGCTTATCCACAGTAGGTGCATTGCAAAGCAAGAGGTCTACACCCACGCTCCGCTGCTTGGAAATAAGTTTGACCCTCTGAATTATTCATCAGCTCCAGAATAAAGTCAGAATTTGCTCCCAGATGACCAGACATCTCTTTTCCTTGCATGTACGACCTTTTTTTTTTTAACATGTATTGTAGAAATTAGACCTATCGCCTTAGATACACACAGCATTTACTTTTGTAGCATAGGAAATTTTGTTCAACTGCACTCTGTGCTGTGAATTCCCCTGGGAATGACCAAGGGAGTGAAGAAAGCTCCACATTGTGGGGCCAGTGCGCAGCCTGCTACACAAGCGTAGAGCCACAGCTGGACTTACTCTCATCAAGCAGATTCCTCCTGCTCCCTCATTTACGGGAGGATAATAATTAGAAAAAGGTCCAAAATAGAGCCATTGCCAACTCTTTTCCCCCTTGTATATCTTATTTTAGATGTACAAGATTGTATCGTTACTTAAAATGAGTGCAGAAAAGGACAGGAAACTTAAACTACCAGAAACCTTGGATGGGAGGAACAGTCACAGAGGTGCTACGTTGTGTACAGTGAGCTGGGCTCCTTGAGTCCCTGGCCAGTTACTCCCTATCCCAGCCTTTTCCTGCACAGCACTGGAAGCATCTGAGGGAGCACACAGGCTAGCACTTATCTCCAGTTTCAGTTATTCAAAGGAGGCCCTCAGCCTCCTTTTGCTTATCAGAATTCAACCTGAGCTCCCTCAGACACTCCTTTGATACTGCAAAGCTCCCTACCTGCCTACAGCTGAGAAGAGAGCCAAGAGGCTTTCAGCCTTTATTATCTCCATCTCACATCTGTCCTCCCCATTACTTGGAGGTGTTTTAAGACCCACACAGACTTAAGACCACTTTTCTTAACTTCCATTTCTCTGAAACAGGCTGCCTCATAGATTAAATGTACAACATTATGCTCCTTGATGCTTCAATAAGGAACAAGGCTCCCATCATTTATTTCCCTGTGGGATTTTATGCCACTGCTGGGCATGTACTTTGGAAAATAACCTAATATGGTGACTGAAGGGTTAATGATCTTTGAGCCTACTGCTTGAGGACTGTTTAGCACACCAGGTGCCTGCTGTGCTCTTACTGGCAAGAAGAGCATGGGAACAGAGATGAATCAGGGCTGCAGCTGCACGAGAGAGGGGTCTGGAAGCTGGTGAGGGAGTTGGTGAGACATTCGCAATCTCCCTGGGACCCTCTTCTCCCATTTACACAAACTCAGAGCATGTGCCAAGCAAACCCAAGTGGACCCTTGGACATCCCAGCATTCCTCCTCTTACCACACGGTCTAATATTGCTCAGCAGCAAGGGTCTCGTCTTCCTAGGAAACACCAGAGTCCTCACTGTCTAACAGTCCTCAGATACGTGCAGGTGCTTATCACCATCTTTATATATTCCTTGTAAAGCCGCTCTGCTCAAGTGTGAAGACTTTCTGTGTCTGTAGGGGACTACGACATTTCACTATGCGTTTTGGTTGCCCTAATCTTCACAAAAGAGACAATCCCACCAGCAACCTAAAGGCTCCAATTGCAAATCTTCACACTCCTCCTTTCCAAGTACACCTTTCTCTTCCTTCAGACTAGTTTGCTTTTGTTGTTTTTTCTTCTCCTAAACAAATATATAAGGACTTAATTTGATACAAGAAATAAATAACTCCCTTTGGATTTTCCAGTTTACACAAGACTGCAAAACCAGGGGACAGCCTGTCACGTATAGGAATGCTCATGGCACCAGGGAGAGTTACTAGCACAGCAAAGTCATGGCAGTGACAAGGAGCCAGACGTCTGTCTTAGGTGCCGACCTCAGGCACAAGGTGCTCAAGAGAGAAATGAGCTATCCCAGAGCTGTCCCAGGGCAGTGAGACTTCACGTTTTTTAATCAGCATAAGTTATTTCAGAGTCAACAAAACAAGCTGCCCTCAGATCCAAGCCAGTATGGTTTTATTTGTGCAATTCATAACGTAAAGAGCAAATAAAATCTATTTAGTCAAAGAAAATATTAAAGGGGAACTGATATGGAAAGCACGTTGTACCATTCACAGGGAGGGAAATTCTTGATCAATCTATATTGTAGAAATCCACAGTGGATCACCCTCTCTCTATATAAAATGAGACAAATAATATGTTTTCTCTTGTACATCACATCCTTTGGCCCACAGAGGCTAAATACATTACACGCAGCAAAGGTATCATACATTACCCTTGCAACAAGCAGTCTCATAAAAGAACATCTCTACCTACCTGGAGGTAATAAAAACGATTTCATCTCCATGCATCTGGTATATAAGAGGATATTATAACGTTTCACCTCATCTCTCTTCTTTCCCTGACTTATGAAACAAAAACCAAACAGTAAATATTAATAAAAAATAAAAATTAAAAAAACCCCCACACTCTCTCCATTCCAAAGGTTGAAAGAGCAGAAAAGAAGATAGTGTTGTGGCAGTGCAAGTCCCCTGGGTTTACCAGTGCATGCAAAGGGTTGCACATTCTCTTCCCAAGTGTGGCTGAGTGACAGCTGTAGACACCTTTCTTTTCCGTATATGATAACCCAGAAAAGTGTTTGCCACTGTGTCCCCACTACCCCACAACGAGTGCTGCTGTATCATCAGTTGGCTTCCCCATTCAGAAGAAATGAGGTCCTCCCGCCAGCATTGCCAGTCCAGCCACTGCTGGGAACGAGGTAAAACATTCGTGGTACATCCTGAAGTGATCCCTCAGCGACTCTTACTACCACATATCCCGTAGTCAGCTATTTTCCATCACTGTTCTCTGCTTCATGAGTTTCTCTTCACTTTCCTCGGTGTTTACTCTACTTTGAATAGTTATGTGGCTACCATCCATAGGAGAACCATGGGAACTGGCAGGCAGTGAATGACTGGCATTTAAAAAGGGGTTTGGGGTTTTTTTTCCCCCTTCTTCTTCTACTTCTCCTTCTTGAAAACAATCTTGGCGAGCCATCAGATGAAAAAAATCTGTTCTTCTGCCAACTCCTGCCCAGTGCCAGTGTCAGGCTATTTAAAGATCTCTGAGAAGTGGTTTGGGGGAAGGTGGCATCAAAACTGCATATTGAGCTGCATCTTTTCCCTCCATATCAAAAAAAAACCCAGGAGATACTGAGCTCTTTTCTACCCAAACTTGACTTAAGTTAAACATCCAAGCCCTGACATAAATGCACACTGCAGGAATCCATAATAAGGTACCACAGTTAAAACTAGCAACTACATTTTCGATGCGAGAGCATAATCTTTTTGTTACTGGGGAGCCTGGATCTTGCCACAACAGAGGTTTTTTTTTTTTGTTATATTACATGCCTACCAACCAAGCCTTTTTCTTTTATAGCTCCCTACGGTAGGGAAAGGAAAAAAAGTGGATTTAAGTTTCCAGGGAGCTGTCGGCCTTTGTAATAAGGTACATGGCTCACTGCTAGTTCACAAAGGGGGTTAGCACTAGAACCGCAGTGAACTATTCATCCTGCCAGCAAGCTCAGGTGAACACGGCACTCGGAGCCAAACGGGAATGCTCAGTCCCATTCACCCAGTAGCTATATAATGTACCACAAGCTGAAAGCTGTTCATTGAGTCAGCAGGAAATTCAGACATTTAGCAAGCGCTGGAAGCAGAGCTGCTGTGAGGGATGGTAATATCCAGACCCCAGGAACTGTGTAGTGATGCTGAGCTGGGTGCGGACCGGGCTGGCTGCCACAGCAAAAGAGCCCATCACTTTTTGAGATCAGTGAGCAACACTAGGAGTCATGGGGGAAGAGGCTGAGGTGTTCCACTTCTCCTCCTCCCTGGGAAACTGCAAGCAAGAAGAGATGAATTTGATTTATTTCCCATTGTCAGCTAGGAGGTAAGGGGCAAAACTAAAACCAGAATACACACAAATAAAACAAAAGACTTAACTCTAGGAGGAAAAATGCCTATTCCCAGGAGAGAAATGTGATACTCCCCAGCTTGCCCACTATCAGCACTCTGAGACCCGCTCCCAGCTGCTCCACATTCTTCAGTTTCATCACTCAAATCTGAATAACAGGAGAGCATTAATGCTGGCCATGTTGTTTCTGCTGCTCTTCTGGTGCTGCCTGTCAAAGCAACGCTCGGCCATCACCACAGTGATGCAGCCTTGAGAGGTCAGCCCCAACCACGGCAGCAACAGACAGAGGTGCAGATACCTGGTGAGGCTACCAATAGCAGTGCAAAATCTGGGGGTCCCAGAGCACATAAACCAACATTTAATTGCTTACAAAGTAAAATTGTATCAAAAAATAGACAAATAGGAGTTTTTAGCACTTTTTGCTGCTTGAGCCATTGGGTGTGGGTAGACAGCAGACCCATCGGCAGCCCCTCTGATCCATCCCAGGAGCCTTGTAGGAATAGGAAAGAGAATTTGGCCAGTTCAGTGCAGCCCATCAAAACCTTTCACACCAAGACTCTATTGGCTGCTCTTGAAATCTCTGGTTCATTTGGCAGCTCTGAATAGATCCTTAAAAATATAAAGGCTTGTACACATTAGTAGTGTACAGGAAATATAGCACCCTGCCCTGTATTTCTGTATTTGTCATCTGATGAAATCAAAGAACTTGCTAGTTGGGGAAACTGAGGCACAGTTACATTAAGAGTCGTGTGAAAGAAAAAGGATGAATCGATGTCTATCTATAAAGACAGTTTGGTAGGAGTTAGTGATATTCCCAGTTCTCGGTCAAATGCACTCTACCCCAACCACATGCCCCAAGCCACTGCGTTGTTCAGTACTATTAATGCAGGCACGAGCTCTCTGTGCAGGAACAAGTACTGTTCAAACAAGCACAGCAAGCTGCCAAAGCTCTGTCTAAATTTTTCCCCTCCACCTGCTGATCTTAAGGCTTTCCCCTAGGACTGCGAAAACCATCCCCATAGCTTCAGCATCACCTTTTTGGTGACTCAGCATGACCACCTCTATCTTGCCATAGATCCCATGCCTGCTGAGAGGGGCAGGGATCACCCTGGCTGCCGCTGCCTTTCATCGCCACTTGACCTTCCTGCCTCTTTGCTATCACAGTTGTCCGTCCGCTGCCAGCTCGCAGGCAGCACTTAATGAAAAGGGTAGAGCAAGGAAATCAGACAGTGACCCAGAGCTGGCAGGGAGCGGGGGAGAAGCGGTTCCGATTCCAGCTCCGAGCCTTGGCTATAGAGTGGGATTTACATAATAATTAACTCCAGTATTCTTGGACAACTCACTTTCTGTGTAACAACTGCAGATGATTCCCCCGTACACCCTTAAAAATCTGTCTAGCTAACGAATCCAAAAATCAAACACCTGTGTGTTAGCACGAACAGCTGTACACTTGCCACTGCTCCTCTATTTGCAGAAGATGCCACATGCCAGTTGCTTTACTTAGAGCGTGTGGGGAGGCCAATCCATTAGAGAGAGAACACAGCATAATTAAGAAGCAACATGCTTCCTTGTTCCTGCTGCCCTAATTTTTTCATCCCTCCCTCCTCCCTGCCCCGCCACTTACTTTGTTTAAACAACTCCATCAACTTTATTATGCTGATCATCAGGCTTGCAGGGGTGATGAACTTGGGAGGCAGGGTCTATTTTCCCAAGTTCTCACAGCACTCATCAGCTGGCACGTTAGGGTAGAGAAGCTTCCAGCTGAACTACATTTTTGTCTTCCCCCCCCCTTCCCTTTCCATGAGAAATATCCTCAATAAGAAAGGTCTTCTTGGAATAAATAACAGGAGACGCAAAGAGTGCAGAATCTATCTAAACACACGCATTCTGCACACTATGACAGCAACAAATGATTACACCCACCCCAAAACATCCACAGACAGTCACGTTTGTTTTCATCGCATTCCAGATATCAGTTGCAATCAGTCTATATATATTTCTTTCTCTTCCTCTCTCCCTCTCCCTTCCATGTATGTGTATTCCCTTTATATATGGAACAAAAGAAACATTTTGCTAAACTGAGCTTTATCTTCAAAGCCTGCGCAGCGTGCGATGCACACTGTGTATAAAAAAGTGCACTAAAAAGGAGATTTTAAAATCAGGCTGGATGTCTCAGGGTCCATTTGGAGCAATAATGTGAATTTAGCTTCAAATGAATAATTTGCACTAGTATTCCTAATTTGGCAAGCTAAGAGTGCAGCATAGCTTCACAAGCCATAGTACCTTTGTGCTCTTAATTCTCCAGGGGCTACCTATACTTGTCTTTCTGTACATTGGATCACTGCTAGCGGAGGTCTGAAAAGCATCTCCAGCAATCTTTAATTCATGTGATTAAAAATTCAAAAGAAGCCCTTGTACCAGCTGTTAAACTATGTTAGTAAGCTGTAATTCAGAGTTCAAATCCCAGCAAATTGAAGGTTAGGTTAACAGGATCATTCAGTGGAACTGCATTATATCGTAGCAACTAGAACAGTAGGTGGACTGTTTCATACATGCTCATTTGCAGAAGATAAACTAAGGATGAGCAAACTCGTAGCACTGCAAACCTTTCCTTGGATTTATTTCCCCCCCTCTCTTTCTGTAGCATGATTTTTATTTTTTTTTTAGAGCCTGGCAGATGAAACCAACTGTGGGTTTTGTTTAATCTTTGCACAGATAGAAGCAGAATAAAATCAGCATGAAGTGTTTTGTTTAAGATTATCTGGAATCTGAGAAATGTGTTTTTCATCTCTGAGACTAATTAGTTTAAATATAACAAAGGTGAAATGAGTTTGATGGTCTTAAGTCTACTGTTCATTCTCCTTCAGCAAACAGAGAGAAAATCTGTGAGAAAAGAAATCCACCTTATTTAGCACAGTTTGATATGATTATTCTTTGCTCGAGCTTGTCCCAAGATAAACTTCCAGGAAGTCTGGACAAATCAAACTTAAGTACAAGTAAAGCTAAAAGTATTAAGTGTGATTACAATTATTATTTATGATTATCACTACAATAGTCATTAGTCTTCAGCTGAGAGTGAAACATTATTGTGGAATGCACTGCTTATAAAAGTGACAGTATTTGCTCTCCAGTGCTCTGCAGCTTTACAGAGCTTGCGGGGAGAAGGTGAGAAACAGGATGTAGTATCATCTTTAGTTTGCAGATGGGGAATTATGGCACAAAGTGTCTTTCCCAAAACCACACAGGAAGTGTGCAGAGCTAGAAGATGAATCCGGATCTCCTGAAGGCTGTAACCAAAATATCATCCTTCCTGTCTATTGAGACTCTCACTTATTATATAATAGGCTGTAAAGCAGGCCTTTAGTGAACCCGGACTCAGAAATGGGATGCATTCCTATGCCTATGGTACCCACAAAAAAATTTTAACCCATATAAAATATACGAGAAAAACAAGCGTAAAGACTGTATCAGTGACTTTGATAAGGTAGGTTTTGTAAGACAGAAATTCTGAAAAATAAAACCAATTTGGTGGGAGAATCTAGGAAGGATTAATGGCTTGCTCAAGATGGTAACAGATATAGGGCTAAAAAGACCTGTTGAGGTTACTGGTAAGGTAGCATTGTAGAATGATGCTTCACAATAAAAGCAGTTAGGAAACCTACATCTTTGCAATTCAGACTAAAAGATGCCAAATGAGAAAAAAGTACTGAGGATGAGTGTGTCTGGTACGCTGGAAAAGGGAAACTCGAGCTGAAGAAACAGGTGAAGAAAAGCTTGGCAGGAGAAAGAAGAGTTTCAGGGCTAGAGCCCACCTGTCAAAACATAGGAGTTTTTGCATAAGTAGCAAGGGAATACAAATTAAAAAAGGACTTTGGAATTTTGCCTCCTTGCTGTTGGTAAGGTACCAACTAGTGGAAGCCCCAACATACTTTACATGCTGTCCCTCCAGCCATGCACATTCAGGTTTGAAGACGGAAGACATCTGTTTATGAATCTTTTGGCCATGATGCCTGCAAACTACTTTCATCGAGTAGTTCCTTCTTACTTCACACCTGAGACAGTATTTCTCCTGAAATGACTAAAAAATCCTAGCCATTCTTCCCAATTGAGGGTTTTCAAATAAACCAAAAAAAAATATATTATTTGGGATCGGTACATTTGACGTGTATGTGACTGGTGGTTGGTTCATTCCATTAAAACCCTCCATTGACAAATCACTCCCTTTGTGGCTCAGATGTCGTATCTGTACACATGGCACTCCTAAAATATTTTTAATGCTAGATCAAATACATTGCTTAAAAATAGCTTTGTCTAACCAAGGACTGAGTAAAACTTGTGAAGTACTTGGCCTCGTAATTTAGAGTCATCATCATCAACAGGCTTTCACTTGGATAGCACCTTTCATTCAAAGATCTCAGAACACTTAATTTAATTAAGCCTTTCAACAATGCCATAATGCAGCCAAATGTTATAATAACTGCTTGTAGAGGTTTGAATCTGAGACAAAGAGAGGTTAAATGAGTCTCCCAAGGTCCCAGAACGAATTAATAACATAGCCAAGAAGAGGCTGCAAAGCCAGACCTGTAGCCCTCTCCTTCACCGCAAGCCATGCTCTTTTTCTCCTCTCCCACCCTAACGCACCAAGGGTGGGTTTCTGTGCCCACCAGGCTGTGCTGGGGATGTCTGCAGACCTCTCTCAGATTCCCAGGGAATCTGGGAGCAGTCTGTGTGAAAAACAAGCAGCGAATTCTCAGCAGGATTAGCAGCACCCTGTAAAGGTAATAAACATCCTCCCACTGAAAACAAGATGAGAAAAGGTCTCACAGCGCTTTCCTCCACGCCACCACTTCCTCTGGGTTACCTTGGGAAGTGGGACTGTTTGCTGTTTTCCCATGGCTAAGATCTGCAAGATCTTTTTACGGTGCATTAGTGGTCTATTTTATAATCCGTGTCATCCAAAAGTCTGACACTAGGAGAGCACACAGTCACCTTAGCCCCGTATAGGGAATTTGCTTCTGCCTGGAGGGAGGAACATCTTGTCCTTGTACTGGCACACCAGGCTGTATTCTGACTTTTTCTAGGAAGTCCTTTGCATTCAAATACTGACTCGTCCTGATTCCCTTAGCCTGGGAGATCTGAGGAGCATACAGGCTGCAGTGGTATGGCTCCAGGCCATACAGCACAAACTAAGCATTACCATATGTCACGGAGGCAGCTAGACAAATTCTTGCCTGAAATACGGAGAGGAGTGCTGGATACATGCAAAACTTCTCTAGTTTAAGACCAAACAGCAAAGGTTTTGTAAAACAAAATCAGTTTACTGCTGAGCAACAGCAGCTGCTTTCAAATTTATAAATACATTTACGTTCTACAGAACATAAATGAGAAGCAATTGATTTCTTAGCCAGCTGCCAAGACCTGAGATGTGGATTTGTTTTTTTCCCAGGCATTGCTGCAGGGTTTCAAGCACCGTGACCCACAGGTGAAGCAATTGCTGAAGCACTGAGATCTGTGACTCTCACCCTGCTGCTGGAGGAGAGCTGGATCTTATTGACATGGATTGCCCCGGGCTCTGCAGGAAGGATTTGGTCTTTATTACACCCAGGAATTCCCTGACATGGAGAAGCTCCAAGATTAAATGTTTGGCCCTTTTGTTTTGGGAACTGGCACAAGGGAGGATGCACTGCAGGAAAGGCACCATACACAGGGCACGCGAGGTCTCATCAGAAAGGCCACACTGCATATTCTTCCAACTCTATAATCTCATGAACACAAATATTTAACGTTTATTCCAGCCCCAGATTTATGGAAGGCCATCTGCTAACTGCTTTCACTGGTTCCCTGTTAAACTATCTTCTTGGTGGGATTGATGCCGCTCACAACTGACATGATACCTTAAATTTGAAGATAAGATAGTTATTTGGACTAATTTCCTTGTGGAAAAGTCCTGTGTAATTGAATATTGTTGCAAACAAGTGGGATGGGGCAGAAACACAAACAGGGTCTGCGTTGCTGATGGTACCCATTTCACCAACGGTCTAACTAAAGCACAAGCTCTGGAAATCACACGATGCTCAAGAACATCAACTTTTGCTTTTAAAAACCAGCTCCTGGTCCTTATTATGGAGAAGTTCAAAATGTGAAGTTTAAGGCTGAAAAATAAAAAGACGAAGAACAATTCCAATTGTATTTTTTAAATCTAATTATTTTAAGCATGATTTTGGAATGTTGGGAGCTGAGCACAGCAGTATAAATTAAACACAAATTCCTACAAAAAGGAAATTATGAGGTTTTAAACTACCTTCTAATGGCTTAAGCTTATCTGTGTTAATTAAGCACATTAAAATATGTGACAACATACAAACCAACATTTAAATATAATAACTGTTTTCTCTTAAAGGCTACGTGGGCTTGATTCTTTGAAAGTGCAAATGAGTATCATTCCATTGCACTAATTGCCATCATCTTGCCTGCCCACGTTCCTTGAAAATCTAAGTTTAGGCACTTTTAACATATAAATTTAGCTTTAAACTCCTTACAGTGAAAGACCTTGGTCATGACACAATCTGCACGGGTAGAGCAGAACCTCAAGACAGACCTTCAGTTCTAGAGGCTGAAGCTTACAGGCTCGATGGAAGGCTCTGAGCTCTGCAGATATTTTGCTCCAGCAAGTGTTAAAAGTCTTTACAGCACATAATGAAACTTGCATTTTAGATTTATTTTAATGAGCTGAAATCCGCAATCCTAACTGGTGTACACATAGAGTGTTTTTAGTTACGAGATAAACAATTTATTCCAGTATCAAGGAAACATCGGTTAAGGTTTTATTAGACTCCCAAATAAACGTACGATAAACCCACCCCTCTGTTTGTTGCAACAGCTATGGTAAAATAAACTTCAGCACATACTGTGGCGATGAAGCTGAGCTCTTTGTCTCAGCGCGTGGAAATGCATCCCGCTCCCACCCACCGCCCACCAGCCCGGCCGCTGCTTCGCACCCAGCTGCCGCGCGGAGCTTGGCGAAAATACCGCCGGCGCTCCTACAGGTGTTACATTTTTTGCTCCCTCCCCCAGTGACCAGTAACAGTGCTATTGGAGTAAAATAATATATCTAAAAACAATGTACTGGCATAGCTGAGAACGTACATATAAGGCCACTGAGATCCACACAGCAAGGATTGCACAATAACCCATTAAAATAAACATTTGCAACCACAGATAGCTGGACTGAAATCCCTGCTCTGATACAAATAACATCTGGACAACTTTTGTATGCATCTTCCAGCATAAAACACCCTTGAGAAAAAATAGAAGGCAAGCTAAAAGACAAAGGACCACTAAAGATTTTATTATGCTATGGGTGTGGTGCCATAAATTTGAGGGGATTCAGGCAAGAGTTGCCAAGCTTGAATTTAAACAGCATGTTGTTTTTGAAAGTTGTAACATTAGTGACGAACAAGTCAGTATTCTTACATAATTAATCCAGTGTGAAGTAGAGTGACTGGAAGACATCCAGTGGTTTAAAAATAACTCAATCATTTATAAGATCCACAGTACTATAGGATTTAACATTAAGGCACAGGAAGTGAAGGCATCTTGGTGTGGAGCATGCTGTTTTGATTCCACAAAAGCTTTATGAATTCAGCTTAGCTGAGCTCACTGTACAATAGCCTGAGCCATGCAAAGTGAGGGAGGTTCCTCTTGAGTGGATCCCAAATTTAATGACATGGGGGTTGTGAATGTGATTTATTATTTTTTCACCCCACCATGTGGAGTTGTCTCTAGCTGGAGATGGCATTAAAGAGACAGAAATGGGAGTGGATTTTTTTTTTTCAAAATGAACTGGAAAGACTCGAAGAAATGCGGAGATATGCAAAGACACTAATGAGTGGCTACAGAAGGCATATAATCATGGTAGGAATTTGAATGGACTTTAACATCCAGTGTTATTCGTTAGTGGTGTTTCCAGCTGGCAACAAGCACAAGTGCAAACTGGATACACAGCATGAGTGAAACTCTACATGATGATATAGAAGTACAGCCCCAAAAAACCCTTATTCACTGTGCTTACCTGAAACTGGGGGCCTGATTCTGCATGTTATTCCAACACAAATCTCCAGCCAGGCTGCCTGTGAAAGTAAGACATGGTTATAGTCAATGTTTTTGCAAGCTGGAAGCAAGCTACAGGTGTAGGTATATTTGAGTCCTCCCTTACACGCCTAAAATTGGGAGGCAAAGCTGTGTCTGGATATGCTGTTTTCCAGTTCCTAAGTGAAATTGGTGCACCTTACAGCACTTACTTCTGGTGCAAGCTCCTGGGCTGCATCCCGTGGTCCTGCCTGTGATCAGCTCTCACCCAAGCACCTGCCAGTGCTGCAAGGTGGATATCTTGGTTTGGTGAACTGGTAAACTCTATGAATCTAATTCAGAAGGCAAACTGACACGCGGAGCATCACATCCACGTGTTGCCCTTTTGCCTAGCCCTGTTTAGAGAAGTGCTCTACATCATGTGCTCACTCTTAAATCACAGGAGGCACCAAAAACTTGTTGGGATTAGGTCCTGAATGAATTTCCACATCTGAAACATCACAGGCCTGCCCAAAGCCCCCAGTCTGCACAAGGATGTCGCGTTCCTTGCAGCACAGAAATTGATGGGGTCCCACAAGGAACTAAAACCTTTATTTGAAACCAGTCTCTGGAAAGCTGCTGATTTAGATGATTTTTAATTTGAACCATTTTTGACAAACGATCATACTGAGCTAGATTTTGGGTCTACCTTCCTCTGTTTGTGTCTTGTTCAAGCGTGAACGGTGAACCCAAATCACCTACTGTCACCAGCCCAGCACAACCACCGTGTTGTGTTGGATATGGGCACTTCCAGGTCTAGCTGGACATCTCGATGGCATTTCATCACTCACTGCATCATCCCACCCACCAGCCCAAAGAGGTTCACCTCAAAGAATATTCAAACTCCTGATAAAAGGAAATAAGGAGTAAAGTGAATAGATAGAAGGTAACTCTTCTTTAGCAGTGCCTTTCCTCTTTGCCTAGCTTGACATGCAGGATGAGAGGAAATACATCAAAATTGTAATCTTGAATGAACAAAATAAATCACATACAATTGATTTCGACTAATGTAAAACTAACTGAATACATTTCTGGAAACAGCACTTATGAATTAATAATAGTGATTAAGATGAATTAAACACACGGACTAAATTCTGTCCTACAACATGCTGACTTCCATGGAAACTGTGCGTGCATTTAGGGTCTGAGCCTAGCAAGTTAATTCTGAATTATTTTTATCTGTTGAATCAAAGTAGTATGTTAAAAACAATTTATGTGGCTAAATAACATGCTACCCTTAGCAGTGTTTATTGAGCTCTGAATATTATTTTCTCGAATTAATGGTATATTTGCTTAACAGTACAAAAAGTGGCTTTGTAAAACCCATTATGGTTGGACTGCTGCAAGTTAACTAAACAAAGGTGCAAGAAGTGTGACTTAAAACAGTATTTTTATTTCAATGGATAAGAACAAATTCCAAGAACCATTAACCTTATCTCCTATTTTGCACTTGTTCTCAGTCACTGATAATGAGAAATTTGACCCAGAAATCACCCCTCCTTTCTGATAGTATTACTTCCCAACTTTGACCAGCAACCAAAACATCTTCCTTTGAAAAACTTGCTTATATTTTTGCTTTATGTTTCTTTTTCTACAAACCTGTTCTTTTCATAAAGATATATATTGACACATACACACATATTCTTACATGCGTAAGGTGTGGTTTATTTCTGTTTGTATAAACATATATATTTTCTTATAAATATTTGTCTATTTGCCTCTATAATGGATTAATTCTTTATGAAAAACTTGTTCTTGGACTAGAAATTGTGGGGACTAAAGTAAGGGAAGTGGTGTAGACACAGGTAAGATTGAATTATGCAAGTTCAAACCCATTATGTGGATAAACGTTGTTCGAGATGGGGCATATAGGAATAACTATGGACATAGAAGTAAATAAAAACTGAACTACATTGCCATATGGGTTTCATAATTCAGATGAGAACATCTGCAAAGGACTTGTAGGTGAGCAGAGAAGAGGAAAGCCTGTATTATCAGAGGAGATTAAAATAGCTAGTCATGTTTAGCCCAATAAAACGAAGGTTGAGATTCAATTCCTGTCTATAAATAAACCAATGGGGTTCTAAGAAGTGGGGGGGAAGATCTTCTATTAACTCAAGTATGAATGGGTATCATCTGGCATTTAATGAGCTTCGGGAGAAGCTTGATGAAGGAACCTGACAGTGAGAGCTCTCCAGCGGCCGTCTCACGAGGGCATGAGGATGGGGGAAGGAAGAAAACAACAGCCCAGAGGCCATTTAAGATGGAGCTTGATCAAGTCACATGCGGAATATGAGATGTGGTCATAAAATTCAGTGCTCAGAGTGTCCCTGCCAGTCCGATGTTGCTAAGATAAAATAAAATACTTTTTAAAAGTACAGATCTGTAGATTTTTAACACTTATAAAGAACTAAAGCAAGCTTACCAAAATTGATTAAATCAAACTTTGCCCATCAAAATATTCCCCTCAAATATTTTGATTGCTATAAAATATTTTTGTCTTCCATTTGTTTTTAGGGGCTCAAGGCAGAAGAAGGGAGGGTGTCTGGAAAGGACTTAGACATTTATGCCTCATTGCCACTGTACGACTTCCTCCAGTGAACCCAGGGCATGCTTGGGTTAGTCTTCATGTTTATGGTGATTAAACTGTTCTCGGTCTTACCTTTTGCTAAATCATGGCAATATACCATATATCTCTTTGCTAGATGTTAACAGGAAAGTGAGCTGCTTTGTCATTTGGCACTTGCCAAAAGGGAGGTCCCAGTCGTCCTTTTTGCCACAGACTGGGCAAGGATAGGGTCTGACTCATGGCAAGGACATTCAGGGCAGGCACTGAAATAGGTTCTTAAAGACGCTGATGGCTCTTCTATGTATGATCTGAAACAACGCGTTGGGCAAATACCAGCTGCCACATACTCATAGCTGGTCTTACCTTAGGCCAGCTGGGTGTGCCAGATGCTCTAATTAGTAGACCTTATCAGAACTTTTCTGTTCAAACTGTTTTTCTAACAGAAAAAAAAATCAGGAAAAGGTTGTTGGGAAAACAGGAGTTTGTTTGAAGAGTTTTCTTTCTGTGTCGTCAAAACACAGCTTTATGGAGAATTGATTAAAGTTTCAATAAATTTTATTTTCATCAGCATCTTGAAAGATCATTGTGAATTTCTAAAAATACGATATTTTTTGAAAACCTCGAGTATTGAAAATGTTGTGGTTTTAAATTTTCATCCAAGAGTTGGATTAATTTATTTTCTAAAAACAGAAAACTTGCAATAGGAAAGGATTTCCACTTTCTAGTCAGCCTTGGCATTAATTCGTATTAGAACTAGTTATTTTCATTCTTTTTATGTAGAACCATTCATAAATACCTTAAATTGTAGCAAAGACTACATACAAGCTAGTTTTTACAGAATAAAGAGATCAAAAGCAGAATCCTATATTTTTAAAGAGAAAAAAAAAAGAAAATTTTGGGATGGGATTAGAATTTGTATGCAAATAGAATTACTGGACAGGTCAGAACACATCAAAAGTAAAGCTTTACACTGAAGTAATTAGCCTGTGAATAATTACATGCATTTAAATGTTCCCAAGTTTCAGCAGTCACTATCAGGTAGTATAAAACAAGTGACCAGCTTAAAACTTGGACCTTGTTCTTCAAGATGCCAAAAGCTCTCCAGTACAATTCCTAGACAGATACAAGCTTGCTGCAAATTGTTAGAGGCCAATTACACATTGGAGGGAAATGTCCAACATCCTGATGAAATAATCTTCAGTTTTCAAGACTCTGAATTTGATTATTCCTTGCAAACATAGGAGGAGAAGAGAATTTACAATAGCCATGACCCAATCCTTGAAATAAACAGCATAAAGTACTTCTTGGAAACCAAATTCTTTACACTAACTTGGAATTTAGATGCCATGGCTTGAAATTGTCAACAAGTAAAAAAAATCCAGAAGAAAGTTCCCAAACACAAAAGGCACAACATTGTCAGAATGAGAAGCATCCGAAGAAAGTGGCAAAGGCTGGAAGTCAAGAAAGCCACATGGTCTATACGTTTTCTGTGGGAATCTCAGATGTTAATCCAAGTACCTGCCACGGAAGTCAGAGGGAACCCAGGTGTTGATACTGCATCTGTATTCCACTCAGCAGAACATCTGCCCTACGGTGGTTTAATATTCAGTAGATGATACCAAACTTACTTGCTATAGAACTGCCCAGGCTGATAGCTGGCGTCAACACACAATCATAGAATGTCCTACTTTGGACTCCCACAAGGATCATCAAGCCCAGCTCCTGTCCCTGCATAGGATAACCCCAACATTCACATCATGCATCTGAGAGTGATGTCGAAAGTCTTCTTAAATATTCTTAGGATGGTGGCCTTTACTGCTTCCCTGGTGAGTTGTTCCAGTGCTCCACAACCCTGTGGGTTATGAATCTTTTCCTAATGTCCAACCTAAACCTCCCTTGGTGCATCTTCCTGCCATTCCTTTGGATCTTATCATCATTCATCAGAGAGATCAGCACCTGTCCCTCCTCCTCCCCTTGTGAGGAAGCAGGAAACTGTGATGAGGTCTCCCCTCAGTATATATGTATTTAATAGTTTAATTTTCCATGATTCCAGAAGCCCATAGGGTAAATGGACTTTGAATATGCACGTCTTAAACCGAAAGAACAGCACTAACAGCTTTGCTTAGACTTGTAAAGGCAGGCTTACTTTCTTTCCTATTGTCTGTGTTCTTATCAGAGCACACCTTCCCTTCCCCTCTTTTGCCAAAATGTCTAGGCCACAAACATTATCTGCAGCATAATGAAATCCATCTGCTGTCACCTGATGCATAGCAGCTCAGTTGGCAACCTACATCTTGCATTAACATAGAGAAGGAATATTTCTTTCCTGGCCAAAGTAGCATACATCTACTGTATTGCTGAATTTATGTGGTTAATGCAACTCAGAGAAAGGACATTCTGGTGTTGAAACTGGTTTCAGTGTATAAATTATTCACTGGACCTGGTAGATACCAGGAGCTGGTGCTACCAGGGTTTGTGCCCAGCAAAGAGGAGTTCAAGAAGCCTATACAAGATCTAACAGCTTTAGAGGACCAGCCAAATTTCTGCAGCCGTGTGTGAAAGAGAAAAGTGAAAAATGATGATAGTCCCCAGGATACAGAGGAAATATTTTTGTCAGATACTCTATTGCCTACGACATTTGCAGCTAATATTTCAAGCTGTAGCATCCTCATATACATTTAAAATGTTCTGGCTCCTAACCTTTGTTGAAACCTGAATGAAGGAAAAAGATTCAGTCCAATCATTTGCAGATCATTAATGGAAAAAGTGATTATTTGCCTTTAAAGATATCCATTGAAAAATGATGACATTATGCTCTCTTTAAAGGGATACTGCAGCTTTTATAGATGCTCTTGGTACAATTCATTTCTGAGAACTGCACGTCAGAAGGTTTTACCACTGTCATTAGAGGTAAGCGCTATGGCTGGGCTGGGAACCCCCTGTGGTACTGCAGCATCTTTTGAGCTGCAGCTGAAGAACAGCTGAAGTTATTCTGAAAGTTTGGTAGTAGGAAGGAAAGATAAGATTGTTTCTGCCTGGCTGAAAGTGAAAATCTGAGAGGTCTGAGCACTGAAGGTACACAAAGTGAAATGAACTTGGCCTGTGAACTGGGCCCTAGGGCTTGCAGATCAATCACTGTGACAGCATCAAACATCTCAGCAGTGTGGCAGACCTAGCTCTTGTGCCTATGCAATCCAACGCTTTGTTTATCTTACACAATGCAAAAAACCTGTGTTTGTATATTATCTAACTTCAAGCTATAAAATTATGTATTTGCCTTACATTTAAAAATTGCCCAGGAGAGCCAAGCTACTCTTTCTGAAAGCGATAACATTTTCTTAAACATAATTGCATTATTATCCTTTAACTTACTCATATTTAATAATCAGAATAGGTACAACTATTCAACTCCAACGCTGACATTTTTTACACTCTCTCTTCCCACTAATACTAAATCCTAGACTAGCTCAACACAGCTGAGTTGAAACATTTCATGTGATATCAGCTTTTTGGCAGCCATTGGATTTGTGTACCCATCAAAACTGCATCTTCTGAGAAGAGAAAGAATTAAGAAAAAGTAATTTACCCAGTTAATTCTGTAACTATCGATTTCAGTGTAAACTCCTTCCTCTTTATAAGATTAATTTTGTTCTTCCCATGCCCCACAGAAAAAGCTTGTGCCCAGAAAAATGCTGCTACCAAAGGGATACAAATGAATCTACTAAGATAATTGTAATTCCAGTCAGACAGTGGCACCGTGTAGATCAAGTTTTATCATAAGGGACCAGTTTCTAAGATTTAGCCATCAGTTTACAGAGCGCGACACAGAATTTCACCTCCAATATTGCAAAGAAGGGAAAGTTGACTCTAGTCAAGGAGAACGCACCTGGGACTTTACTCAAGGCCTTCAAATAAGTGGGAATTTTTACACCTTGACAATAACATTTACATCTGCTACATAAAACGAAGAAGTCTCACCCGTTTGGTCCATCAGCAGTGGGTTTGGAGGGCTAACCAAGACAGCAGCCATGCAATCTCAAACACTACACTACAAATGCCTGCCCTGTATTTGAGAAGTAACATCAAATAAAAACCTCACCAGTTTCATGTATTTTGTAGTGGAATAAGCAGAAGAATTTCCCCCTCCTCTTTTTTTTCTAATCAAAGACTGATTAATTAATTCTCATTATTTCCATCTCTGTCACAAAGAGAGCATGGTGACACTGTCAGAAAGCTCTTGCAATTTGCCTCGGGCATGGCTGTAAATTGGTGGTGGTTGAAGTGATTGCTCACTATTTTAGTTGGTCTCACCACCCTCAGGCCCATGGAAAAATGCTCACAGACAAAAGCTCTGTACACCAGTAGGATGGAAATAGGAGGTAAAACCAGTACAAGCTTCACTCTGTGCAACCTTCAAACAAGCAGCGCTCAAGAGAATAAATCATGGCCTTAGATACTTCCACAGCAGTAACAAAGGCAGCTCCAGACCAAGTAATAGAATCATAGAATAACCAGGTTGGAAGAGACCCACCGGATTATCGAGTCCAACCATTCCCATCAAGCACTAAACCATGTCCCTTAGCACCTCATCCACCCATCCCTTAAACTCCTCCAGGGAAGGTGAATCAACCCCCTCCCTGGGCAGCCTCTGCCAGGGACCAATGACACTTTCTGTGAAAAATTTTTTCCTAATGTCCAGCCTGAACCTCCCCTGGTGGAGCTTGAGGCATTTCCTCTCGTCCTGTCCTCTGTCACTTGGGAGAAGAGGCCAGCTCCCTCCTCTCCACAACCTCCTTTCAGGTAGTTGTAGAGAGCAATGAGGTCTCCCCTCAGCCTCCTCTTCTCCAGGCTAAACAACCCCAGAAAGCAGCCTGAAAAACAAAAAAGTCCATTTCCACATCAAAACGTATTCAGGGAAAACTTCTATGCAACAGCTGTTATCGGGGCAGAGGGAAGAGTGAATAAATACCTCTCGCCTAGCAGCCTTGCAGAGCAGCAGCCTCCTAAAAGTGACCACATCAGGAAACAGTCCTCACCACAGCTGCATCAGGGTGAGCTGGGACAACACCATGACTGTGGGAGACCAGTAGGGCCGATCATTACTGGCAGTGTGCAGTACAAACTGAAAGCACCCATAGACAATTGAAACCACATTGCATGAATCCCCCTCAATCACAAGGTTAGCGCAGATCCAGCTTTCAACTCAGCGAGCTACATAAACCAGACGAGGTACAGCGAACAATGGCTCATGCGGGTGTCCCAGTTTCCACCAACAATGTTAGCCACATTAGTGGTGACTCAATTTGTTTCCATCATACGGTCTTCAGAGTTGCCTCTGGCAGCTTTCATTCTCATGTTTCTTTTCCAAATGAACATTATCCAACACCAGCGAGATGAGTTGGCACCCAGCAAAAAGCACACTAAGCTCTGTTTTCAGATCGTACCTCATGATCCCAGGTTTGAGGGTTGCTCCTCTTACTCTTTATCTGTCTGTTTTAGTTTCAGAGCTCAGCTCATAGCATAGTAGCTTCCTCTACTGCTGTTCAGTAAAACAAAAGGAGTTAGCAATAGCCATTAAAAAAATTGGTTAAAAATGAATATTTATCCTACGTATACTTGTACGGCCTTTCTTATAGAGCTGTGCTACAGAATCTTTATTGCAAAAGCAGCACAGTACTCAGAAGAAATAACATAAATATCCATCTGACCTCATTCAAAAGGTCTTCTTTCTCAGTGTAACATACTGTAACCTGAAGTTCGCTCTCCCAGCATTATTTGTTTAATAGAAATATTTTCTGTACCACCTGGTTCTGGCAGAAAGTCAGAATTTGCATTTATATGAGGTAGTTTATCAAATATAACATACAGAAGTCTGTTAAGTACACATTGCATTTTGTTTGTGAGAAAATCTGTTTGTATTTAATGTAGTTTTTAAATTAACCTTAATGAAAGCTTCTGAAAATTGTTGTTCTAAGCATTTGAAATATGTAACAAGAACTAGCGGAAGACATAAACATGTTTTCCATTATATGTTATCAGATAGTTCAAAATTACTACAAAAAGAATGTGGGACTATGTTAAATTAGGAAGATAAGCAAGCATTTAGTTAAAAGGAGAAGGTCTTTAGAAGAGTAAAGCATCTGACAGTTAACCCCAACATCTTATGATCTCCTACCACGAGTAGTACAGCACTTGCAGAATACAGTAGTGTTTTAACCACATCCATGAGAGAAAAATAAGATATGTTTCACAGAAATCCCATGGTGGATGTTTGTTCAGTCCAATATTTAGAGAGCGGTGGTTTACCCACGGCCATTTTTGAAGATCTTGCTAAACCAGTAGCAAATATGATTCGCCCACAGTTTTAACTTTTGAAAAGAACCAACTCAAAAATACAACATTTACAAATGGGTTTGGGCAACCTGATCCAGTGGAAGGTGTCCTTGCCCATGGCAGCAGGGTTGGATGATCTTTAAGATCCCTTCCAACCTAACCCATTCCATGATTCTGTGAAAATTTGTACATAATCCCTTCAACTACCAGAATAATATTTCTGTTGTCCTCTGCTGTTTGCTGATTTAATTTTGTCCTTTAATATAAGATGGGCTGGTTTCAGTTGATGGTTATAGTCGTGACTTCATGAAGAACATAATATAGGGAAAAGACAAAATACCCATTGGCATTATGACTTTCTTTCCATCTTTTCCTCATATATCCTGTTACAATTATTAGAAAGAATAAAAGGGTAGTGTGGAAGAATTGCCAAACAAGGACAGGCATCATCAAGACATTTAATGCATCATGTGAGAAGTGAGGCTACAGGAAAGCGGTACCCAAGTAGCTTGCTCATAAGTTGTTGTCACAATAATCATTTAAATAACAGCAATAAAAGCATCACTGGTAATGATCAAGTAAGGGAAGGAAAATCTGACTAATGACTGTCTTACTATTCTGGTAACCTTTTGCATAAAGAAAACTCAGTAGAATCAGGTTTTAATCAGGGCGATATTTTTCTGGAAACTCTTTCTTCCCAACACATTCTGGCACTTCACCAGTGCTCAAATAACATTCCCACAGCAAATCTTGAGTCAAAGTTCTTTTTCATAAGACACTGCTCTGGAAAACAGGAAAATCAAAGAGCTGTTCTCAGAATGCCTTTAACTTTTCTGAGATATAAAAAAGGAGCAATACCCAGTTAGCTAGTTATACAGCCACAGTTTTTAAGATAAATTATAAAGTCTAGGTGCTGGAATTGGGTAAGAACCTGTCCAATTAAAGAGCTTAACCAGGTCTCACAGAAGTGCAGCTGTGAAGGTGACCAGGATGCACAACACTTGCAGACCCCCTGCACAGACTGAATTTCAAACCAAGCCGAACAAGTCTGCGTCTAGATAGACAGACCCACCTCCACCAAACATCCAAAGCTTCTCTTTGGCATTATTTACCTTATATTCTCACACTAAGCCATTGGAAAAGTATGTTATTTCCAGTTTTATTTTGAAGCGTAATGCAGGCAGGACGTTTAGGTCTTGCAATACTGGAAATCCTGTGTCAGATCTGATCCTTAGCGTCTCGTTTAAAGGGAATGATTTCCTGCAACTGAGTTACAGATCACTGTGCTCATAGAGTGGTCACAGAACACCAGCTCTGCTTGCACTTAAAGGGGAATTTTTAGAATCAAAGAGCTGCAATACAAAAATTTTGCAGTAGAGAACACTCCTAAGTACCACATAGGCTCCTTGTCTGTGATGCTCAGGGCTTCTGGGGTCCTTGTCAGATATGTCAGACTAATGGTAAGTTGGAAACAGAAAGTTTGTGAGAGCCAATCTCCCAGAAACCTTCACTCTTTGGCTTTCCTGAGATTTCTTGGAGACTGTTAACCAGACACCTACAGCCATGAGAAGCAATACAAGCTCTTTGATCCCATTGTGCTACAACACGCAGCTTTCATTGTAATAAGAGCAGAAACCCTAAAACCTCCTAAATTTCATGCTTTTGGCTCATAACTGAGAGCCTGGAAGCTTTGAGAGCTTGATTCAGTTTTCTGTGCTTGTAGGCTCCAGACCGTAGATGGGATGGGGGATGCTGACTTCTTGGGTGTCACAAGGAACAGAACTTTTGTAGGAATGTCCAGAAGCCAGCCTGGGTGAGGGGAAGACCTCAGAACAATAGAAAAGAGCTTAAGGACATCTTCCATGAATAAGGAAGTTCTTGGCATACGTAACAACCACACTTAAGAAAGTTTTCTGAGCTTTTCCTAAGTAACTAAAGGAGATTTTATTTAGATTTTTTGTTTTGAGAGCTGGAATGAACAGAATTTGCATATTCTTTGGATACTATGGGGAGAGAGATAGAACTAAATTTTTGTGGATAGGCTAAAGAATAATTAAGGCAATTATATACTGAACAGAAATATGTTATACTATTCCTACAGGAAGATTTTGGCCAGATAGAACCAATGACATATATTTATTATTTTATTTTTATGTATTAACAGTCCTAGTAGGCACCATTAGAAACATTTGTCAGTATTTATTCACAGTATTTAAGGTGCTATTTTGATTATATTTAGCACAGAACTTTTTTTACATGTTAATAAAACATGTTTGTTTTCAGAAGCTAGAAAGCCTGCCTGTTATCATACTGTGGAAAAGAGGACGATCAGGACTTTGGGGCAACTTTGGAAAGATCTGGGATTGCACCACTAAAGCCAAACCATTTAAATTTAGTACGATGGGGAAATTATGCCTGGTAACAATGCTAGAACTGCAAGGTTATGGCCCATGACACAGAAGGGATACAGATATCTTTGAGCAGGAAACTATTTGGCAGCCTTTCTGCCTTAGCTGGCTGAAAGCAGTGAGGAGCTAATTTAGTCAGTGGGTAGGAGAGGCAGCTCACAGTAAAGAGTTAGGAAATTGAAGGCAGTCCCAATGATCTATCAAGAAATGTAGTTTCAAAGTTATTATGTAACATTCAGGTCAAAATTGAAGATAAGAGGCTGATGCATCACAGCGTTAGCAAACAGTCAGCGTTAATATGTTTGCATAGATAAGGAAGATTTGGCGTAGTGTACAGGCATAAAAATGAGAAGCCAACATGAGCTGAAACAGCTCAGAGCACCATTGCCAAAAGATGTAATTCTTGTCTTCATCTCCTTTGAATATCAAGGTTTATTTAGTTTACAAACATATGGGTGTTCAAAGCTATTACAACTGTGACATCGATTTAGAAGCTACAGACATGCAAGAGGTTAAGATTAGAGCTGGCCAGAAATTTTCTTACAAAACAGAATTTTGCGTTTTAGCCAGGATTAGTTAAGACAACTGAGTCTTACAACATCATACTGCCAGGTGAAAAAATGACTCACTTGACAAGTACAGTACTGCTGGGATGAGTCCTTTGGAATTGTGTATTTACATAAACATTTATGGAGTGTTAGCACTATTAAGAAAAGATGCGATAGGGAGAACTGTGCCTTTCAATTGCTCAGGCAAGGGGAGAACACTGTGGAAGTCGCTACCTTCCTTGCATTAATCGAAGTGGTAAGGAAGCTCTTGCTTCTCTACAATAGGGTTACTTAAGCCTTCATGTCATGCCCCATACACATTGTAACCTCTGCTTTTTCAAAAGTTTATCAAAACTAAAGCACAAATGTTTTATATCTGAACTTAATTATTACTGGCATCTAAAAAAATAAAAATCTAATAAAATCTTGGTTTGTCCAAAAATTGCCTACTGACTAGGAAACAATTGCTCGTGTATTATAACAATAATAATAAGCCTTTGTGAACAGTCCCTCCCCAGCTTTCTTGTAGCTCCCTTTAGGTACTGGAAGGTAATTATAAAACCTCCTCGGACCCTTCTCTTCTCCAGTCTGAACAACCCCTGCTCTCTCAGGCTGTCAATATAACAACAACAGTAATAACAACAACAATTCCATGCCTGTAGACCCTCTTGCACAATAAAAACCATGCCACAAAAAGTGAAAAGTCACACAGGTGAGCAGTGCAATCCTTTGCCCAATCACCACTACATTCTAGGCCAAAGAATGTTGAACTTCAGCTGAATTCACTTAGATGTTGGGGATTATATGGGCAGAAACCTAGATTACAAACCACAGAGCACTGAACAGCACGTGTGTATGTTCCAGTTATGAAAGCTGCTTAGTGATTAAAGTCATCTATGCTTTAAAAAAAAAAAATAAGCAAAACTGATGCTGAGATCTGAAAGTATGTCTCTGGATTGACAGGTCATAGGTTAAATCCAGATGAGGGTCACTCAAGCCTGGTGTTAGTCTAAATGAGTACAGCATTAATGCTGAAAAATCCTTGCAATGAGCTCACCACCTGTCTGCTGCAGAAATCCTCCCAGCGTAGGTTCAGTTTAAACTTGATGTTTACTTGCATTTACAATACTTACACGCTGCTAACTAAGGAGAATGAAGGAGGTCATCTGGTTTTTGATTTCAATCACTGTTACTATCCTTAAATTACTTTTGTCTGTTGCCTTTTAAAAAGGAACTGTTCTTCATTGTAAGAGCAACAGGATGCTTGTACTTTGTAAATATGACAGAGAGCAGTTTCACCATAGAATGACTTTAAATGGTGAGTCATGTCAGGCAAACAGAGCTTTCTCCTTTTTTAAAAAATTTGATTTTCGTATTTACAAGATGTTTACATTCCATTTTCTCAAGAAAGGTCTGAAAAAGGAGCATTTGTGGAAACTATAAATCAGCAGTCGTAGCAGTGTTGGCAATTCTAACATTTAGGTCCTGATCTCAAACAGAAAAATGTCTTATTGATTCAGAACTCAGCTTTGTATGACATCAAAGGGTTAACATAACTGACACTTAAAGGAAAGAGGAATAGATCACTTACTACACATATTCTATTGTTTGCTTAAAACTTGTAGGGTTGATGCAAGCTTGTTATCATTCACTGAAAGATAAAATTTGCTGCAGAAGGTACGCACTTTGCAAGTGTATAACAGCTAATCTCAGACCACTAATAGATTTAACCTTGTATATTCATAGATATTTAAAAGTGTTATGGTTTGAAGGTCAACTCCTCTGTCTTACACCAAAAGGAAAGCAAAGAAAGGAATAAAAATTAGAAAGAATTAATTCTTCAAAAAGTTTTTACAAATCAAAACCCTGCAGTTTCACACTGAGAACAAAAGAAGCATATTAAACACCAAAGTTTATCAAGACAAATTAGGTCCCAGTTTCAAATTTTCTTTAATCTTTTGCATCTGAACGTTTTTTTGCCTCATGCTGTTTTCCCTAGTTAAATGTTAAAATGAATTCTAGCCAATACCATTGACTTCCTCCCTTAAAAATATTGAGACACATAATAAAAAATTAATTACTTCCTCTAATTTCCGTGTGATTCTTTAAAAAGATGTAAAATTCATTTAAAGTAAGTGGTGACTTTGTCTTTGAAGATCACGACAATTAACATGGATCAAAGCTTAGGTTCTGTAACGATGATAGCTTATTAGCATAATGAAATTAACTTAGAGACAAGAATCTTTAATAGGTACAACAAAAACGCTTTAATAATACTTGAAGAAAATTATGTATTTGCTAGAAGTACAACAGTTTCAGAGTTTCTATCCAATTAATAAGTTGTTAATTAACTCCTTTTCCAAACAATGTGCACTCTAAGTTAACATCTGCCCATTGGATAACACTTTCCTACAGTATTTTTTTTAATATACTGTAGAACTGCAGCACTGTTTTACTGGGAATTCCTTGCAGGACTATTCTTATACTGGCGAAACAGGACCCAAATATAGTAATATGCTTTCTATATCCAACCAATTAAAAAAAGGAAGGTTTATTTCAAAAATGGGGAGGAGGAATCCATAATTCCTTAATTATGGTTGCATTGTTTGTGGCAGTGCATAGCTTCATATTTCTTTGCATTTTCAATAGGAATTTCTTTCTGCAGTTTGTATGCCTCTGCAAAATGGTTCTCTGCTGTCTAGCACCATATATGGACTTGATGTGGGAATAATTTTCATATTTTTTTAAATATCTATTTATAGTTCCATGCTACAAGATTTTACAGTCTTATTTATAAGACCGTATATCAATAACTATTGTTTTTGAAGATATGGGGTGGGAAGGTCGTTCACAAAAAACTAAAATAAGACCTTCCGTATAAAAATAATATTTTAATAGTCTTGGCTTTGTAGTACAGAATAATAAGGCTTTTCAGCACTTTAACTTTTAATTAAAATGACACATTTTTGTTTTAGAATCATAGAATCATAACACTGTTTGGTGACCTCTGAGATCATCATGTCCAACCATACATGTCCACTACCAAACCATGTCCCAGAGCACCTTGTCTCCCCATCCTTTACAAAACTCTAGGGATGGTGATTCAACCACCTCCCTGGGCAGCCTCTGCCAGTGCCTGAGAACCCTTTCAGTGAAGAATTTTTTCCTAATATCCAATCTAAACCTTCCTTTGTGCAACCTGAGACCATTTCGTCTCATCCTATGACTTGGGAGACGAGACCAACACCCACCTTGCTACAACCTCCTCTCGGGCAGTTGTAGACAGCAATAATGTCTCTGCTTAGCATCCTCTTCTCTAGGCTAAACCACCCCGATTCCCTCAGCCGGTCCTCATAAGGCCTGTTCTTCAGAAGAGGAGACTTCTGCCTGTAGAGCACTTGGGGGATCAAAAATGTCACAGAGCATTTTGCAAGTGGATTCGGAGAACGCACGGCTGTGCACCGCAGTGATAGGACTCCAAGCCTCATCACAACCCACTTAGGCCAGTAATGGAACAATTAAATAGGTCTTATTTGAAACAAATGAGTTATTATATTCTATTGGGTCAAGGATCTGCCTTTTACTATATCCCTAATTACAGTAACTTTTCATTTAATCTGGTGAATTCTAAGCAAGTTAAGAATTTATGAGAGTTGGAATCAGCAGTAAAAAGTATGCATGTCTGCCATTCTGCTCAAGGCCACACAGGTTGAATTCATTTTGAGTAGTGTGGAAGCCAGGAACGTAACTTCTGAATATGACAATGTGACATAATTACATATACGTACATATAAAATCATATTATGCATTAAATTATATAAAAATGTATAATTATTAATTCATAGTTATTAATAATAACAATCTGAAAAATTTTATTTCCTCTTCTCTCAGAAATAACAAAGAAACAACAACAACAAAAACCTGAACAAAACCCAAAAACCCAGCACAAGCATGAGAGCATTTTTGAGAGTTATTATTTTTTGCCTTGGCAAACTTTGTTGCCACAAAACTGTGAGTACACAAACCTTTTTGTGCAATGTCCAGCCCAAACTCTTCCAGTCACTACTGGCTAAGGTCAGGATTTCTATTTCTGATCACACACAGCTCAGGCCAGTCTCTCAGCTCGTGGTATGTGGCCATTAGAGTAAAGACAATTCTGAAAAGACGTAAAAATGAGTCCTGGTATCTTCTTTCATTACTAAAATTTGGGTCCTTCTCCACTACCCAGAGCCAGACCTTCTCCCCTCTGGAACAATATCCTCATCAGTAATAACTAAATAATACTCCATACACACACAGTGTGCAACTGATAACTCACATGGAAGCCGCATAGTAGTACAATGAAACTGAGGAAATTTCAGTTTTCTGCACACAAATAGACAACACCTTTACTCTGCTGAAGGTCTTTGTTTCTTTACTAAGCATAATTATGTAAAGTCATAGCAATTACACCTTTAGTTGGTTGAGACCCCTTTTTTCATTTCTTTAATTTGACATCAGAAATTTAATTTTTTTATGGTTGTAAATCAGAATTAATCATTTTCCAAAATTTCTCCTAAAATATCAAAGGCTTAAAATCCTTATTTGGAAAAAGGTATAGTCTGTGCACCGCAAGGTGCTCTCTGGGGGCCGGCAGCAGCTGCCCATGAGCTCACCCAGCCAAACCATGAGCCAGGACTAACAAGAATGATGGGGACAGCACAAGGGGTGGCTGATGGAGTATACATATTTCTCAACAGTTTCCAGGCCTACCTTGTTCCCCAGCTCTGGGGCAGTTCCGCCACCAAAATTGCAATAGGGATTAGTAATATTGGGAGCTCTGTATCTAGGAGGTTCTTCTCTAAGGAGGCTAACAAAGATGTTGGTAGGATCTGGGGTCATGCCCTGGGGAAGTCTCCATTGATAATCAGTATGGGTGGCTGAGCTCTCCAGAAAAAGAGTCCACCCACTTCCAGCAGAATCTTTCTAAAAACAAAGACATTTCCTTTTAACTACTTGGTTTTGGCACATCAGGATTTTTGAGGTAAAACATTTCCAAATTGTAAATCCATCAGATAATTCTTCAGTTCCAAGTTCCTCAGTATCCAAGAAATGTGATACAACCTTGGCTGGGAAGTGCGGTTAAAAGAACATCGTCACCTATTGCCTTTCCTGCATACTTCCATAGCATACCTATTTTTCCCTGGATGACTCCCAAGCTGAGAAAAGTCTCCTTGCTTAGTAAAATCCAGTGTATTAGCTGTACAAGATGCTATGAGTACATGCCAGAAATGTTACAGGTTCTTCTAAGAAGGGGAAAAAAAAGATCAAGCTCATCTCTAACACTAAGAAATGTACTTCTTGTTCCAAATATTGAGGTGATCTTCAGAGTTAGGTTATATACAAGGTTCTTCTGGAGTTTTACTGGAGCTTGGTATAATGCCAGAAGATACTAAATCCTCATTTTTAAATGAATGACCACTATGCAGAGCTGCCAACCAAGAATTTCCGTTATGGTAATAAAGAGCTTGCCAGGATAACCTCAGTAAAAAAAGACACTGATAAATATATCAGTTTAAAGATAATCAATACGGTACTTCCATCATTCACACATGGTTTTATTTTTTGGTCAGCAGAATATATTTTCCTTGCTCAACTTCTCCTTCCAACAAAGTATTCCAGTCTTTTCCCTGCTTTGGAAACAGAGAACTCTATGACTAAATCATGAGTACACATGCAATGCTGACTGTGTGATGAAGTGGACACGCATGACGGCAGGATTTGGCTGTTGAGAAATGGCAGTGCAGAGTGTTTTTCAAATTATATTATAGCTTTCTTTATTCATTCTATTCCAAACTATCTTTATAGAATAAAGAAGAAATGCAGGTACAATTCTTATTGATTATTCCCTTTGAAATATCACCCTTTCCATTAACACGATGGTGTTAGCCCCAGCTTTCCATGATTTCTCTCACTTATGCCCTGGATTTAGATTTCTCTTGATGACCCTGTTCTTTCACTGTGGCTGTTCCTGCCTGTTTTTAGAATAATTTCTCTTTCACACATCATTTACATGTTTTCCTCACTGCATGGGAAAAAAAAAAACAAGCAGAAGTTTCCTTGTCTCCAGCTTCACAACTGAGAAAAAAATATTTTCCCCTTCCTTGTCATTCCCCCTACCCTGCTGCAGAGTTGGAAACATTGCTATGGACATTCATGAGTGGAAAACTATGAGCAGAAGCCCCTCCTGGAAAGTGAGAAAGGATGAACAGGCAGAAGAGCAAAAGGTATTAACTCTCTGATATCCCTGCTCTGGGGGTGCTATTGTTTCTTTTCAAATTCTTTTAGTTAGCACACGCCACAGAGGCAGGAGAAGATGTACAGTTGAATCACCATAGATGATGACTTAAGGGTCACACACACTCCAGGTAAAGACATAATTTCATCTTTTACAATTTGTGTTGGTTTAAAAAATCCTTAAGTTTTACTTGTAGATTTGTGCGAGTACCAACTGAACTCCACCTTTTTAAACAGACAGTTCTCACCACTAATTTTGCCTGTGGTGACAAATCAAGAATTTCTTACGTTTTAAGTACAGATACGACAGACAAACAGACTCAAAATGATGATCTCCAGAGTGGGGTCACCCACAGTTACATTGGTTTTACTCACCACTTGCAGTTTCACCCTCTTTTTTCCTGCAAATGCTACAGCACACACTGAAATCTTCACCAAGTCAACGATCACACATGCCTTTAGAAAAATTACATTACATGTTTAAAAAAAAATCCCAAACCTAGAATCTAAGGTAGAATGGAAGTGTTCCCTGACTACACCCAGAATTGTGCTGGGTTTTTGGCAGTGGTAACTAGCCCATTTAAAAAAATCTTTGAAGAATGAGGAAACAGCATAAATATGAAAACAAGATTCAGGTGCTGAAGCAAAGGCACAGATATTGCTGGAAACATTGCCTGATTCTTCTTTCCACTTCTAACTTTAGGCAGTAAGTCTGAGCAGAGAATAATCTACCAGTTAGTGTTTCAGGATCCTACTCAGTGGTTATTAGCTATTACTTGTATTATATTATCAACAAAAGGCAGGGAAGAACCTCCTCCATATCGCATTACTCGCTTCTGAATTACAACCCAGAAATACAACCCAGAAATACAACCCAAGCATTATACTATTGCTCTTGGACCTCGTTATCAAACACTTAGCATTCATGCCCCAGTTGTCTGGTCTTTAATAAGAAATAAAGTTGCTTGTTTATTTTATACCTATTTAACTTGTCGTTTAAGATTTGCAGAATGCCATCAATCTTTGCCTCAGTACGTTGACCTCACTCTAATTGTTGGGACTCTAAATTCTGTGCAGATGTTATTACTATGAATTTTACTTTATACAGCAAGAAATTCAGTACCGCCATATGCTGTCTTTTATGAGCTTGCAGTTTGTAATGAATATCCATGACCGACGTTTTTGACCCAGGTAAGCCCATGATTATGGAAGGTAAAAAGTTTACTAAACTTTAATGCAGCACTTCCAGTAATTTTACCAACAACCGATGCACATGACTCCTTTGCCTATGTGTTAATATAAAAAATTGCTTAGCTCTTAATGTATCTGTCCACATCATTTAGGCACTCTCTCTGATTGCATATCAGAGGGGATAAGATGATTTTCTCTGGTATTCAGTACAGGTCAGACATTTTTGGTTTGCTAGTGGTTTGTTGTTCTTGTGGTTTGGTGTAGGGTTTTATTGTTTAAATAAGTTGGGAGAAAACTTTCTGAGCTTAATAGGAATTATCTAGATGCTACAATTCAAACTCATCCATTGAATATGTGGTTTCAAACATCTTAAATAATTGCTGTACAATGGTAGAGAATGCCTATTTGTAGTTAACTCAGTTTATATTAATCCTCGAGGAAATGAACCAGAGATTAGTGGTTGTCCAAATTACTTTTCAGAACTACAACCAATCTTATCAGATAAATTTAAAAATTAAGAACTAACCTCCAAAAGCAGAGAAAGGAATCAATTGTGCAGTCCAATTATGTACTCCCCAAAATGCAGAGAGGGCCTCTACCTGCAGAAAGGTGCAGAGCTGTGGCCCCTACGGAGACTGCGTGGTCTAGCAGGGCTGGAGAGGGTCACAGGGACATGGAAGTCAAGGAAACGTAAGGTGGCTAAGGTTGCAAGGTCTTGTTAAGGTTTAAGAGAGGATGATCTGGCTTCAGCAGCCTGTTGATGTATGGAAACCTAGAGCTAGATCCTCCTTTATGGAGCAGTTAAGATACCATTATCCCCCAAATTAATTAAATTCATATGAAATAATTTGTCTTTTGTAACTGCACGTACCTCCCAGCATCCTGCTGCGGTAAGTCCACTGCCATGGAGGGTAATACTCAGGGTGATAGCAAGAGGTCCACCTTTCTCCTGAAATTGTCTATTAGGCTTGAAGCCAAATTTTCCAAGGATGTTTAAAAAAACTCAAAAGGCATTGACCACTTTGCTGAAAATTTTTTTAGTAGGTAATTAGACCTGAAAGGCAAAACAGTAAATAGCAAATTACGAGGCCTGAAAATAAGTTTTAACCCACTCCGTATTAAACTGTTGACGTCTGAGCGTGCTAGAGGTGACTTACCAGGGTAGCTGAAGGTCACATTCCCCTATAAATATCCCAACTGCCATAACACCCATAAGTAAAAGCAACAATATGTCCTACTAGAAATCCACACTAACAACTAGAAGTATTAAAACTCTTCAGCATTAATCATTTTTCATGTAGGAAATGAATATCAATCAGCAAGGTAAAAGAAGAGCACAGTGAGGTGATATTTTGTGTTTCCATTAGACAGTAAGAGACTGAAGGTGAACTGAGAGTAAATACTTGAAAATGGTAAGACCTGAGTCAATTTATTCTGTGCTGAATAACATTGTTCGTCTCAAATATCAATTAAAAAGGACTTAAACGACAGCAAAGGAATGCTGGTCCCACATCGTTAAGTTTTCTGTCAGCATTGCAGGAAGTGTATCAGCCGATCCTATTACTGCCAGTTTTGAGTCGGGATGGTTATCTCACCATATAGATAGAAAACGATAACAGAGGCTGAGTCCTCACTCAGTCAAACAGTCAGACCCTCCCCACTTCACCTGATCTGAAGGGCTAGCATATAGAGGCTTTTTAATCTGTTTTTGGAAGAAATGTGAGACTTTTTCCTTCAGAGTAGGATGAACGCAGCTCAGAGGCACGATGACCAGTTACAGAGTCCCCTTAGGATGTCCTTAACTTGTATTAGTAGCATAATTTTGGAAAGCCACTGTGCCAGGAAAGAGTTACCAATCTAACACCAAAGACACGGCTCCCTCGGAAAGGCTTCACTGCAGCTCCAAAAATGCTATCCAACTTATATTCAGGTATTCTTCCACCAAATTATATCAATTAACATTTGGTCCTAATTTCTGGTTTTCTACCTCAGATATTAATTGCAATTTAAATGCATTTTTTTTTTGTTTCACTGTAATCTCAACTTTTCTTTCTTTCTTAATGCTATTTGGTTTTCACTTAAAGATATATTTTTCAATTAATTTAATTAATTTAAATAATTTAATTAATTTAATCTACCACTATGACTACAGTATAGAAGATATTTTCTGATTCTGACTGAAGCAAATAGTGAAATAGATTTTTATCTGAAGATCTGGAATCTGAGGAGCATAATAAAAAAGAGAAAACTCCCTTATTAAATCCCATTTCCTGTTTTGGCATTACTGGACTCATCGTAAACCAAATTCTACAGTCTCTCTTCAAGGCCCTATTGTCCTCTTCAATGGCTTCTTCCACCTAAAGAACAAAAAAATACATAAGTTCTCTTTTACGTTTTTACTGGTTGGGCGTGAAATGTGAATTAGCTGCCCCTTTACAAATGACAGAGGTTTTAGCTTTTGAAACAAAGAAGCCGAGTCTCAACTTTGCTCTTGCCTGTAACATTTTCCTTGGCTTCTGTTTCTATACATAGACATGGGAGAACCCACCACATACCACACCAAGAAAGAACAATAATGTGTTAATCTCAGCTTAAGTGAAGGGAGTAGGAAAAGTGCCACACCTGCAGAAGCACCTGAAGAAGAAGTTCTGGTAAAAAGCTTTATGTATTTCCCAACTTTGGTATAAAATGTACAGAAAAGAAGATAACAAAGTTCTGGTTTATACATTATTTTTCAAGTACTTGTCAAAATTATGTCATCAAAATGCTTATAAAGATAAATTAATAATGTTGAAACTGCTGCTTTTTCCTGACTCCTAGGACGAGGTGGGTAACGATGCTGTCACTGTCACATGGACACAGATTCCAGACAATATCTTAAAAGAAAGGCTGGCAGAAATCAGTTTTCTGTCTCTATTTCAGGCTAAAGTCCCTTAGACCAGAGTGAGTGTTACATCTGAATGAAGAACTCCGAGATTAAACTCTGGGGAAAGAATTTCTTGCCCTTGGTTCCAATGTGAAGTAGAAAAGCCAGAGATACACAAAAAATTAGGAAAACTTTTATGAACTGTGATCTATCATAAACTTGTTAAATTTCATTCTAACCAGCACAAGCAGGAGGCAACAAAGAGAACATTCATCTGAGTTTATTAGCTGATAATTTTCAGTCATTAATGTAACCTTGTAAAAAAAAGCAGCGTGATCTCAGGGTGCATCAGGTGAATTATTTCCAGAACAAAGTGGAAATGTCATGGTAGAGAGGGCTGGTAGAGCTTGCTATGAAATACAGTGCACAGTGAAGTTCAGCTGAAGCATAGCTTCAGTTTAGCTGAAACTCTAAGAAGATGGGATCACAGTTAGTGAACCTATGCATCTGTAAACTTCAGCAAGGACAAAACATTATTCCAGCTAAAAAGCAATCGATAGAGTAGGAAAAAGAATAAGCAAGTAGGTATTAATTAGTCATACCTATATTTCCAATGTAAATTAAGGGAAAGTCTTGAAACACCAGAGAACTGAAGTTGTGGTGCACCCTCACTGCAGGAACATAGTCAGGAAATCTAAATTATCTCAAAGCTGTAACTAGCTAAGTTTGCAAAGGTAAAGTGCATCAGCAAGTAGAGGGACCTGGAGATCCAGAAGTTCCCCTTCAGCCTTATTTCTATGTCCCCACCCTGCCAATTTCCTTTAAAATTGCTAAATACATTGCTTTGCCATTAGCAAACAATACCAATGCTTGCTTGTTGGCACAAACGACATTACAGCCAGAAGCATAGGAAAAAATGAAAACGTAAAAAAACTGAAGCACCAAAAAGTTACAGTTGCTGGTTAATAAGTAGTACTATGTTTGCAGCAGCTTGATACGCATCTACTGAGGCAGCTAACAAAACAGGAATTGGAGCATTGTGCTTATGAGTCACTCTGCTTGGAAACTTTTACATCCTAAAAAAAAAAAAAAAAGCCACGTGTTACAAGTATCTTAGCCAAACATGTTATTTCTCTTAAATATACAACAAAATAGAACTGTCCTCAAGGTAAATATCCTCTTTTTTATTACTTTAGATCACTTTGCAGTGCTGTAATCATGTCGTTAGGATTGCAGTTCCTGGCTCCAAAAGAAGCAACCATCTAACTACAGACTTCTGGTTTCCCAGTCTGCTGTGTCACTCTGAGGGAGACAACCAGAGTTCAGTGGGTCTGAGCCTATCGTTGAAACTGGTGGCAGTAGATTTAAGTCTCCTTGTCCATGGTGAGTTCAAAGGAGACTAATTTTCTTCTCAGCACTGCACTTTCTAACAGATATCAAGGCAGTTCAGATCTTTCTTATGAACTGGAGAGCTGCATCAGGCAACACCCTCAGGCATGTGATGTGAACGTTGGGGTTGTCCTATGCAGGAATAAGAGTTGGGCTTGATGACCCTCATGGTTCCCTTCCAACTCAGGGCATTCTGCAATTCTATGATTTTATGAAAAGAGTGTTTACAGCGTGGGCTACCCACTGATGCACTGGCAGCAATTCAGCTCCTGTCAACAGGGCGTTCTGCATTTCCAGTATTTTCTTTTGTATCCTAAAAAACATTGGAGGGGCGGAGGGGCAGAGGATGACAGGGGAAGTTTCTTCCTTTAGCTTAAAGGTGAGAAGGAATTTGAATAATAAATCATTGAAACAATTTTTCCACAGATCTTTGCAGGGCCACCAGAGCGACCCGTGAATCAGACTGCTTCTTAGCTTTTACTCCAAGATTTTGTACGTTGCTGTGCGATGTTGTTGAGGATAAGAGCTCAAAACCTTTGGTTTCAGTCTATTATAGCTAGAACAGGGTTACAATATGGGAATTCCAGTTGTTTTGTTTTCATAACTTTTTGCAATACGTTATGTTTTGTTTTCACTACCTCTGGAGCCAGGAAAGTTGCATCTGTCATGAGTAACTTCTGCAGAAAATATGATAATGGAGACCAAAGAATAACAAAAATGCTTTCACACTGAGAGGCCTCTCCCTATAATAACAGCATTCATCAATAATGATAATAGCAAGTGGCAGCAAGACTTAAGTGTCCTTAAACTACCTTCATGCCTTTTTACAGTTATATTGTCCCATCCTGCAGTCTAGATTAGGATCTCCCATGTGTTAAGGTAGGTCTGTGCCAACTATGTGCAAACACTACGAAGGTAACCTCCCAGGCAGTCCAGATGTGTACGAAAGCCACATCAACAACTGGCAATTAATGTGTCCATAGACAAAATCAATGTAACGTAGCCAAAAAAAAGATGTTCAAAACATCTTTTTGACATGGGCACCATGTCTTAGCCTGGGCCAGCCAGACCTGACCTATTCTCGATGTGCAGACCAGAACTCCCACAGCCCCTAAATAATTATTATTTTATTTATTACTTTTTAAGGAACATAATTGCAGATATAAAATGATATTTCAGAACCTTTTCTAGGTTATTTTTTAGCTCTCCATTGCATCTCTGTAGTTACCATGTTTCCTGAGGTCAAACCAGTGGCAGCTTTAATTGCACTTACAAAGAATGTTGCTAAAATGGGCACAGAGTCCTAAACTCAACATTTTCTTCATTATTTTGCAACTTTGGAAGCCTGCCAACAACATTGCGAGATTTGGCATGCATTTACCTGGAAAGAATGAGAGACTTAATATTTCATTTCAGCTTTGCAAGGTTTCCTTCTCCTTACCTCCCTCCAAAAAAGAACAAGCAGAGGAATTAGAAACATAGTCAAAGGGCAAAGCCGGTCTCTCTGATGTTGGTAGAGATCAACAGACCTCAACAGGCTTCTGAAGTGCTCTCCTTGAAACCAAGAGTAGCTCCAGCACAAGCAAGGGCTCTTTGTGCGTAGCCATCTCTCCGCTCTCTGTGTATGGGGTATATTTTTACCTGCTCTTATTAACTATTTAAATATAAGATAATTTAACAGTTCAAAAAATGCAATGGAAGGAGAGGTTAACACCATCTACATCCCAACAGAGAAGCTGCCCCACTGACACCTTGACAAGTCACACTTTGCTTGCAGCTGCTTTTGGTCTGTGCCTGTGGCTGCTTCATCAGGGACTTGACTACGCCTACATAAAGTGAAATTATAACAGAAAGAGACATTTAGTGTCTCTTCTTCTGCCACCTTCGCTTTCCTTTCGCTGGGCTAAAGCAAGGGCTCTGCAGGGCTGAGTTCCCTCCAGAAAGTCACAACACTAAAGCCTCGTTTCTCACGGACTGGGATAGCACTTACGCAGTGAAGATGCTCCATGGAAGGGAAGGAGGGTGTGAGGTGTGAGGTCCAAACATCCTGCCTGGGGGCAAATGATGAGCAAAAGGGTGCTCACCACAACGCCAAGGAGCAGGTGCCTCCTCCATCAGGATCCTTTACCTGTTCACTACAAGCATTTCTGTGGTTAAATTCCCAGAGCTGTGCTGCTTCAATCAGTGATGCCTAATATCCTCCATGCACCCTGCAAAGTCTCGCTAACTCCTATCTCAAGCTACGGCAATCTACCAAGGCTACAATTTAAGTGTAGCTATGTCAAAGCCCTTTTATGAATCTGGTCTTCCCTCTACAGCTGTTCCACTGAAAGGATTAAGCTATTTGGGAAATGAAGTACTGTTCACTGTGAATAAGGATGTCAGATACCACTTCCCAAAGAAGCAATGCCTCAGTATATTTCAGTTTAATGTCCTTATATCAATGACACTAGTAGGAAATGGAAAAAAGTAAAAACTCTGTGAGGCATGTAAAATGAGAGTGGACAAGGCAATAGGAGAGTGACAATAGCAACCGGCTGTGTATCGGCACAGGGGGCCGGCGTGGCTGCCACCTGGCTGGCAGAAAATACTCCCTGCGGGCTTGAAGCACCTCCAGCACTCCCCACCTGGAGAGTTAAACTCTGCTCTTCACCTCAGCGATATAAATCCACAGCGTTTTGTCTGAATCTCATCAAAGTAAATCAGCATAAGTGAGGCCAGACTGTCCTAGCAATCCTGCAGAGCAACGCCGAGAAGACGGACGGTGATAGCAGTTAGCAGCAGCTCCCACCACGCCGGTAGCTGAATAGCACAGTCAGCCAGGGAGCAGCTGGGAGGGAGCCAGATGGGCAGTGAAAGGGGCACAGCGAGCTCCTCAAAAAATAGTTTTTTAATTGTAGGAAATTTTGCAAGACATCCCTGACATAAAGTTGAATTATTTTCATTTTTGCTCAAGCAGCAGAAATGTAGATGCTGCCATTTGCACACAGAGAGGGGGTTTAAGTTGCTGTTGCAAGGCTGCACTTAAAAGGGGGCCAGTATTAATCATCTCTATGTCAGGCAAGTTTAAAGGGGTGTATCAAGCCGTTATTTGGAGCAGCTGATGGGCAGTGGGAGATTTTGCTGGCTGGTGTTTTTTCAGAGCTGGTATCAAATGGGTCCACGTGGCATGAACAGAACATAGCTCCAGATGGGAGAGCAGTTCCCATCTTTTGCAGAGTAAATCTGCTGTTTGAGACTATATTATATGACTGAAATTTTATACATATGACTTTGTTGGAGCTGGGAACTCTTCCTTTGAAAATGTGCTACAATAATAATTGCATTTACCAGTTGCCAGTCCTTCTCACAAAACATTTTTTTGTTCAGATTGTGAAATTAATTGTCTCTAGCTAATATAATTAAAAACAAACACTTCTGATTTCAGCGGAGGGAAAGGGGAAGGAAAAAAAGGCAAACTGCAGCCCTGATTTTCTATTGACAACAAGAAAGCTCTGCCATCCCTGAACTGTTTAATTATTGAAATGAACTGTAACAGTACACTGGATTGTTGCCGAGGTCACCGAGTAGTACTGGATGTCAAGAGGAAAGCAGCAGCTCTGAGAGCCCTCCAACGCCCCAGGCTCCATCTAAAAACCCACACACTTTTTCTCAAGCATTCAGCCTCTGATAGGTAGCCTGATAGCACGGCCGATTTGCTAACATTACAGAGGTCCAACGGTGCTTGCTTGTTTTAAGACGAGCCAAACTATGCTCTGGTGACCACCGTGACGCTGCGATTCCCATGCCCTATCGCATTCCTCTTTCTCAGATCCCAGGCATTTTTTTTTTCCCCTACGTGCAGTCCAGGATGTAGACAAATGAATTCCAAGTGACCTATGTGGGGGTGGACTCTTTGGAAACAAACAACAAAAATAAGATATCTCCTGTCCTCACTTTTTCATTTGCTTGTTCCCTGGATACAGTTTTTTCGTGGCAATGAAATGCACATTGTGTCTCTGGAGCTAGATCCAGCAGCAACATCTTTACCACCCCCTAACCCTGGCTGGGTTTTTTTTTTCCTTCTTTCCTTTCTTTCTTTTTCTTTTCCTGATTTCCTAGTTCAGCCTTTACAAAAGAGATCTTGTTTAACATTATCTACTCCTTTGAAAGTCAAGCTGCCCTTTAAATCCTATCATATCAAGGCTTGCTATTGATTTAAACAATGTTATTTTTATTGAAAAAGTCTTGGAAACTGGAAGTTTTGGGAAAAAAATGTTTGTACATATCTGCACTGGCAGCAGGATCTGCTGTGCGAATAATCACTGTGTCTGCAGGGAAAGGGAAATACCTCTTTTGAAACTTTCAACATGAAGAAAATTCTGTAGACACAAAAACTGCTAAAAAGAAATAAAACTGCAGTTGGGGAACAGATAATAAACATTTCAGATTGCTTTATGGCACACTATTAAGGCAACTATCTTGCTTAAGTAGGCATAACATTTTTCACAGTATATATTTAAGTTTTTATTATGGTTTGGATTAACAGCAGGAAACCATTGCTCTTGAAGGGAGGGGAAAAAAATTTCTGCCAGTCCAGTGACCTGATAGGTAGCAAAAAATCATGTTAAAATGGCCTGAGAAACGCTCTGCACAGTCAGACACAAGCAACCTCCAGCCTGCCCTGATGCTCATGTTTTGGGCTCTATACACACCCCATGAAAAAGAAAAACAAGAAGTGAGTTCTGGCCCTGCAGGCACTGGTGTAGCTGCACTGGTTTCTGAAACTTCTGCTGGGGTACCTATGGAAGACACAGCCCTGAGATCTGGCAAAAGCAGTGCCCCATGCAGATGGTGCTGGGAAGATGTTGTTTCTGCTGTCAGACATCTGCGCCTCTCCCACCACCGGCGTGCTCGAAGCATCAACGAGCCAACTGGCAGCAGCCCCTCGTTCTTCCTATCAGTGTAAGTCTGCCTCCCTCACCAAAGTTACTGCCTGATTTTATGGCCAGACATCAGACTGCTTTGGGACCACCACAGCCTCTTCATGGACCTCAACTCTCCTCCAGAGTGGCTCTCAAGGGCAACAAGCTATGCGGTGACATCTCCTCCCAGGCTGCCAACTCCTGCGAGCTTGAAACAATGGAACAAAGAATAACGGGAAAAGAACAGTCCACACTAATGCATCCAGCATTGTCCCAGATTCCCTTTGGCTTCATTAAAATTAGTGACGTCCTTCAGTCCTGGGTGCACCAGGCCTCTCCTGATTCTGCAGAAAGCGCAGTCCAGCGCTGTAGAGTGTTGCCCAGCAAACAGCTCTTGGCACTTCTCATCTTGCCCCTCACTGACATGATCAACTCAGTAACTCTGGCACAAGCCCGAGCCTTGCGTGGAGAAACCCCATGGCAGACACCCCATCCCTTGCACTCTTTTTTCCCCCCACTCTTTTTGTCCTGTGAGCTTTGGTTGGGAGCAGGAACCCACCCCTGCAAGCTTGCTGCTCGTAGGACGTAATGACCTGTAGATATTTACCTGTCCAAAGGAAATTAAACCAACTGGATTTATACCATTCCCCATAATTTAACAGCTTGCCCTCTCCTCTAATGTACTTTAACCTCCTTAGAAAAATTTAGCGTTTACCCCAGATTCTCCCACGAGCGGCAGGGCCCTCGTGGGTACAGGGGGAACAAAACCTGCCCTGGATTATGCAAAGTTTCTGCAGAGACAAGAGGAGCTAATCTCTTTGTAAATTATATGAATTGAAGTAAGTTATTTAACAGCTTATTCCCCCAGGTAGCCAGTGACCACTGTATGTCCCTGTTATTTAATTTGACAGTTAACCTTTCGAAGGCTGGTAGTCATTTTAGATTAACCTTTGTATCTTAAAAATTAGTAAGTAATTTCCTTCTGGTTAATTTTGTTTTAATTGTAAGTTTTCCCATGTATTTCCAGAGGTCATCTCATCTAGAACATTTGTTCATCCTTTTCAGTGCATCACTTTGTGAGTCAGAGTTGAGGGGGTAAGAAGGAAGAGAAAGGGTTGCTAAGAAACTGGAAAATATTATTTAAGTAGGTAAGATTAACTATTTTTGCCAGTTTGACAATTATAATACAATAAATCTAGAAACTTTTTCATGTATGAGGGCATGCACATTAGCAAAAATATTTCTATAACAGATAAGCATCTTCTGAACACTAGAATGTTAGTAATTTGTCAGGTTTTCTTTTAATTAAAACTGTGAATATAGTTCATGCTCTGCTTGATTTGGTGTCAACATTTTGGATGGGGGCTAGAACTGATTTTCTTGCAGATCTGTTGCATTTCTCAGGACAGCTGATGAAGTGTGCCTTAACATTAAGCCCTTGAACACACGGGGCTTGCTTTTTTCAAGATCAGTAAATCAACAGATATTAGAGTAATAGCCCTGATATGACTCAAGACTTCTAATACTTCTGTAAATGCTCTCTTTACCAAAACTGCATCTATTTTGCCTCTCAGAGAACCTGCTTTAATTCATTGCATCATTACCGAATTAGTCCACTGTAAAGTGAATTAAATTATTCTAGCTAGAACACTTTCAATATTAATATTTTCCTCAATGAAACTCATGAAATATTTGAAGTGTTTCAACTTTTTTTTTACAACTTAAAAGTCTGTCTAGTCTTTCCCCAAATCTTTTTTTTTAATCTTTTTATTATCAATCTCTCCCTGGAAGAATATGTAAATTTGCATGGGTTAAGATTATGTCTCCCAGAGTAACAGATATTAACCAGGGAAGATCTTCACCAACCCCTTTACTAGGTCAAATACAACCAGCTTTGACACCCCCCCCAATTAATCTCTCAAAATAGAATTGTTGTAAAAGTAGTGTGAATTTAAAGAATTTACGTGCAGTTTAAAGTCAGCATCCACCAAAAATCACCTGCTAGGTTATGGCTCATGCACCGCAGGATGCTCAGGCAGTCTGTTCTCACCCTGTCCTACCAGATTACTCTGCAATGAACAGGGGCATGATAACCATGCATGTTACAGAGCTGGGCTCAACTCACACAAAATACAAGTGGGTTTACAACAGTAAAAATGGTTTTGGTTTTCTTTTCATAAATTTGGATAGCGAATAGTTTGTTAGGAGACTGATTGTGATAGATTTTTCTCAGAGTTGCTCTAACTCAACCTGTTCACCAGGAAATATTCAGCAGAAACCATGGTGGATGTTTGCTCAGGAAGATCTCCATAAGTTAGTAGCCCCATCCCTCGCCCCTAACTCAAGAATCTCATTCCACCCCAGTAACATAAGAAAATGGAGCTCAAACTGGGCCTCTGTCCAGGGAGGACTAGGAAAAGTTTATTTCAGCAGTTGCCACTGCTGAATACATTTGCTGCAATGGTTGAGGAGGAGGATGATGCACCACAAAGGCATCTGCAGAGTTAGGACTAGCTTGGGTACACTCAATGTAGGCATTGGAGTAAAGGCCAGCGTCTTCCTAGTGCATAAATACGAATGCATGAATAATTTTGTTGCTGTAAAAAGGATGACCACAGCCTATGACACCTACAGGATACTATAGACTGCATCCCTATGCTTTCATATCCGGCTCATATCCCACTTCCTTGCCCCAGTGAAGCTGCATTAAGCTGCACAGAGAGTGAAAATAACCATTGTGCTTCCTAAAACCACTCATAACTTAACGTATTTACCTTCAAGCTTTAATTCCTTCTAACTTGCCTATTTTAATAAATATTCATGACACTCAATAAAACTAAAACATCAATGAACAAAACAGATTCATATGAAATTTTCCCCAGGGATTAGGAATGGAGAGGAAGCACATCTGGTACAGGAGAGTCATGTTGCTAAATATGCTCAACTTCCCCTCTGATAGGTGAGTACAGCGACAATCTAATTTATTTGTAATGTACCTAAACGCTTCTTGGATCAAAGCCTGAGGGATGCAATGGAAAAGGCTGAAAAGTGAGAAAGTCTGGTCAAAAAAGTTGGTAACCTTCAAACATATATTGTAATCACCATGGCAGTGAGAGCTCGAACTCTCTTCCCTGGGAATTACCTCAAGACAAACATGGTGAGAATGACTTTGGAGATGGTGTGAGGGAAAGCACACCCTGAGAAAGAGGAACAGATGCGTCTTTAGACTTCAGCATTCCTCATGCCTCTAACTTCACATGCCCTTTACACAATCTTTCACTAATTTTTCTACACTGATAATCTATAGAAACTAATTACTCAAAGTTTTTTAAAAAAAATCCTATAAAATGCATAATGCCTGATATCTGAGTCACAAGCACAGTTAATGTAATCTAACACATATTGCAGGAACCTACTGCACACAGATATTACCAATTAGCACATGATTTTAACAATCAACATTCATGCAATTAATAGAACACTTCATATTCCTTCTAATTTTGAGCTCTGCATGAGCATATGTTATCATGACGGAATGTGGGATCATTTATTTATACTGGAAGCAAGGCTCCACGTAGAAAGCTGAGATGCTGAAAGTTAGCCTGAAAGTGAAAAAGGCTCAGTTTTTTGTTCAGAAAGGAACACTTTTAGTCTGATCTCTAAAAGCTGAGCTGAGCCCTTACCTTCTTGCTGATCCTTGCTGTTTGTAAACTTCTGGAGAGCAGACTGGGTCCTGATTACAGCTGGAGAATCCAACATCAGTTAATCAACAAGCACATAAACACTTCTCTCTAGAATTGAAAACTATTATGTAAACAAGACTTATAAAAAAAGAAATAACCATAGTGTCTTGCTTAGATGTTTTTCCATCCAGCAATAACAGTAGCTGAAAACCTTCTTTTCCTTAAGGTGTTTATTAATATACTTCATTATGAATACAGAAAAAGAATTATACTTAGAGGGCAGATGAAGAGCTATGTCATAGAGAGATCAAGCCCATATCTCCCCAATATTTAGACACCCATTTACACTGAATTCCATAAGATTTAGGCATTCAATACCTTTAGGATCCAGTCCTGTCTATTTTCCTTGCAGCAGGGGAAGCAGGGAGGTGAACACTTGTTTCCCAGAGTCCCAGCAGTTACAGGTCTACCTTGTCTCTCTCCTCGCTCTTTGGTGCTAACATAAGTAAAAAGCAACAAAAACTTATTTTAATTATTGAAGTCATAGATGTGTTACCAGCTCAGTAAAGAGAGGAGATACTTACTAAGAAAGTGGGGTTTTTATGCATAGACTGCAAGGAATCACACGGTGCTGCAGTAGCTGGAGTGGCTATATTCCCTGTCTGTTGCTGAAGAGAATAACGTCAAAACACCGCGGTTGCGCAAAACTTTGCTCCAGAACACCCTCACATCTTCAGCTGCCTGGTTACAGATGTGTCCCACAGGTATTTTCTGTGACTCAAGACTCTCCAGTGAGCCCTCACAGCCAAGCTCACCCTTCAGCAGCTCCTCTTGTGAGCGTGAGTGCAAAGGTGTGCCATACCTACACCCTACCACACTGATCTTCCCTTTGGCTTAGGAAGCTACCCAGTCTAATTTTGCTCTCAACAGACTCTGAAGAATGCAGCAAGAGTTGTAAGTATTGGGAAGTTCTCACAGAAAAGGTCATGTAAGATGAGGCATCGGATGGCAGGAGCAACCACTTTCCTTCAAGCTGCACGGTGATTAACCCCTCCTCACCTTTCCAGCAGGTTAGTGTGACAGTGCTGGATTCCCTTGGGCTTTTGCTTTGGGAATAGCTCTAAGCCCCTGCGTCAAGAGGCTGTGGATGCAGGGAATTCTCCTCCAGCAGCAGAGACTGAAGCAGCTGCAAGAGCTGCAGATGTAGACTGTAAATCATTGTGTCTTTTCCTCTTTCAGGACAAGCTCCTGAGAGAATTTGGTTTACCACACATCTGACGTGTATTTATGTGTTGCAGAACAGGAGTAAAATAGCGATTCTCTGGGTATAACTGTATTTCTACAAAATGACAGAGGAATATTTATGTCCCCCATCACTGCCTTCCCCCTCGAGGGAGCCTTCACAGAAGCATCACCTTTTGGTCCACTGCTGTTTCAAACAAGAACAGATTATAGTAATCTATAGGTGGCTAAAGAAAAGAGAGATTTCACCTGTGGCTGCATCTTTTCTTTCAAGGGTTTTTCAACCAAGTGTTGGTAAGCAGGGTGGTAAATGCTCTCTGAAAGCACTTGTGTAACTTTTACTCTTTGAAATAAGTATGTAGTTAAGTCAGGCCAGATTCCCATGATGACCAGGGAAGATGCACAACTGTAGACAAATTTTAAGAAAAAAAGAAAGGTCTCAAATTCAGTTTGCCGGAGGTAGCTTCAGCCAAGGTAATAGAGCGGCACTAGTGTCACTGACAGGGAGGTAAACTAAGCGTAATGGTTTTTTACACTGACTAAATACATTAGCAGTGACCTTCCTGCCAAAAAAAAAAAAATAGCAACCATCAGGAGATACTTTATTCTTCTGATATCAATTGTAAATATGTATTTTTCTTAACCATTATTTTTACTGAAGGCTTTGCTGCATAGAGAATCCAGGGGGAACTGAAAATCATATAATCGTGCAGGTTGGGGAATTCTCTAAAAATACGTAACCATGGCACCCTTGTCATTACCAATCAAGTAATCTTGATAAAAAGTAAAGTAATTAGCCTTTGAGAAGAGCATAAAGCTAATTAAAAATGACAACTTAGTCATCTCAACAAACAACAGCGCAGAACCAGTCAGTAGTTCTAACTATAGCACAATGCGATAACCTGACCTGCCAAAATGCCTTGCCTCCAAGCCCATTAAAAGAAGCTGCAGTTCATCACAGTGAAACTTTGATAACTGCTTCCTTTGTTTTAAAATTCAGATTTGCTTCATCTGTTCTCCAATATTTCTCTTTGCTCTCTGTGTTTCATCATCTTTTACTAAAATTGCTCACTTATCAGTAATTTTTATAATTTAAATGACTGAAACTCCTGTGGTCTCCTGAAAAGAGACTATAAAATCCAAAGTATGTGCATATGCATTGTCAGAAAGATTTACAAGTTGCAAATAATGTCTAGTCTCACAATTAAGTTACTTGTTCAGAATTTATAAATAATAACCAGAAATACAAATAAAACACTGGTCTCTCATTTTCATAGGTATTTGGAGTTCTATCCTCCTCTAGATGATAATGGCAAGGTATTAATTAATTTCTATGTGGAAAAGAGTGAATATTTCTTCTTTCCTTGACATCAAAATCCTCAAAAATGACACATATTCAGAAAATTATCTGAATTGCCAACACTTTTCTTAGCAGATATATTTACTCAGGTTGCAGGTACTGAAGAAAATATATTACTATCATTTCAAATAACAAGATCCTACTAAATAACTCCTAATATAAACATAGGTATGTATTATGTATATAATTACTTATATTACTTACAGCCAGGAGTTCATGGTACTATATTCCTTAAATCTGAGAGCTCATTTGCTTTAAGAATTCACGTGCAGTAATATAAGGCGTGTGCACATAACTTAGGCTCCATGAAGCTTCGATGCATCTTCTGAACTCATACCCACAGTCTTAGATTTAAAAATGACCAGTTGGTACTATCATGGGCCAAGCATGAACACTGATACCTTCAACAGATCCAGCTGAGTGATGCTGACACTTAATCATGTTAATGTAAGTTCTTCAGCCACACAGAGGAAATACAGTTTTGATCCTCAGCGCAGGGATTGACTGGAATAGAAAAAGAGGTAGAAGAGATTATGATTGGGTTTTGCCTAGCCCATACTAATCTTTGACTATAGTTTAGGTTCCTTCTTGCCAGGAAAGAACAGAATAACGATTTAGAGAAGCCCTTAGGCTGCTGGAACACAATCCGTAGGAAGCAACTGCAAAACAGAATGATTGCAACTCAACACAAGAAGTGAAAACTTAAGCTCCTTTGACTTACATTATATATGAATACACGAGTTGGTAAAATAGTTACAGATGTGTATCTAGACCAAATAAAAAGACCTTGTCACCATGGAGAAAATATGTATCTGCTTGTGCTGCCCTATTTCCACTCTTAAGAAACCTTGAAGCAGAAATAAAATATTTGCTTATATTTTGAACAAATGTTGGATGAAAGAAAACTCTGAGCAGCCGTGAACTAGATAAAGACCTTGATCCTGCTCTGTAATGCATTGTAAGGCACAGTTCACGAAGGCCAGCTCTGGCTTAGGAAAGCAAGTCTCCCTAAGCTTTCTCTGCAGTCGGTCCATCCCCAGATATTGTAAATAAGTATTATTCCATTTGAATCCATGGAAGCAGATAACATACACAGGCTGAACAACTTAGTCTCTGGTCCCAAAGCTATACATCTTAATAATTCTTCATATGCCAAATATAACGACACTGGACACCTTCCTGAGCTGTGATTTGCAAGATTTTAATTGAAAATATTTTCAGTGTCCAACAGTCCTTCAGATGAATTCCATGTCACAACTTTGGTGTAATTTTGGATGATTCACGAGTGTTTTCTCAATTCGTGAAAGTGGTTTGCTCAAATGTATTTGTAAACTGTTGTGTTTGTCTTAAAAGAAACTTTCCCTAAAACCATTTTCAAAGGTCTTCAAGGAAACAGAGTCACTTTTCATAAGCCTGCTGGACAGGAAGGTATTTTGGTCTCAGTGTCTTACTCTTTGGTGTTACAGGACATTAAGGAAGATAAGAGAAGTGTTGCTTTTCTCTTCCTTTTTTTTGCTTTCCCCAAGAAAAAAAATTAAATTTTTACAGGGATGAGGTAGTAATTTGTAACACCTGCAAAGAGAAACCATCTACTTGATCTTTTGACATGCCATTTCCTTATACAGGGAAGGTGAAGATGAAAATAAGATATTTATGTGATAATGAAAGAAGAATAGAATAAAATCTCCACTTGCTCTTGTACCTCTCATCAGACCTACAGGCTCTTAAACTGAATTCCAAGTTTAACCTGGACAAAGAAACGGAAAAAATACACTGTAGGGAACAAACCGCATTGGCAGTGGAGTGGATTCAATGACTTAATAGTTCTTTTTCCATCTCTGATTTTGTGATACTATTTATAAAAAGGAAACAAAACTGACAGGCCACTCTGAACAAATTGTTACCACAAACCAGTAGCAACCATCAAAACTGGCAAATGTCGCTTTAAGAATTGCTTGGCTTGTGGAGCCAGGGAGAAGTCTAACAACGTATCTCTCTGAAGGTCCTGGGCTATGTTTATTTCCCATATTTATTTAAAAGAAAATCAAAATACTTTTAAGCAAGTCTCCTGGTTCCAAATTTAGGAACAATTGAACAAAGAGGAATCTACTAATTCCAGATGGAGTGCATATATTCCCTTGGCACTTATTACTTACCAAATGTTTCGGAAAGCAAACACATGACCTAAAAGATTTTGTGAGTGTGGGGTCCTCAAAAAGCTCTTAACAAGTCATGTATTTCTAACTGTATTTACTTTACCCACACACAAAACCCCACTTCGTTTCCCTTTTTTTTTTTTTTTTTTAAAGCAGACAATGATCCCTTTAGAGACGATTTATGTACGATTCATTTACCCCATAAGGCTGGGGGCTTTAAAGGTGTCTCTTTGAAAGGCTTCAGCTGTGGAGCATCTGCTCCCTGTGTTAATACCACCTTTCCTGGCACTTCGGTTGTCGCAGGTGTTGCTAACGTGGGATTCTCCTGTCCAGCAGTGCAAGAAATAAGCATCCAGAGATGGTTTCTCGTCTCAAAGATGCAACATAATTAATTCATTTTTTTTATTTGCTAGTTTTTTAATCCAGTCTTTTGCACATACCCAGTTGTCCACCAGCGTCTTACGCATTGGTACGAAGTCCCCCTCTCAAAAGACACCTCTAGGCAAATTAATATAGGATCGCTTGCACGCATTTCGTATTCATTACTGAGATGCTTTATATTAATTTCATAGCAAAATGAGCCTGATGAATACAACAAGGAATATTTTAGTGAGTATTACACTACATTACTGCAATTGTTTCCTCCACAAATTAAATACTTTGGGAAGAGTAGAGTAGAAAAATCTTAATTTTAAGGCAGTTTGACCAAAACCAGTCCTTTTTCAGTAGCTTTCCAACCTGAAGAACACAAGACCTTATAGCAGTGGCAGAGACATTAGCTTCTTTCCCAAGCTGCTGTAGCTGTTCAGCAGTGCATGTAGCTCCACGGAAGCAGTGAGCTTGACCTGTATAGGAGTGAGTGCTGCTATGGGAGATGTTCACTAAAGCCCTTCATTCTGAGACCGTGGGAAGGCTTCACATCTATTCCACTGCACAAACAGAAATATCTCAGTGATGATTTTCATAACACAGGTTGCCTCTTCTCCCAAGTGACAGGGGACAGGACGAGAGGAAATGGCCTCAAACTCCACCAGGGGAGATTTAGGTTGGACATTAGGAAAAAAATTCTTCACAGAAAGGGTCATTGGGCACTGGAACAGGCTGCCCAGGGAGGGGGTTGAGTCCCCTTCCCTGGAGGTGTTTAAGGCACGGGTGGACGAGGTGCTAAGGGGCATGGTTTAGTGTTTGATAGGAATGGTTGGACTCAATGATCTGGTGGGTCTCTTCCAACCTGGTTATTCTATGATTCTATGATTCTAAGATCTTCAAGATTTCAGTTGCTGATTTTCTTCTGCTGGCGGGACGAGCCCAGTCCTGCCAAAGGGGCAGAATCAAGGGGAGGAGGCTTCGGTAAAAAGTTTGATAAGCAAGCAGGCTTAATTATCAATTGGAATATTTTTCTACTATTATTTTTAATATCTTAATAACACATCTTTTCTTAAAATGCCTTTCCACTGCTCTGAAAGGAAAAGAATAAAAGCGTGCCAAAGAGAGTGAGTTGTGACTAAGAGAGACCTAAAAGAGAAAGAACTTTCCATGATAGTATAAACAGATAAGTATAATTTAGTCTTGAGTTTCGCACGAGCAATATGTCATCCTTTCAAGCTTTTTGATCTTCCCCCCCACCCCTTTAACTCTGTCCCTTGTTTTAAAACCCTCACCATCAGCTATGCTGTAATCCTTTCCTTTGGACTTGATTGGATGTCATTTTTTTCACAGCCAAAGACTCAGACTAGAAAGAAACTGAGGGGAAATGTTATTACTTCAATGCAAGTATCTACAAAGTGAAATGCCTCTGCTGACAAAGACATACACCCAATCTACTTGTTCAGTAGCTCTTCTCTAACTGCGTGCGGCGTGACAGTCCCTAAAGTTTTAGCACTGCCGGCATTTCTCTGCAAATCCTTAAGCTGCATCAGCTAACTCAACTAGACACATTATTTTACATTTTTAAGTGAAATGCTTTTTGTTTTTATTTTAATGAATCCCCTAACTCCAAGTTTAATTAAACTCATGTTTTTTAATTAATTACCAACAAATGCAAATAAGGCCAACTACACAAACATGTATTCACCGTTCACTGATAGATACATAGGTTTGTGGGGTTTTTTAATCCTGAAGTGTCAGGATTGTAAAAATCTTAAAGTCTTGAGGGTTACAACCCAAAAATTATTTTCACTTGGGGCTTTATAAGAATATCTTACCAGTGTATGACAGGGAGAAAAATTACTTAAAGGAACAGAAAACAAACTGCAGGTTCTTAAGCTTTACTTAAGTTATTCTTGCTAAGTAACAGTAAAACTCAGTGGAATTAGACCTCTGCATACATTATTATAAGAGAATAGTAAAATACAAGAATTTCTCCATTGTAGTTGTTTAACTGCCCTAAGTGCTGACAAATACAGATATGGATTCATTGAGTGCCCTCACTAAATATTTAAGTTTAGCTACAATAGAAGCTCTAAAAGGAAGTTCAAGAGTAAGTAAAAGGAAGTAAAAATGTTCAAGTAGCAAACTTCAGAGCTCTGAAACCCAGGAAACCCAAAGTGAAGATAAGTAATGCACTCAGGATTAAGACTTGGAAACTATCTTCTGGTACTTGTAAGTAGTGCCCATGGCCAGCACCTGGGGACAGTACACAGTTGAGTTACCATCTTTACTATGTAAGTATTACTCTTTTCTGGAGGAAATATTTCAAAATCTCATAAAATATTACTCTGAAATGCCTTAACTTCTCTGACAGTTTTTTCGACTTAAAGCACTGTAAAAACAGCCTGTCCTTTTTCCAGAGTTAATACATGGGATTATTCAAATCGTTAAAGCAAGGAGCCAGGAATATTTGTCTCTGTTCTCGTCCTAGAGCTGACATGGATGAATTTGGCTATGTTCACACATCTAGTTCAGCTCACTCTCAAAGTCCCAGAATGACTTGAATCCACACACAAAGGTCTCAAGCTTGCTTAAAGCATGAGCCCGGTGCTTGAGCTCTGGCCCTCCTGGATCACTGCCCGGAGCTCAACCCAGTGTCCTGGCCCTCTGCACTGTGGACATGAAGTAAAGCCAGCACTGGAGTGCTCAGCAAGACAGTCCTCTGGATGCTGTATTTTCCTCTCAAGTCAGCAGGTAAGAGCTGTTTTTCCTACATGGCACAGGAATATCTTACGTGCAGCTGAACTGCACACCTAGGGAAAACATATTCTGCAAGTGTGGCAAGCCTTCATGTTTCCACTTCATTTTATAGCTATTTAAAAATTATGTTCAGGGTTATGTATATATACATACACCTCTACATGCATTCTATATCACCTCTTCTCCTTTTCCCACCCCCAATTATGAGGCAGATTTCTCTCCCATTTACCATGGGTGGGAGGAGCAAGTATCTTTTCCCCCACAGAGGGGTTCACAACCCAATAAAATGCAAGATATGAATGCACAACTTTGTGGTGGTGCTTCTTTCCCCACCAAAAGGAGAGATAAACAACTTGGAGGGGAAATTAACAGCTTAGCGACCTGCCTATGTAGATACAGCTTTTAGGCTAGTGGGAATTTTTCCAGCTTTCTGTCCCTTCATATCTCTAAGTAAAAAGTGGGGGAAAAGTCACCCTTAACGATCTTATGCAAAAATTTAATTATGTTTAGCTTATCTAATTGATGTATTATGAGCAGGACGGTTAGAAGATGTCATATGTGAAAAGCTATTTGTTGTGTTTAAAGCTATTTGTGCTCCCATCCTTGGGAAAATTCCTCACGTTCCCTGTCGTGCTGCACTTAGAAATGATCCTATCTTGATTGCGTTCCAGTTACCCCGTGTCAAAAATAATCAGGAATAGGAAAGATAAAGTGCAAGAGTGTTCTGTGGAAGGCTGCAATTCCAGCAACTCCTCCTTCCCCTATTTGTCCAGCCTAAATATGTGAAATCCTTTGGAAAAAATAAAAAAAAAATAACAGAGCAGTGTCCACCCATCTCCTGAGCAGTTCCTGCAGTACAATAGTCTGTAGGCAGCCGCCTCAGATTTATAATCAGAATTTCAAAGCTTGAGAAAGTCCTTAAAATATCCTGCGTCCCCCAGCCAATTCTTTAAAAAATGAGGAAACAAAGCTATTCCTTCCTTTGCTTTTTCACAGTTTCCTTTCAGCCCATACGTCTGCAAGAGGTGTGGAGGACGCCCATATGCCACGCTCCCTTGCACGGGGAGCCCGGAGGTGCGCGGGAACCCGAGCTCCCACCCAGACAGCCCTTGTCAAAAAGAGCTTCAGCAAGAAGGGGTTTTCCTTCCTTAAAAAATATTGCAAACAGAAGATTCCCATGTTTGAAAGGTCAGAGGAAAAAATATAATGCACTCATGAAGAGACAACCTCATTAATCCTGTTGTTCTTGGCCCAGTCAGTAGAAGAAACATAAATGCTGTCAACACTGCGCTGCTAGATAAAGGATAAAAAGTGGGAATGAAATGTTTTACTGCAAGGACTGTTCTTATGGTTTGAGAACATTTCTGGAAATAACCTGAGCTGAGAAAATGTTCCCTAGGAGGAATACATGCTGTGGGAAACAGTGTGGAAGATAAAGTTTGGTCAGTGACCTTCTCACTATTCTCTAATCACGCAGCACACACTGCTCCAAAGAGAAAAAAAGAAAAAGGGATACCATGCAGCAAGAGACACTTTACCTTCCCTGTATTACATGAACTGGAGTGGAAAACACAGGAGTATCATAAATCTCTATTTCATGCTTTCAGATACTGTAGTGAAATGATAATCTTCTGTAACTCGCAGGGGGAAAAAATGTGACTTTTGGTTTAGGGCGTTTTAATAGCACAAAAGGCAATACACCTTCAGTGAGCATAAAAACAAATGACTAGAAGTTGCTAAAAGGGGAACGTGCCTTTTCGTCTGTGCAACATTAGAAACGGAGAAAGATCATCACATTTCTCATCCAGACCCAGGAATGACAAAGAGGAGGAAGATGCAAGGCTACCTCTGCAGTGCAGGCACTTCCCAGGGATGATCCATCACAGAAAAGCTCAGTTTAAATACTTGCATGGTAATGCAGCAGCACTATTCAGATACTGTATCTGTGCAGAGTGAGTAAATATTAGTATATGCGGTTACTCCTGGGAAGATTAGGGAGTCATCAAATATGGATGTCCCTAGTGCTCTGCACACACTGCAGGTATTGGAAAACTCCTACCTTTAGACATTTTCAAGGAATATCAATTTTAATCCTTCTTTTTTAATTTTCACTTTGTGTCCTTCCTTCAAAAACAATATTACTGCAATTACTGTCTCTAAAAGGTAGTTATTGAGCACTGGCGTTACAAGCACAGAAATGCCAAAGGTTTTTTTGGTTTCGGTAGCACAAATCTCAGAAGTACAGTGTGATCTTCCTGAAATGACATCATTGGGGTAATGCCACAGCACAGAAGTTAGCTAAATATTTTCCTTGTACTTATCAGCTACTGGTTATTGACAAATATGCTACCTAGAGTGCTAGTGCAGTGTAATGATGTCATTACTGGGGAATAAACAAGGCAGCTGCAGTGCATTTAAGCTGCAAAGAGGGAAGATTTAGATTAGATATATTAGGAAGAAATTTTTTACTGTGCGGGTGGTGAGGTGCTGGTCCAGGCTGCCCAGAGCAGTGGTGGCTGCCCCATCCCTGGAGGGGTTCAAGGCCAGGTTGGATGGGGCTTGGAGCCCCTGATCCAGTGGGAGGTGTCCCCTGCCCATGGCAGGGGTTTTTTAGAAATTGGAAGGGTTTGGAAGACCCTTGGAAGGGTTGGAAGGGTTTTAAGATACCTTCCAACCCAAACCTTTCTATGGATTCTATAGTTCTTGCAAAAGAGTTTGTGTATCCCAGATCTTTCAAATATTTCACCAATCATCATAGAAATAATCGCAAAAGTGAGCTAATTCAGCCAAATCACAGGCTAACTCAAACTTTTCAAATTACAACTAACCTTATTTTTCCTTAGAAAATCCTTAGAAATCAAGGGAATGAACTGAAGAGAATGAGACTTCTTTCTGTCTTCTTCACTTGCTCGTTTCCAATCGGACATGAAACAGAAAGGGTGTAATAAGCTATTCTCTTATTTTCCTTCCATCCATCTGGAAACAAGAACTACCAGAAGTCTGACAAGAAAGCCTGATCTCCAGCCAGATTTCTTGAAATGTTAATAGGAGTTCTTTATTCAAAAAGCACCTTCAAAACTTCTTAACTATCAAGAAGAGAACCTCAGATGTCTCATTACCTACCACAATATTCCTGGAAAAAGACCAAGAAGTGCCCTACAGAATTCTCCTGCTACAGTATGTAATGAAACCTGGATACATAAAAATACTGAGATATAGCATACGCAGCCATGATAATCCTAGTGAGTAGAGATGAGATTAGGAATAAAGCCTTTTAGAAAACCTTCAAGAGATGGACAGTGGGAAACAGAAACATAAGAAATTTTCTCTCGTGGGCTCTGCTGAAAATAAATTTGCAGGGGAAACAGTATTCCCTTTGCTTACGTGTCAGCTTTTCGGCTGCAAAACAGAAATTTCTCGAAGACTCCCTGATGATGGGGGAACATCACCAGCCCTTCAGTTAGGTACGCTTCAGCTGCAAAATGAGCTCAGGACCACACACATTCTGCAAAGGCTTTGAGGGGTGGCACACTGCAAAAATGGAGAGGCACCGGGAGCATTTCCCTGCTCCATTTTGTGCAGCGAAACTTAATGGCGCTATCGACATCTTCTGTGATATATGCCCTGTGATCAGTGTAATTACTGTATGTCATCACCACCATAAATTTACCCAGCCTGAAACCATTTTAAACTTAAACTGCATACTTAAGAACTACTATCCACCTCCTTTTTGTAAATTAGCTATATGATTTATCTGTGGGAACCATTTCAAAAAGTATACATTCAGAAATACATATACCACATGATGTCTTTTCCATATGGCATCTCATAATTATTTTGCTGTGTGTGAACACGATGAAAACAGTTTCATAATTCTCTAAGGGTTAGGGTAAATTATTTCAATTAGACATATTTCAGAGCAAACATTACCTTAGGGTTTATTAATAATAGTACCTGAGAAGGAACAGCTGCCTTTTAAGCAGTGAGAGCTGTCAGCTTCTCGCTGCCCCCCCTGTAGCACCCCTTTTGTGACTCTAAAAAAGTGGCAGATTTTCTCATGCTTTACCTAAACAGAGAACTTGGCAGCAGAGACCTGGTTGTAATCCTCAGCAAGGGAGCTGGTGGGTGGATTTTTTTCTCTATAAACTCTTGTATAAACCACACCAGTCTCCTGGTATTTATTTTGTGTAATGCTGGAAATCATACACAGATCCAACAGGCCATGTAAAGGAGTTTTGTAACTTCCTGAAACCCTTTCAGGCAAAACCTTTTCTCCAACAGCAGTCCCAGGTCGTCAGGATATTATCACCATTCTTTAAGGTTCCTCATCCATTTGTAATAGTGTAGCTTTGAAAAGATGAAAAGCAAATCTAAATTACATCGGCTAATTATTAGGAATCACTATTAGAATTATTAAAAAGAAAATTAGCTCCATTGTCAAGGTATATGGACTGTTTTGCATGGACACGGCTTACAAGCATCTTGCTTTGCAGTTTTAGGTGCTGTATTCCTCATCTGTGTGTTTTTACATAGTAATACTGTCATATGACATACCTGATCGTGTGATGACACCCCTCTGCACAACGTAGCCCATCTGCTTTGACATACCGCATCGCTCACATTACTTCACAAGTGCATCTGCATCTCTGCAAGGAATACTTATACTTTACATACAAATGCCTAAGAATCATAGAATCACCAGGTTTGAAGAGACCCACCAGATCATCGAGTCCAACCATTCCTATCAAACACTAAACCATGCCCCTTAGCACCTCGTCCAGGCATGCCTTAAACACCTCCAGGGAAGGTGAATCAACCCCCTCCCTGGGCAGCCTGTTCCAATGCCCAATGATCCTTTCTGTGAAATTTTTTTTCCTAATGCCCAGCCTGAACCTCCCCTGCTGGAGCTTGAGGCCATTCCCTCTTGTCCTGTCCCCTGTCACTTGGGAGAAGAGCCCAGCTCCCTCCTCTCCACAACCTCCTTTCAGGTAGTTGTAGAGAGCAATGAGGTCTCCCCTCAGCCTCCTCTTCTCCAGGCTAAACACCCCCAGCTCTCTCAGCCGCTCCTCATAAGACCTGCTCTCCAGCCCCCTCACCAGCTTTGTTGCTCTTCTCTGGACTCGATCCAGAGCCTCAACATCCTTCTTGTGGTGAGGGGCCCAAAACTGAACACAGGATTCAAGGAGTGGTCTCACCAGTTGATACAAGTCCTTAAAATGCTGAAGTGGAAGTGTGCTAAGAGCCAGTCATGGAAAATCCCTGCCTCTCCTCACCCCACGATAGTTGCAGAAAGGTGAGTGAATTGACCCTGAATACAAAGTCACTAAATCTGGGTTGAAAAAAAGGACAGAGTTAACGTTCGTTGGCTAATAAATAATGCAGGTACAATCACAGCGAGGGCTGGTGTGACTCAGTACTTGTTACAACCTGTGGGCTGGAACAAAATTATTGTGGAGCTATAGATCTCAGAGTGGGAGGTGAGGGCATCAGTCCCCCCCATCAATCCTGTTTATTCGAACCTCATGCATGGAGGAGGGATAAGACACTCTGTGTGGAAAAAATAAATATTTAAACTGAGATACCTCTAACAGATCTGTTAAAGAGTTTTAAAATGAGCGTGCAGAGAAATCAGCTCTCACCTTGAGTGTTAGACTTTGAATCCAGCGGTCCCTGCATGTCTATGAAGAGTGGATTTTAATTTGTTTAGCATATCACTGCTACCACTAATATACACACAAATAGAACAAAAAGAGAGAAAGGGACGTACTTACATGTAAAACTGTAGGTATAACACACAGGTACAAACCCATGTTTTCTTACCAGGATATGTAAAATTCTTAGTTATGAACTGGTCGAACATAACTGTTCTACTACATCATTATTGTACTTTAAAGTTTTCAGTTAAGCTACAAGGGAAATAAAAACATTTCCAAAGAGAAAAATTGATTGGTAAAAGGTAACCAAGCTATAAAATATTTCCTTTTGGTTCAGGTCCTAGTATTTTTGCCTGGCTCAAGTGCAGGAAGTTCTACAACTTTGCAGAATATTTCCTTTGTGAGAGAACAATCACGTCTGGCCTTGAAATCGCTACATAGAAGACAAGAGAAACCATTTGCTTCATTGCCCTTCTACAGTTTAATGAAGCGGGTGGGTTTCCACAGAGCTCTTTGCCTGTGACTTCTCCAGGAGGAACCCAGCCTGGTCCCACCCCACAGTGACCAGGAGGCACATTCTCAAAGATCCTGGGGCAGACTCTTTCCTCCCACTTGCTCATTCTGCTAGAGTGCATAGAAACCCACAGGAAGCGAAAAAATTAAAACCCTAAGACCCTATTAATAAATTGAATAAACAAGCTGTTTTCTAATGTTTTGACTTTGAATCTACTCTCTCTTTTCGGGAAGACTTTTCTCAATCATGGAAACTTCTAATCTCTTTGTCCATGTCATACAAGGAGAGGATGGATCTCTGACCTTTGCTTTCCTCTCTGCTTAATCCCATTATTTATTCTCTTTTGCTCCGTAACCAGTACAGTTCTTACGCTTCAAAATGTTTTAAAATCTCACATTTTTCTGAGTTCAATTTTTTGGACAACTCTCCTGAAGAAAAGAAGCTTGCATGTTGGTTCTCTCTACCAAATCTTTTCTTCCTTAACTATTTCCAAATTCATTGGCTTATTCCAATCTGATTCAATAGAGTGGTAGAAACTCTGAAGATAATTAAATTCTTGTAAGTTCTGCAAACATTGGCAGCTGGAGACAGGTAGGGACTTGAAAGGGGGTGCCTCTGCTGCAGGAAAAGATGCAACATGAGGTACTACAGTAACTTTTCTGCTGACTTGATACTGGCCAAGAGGCATGCATGGGTTTGTAGAGCTACTAGTCTCTCCTGCAATCAGCAAGTCATGGGGAAACTGAGGCAGAGTCTTTAGGCTGTATGCAAGGTGACTGGAGGTAATGCAAGATGCTCAACGGTAGTACCTGGTGGGGTAGTAGGGAAATGAAGAACCAGATCCATGGGAAATAAAGCTTTGGTAATTCTGAATCTCATGGTACAATGTTTATTTTGTTGTCCTCATTTCTGCAAGTGCTGGTTCTCTAATCCTTGTTTCACCCATTTTCTTCAGAGGAATATAAAAAAGGAAACTGACACGAGAGAAGAATTTTGTACCAAATTCCACTCCTTACGCATAAAATCTTGTCATTTCCCTGTAGCTTTTAAACCTGAAAGATGACAACAACAATGTAGTAAATGCTTATATTTGTATTTGTCTTTACATCAATTTCTGGCACATGGCAGGGCTCATGCTACTCTCGTACCTGTTCACGTTAACATGGCACGAGTGCCTTGGGTATATACTTGTCCTCAACAATTACACAATATCCCCTGTCGGCTGTGGGACTGGGCTGGGATTTGGGAGACAGACTTCCATCTGTTAGTAAAAGGTTGTGGGACTGCAGAAAGTTTTCTTTTTTTTCCCCCACTCTGTCCTTTTTTTCTCTCTCACACTTTGCTATTTTATTAGTTTGAGCTAAAAGTCCTTGGGCGGAAAGGCCTTTTTTTCACCAGATGTTTGCATGAGCCTAACACATTGGGAGCCCTTTCTTAGTTGAAGACCAGATGGCCTGTTGCAAAGTAGATAATAACAAGACTCCAGTAAATACTGATGTTCTTATATCTATGTGACAACATCACCTTTGAAATAGGAATTCTTGTCTGTATATGTTATAAGAATACATTTTTGCTTGTGTATTTAGCTGTATTAACCCCACAAAAATAAAAACATACAATCTTAAAAGAATGTCCATCAAAATTAATGGACAAGCTGACAGAGATCAAACTTATTTTCTGCAAAGAGATTAAGAATCTTAAGGCATCTGACATTTTGCCATGCCTGTCTTGTTCCTGTTCCACTGTGTTCTGCTGTGCTGCGTGCTCTACCCAGTCTGTTAAAGCACTCTCTCTTCCCTTGCTCAAAGACAAAGGTTGGACCTCTCATGAACGTTGTCTACCGCCCACTAGTCTGGCTCCAGACCCACCTATAACTTTCATTTGCCTTTTGAAGAGAAGAAATTTTCCTTGACGAAGGTGATTATCAGGTATTAAAGGCTAATCTTATAATAAATTTGTGAATTAGTAAGCTTATTTCTTAACTAGTCAAGAGCAAATCCCTCTTGCTCATACCTTGTTATGCTAGCATCGCACGCTATCGTATCACTGGTGTTTAATAGTTTCCCAGGGAAAAAAAAAAATCACAGGCAGAGATATTCACTCACTGAACTGAGCCGGGGTGGCTAGGTTATTCACCATAACGTGTTTTTCAGATATTTTCTTTTTATTTAATCCCAAGGGGCTTTTATTTTGTGTCAATTTGTGCAATAAAGTTCTCTCCTATGAGACTGACTTGGCTTATACGTCGTTGGTGCACTTAATTAAACTCAGAAATGTTTAATTCTTTCTAGGGCCCTGATTCTGTTCTGAAATAGAGAGTGTTGTTCGCCCTTAATGAAAGAAAAGCAGTGTAATTTGACACAAATTTCAAAGACCTTCCCAACGTGTTTCTTTCTGTTTGTGCAAGGAGGGAGGAGGGAGAGGGTTGAATACTGGCTTTTCAATTGCCCTCATTTAAAAGGTGAGGACAACCTGAAATTCTTGGACCCACTTCTAACACCCGTGTAGTTCTAATACCATGTAGTATGGCTTCATTCAGGTCCATCTGTACCCAAAAGCAGGAATAAATTATGCATGTGAGGGGCTGCAGCAGCATTCACATTAAATATTAATCTGCTGGTCCTCTGCCACTCTGCAAGACTGTGCATCTCCAGATCCACCTGTCTGCACCACAGTGATGGCAGCTCCCCAAAGAGGGGCTTTAATGTTGCACACAAAGCCTGTCCTCCAAAATAGGTGGATCTAGAGCAAATTTCTTGAGAGTAATTTATTCCACACCCTTGCTAGCATAACAAGTGTTCCTGAACCTCTGTGGATATGTATTCAAGAGGGAGCTGTCTGTCTACATTTGATTTTACATTTTCTTCAGCTAGTTCAGAGATCCATAAGCAAAATCCAGTGCCTGGGGACATCAGAGAGGACTGTGAATTCATAAACAATAAATGGTTTACAATCATACATACCTTAACATTTTAATCTCTGGCAGATAGGGTTTGGATAATCGCTTCTGGGTAGCATACAGACTCCATGTAATACATGTTTATTCACCTATACTGCATATTCCACTTGACTTGACCATTTCTGAGCAGAAGGATTGTATAAGGGTGAGGAAATAAAGAAAAAAAAACCCAAAAGGTGTCCACATGCTGAATACAGGGAGAGATCTCCACCTACACCTCTCCCATCACTGGTGTGGCAGGAAGAGCTACCTCTCAGCAAAACAGAACACATGCAACATCCCTTTCAAAGGAGCCACTCAGGAACATCATCCAATAAGACCAATGAAAAACCTCTTTCAAATTCTACTGCAGCACTTCATCCTCTTGCATCAGGGTCTACAGTCTGCAAATGCACTGTGGCTTATGAGGCAGATCATAATAAAGAAAACTCTCCTTCCCACGTCTTATCCCCAAATTGTTTTGATCCAGAGGAATTTCTGGAGCCACATGACATACCTGATGTCTACTGGATCACACCCATATTGCAAAGACAGTAGAACTGCTGCCCCAAGAGGTGGGCAAACCCCCATGAGTTCAAAGCTTGACTGTCCCATTTACCCTCCAATATGAGCCAAGTTATGGACACAAAATAAATATCCTTTCTGAGATCTCCCTCCATTCTGCAGAAGTTCTCCTACCTCCAGATATAGGTCCTCAAGGTACATCAGAAGACTGGAAGCAGATGCTTTCTTCAGCCCACTTGCTTGTCTCATCCACTTCTCAATGCATTTGTTGGTAAAGGTGCTGACATTTATTTGAGACATCAAAACTGTAAGCCTGAATCAGACCTGTGAAGTGTACAAATAACTATGAGTGCTAAGTTATTTCTCTTACAAAAAATAACTGCAAGCAATTTTTCTAGCATTCCTTCATTATATCCAGATTACTAAGTTGCAAAGAGTCCTTAAAAACGTTCCCAATTATTTTCTTATTCACCACTCCAGACTAATTCAAACAAGTACTCCAAGTAGTCTGGCTGTGTAGGAAAGGTTATAACGGCGTATGGTCAGGGCTGAAGTCTAACAGCCTATTTCAGCTAAACTTTTCCAGGCTAAGTCACTGACTGAGGCTTTTCCACACCTGAAAACATAGAATCCTGCTGGAAATTACTCAGTAAGGATTTTGTGTTGCATGTCCATTGAATTGCTATTCCAAACAGATTGAAAACTTACAAGATCAGCATTTAATATATATATTTTTTTTTGGTATTTTTCTTTTCCTATTTGCAACAACACCAAGAAAGCACAAGGTTTGAGAAGACAATGTCATAAAGTGTAGGAGAATCATCCCCTTTCTTGTTTTAGCTTTTGGGAGGAGATTCAGCTCAGCTGACATTTTCGCATAACCGGTACATCCTTCCTTATCTGCTGCACCAAGCTAAGTTCAAAATAGCTGAATAGAAATAACTAGCGGGCCAGTTGTGGATCTGACATTCAGAATTAAGCAGATGGTAAACACAAAAATACAGTCTGGGTTAAACACTGACCACGTTTGCCAGAAGCACAGACATAGAAACCCTGGCCACATCCAGATCATAGGCAGAGCACATACAGATCTACCGAAACGCTAAGAGCAGAATTCAGCATAAATTATTCTGTGTTAATAGTACACGGACATCTGACAGTATTTTTCTTTTAAGGACTGGTTTTTTTTTTTTTTTTTTTTCATCAAAAGGATGGAATTTCAGTCTGTACTGGACACTTTGGCCAAGAGCTTTTTCCCAAATGGATGCAATCCCCTTTCTGATCTGAGAGCCTAACACCACTCTCCAACCATTTCATCCAGACACGCTACCCCCGCTGCGCTGATGGGTAGGAGGTGATATTTAAAGCAATGCCAATTGAACACAACAGGGGATAGGCAGAGCAGAAGCAACAGAAGGAGGATTTTGCAAGAGCTCACTAGATCACATTAAACTCCTTCTCTGGCCACATCCAGTGTCCAGCCCGTATGTCTGAAGATCTTGCTGTAAGCCTTTGTTATTTATTTGGAAATTTACTGTGGCTGTGGTTTAACTCTCTATTTTGGAGCTATTCTTAAATTGATATAGTGCACTTCAGCCTTCATAAACGATAATCAAAGGTGCTGGTGCCTCAGAGGACGGGAAGGCAGGTGATCAATACTATGATGACTTGGCCTCTATAGGAATATTACTTATACATCAAAATTTGTACTGAAGAAGAGAGAGCATCTATGTAGGAGCTGTATTTATTAAGTTAAGAGACTCATACCTTTGGCTAAGCATCAGTAAAAGCCTCATAGACAAACTTCTTTGTTTCTGGCAGAAATAAATATTTATTATTGCACTGGGAAAAAAATACTCTCACGAAGCCTCACTATTTTAATAAAAAATTTAATATGTTTATTTCTTCCAGACTGGAGATAAAAAGCTGTCAGAAAAATAATGGTTTAAATTGCAGTGAGATGTTTTCTTTACCTTATCTTTCTTTTGTTTCTTTCCTAAAAATCTATGTAGTATGCTCAGAATTTTTATTTTTAGTAAGAAATGTCAAGGAAATGCTTTATGGTAAGTGGCTGTTCACTATTAATTCTTTTGTTATTAAATGGGGAACATTAATTACCATTAATCGTTTTGACTCTAATATAGATTTCCAACAATAAAATCTTTACACACACATACAGACCCTATAATCTAATCAAGCAATTTTCTCCTACTTACTTGGAAGGGAGAGAAAGAGCAAGATTGTTATTTTTATTTTTTAATTCTGAAGAGGGGGTGGTACAAGAAAAACTGGAAATGGGACCTATATAAGAACAGAGAAAAATAATAACTATTTCCAGTCACTGTGTGTGTTGCACAATCAGTAACCGTAAAGCGTAAAGTACCTTAATAAAAGGTAAAGAAATTTTGTAAGATAGATGTGTGTATCTCTATGCCATCAAACAAACATACTGCTGTGCGAAAACAGTGATAATAATAAAACTTTGCTTTCCTCAAGAAAAAACATTAACATCTAAAATAATTTAGCAGCAATTAGCACAGTATTTCCTAGTGTAGCTCTGAGAGAGCCCAAATTTCCAATGCAGCCAATGACAATTCACATTTAGCAACATAAAGGTAACAGAAGTTTATCAAGATGAAGAAGAAATGCAGTTTTAAATGCTGGTTGCTGTGGCCAGGGTAGTCATGGGAGGATTTGCTGCAAATTCTGATGTTTTACATAGGCTAAAACTGGGATGTTGAACTCTCTTTAAACATGCCATCATCAGATTTACCAATTTTCATATTGGTAGGTTCAGTTCTTTAAACCACTGGAGATAACTTTGCAGAATAAGATTGTTATTACTCTTCAGATGCCCTAATTTGAATAAGCATGATGAATGAATACACTGTATTTCTCAGAACAAACAAGCTGCAAGCTCAATCTTAAGCACAGAAGCTACAGTGTGACTGATTAAGTATGTATGCTGCTTGCCAAATCTCTGCAGATCAACACACGACTTAAATCTCACTTTCACTTTTAGACTTATAATTATTCTCAGAATGAGGTTTCCATAATGAACAGTTAAAACCATTTATTTCAAATATTGATTTACAACTGGAGGCCTTACATTAATATGTATCTTAGTCACTGTGGGCCTTTATTACCAATCAAAGCCTGTGCAGGCACAGGAGAAAAACTATGTGATGATACCTTTTCACTGGTAGATGGTCCACAGATTACACTTTGAAACCCAAGTCATCCATCAAAAATCCAGCAACAAACCAATGCAGCCAAATTCCAGCAACTCAAGTCCTTTTCTCTCACTCCATGTTAGATTAAATTCCTTTAGTCGATCCTTCCAAAACTTTCATGTATGAGGTTTCAATCTTCCCAGTCATGACTCTTCCTATACCTTCCCACCCCAGATAACTCCCACCATTCCTGTCTCTGAGCTTCACCTCCTCTGCAGCCTTAGAGCTCCTCCACAAATTTCCTTTTTCTCCCTAGGGCTCTGGTGTCTTTTCACTCTTCTTTCAAGTAATTTCAGAAACAAAATATTTTAATATAAAATTCAGTCTTCTAAGAAAACATAGTCAAATGCATCTCTTTTTTTTTCCTCCAGAAAACCACTGCACTAACATAATATTTCACAGCTCGCTCAATATCTATTTTATATCCTATTTCCCATCCTAAATCTAACTGTTGTCTTTGCAGATTGTAAACTGCTTCTTTCAGCAGCAGCACAGGCAGCTGCTGAGATTCCTCAAAGGTTCTAGACCATCTATGTGCAGTGGTGCACAGATACACTCCATTCACACACTCTCCTTAATAAAATCCTTTCAGAGGAAGACACAAGAAGACATAAGATCATCAAAGGTCATATCGATTCCTTGCTGATGGAAAAGTTTCAAGAAGAATACTTATTCCAGTAAGGAACTGTATGGAGTTCAGGAACTCTATGGAGAACATCAGCTTAGGTGTAGCAAGCAATCATTTTTATAAGTCAAAAGCATTACTAGAAGAACCTGACTTTCCATCTGCTCAGTCAATAAAGGGCATCAAGATCTGTCCAGCAAAATGTTGGAACACGGAGGCAACAGGAAACCAACATCCCCTTACATTCCCCAAATCCACCAGCAGAACTGAGGGTAACCTACTTTCTTTCAAGGAGTCCTTGTGTTTCAAATGAATATAATCATACCAGCAGCTCTCCAGCACAATGACACGGAATACACAGTGCTAACTCACATACATTATTTGATAACATTTTAACACCAAACTGCTTTTTCTACCCTTCTGCCCACGTTTTTTCCTCCTCCCAGGATGTCAAGGAGTTATTGACATTGACAGAACCAGGTTAACAGAGACTAAAGAAACACCACAAACTCCTGCCCCTAGCATGAGTGATTGAATAATTGGGTTTTTTCCCTTTCTTTCTTTCTTCATCCCCCTCAATGGATAAGCTGGCAAGCTCTGGACAACAACAGGTTGTAATACAGGTTTTTGCAGACCACACTGCTGATGTGCATAGCTTTCTGAACCCTGACTGGGGTCGTTTAGACTCCTTCTCGAAAATGACATTGTAAAGAGGTCAATTCTGACAAGTGATTTTTCTTTAGCTGCATAAAAGACAGTGCTGTTACAAAAGTTAAACTGACATTACATAGCATGATCTGCATGATATGAAAAAAAAATCCCTATATTTTGAAAAAAAATGCAAATTTGACTTAATTTTTTACCAGAACTAGTGAGAGCCACCCTTATCCTAATACTAGTCAACCTGAAAAAAATCTTATCATGCTTCCAGTACCTGCATTTTCCTATTTTTGAGCTATTCAAATGTGATTTGCTACCTTATGGTTACCTTCTGGCAAAATAAATAAATGAATAAGTGAAATCCAAACAATTCTGCTATAGAAGAGACAAAACGCCTGTGACTTAGAGAACCTGTCATAAGTTATAAGCATAAATACCACAGTTTTATATCGTCAGGAATAACTACAAATACACAGAATAGCCCCTGGTTTTAATCTTATTTTTTTCCCTTAATAATTGACTCACATAAGCAACCAAATCCTTGGTATATTTTACTGGCATAATTTAAGTATCTCTTACGTGTGTTGTAGAGTTGTCACGGAAGTCCCTAACCAATCTTTATAGAAGACTGAGGACTGGAGCAATGCTTCAGTTGCTGCAGTATTTAGGAAAAAAAAAAAAGGGCGGAAGAAAAAGAAACCCTCAAGAAATGAACAACCTGGTGGAGATTTCAATCCATTAGCAGCATTGAGCTTGCCAGTTCTTTACTGCAGCATTTGACAAGGCTCTGAGCCAGAGATTAAGGCACGTCTCCTGAGGAAGGAAAAGAACAGGAGCTTCCACACTTCATTAAGGATATGTTTTATTTGCAAACTGCCAACCCACAGAGTGGCACTGACTTTTGGGTCATGGAAAAGGTTGTAGTTGTGCATTTGAACCATGCCAAGCTGAGATGGATAATACCCTTAAAAAAAGAGGCAAATCAAAGAAAAATCATAAGAAAAACAGGGAAATCCATGATTGCAGACTACCTAAAATAGGACTTGAAATGGAGCTTGTGCTCCAGTCAGGTTTTTCCTCCTCAAAAATCCTATTAAAGCAAGACAAGTGCCCAAAACAACAGGGACCAGTCGGTTGCAAAATGCATATTCATGCCATATTTTTTTCATAATTTAAACATACATTCTCAGATTTATTTCACATTGATTGCTTTAAAAATGTTAATATCCTTATAGAGTCAAGCCTTATCATTACTTGATCCTTTGCCAAAGACTGTACTAGCATTCCATGACTATATACATTTTTAACTAAGCTATTGTTGCCTTTTTCTGGCTTGTTTTTCAAAATCCAAAGAGAAATACAGAGCTTATATAATTTAAAGTATAATTCCTGCCTCACCCATCAAAAAGAGCCAATTCTTGGGGTCTTCCTTTGATGTTTGCAGTGGCAATTTCTCAATCATTTTCAAGCGGAGTTGTATTTGAGTAAAGACATGGATGCCATTAAAGGTAAATTTAGGCCATTCCAGGAAAAAAAAAAAAAGCTTTAAAAATAATGTTGTGTGTTAGATCCCAGATCCTCTTTACACCAATGTCAACAGGATAGTTCGCAATGAAGATAGTGCAATGGTTAAAGATAAGGGAAGGAAAAAAGGGCCCGTGAGACCGTTACTGGGAAACTCACCTAAGAATAGATAAATTATATTGTTGTGACATGCAAGACATATTTCTTGGTTTTGAATACACATACATGCTCCAATAGCGATCACCAACAGAGCTTTGAGTTGCTCAGCCTGTGCAACTACTCAGTGCCCCAGGTGCCCACCTTCCCCACCCCACCCATCACCTCTTGCAAGTGGTTTCCACACCTTCAGAATTTCTAGGAAGATAAAATTGAAAGAAGTACAGTGCCTTTTTTTGTTTTGGCACATCCTCCGCTTTCATAAAGATACGGATGGTGGCAGGATTTAGTTCTGGAATAAGCTGGTTTTGAGTAGCTCACAAACAAAAAGTAATTTAATATCCAATTCCTGGTTATTGTCCCTTGCCCTGGTGGCTTTGATGACAGATTTGAAGGCCTACAACAGACACTGATGCTAACGTACAACTCTTCCAGCACCTTTCACCCCAACTGGCAGGCCTGTTGTGTGTCCTGTTGCAGGCATGCGGATCTCTTGGCATGGTCTCTCCATTCAGGAGAGTCTCTCTGCAATCCCTTTGTGTGGACTGAACGCAGCAGGTGACGCTGGCAGACTTGAAGGTACCGGCTTTGTGAGATCTAAGCTTATGGTCATATTTAATTTTCAATACCTAAAGCAAAACGAAGCAATCACTTTTTTTTTTTAATCAGTAGATGAACTAAAACCATTTACGGACAGGGGACACTCCTACTGCGTCCTCTGCTTTTCTTCATTACCTACAAAAATATGAATTTGATAAACTACTGATATACAGAGAAGTAAGAGCTTTTAAAGTATCACCAGCCCAATTACCTCAGTAGAATTTCTCTTTCTTGCTTTATTTTTTTCTAAATGCATTCATTTGTCATATTATCCAGGGTTATTTCACATGTTCATGCATGGGTTTATTTGCCATAGTTGTTCCACTGATGAACTTCCTGATCTTCCCCATTTCACAGTCCCTAAAGTGAATTCCAAATAGGATCGGTACTTTCAGTATAACCCAAAATGGAAAGATGTCATGACAACCATAACTGGCAACAAAAGTGGCACTCCAGCTCAGGCTAAGCAAAAGCTTTGGTAAGCATCTTTCCTGAGATCAACAGAATATTTGCTTTGCTCCTTTCCCAGAACCACTTCTCCCCTCCTCCCTGCTATAGTCATGCAAGGCGAAGAGTCAACAGCTGTAATGAATTTTGTCTTTTTTGTCTTCTCCATGCAGGTTAACCAAATTTCTGACCTTTGGAGGAATAGTCAAACTATTTGTAGAGCTGAGATGAAGGCTTGGTTACAATTCAAGCTTCATTAATAAGATTATGAGTTGAAATAGAATTTTAATACAGAGGAGGAGCATAGCATCTCCTCTTATGAGTTGAGAGAGAATCAGTGATTGGGAAAAACACCAAAAACTAACAAGAGAGTACTTTTGAACTGTTGGCCAACTTTGCTTTGCTCCTATAAATTTTCTTCACTTGCCATGTTCCTTTTGCAAGAAAAAATACCAAAACCCTAACAACAAAAAACCCAAACCTATAAACATTAGTTAGCTTTGTGGTGAGGTGTTTGTCTGCCAACCTGAGGTTAGAAGCAGAGCTGTGATCCCAAGAGTTAGGCTTTGTATTACAGTATTGTATTTTTGATGCGGTAGTTAGGAGTCAATTACTGTTTCCATTATAAACCCTGTTTTTCAAGGGTTTATACCTCAACCATTTTCATTTCCATCATGCTGAACTTGGCATATAAGCACTATGGATACACATTTTTTAAATAGACTAAATGAGGTTGGCCCATTTTTAGATACAGAGTAGTCAGAAACTGTTTGTCAGTTGGTTTTGATTTTTATTCTTTTAATCTCACAAAGTAAAGTATAATTTCACTTTTTAAACTAGATCACTGCAGAGAATTAGTCTCTGTCATTAGGTCCAATACCTCTTGTCCCTAGTAAGAAGAATTTAATTACATTTTTTTAAAAAAATATGAAACCCTGCTGGCAAAATTCTCTCTTTAAGATCTGATTTTTTACATGCAATCTCAGATACGAAGGCTCCCAAGTCATATGTCTCAGCAAAGGTTGATGCATATCAAGCCACTTACAGCTCAAAAGTGGATTTTGTCTGAGCAACTTTTCATTTTTGAAAACTGGGGGCAATGCAACAATTCAGAGGTCAGTATCATGAATCATAGAATAGTTTGGGTCGGAAGGGACCTTAAAGATCACCTAGTTCCAACCCTCCTGCCACGGGCAGGGACACCTTCAACAGCTTGGAACAGATTGCTCATAGCCTCATCCAGCCTGGCACTGAGCACCTCCAGGGATGGAGCACGCATGATTTCTCTCATATTACCATCAATAACAATCTTTCTGGTGACTTCAGAAAAGCTTTAGACCTGACAGACTCAAAGGAATTGTCTCACTGTTTTCCTCACCAATGACTCAAGGCTGACTGTGCAACGTGGGGTAGAGGGAGGGCTCTCTCTCATAGCCCAGGTGGAACCCAGAGCTGAATGTAACCTCGATAAAGACCAAAATCCAGATGGCCACTGGCTGTTGGAGCCCTCCATGTGGGGCTGCATGTCAATCAGTAATTGCACACAGCAGATACTAATTTCTTAAAAGCTACTTCAGCTTAGAAAACTCACTTTGTCAAGGCCACAATAAATATTTGACTTCAATTTCCATGCATTCCTGAATTTCCTGTGTTTTCTTCTATTAATTGCAGATAGTTGGAATGACAGAACAATGACACAAAGTTTCACAATTTGGCTTTGCTGCTGTTAAACTGATTCACGTTCATTTCCTCTCTATGACTGTTTCTAGCAGAAAGCTTGTTTCCTCTGGAGTACAAAGAACCCAAAGTCAATTTTTACTATGCCTAGTTTCTGATATTTTTCCCCCAACACAACTGCTCCGAAGTCCAAATGAAAGCAGAACCAGCACCCTGCTTTTTAAAGCAACCAATAACTCTCTGAAATTCTAAAATACCATCCCCTTGGCATCTCAAACTATTTTACAAACCATTATTATTACTCAGGTAAGACACAAAAATTTGATAGTACTAATTTTACTCTTTGGGAAAATGAATCAAAGCAAAGCTTGACTCAACCAAAATTGCAGAGGATCACAATCAGAGACAGGAAGAGAATAAACATCCCACTTCCCGCTGTCGTGTTTCAAGTTTTCAGCAGGTTGTTTTCCAACAGAGAAACTGAGTAGAAACTATAGTGTTCTATTCCAAACTTTGCTGATAGCGATAATTTTCAATAAGCTTTAGTTCACAAACTTATTTCTCATTTATTCTGGAGAGAGATATGCATGAATATAATCTAATGTATGTAACATAACACAGCATCGCTACCTCTTTGCAGCAAGGTGAAATACTGAATCAGTAAGCGTAACAGCAACCTTCACTGCTGCTAGTGTTTGCATTGTATTGTTAAGTCAAAGCATTTTTTTTCATTAAGATTAAGCATATTACAGGGATGAAATGCCCAGTATTAGGTCACCACCTTCCCTTTCCCTGCCTACGTACGATCACCATAGGCTGTATGCTCTCAGAGCGTACGTTCAGATCATGGGTTTGTGAACACTGACAAGCACAACTTTCTTGAAAGCTATCAAAGCCATCCTCATTATCCTTTATGGGCTGTGTAGAAAATGTCTCCACTATTAGACATTTAACTGGAGTGCAGCAGAATGGTTTTGCTGGCCCCCTCCAGTTCTTTGGGTAAAAGCTCTGTTCATAATCAGTTTCTGCTTTTTTTTAATGACCCTCAAGAGGTCCCTTCTGGTACACTTCAGTTCCCTTTCTGGTGTCCCATTGATTTTACAGACTTTAGGAACTTGCTCTTAACCTTCTGCTTTTTTCCTGGATCACTGCTGAACGATTAGGCAGCCTTTTGTTACCCACTACACTGAAAGTGATAGCTGGAGAATTAAAACACCAGTTACAATAACATTTGCTAGAGAAAGAGACTGCTCTACTCTCCGGGCTATTCACCCTCTTTATGTGCATGGTTTTCTTGGAGAACAAGAACGAGTTCAGACTCACAGGAGAAAAATACAGAACTATCTGCTTGAGTACGAGACTGAAATTCACTCGAAAGGCTAAGTTTGAGTTGTTTGAATTTTAGGAACGGAAGTGAAGCATTTAGTGTTCAGAAGGGCAGGCCAGAGCCTGGAAGACAGTGAGCAGTATATAAGAATAACAAAAAAAAAAAAAAAGAAAGATATTTTAAAAAAGGATTTTAAAGGATTTTCCAACTAAAGTGTTTCCAGTTATCTGATTTGATTCACATGGAGCCACATCAGTGCCAAAAAAATGTATGCTTGTTGGGGTTTTTTTGAAGTTAGAGAAGTTTGAGAAATACCTCTTAAGATGTGCCAGGTAAATTCAAACTGAAGGATGTTTGGCGCAAGGAAATCCGCTTAACCACAGTGTAGCACTGGCACAGACCGTGATTAAATGTGCTGTTCATCTCAATGACTCTGATCTTTCCTAGATGCTCTGATTTCACCAGGATCCTGCTGCAGGAAGGACCGCTCTTCCTTGTGCAACATCAGGACCATTTTCTATGTCCTTCCCAAGTAATGAGCCAACGTTTTTAAAGGCAGATTATTTCCTTGAAGAAAAAGAGAAAAAAAAGGACAGAGCTCCAGTATCATCCTACAAGTCCCACTCAAATTTTCCCAGGAGGGCAAAGTTCAGGCAACTCCATTTGCATCAACAGGTTTGAACCAGCGTGTGGAGACGGTTGCATCCCAATTACTACCCGCTGCCCGCTCTCTGCTCCTGCTGCCTAGCTGAAAGATGCTGAGGGGAAAATAAAAAACCCACAACTTTAAAACCAGAAAAAGAAATTGCATCGGTGTTATTGTTGTCGAGATGCCAGCTGAAAAGGAATCATTATAAAGAGGTTGATACTTTCAGGGTGGGGAGACAGAGGACTCACCCGAATGATCCTAGTTAAGGGCCTTAACAGAGAGACGGCTTAACGTCTGTTTGAAACTGGTGAGTCTCCCTGCTTGGCTGAGTTTGAATTGTGTGTTACTGCAGTAACATCTCACAAATAGGGATCCCCTCCTTTTAAAAACTGTTCGCTCCCTAAATAGCAACACAATTTAGCAATATTTTGTATCAAGACAATTACATTGTAGTATTATTGTAGTCTTAGTACCTCATTAAAACAAAAAAATGTTAAATCCTTGTTTTGTTGAACACAAGAGATGAATAGTAAATATTGATTTAGAATGAATGCAAACATTTCCCTAGGAGTGGATAATTACAGCCTTTCTATGCAAAACACTTATATTTGAAGAAGCACTTCACTTACTTTGCCATGTGGTATACATTCTTTAGTACATTTTAAATTATACGTTGTCCTGGACAGTGTCTGCTCTATAATTTCTTGTGTCTCTACACCAGAGTCAGTATGTAATTTTAAACTGCAAACTTTCTGCCAACTAGAAGGGGAGAACAGGCTTAACTCTTTCCCTTAACTGGGCTCAGAAATCAATTCGGACTGCACACATAGTCATAAGACCAGTGAGCTCAGCGCTCGAGCAGCAAGGAATGAGTTTGGTCTAGCTGGAATTTAACAAAGATGCTGCTCCCAGCAGTCTTTGTTTTCACACGGCATTTTCTGATTACATACGAGGCTTGATGTGCTCTAATTTCTAGCCAGATCACAAGCAGTCCAACAGTTTGAATAAAAACCTTACCTTCTAGAGAATTCACAAATGAACTGAACATTTGAAAACGAGTGTCTAAGTTGAGAGCATTCAAACACATATTCAAAGCAAATAATTTATTCTACTTGTTTTGGCATTGAGATGTGCAGTTTATTCGCAGGCTGACATGGGATGTGCTCAGAGGGTCAGGGATGTGTATGGTGCTTCATGAAAGGAAGGGACAGAATTTACGCCCCAAACCCTACAGCCCTTGTCAGGCATTTTAAACTGTGTAGGTTTATTAGGTTGCAAGACTGGGACATAAATTCATACACAACTTAATCAGGCTACATGAATGTGAAGGCAGTACGTCCCTGCAGTAACTTGAGAGATTAATCCAAATGAATTGTGAATTTTTTATCTTACACAAGCACAAGAACCCTTACTGCATTTATTTTATGGGCCAAGTTTTCCAAACCTGGGACCTACACCTAAATTACTTTATTTTCATGAATATTCACATCCTCAGCTTTCCACCCCTGAACCAGAAAAAAACCCCAAAACTAAATGGATATTTAAACTCATCTTAGTTTAAGCGGCATTTAAAGTTGCACTTACAGCCCCTTGACACATCACGGCGAGGCTTATGTGTTTTGCTGGATACAGAAACTTTAGGCCCCACAGAAGATTACTGACTACAGTTAATTCGTTGCAGTAATGAGCATTCCAATGATACTCAAAGGAAGAGCAAACAGGAGCTGAATGTGATTCCAGACATTGACCACAAATTGCATCGACTAACCCAGCATCAGCACACTGAATAAAAGCAGAGAACCGCTAGGAAGCTGTTACACGTGCCATATACTCTGATTATCTTAGATGTCTTTTTGTAAAACATACAAAGCTAAAGGTCTTAGACACGCACGCGCACGCACTGTCACACGTGTTTGCTCACAAAGCAGAACCCAATGTCAGTCCTGCTGGATTTTTAGCCTTCAAATCCATTGAGCACTTACTACCGCACACTAGAGTTAAGCACGGTTTTAAGGAACCTGCTAGGGGAGAAGTGGCAAGGGAAAGAAACTACATAAATTCAAAAGAAAATGGAAAGTGCAGTTTCAAGATAATTTCCTGGCCTGCAAAAAAGGGAGAATGAAAAAAGAAAAAAAACATGTATCGCAATATAACAAGGTCTAACCAAACCAGTAAAAGATTGTTGGGAGAAATGATGAAGTGCTGATGCCCCATATTTTCTCCAAGATATTTCTCACGATCCCCACCCTTCACCCACCACCAAAATCTTTCCGTGAAGAGGTTTTATTTGACAGTTGATTGTATGGAGATACATTTCCCTAACGTGTGTTTCCTAAGACACAGTTTTGTACTTCCAGAGAAACTTAGGAGAGTGTTAAGGCAAGAGACTTCAATCCTGTGGACAAAGTTATGTGTCTACAAGGAAAATATTCAACCTCCCCACTTGGCACCTATTCCTGTGCTATTTGGAGGTAGCCACATCTCTACAGCAGCACCCAGGATAGTCCTGCTTAGAGTGGCTGAAGAAACCTTCCACAGGAATTGCTTTAAAATTAACTTTTCCCCTTGCCCCCTATTCCAAGGATTTGCATAACCATAGGGGAAAGGACGACACGAGATAAAAATAAATTTGGCTGCTGCAGATCCAAAATCAAGGGGAAAGTGTCAGGGCAGTGTTTTGCTTTGGGTTTTAGTGGAGACAAAATAACTGAAACTAGTAGGGAAGATAACGTATGACTAAGAAAATTCCCTGAGCAATCAGAGGATATGTTTTCAGCTTTTTTACATTTTAGTGTTATTTTCTCACAGCAATGAACTAGGATGGGACTGGAGTCCCATGACCAAGCTGGCGCAATCTGCACACCCTACCTGGATAATCACGGATTGTAAATCATCATTTTATAAGAATTTAACTTTTCCGCTTCCAACATAATCAAACATAGTGGTGAGGGGGCCACTAATCATGACAAAAAATATACTTTGGATTCTTTCTTGAAGTGCCAACTCCAATAAGTTCTGCAAGTGAAATTAAATGCATGTTCTTATTCCAAACCCACAGTTTCCCCCTGGGATGGACGAATCTCAAGTGGGGGCTGAAAGTTGAACCACAGCCCAGGGTTACACCCATTTTTGCAGTTCTTTTTTAACTACTGCATGTAGTATAAATTGTGTTCCAGCCCACTCAGTGACTGTGCTTTCCAGCATTGGTAATAAAAAAAGATGTCTTCATAGCTTCCACATTCCAGCACTAACGAGTGGGCCAGTCCATATCTTCCCTCAGTTTCTCACAGTTTAATGTTTGTTTGCTTTAAAGGCTTCTCTGCAAAGCTAAGGGCAGAAAAGAAAGAAAGATCTGGTGTGTGGCGTAAGTGACGGTTGGCGCCAAGTCTGAGAACAGTAACAAAGACTCATTTTAGAGAAGAAATTAAAGTGGAAAAGACCTATTAGTCTGGGCACTGCATCTCCCTGCCAATGTAAGGTTGCTCCATGGCAAGGATGCTTTTTTGCAGGCTCAGCACTGAGCTCTCTGCTCCTGCCACCAGCACACTCCTACCCCAAAATCACATTATTAGAGCGCAAAACGCAGCCCTCAACACCCCAACACCGCAAATCCTCAAGGAGAGAGCTTCACCTCCTGAAGGCACCTGGGGAACAGAGACTGAGCATCTCCATTCCACGTGCTTCCAGGTGCCTGGAAGACCCTGGACCGACCCGTCCTCCAACAAACAAACCGGCTGTGGCTCTGGCATGCCAGCTGCTGCCCCACGGCCGCACCAGCCAAAGCAAACATCACACCATGCAAATTTATAAGAAAAAGCAGAACAGAGGACAAACACAATGCCCTCCTGGTGGGAATAAGTGTGGAGACAAGGCTTTTTTTTTTTTTTTTTCTTCCTCCCCCCTTCTTCTTAGAAGGGAGGAGAAAGGTTTCTTGGCTCCTTACTGTGAAATGTAGCACTGACAAGGGAGAGGGAGCAAATCTAAGCACTGGCTTCAGCAGATATTGATCTCTGTGCACGTTGAAGTGAATAGTGACCCATGGCAACCTCGCCCCTAGCCAGTGTGGGGTCAGGGAAGGCTGCCTGCAATGGAAGGTCTCATTTTAGTCACTTTTCAGTCTTGCAGTCCCTCACAGCTTATAAAATCGTGGAGAACATACACATTCTGGTAACACAGAGAGCCAGTGAAAGGTGAGCAAGTGCTGCAGCAGGGTGGGCAAGCTAGAAGGAAAGGGTGGACTGGGGTCAAGTTTTCCCATCCTGGTTCCCAAATCATCTCCAGAAAGCTGACAGTATAGAACGGAGCTAGAAAGGGTGAAGTTCTTTGCCTGCGGCATAAGTCAGATGTAGAGGCAGAAGAAAACAGTGGAAGAGCAAATGGGATCATGCTATTTAAAAAATAGAAAAAAAAAAAAGAGAGTGATTTAATACTTTAACAATACTGGCACTCAGGAAAGATGCCTTTTTTGAAAGCTCTCGTGTGTTTAGGACTCCAGTATTCCCCTCCAGACACATCCATTCTCCATTCACAGGACTGGTGGCCAACGTATTCACAGCTAACCCAGCGCATTCCTGATCTCCGGGACCTGCTCTGCGTGTGCAGAAGGACTTTTTACAATGCAGGCAGTTGATCTGCACACACTACTGGCTTTGTCTAGGCCTTCTCGATGTCAGGCATCCAAACTGGAGCTGCTGAAGTCCGGAAACAGCCCAGACAAATAGCCAAAACAGTATTTCTCTGTATGCAGAACATTTTCAAGTAGAATAAATGCATTTGGATTATCCCAGCTGTGTAGGGGGACAACCTTAAAAGTCCACAACGAAAGTGTAGGGACCCAGCAGACAGGCCAGCAATGGAACAAGTCTTTGTATCAAATCATAATCATGGGTAGAAGAAACAAATCTGAATTTCCTAAGCGCAGAGAACGCTCGCAGGGCTGGTGGAGACTGTACTTCCCATATGAAAGTGTTAACAAGCAGTGAAAGAGCTGAAGCGCATCTAATTAAAAATGCATACCAAGGCATAAAGACAGAGTATAAGAGTAAACAAATGGCAGAGACCAGATTTGTTTGCAATAAATGAAGAGGAAAACACCACACTATGCAAACTCATCCAGCACGGAGGATATGGAGGGAGGCGAGCGGGCAAAGGCAGTGCTCTGCAAAACCTCCCAAAACAAAGTACAAGGCAAGCGAAAAGCACATGGTGCCACCAAGCCCAGGAGCGCAGGACAAAGGAGAAGAAGCGGTGCAGGACAAAGAACTAGAAGTGGTGCAGAGAAGTGTTCTTTGGTAGGAACATTTGCCGTTTCCAAACAGGTAGCGCATTGCAATATGGTTAGACCAAAAGATGCTGCCAAGAAGAGCTGCAGCTCAGCATATGAACAGTCCATCACGGGACACAAAACAAAACAAAGCCTTCTGGAAAAAAAGTACATTTTGATATTTCTGCTGTCGAATATCACGAGAGAGGCAGAAAGACAGTGAGTAGGGCTGGAAGGTTTGGGTTGTCCCTCAGGGCATCTTGAATAGCCACTGATGCTTTACCAGCTGTATGCATGGAGTCCATGACTATTACAGTGAGTGACAGTGCCTTATTTGCATAGGGTTTTCAGAAATAAAAAGATGTACCATTAGAAGAGCTCTCACAACCAGGAAATACTGACTCCCACCACCGGCCAGCATGTTAATCGTTCCTGATTCTGAATAACACTGGAAAGAAAGCCCAGCTGCTTTGCTAAGACTTGTGTCACACCTTTGCTGCAAGAAACCCATGGGTTTTCTGGAGCTGTCAGGGACTCAGGGCCACAGGCAGCAGCTTGTTCCACCTTCCTTTGCACTAATCACAAAGCCACCATCCTTTCTTCAGCAATTATCGGGTGTTTAGGTCCTGCAACACTGAGCAATTTTGATCACACTCTTTCTTGGAAGCAGCGTTTGCCTGATTACTGCAGAGCACCGTCATCTGTTTGTTTTTTTCAGCACACGATAGGCCACCGTGTTCATTCCCTTGGGATCCCCAGCCAAGCGCAGTTCCTATCCAAATGGGGATAGAAGTTCAATTTTATTTCACGGTTTTGTCTTCCTTACAACAAATCTCTTCTGACAGTGTTTTCTGACTGCTAAACTGATCCGTTTTGAGCGATTGATCTAAAACATCTGTCTGTGAGACTAAAAGCAACGTTGAAGGGGTGCTGCAACTCTACTCCACAGGTGTGGAAGATTTCAAACACGAAACGAGTAAGCAACAAGAGGAAACTTTTAGGCAAATGCGTGCGCCGCATGGATTTTGAGGCGTGCATCTTTCCCCGGAAAATTTTGCCAACTGCCACATAATACAGGAAGTCATGCTTCAAAATATTTAAGGTTGCATTTCTCACCATTTCCTTCTTATCTTTCATAAGACTTACATTTTCAAATGTCAACTTACATATGGGAATGTTTAATCTCAAGGATGCTGATCCATCAGGAAACTTTTAAAATCTTCTCCAAAAGTTGTAAAGGTTTTTTTTTGTTGGGTTTTTTTTTTCCTCCCCTCCCTTTCTCTCTTCTCTAAATGGACTGCTTCTGTTTACGTTGTACCTGCTTTTTCAGCTCACATCACACCCCAGCCTCAAGCTGTTCTCCCCTTAAAGAAGGAGGAGCAATGAAGAGACTTGTATACACCTTTTGTAGTACAACTGAAGGAAGGAATATACCCTGACACTGCAATTTTCCAAGAAATACAATAAAAACCACGAATTTCATTCAGAACAGACTTAAACCATGAAAATTTGTGTGCAAAGGGTGCACAATGTTACTTCTGTAATAAGTTGGAATACCATTCCCAATACTTGGCATTACTTTTTTGTTTAAATTCCAGTGCTTACTCCTTTACCGTGATTCTATATTTGGGTTTAGTATATGTATTCCTTACTGCCAATGTAAATTTATGTAATGCTAGGCATACAAAACTTTTTCAATATCTTTCTGTTATTTGGCTGTGTTATTAACTTCCAAAATATGATTTATTTGAGTTGAGTTGAATTTTGGCAAGGAGGCAGGGGACATGGGGGGTTCTTCGGTGCAAGCACAAATTTATTATTGGCAACACTGCTATGAATGGCATGGAAACCTGTATGAGAAATTCATCTTACTCGCAGAAAGGCCAAATCTACTGGGGATTAAGTGCAGCACCTCTCCACCCTCCCCTTCCCCATCTCACTGGGCTACCCTCCAACGTTTACCAGCTCAGGGATGCGACTGGGACTTCTTGCTCAGTTCAGAAAATAGCGGCTGCTATGGAATGACACCAATTCCAAGTGTGATGGGTTGTATTTAGGCAGATATGTTTTGTTTCTTAATAATAACATCACATTTTTCTAGGTCATTGATAAATAAAGGATTTGGAGGGCTGATACAAGGATTTTTTTCCTTTTTCTTTAATAAATTAAACTATCACTATAAAGGCCTTACATAATTTACCGTAACCTGTGTTAACATAATAAAACGTTCTTTGGCTCTCAGCTCATATAGCGCTTAATAATATACTTAACTTTGGGAGTGAACATGACTCTCATTTACCTAAGAAAACATTTCCCTGCCTTTCAAGAGGAATAAATGTGCCAATGTCCATAGATAGTTAGACACCTGTGCACCTTGACTCATGGAAATAGTTACAGTGATGTCAGTGGCAACAAAATGCATCAGATTCTGCATATTATAGAAGTTATTTTACACACAGTTATTTTATGCAAAGCTATTTTTCTTCTTCAGAAACCTGCTAATCACATCAGGAATAGACTAGGTTTGTCTTCCCCCATAATGCCATCAGACCAAAAGCAGCAGACAGAGCAGCCATCATTAACAAGTCAAGTGTTTTAGATTCCCACCTTCAAGCTAAAGGAGCTGTCTGTGTGGGTGTGAGCAGTCCTGGATGCCAAACAAAAACCTAATCCACAAAAAATCCATCAGCAATGGTGATCAGATATAATGAAGTATATGCTATTTGATATCATGAAACTGGAAGATGATATATGGTAGACACCTAGTCTAGGCATAGGAGACAGCTATTCCAAATATCAATGCTATATCAAGGTTTGTTTCCACAACAAATCCAAAAGACCCTATTGGAACAGGTTTATTTCTGTGAATATTTTTCTATTTTTTTTTTCTGATTGCATTTACATCATGCTGTGTCATGTACTAAAATGCTTTAGCAGCCTCTTTGGGACAACAAATGACAGAAAGAATACATATCTAAATTCCACATAACTCCACTGCCACCCTTTTTCCACTCTGCACATTACATTAAATAGGGAAAATCCATACAACCTTGAAACTGTGGTGTCAGGGCAGGCTGAGGATATCTAGGACACGATGTAGATCTCAAGGTTTCTGCCTTTCCTTCTGTCTCCTCCTGTGGTGAAGCACTAAAGTGTGCAAGCCTGTATCTTTTGTATTATTAATCTACGTGAAATAACGCAGTCCTGTGGTCCTGCCCCCCTCCTAAAAACATTAATTGTTATAAGACCCTGCTGAAGCCTTCCCTGCATCCAGCTCCTCAGATCCTTCAAAAATGGGTGAGGTTTCAGGGTGCCAGGACTGGAGTTATCTACAGCCTCTCCTAGGCTCACATTTCCCATGTGACAAGTGGGGTGTCACTCACTGATGCCTGGGGAAACCCCACCTCGTGCCTTTCCCCCAGTCAGACTGAGAAATGGGGACACTGTACATCCTCTTACAGCACTCAGCTATGAAACTGGTGCGGGGCTTTGAATAATTAACAGGAACGACTAGCCTTGCCTGCTTACAGGAGTCATCAAGAGAGATTAGCTAGAAGCAAGTACTGATGCTCTTAAACTTCTTATGTCTACAGCTGGCCTTGTTTTTTTTCTCCCCTCCTTTTCATTTAGCACCAAATCCTCCAGGTGCTTACAGGGCAGAGCTGACAAGAGCTGGAATGGGGGCTCATTCCCACTGCCGCTGCAGAGCCACATTGTGCTTAGGTGCCCCTTACTGCAGGACTGCTCCCCAGGTCGACAGGAACCCCCACTTTCATGGTATCAAGCTCAAGTTCCCTCAGTTTTGCTTGTCACATCATAAAAAGGACACGTGAGCTGCAGTCTATCATGTTAAATCATTTTAGCACCTCCGTTACCCTGTGCGGACTTATAGTGCTGAAAACACGTTTGTAGTTTTCTCTGCTACTTTGGATTGATACAAAAAATGCCCCAATTTCCATTTACTTGTGACAGAATATTGCCTGTCGTCTTGTTTTATCTCTTCAGCTTAAGAAAAATAACATAGGACATGATCACCACTAATGAGATGGCGCATGCTATATAACTTTTCCTGCTGTGTTGTTTTATTTACCAGCTTTCAAATCCCTAACCTTCGTCTCTCCAACCTCCTTTTATATGAAAGGATCCTCTTGTCTCTGTGAAGTTCCTATCATCTGCACTGGTTTGCAAGTTAAAATTTCAGCATCCATTTAGTTAGTGATGGTTATTCTGCTTAATGACTCCTATACCCCTGTTAATACTGTTTTATCTGACTCTAATATTTTAAGATCTTGTCTAACATTAATGCTAAATGCTAATATTAAAGATTTGCTACTAATATTTTAAGCTCTAGCTGCTAGGGTAGTAATGTTTGGGGAGGTGCTTGGGAGTTTATTGTATTGGAAGGACTGCTGGGTAAATTTTAACATCTTTTATGAATATTACAGAGAAATCTAAGTAAAATTGGGAGAGATTTTAGTGATTTATTTATTGGGATATCCTGTCACGTATGAGATCAGAATCAGGTTGAACATGTACATACGTGTGGGCATGTGAGTGTACGTCTTCCTCTCTCTCTCTCCAATAAACCAGAGTGAAAAATAACCACTGTGTGTTGCAGAGGTGGGAGACACGTGCAGCATCTCCTTCATCAGGTTATGGCAAGCGCTGCCACTTTGGATGATGCTACAGAGGCAGGGAAAGGAGGAGGCTGCCATCCCCTAGGAATCCCAGCCCTGAGTTCATTTCCTCCACTACTGCCATTTGACCAGAATATACACCTACAAACAGCCACGTTTATCTCACAGCACTACAACACCCTAAAAATTTACAAGGGACTAGGGGGAAAAAAAACACATACCCCCTGTCAAACCTCTATCTTCGTGTCAGTTTATTAACCCAAACCTCTGCCACATGCAAAGGAAGAATAGAATCCACTCCTCCTCTGAAGAGCAATCTCCCCACTCAAAATAAAATACACTGCAATGTTTATTTCACCACGGTTTAGGAGTTAATGAAAGATTTGCACCTGTACAGCTGTTGTAGACTGAAACTAGCTTGTGGAGCGAATGTGTTTTCTGGTTGAGACAGTTGTAAATGCCTTGAGTAAAAACACTGAGGACTGCTAATGGATAGGTTTATTTTAAAGCATGCCATCTGCTATCAATCATAGAGAAGTATAGGAAGCAAGTTTGGCTGTGCTCCCTCCTTGTGAGCCTGATAAAGATAGGGCTGTGGTACTCTGGAACATTTAGTACTCAAGAGAATAAAACATCAAACCTACTCAGCAGCTCCACTAACAATAATAAAAATGCCTCTGCCTAAAGGTGACATTCTGAATTTACGATTATTTGTGTCTATAAAGTGTATTCTTTGGCTCCTGACTCATTCTGACTGTCTCACTACAAGAACAATACATTAAGCCTGCCTGAAGTAAATGGAAATCCTATCCTTTTATTAAACCAGCAGCCAGTACCTGAGATGTTCTAATGCCCTGTAGGACCCAAAGAAGGTTTTCTATTCTAAGTGTTAATTCTTTTGGTAGGATTAAAGTCAACTGCAGAGAAAATGCTTATTTTGTACACTCAGTACTAAACCCTTCTTCAGGTAAATGTAGTTTTAAAAGAGAAAGAATTAAAACAAGAAAACCCAAGGCAGATTCTGAATATGCAAATGATCACAAAACGGAGGCTACAAAAATTGCCATTCACCCCAATAGCTCATATTTCATGCTACTTAGCATTTGATACAGGAAAAGCTTATGCTGTAAAAACCTACCCAGGAAAACCATGCACAAAATATCTAAAAGGTGTGTGCCAATCTTCCTTCCTAGCAGCACACTTCACATCTGCTGAGATTCTCCAGAAATGAATCCAGGTTTTTTTTCTCCTTCTTTTTTTCTCTCATTTTTTTTCCCCCCCCTACATTGCATTTTCCTCAGAAAAGGCAGTTGGAAGATGCAAAGCTACTTCCCCTAGATACACAAGGTTGTGGTTGACTTCAGAGTTATGAATCATTCCCCTGGCTAACGCCACGTCCCTCTTCTCTCATTTGCCCTGTGGTATCCTGCTGGTGAGGGGCTCTTGAGCCTGCTTGCTTAAAAATAATTAATAATATACTGCTTCCTGGCAAATTCACCAGATATAAAAAATGCTTAGCAGTACAAGACTCTACATCCGATAACATTAGGCTCCTATCTCCTATCTGCAGCTTAATAAAATTCCCTAGCAAGTCTGTTGTTGGTGGAAAGCATTGCTTTGGAAGCTTGGGGAAAATCCACCTGGTGATCAAGATCATCAGCCTAATTAAAGTTAATAGAGAAATTAAAAGTGGGCAAAAATTAGAACGGCAGCATAGGGAAAAAAAAAAGTAAGCACTAGGAATAGAAGGGAGATAAAAAGCAATGGGAAAAGTGAGCATTCCTTTGAAGTCTGGTCTGAAAAGTGACGGTGATTTCTTTCAGTGCCCTCCACACCCTAAATGCTTTACACGGTGGGTCATAGGTCCAAGAAGAAAAATATAAAGCAGAGGATTAAACTTAGATTCACAATATTAAACCAAGGCTACTTCTGTTCTACATTCATTGGTTTGAGCCTCATAGCCTTAACAATCTCTGAAGTCTATGATCAAATGACCACTGACTTTAAAGTGTAAGTTCAGTCCCTTTCTCTGGGGACCAAAATAATTGAGAAATAAATTCCTTGGTGAGGATCAGAAGCACTAAATACTTGAAATGGGTAAGATGAATGATCACAAAAAAACTTAGGAGTCTATAGAGGCAAAGGTAGAGAAGGTTGTTCCAAGAGGATATGAATCAGCTCCTCAGCAAGATGGGAGCAAGCTACATGGTCATTTGACTGCAGAAATACCAGATATTGGAAACAATGCAGGAATATATAAAAACAAAGTTTCAGCAACAAGAAAACATGAACAAAAGTAGTTATCAAGACTTCCATGCTCAGAAACACCAGGGAATTTCTCCCCGGAGGTATTTCTCACCTCTAGATGAGGATTTCCAAGTAAAGCCCTTCTGCTCAAGAGCAACACCCCGTCTCGTAAGGAAAGAAACCTCAATGAATGTCTCTTATTACTGTACCAAAAGCCACAAAGTTACGTGCTTCAGGAAGAGGGACAGTAAGTCACGTAAAGGCACACTGTAACACTGAGGTCTCAGACCTGTCATGACCACTGTAATCCCCAGCAAAAAAATAAGTTCAGCAAAACTCTGTTTATCAAAAATATTATCGCATTCCATCTTTCACAAAGAGGTACCTGTTTATCCATGCGTGTCATTAGCAGGATTTATTTTTTAAGTGTGGGATGAGGCTTTTGGATAGCTGGAGGGAAGAGAGAGGGAGTTGATCCAGACTCACCCTTAGTTTGATGGTCACATGCCTGGGTCTGGCTGGAGCTCCAGGTTCATATCCCAGCTCTGAAATTCCCACACTGAAGACAAAATCCACCAGGGAAGATGCTCTTTGTAGCCTTTATCCATAACATGCTCATGCAAAAAATAATTCCAGAGGTTTTATTTTCTCTCTCCTGAGAAAGGAAAAGAAATTAAAAGGTTTGACCCTTTTTCATGGCATGGATTTCTTGTTCATGGCCAGCCCTACCCACCACACTGGCCAGATGTTCAAGGGCAAGCTGCACCTACCAGAGATTATAGTATGAACCCCCCAACTTCTGCATGAACTTCACGTGTTCTTTTTAGACTCGTTCTTTATTACACACAGTACATTTTCATATGAAGGCTTGCAAGCTCAGAGCAGCCTCCTCACCGGAGTTCAAGTCCCTGGCACACAGTTCTTTGCAGCATTAATGAAAAAGCACAATACTTGGGCCTGCGTCGCTAAGATTAGACATTAGTGGCCATATCAAGAAGAGAAATACCTGCAGATTAGTGCAGCAATTTACTGCTCTAAATCTGAACCTTCTAATCTCTTTTTTTTTTTTCTTAAAATAAGTAGCAGCCCAAGAATATGGGAAAAGAATTAAAACTACATTTACTAAGTGATTTATAAAATACTTCAGCGTGTGTTTTAGAAAACTGACAGGTCATTAAAATATCGTTAATAAACATTATTCAGAACTCACTGCCTTAGATTAACACTACTTTAAAATCACAGTTGTTCATTGATTCAGTCAATGCACTGCTTACAAGAGTAACTCTGATTGCTGTTCATGCCCTGTTTAATAAAGTATCCGATGGGAAACTCAGAGATTACCTTGTATTTTCTAAATATTTAAGCAATATTTGAAAATGGCTTTAAAACGTTGCATCCCTGCACGCGTGACCATGCAGAGAAACTGCTGTGCAGTGACTTGTGGGAGAAGAGCCACACTTCCACTAGGAGATTGCTGAGAAGCATCTCCTCCTGTACGGGGCAGCTTACTAAAACCAGACACAGCACAGCCTATGAAAATCTGACATCTGTGTTTAGATGTTTTGAACATGCACCATAGTTTGGTTGGGCCTAAATATCCTCTCAGCAGCAAAGGCACTGGATCCACCTGAAAAGCCAGTTTTTCCTAGCATTAGCCCAAATCCAACAAACACGTATCCAGTGCTGACCGACGCTGCCTGCCAAAGGCATCCTAAACCTGAGCTAAAATAAGAGTTTGCAATATTAACCATCCTGGTAGAATGAAATCTATCTTCCAGATTGACATATGTCAAGTTAAACTGATTGGCTTGTTATGAAGGACTGAAGTTAGAAAATAGTGACAGTTAATGCTAGGGATCACAGTCAGAGTACTTGGCTCTGTGGGATTATTGAACGCCTCAGAGCAACAGGGCTCCTACCGAACCATCCTCCCAGCCAGTGGGAAGCTGGAACCATAGGTAAAAAGCAAGGAAATATTGAAGTGAAAAGAAGGAGTAGCAGCAAAAAAAGATATGGAAAGGCAGCACTATTTATCAGTGACTGATTTCAAAGCACCTGAAATCATTAGCCATTTCTAATCAAACCAAGGACAGAACCATCATGCATGACTTTTACCGATGACAACTTTTTAAAATTTATTATGTGACCATTGAGAAATATCCCCTTTTAGAAGCTCTGCCTGAGCCAACTGGAGCTGACTGCTCTTCCTAAACATAATTTATGCAATCACAATCAGCTCAGATACTGCAGGTGAAGAGTCGTAGAGTCATAGAGTCATAGAATAACCAGGTTGGAAGAGACCCATTGGATCATCGAGTCCAACCATTCCTATCAAATATGAAGGAATTTCAGCTTCTTTTAGAGAAAAAGAACAGCAGAATAAACACGGTATTCATGGTACTGAAAACCTCTTTAAGAGACCTTGTGAGACAAGAGAAGAACTGTTGTAATAAAAAAAAAAAAAAAATTCAAAGGAAATATCTTGACTTGAGAATTAAAATTAGAGAGATTACTATCCAATTCCAGTATGGAACACGAAAAGAGGAGTTGGGCTATTTAAAATAAAATCCACTATCACTCCCCACTTTAACTGGACACGCAAAGCTCCCAGTTCTGAAGAATCGCCAATGACCAGCAGACATCAGTTGAGCCTGTTCTTGCTGCAGAGGGTGGCAAGTTAGTTTTACTTCTATTTCCTGGTGGTTTGATATCGTGGAAGGATTTGGCTGTTTTGAAAAGAGGCTGATCGGACTTGCTTTGTCTTATCTATCTTCATCTATCTGTTTTGTTTCTCAACCTAGTACATACACTGCAGTTCACAATATGGAAGGAGAGAGCCGAAACTAAGAAGGGAGTCAACGTATTTTAAAAATGAAAACATTACCCTTTATAGCTGAATTAGTAATGTAGTGAAAGGAACAAAATATTCATGGCCGAATCAAGATTGTGTCCATCTAAGTTAAGCTAAGATGAACATTTGCAAATTCTCTTAATGACGATTTTTAAAAACTTTCAGGATTAAATGTGAAGCTTTCTTTTGTTCTTTTTTTTTTTTAATAATAAACTACTTGATATTCAGAGATGTCTGTAACCTGATGGATGGCTTTGATTTATGACATCTCTCAGACATTAGAATTCTGGATTTGAAAGACAAACCACGAGGGAGATCCAGATCCTCCAACTGGTTTTATTTTTCAGTCTTTTAAGGTGATTTGGAGTTCAAAGTCTTTTGTCCATTCTCCTTTCATGCTGCTACTTATATAAGAGCAAGAATAACGCTTTGCACCAAACTAAGATCATTTGAATGATACCAGAAAAATTATGTTTCAAGGTTCATTTAATCATAGAATAGTTTGGGTTGGAAGGAACCTTAAGTCCACCCAGTTCCACCCCTCTGCCATAGGCAGGGACACCTCCCACTGCATTAGGCTGCTCAAATCCCCATCCACCCTGGCCTTGAACACATCCCAGCATGTGACATCCATGACTTCCCTGTGCAACCTGGGTCAGGGCCTCCCCACTCTCACAGGAAAACATTTCTTCCTAATATCTAATATAAATCTCTAAAGGTTCTTATGAGACAGGTATAATTAAATGCATTTTTCCTTCTCTGAGCCAGGATGCCGTATTTTGGTGCCACAAGTGTGTTAAGCTCCAAGATACACCACGAACCTACCCATCTTCTCCTTGTGGGACAGCAGTCATCACTACCATGGCTTGGGCATGTTTGCTCCACAGGGATGAGCAGAGCAGAGGGTGCTGCCCACTCCTGTGCAACGCACCCTGTTAAAAATATTAATTGGACAACGATGATGCAAAGCAAAGCTGCTAGATGAGCCTGTGCAATGAGAAAGTGCAAAAAGCAGGTTCCACGTTCCTGGGGCAAACGCTGCCAATGCCTGCAGAGCAGCAATAGGAAAAGGAGCCAAAGAGAGGAAGGAGCTGTGAGGATGGAGCAGCCTCCACACCTCCCTGGCCATTGCTCAGGTCCAAGATGATTTAGCAAAAAGAGAGTCTAAGATAGGTGACGTGTACAAAAGGATACTGGGGTCGGTCAGGACCTCTTTGAAACAAGGGAGCCTGACAGAGTCAAGTCCACTGGCAGCACATCTTGAAGCAATATGGCTATTTCAAGGCTGCAAGCAACTATCCTGAAGATGGAAGGAAAATAACCTTCTTAAAAAGAAAAGACAAGAAAATAAAACCTTAAGAAACTTAGAAGTATGAATCAACGTCTTGTGTTCCTTAGCCCAGTGGTGAAGTAAAACTGTTTTCAGAAGCGTGTTTAAAACGTCTATGACAGCAAGGAAGCAAGTGACTACTTTTTGCCAGTGACCAAGGAGAGCTCAGCTGCTCACTGCAAGCCAAATGGATTTGCATCCATCCCAGAGCTGGAAACACTCTCTGGAGCAGAAATCCCTCCCCTCAGCCTCCCCAGTGCCTCTCTCATCAGGCATGGCCCAAATGTCAAAGCTCCTGCTCACGAGTCCATTCCCATCTGGATCTCTGCCAGCTGGTCTCATGCAATGAGAGGAGGAGAACCCAGTCAGCATGGGGCTGACCCACTGTCCACTGCTGCCTTCTGCGCCACCACTTCCAGCAGTTGAAAACAATCCATCAGTGCATAAATACGTGAAAATGTTTATCGCCCACTCCTAGCCACGTTGAGAAGAAACCTGTTGCGGTTATATGACTTGGTCTGTTCTTTAGGGATTTTCCAAAGTTTCCTATAAAAAGAAATCTGTGGGAAATGAATGATTGTATAATCACTAACACACGCCAATTCATAGAAGCTTATTATCATTTATGGCATTTTGTACTCCATTGTCCTTACTCTGGTGAATTGCTATCTTATAAGTCTTTTCCCTATTAAATTATTTACATGTTTTGCCCTCTCTGACCCTTTTGCATCAGCAAAATACTTAGCATCCACATTAGAAAAAAAGGTAAAGACAGAGATTTCCTTCTCCTTTTCCCACACCATATTTTTCCCACCTTCACAGCAATATCCAAACAGTATCCTTGAGAATGAGAAGGGCCTTTTCAAGTGAGAAGAGACAATAATATTAGCTGTGTCTGGAAGCCACAAAAGATTTTTTTTTTCTTAAGGAATATGCATTTTCACAGAGACTTGCTAAGGTCCCTGATAGAAATAGCCAGCATTAATAGTTTTAAAATTACATAGTCCCTTGAAAATGATGAAAGTTGCCTACAGGTCATCTAAGCAATTCTTAGAAATAAACCCCAAGTGTCTTGGAAGTCTTAATTACACTGTATTTTAGTTGGATTTAGGCCACTAAAACGCAGACTTTAATAGGTATTTCAGACTTAAAAACCTTCTGGTTTTGGCTTTAAGGAGCTTGACATTGCCTGAAATACAGCTAGGTTTTCATCTTTAGAGTTAAGATTTAATCATGTTTTCAGTGGTTTTTTTTCAGTTTTGTACATTTCCCAAGAACAACCGGTTAACAAATGTATGAATCATGGCTCGGTAGTCACCATTTCAAAAGGTGTGGCCTCCAGCATCGCTGCAGTTTGAATTAAGGAAGGGAAAAGTAGAGGAGGCTTGTGTGACTGAGGAGCAACTCTATTCTTTTTTTTCCATCAACAACTTGAGAGCAGTTGTCATTGACTACTACTAATCATGGAGCTTTACAATGAGAGCAAACCCCAAATGAGGTGCAACAATCTCTAGATTAAAATAAGACGTAACACCCTGTAATCTTAATATGCGAGAGAGGATATCGCACAGCAAAAATGAGTCCTAGGGACATGCACACAGAGAATAAATGAGCTATAGGTTCACTGAGCAAAGCTGCTAGTCCCAAATATGTGGAACAATAGCCATCATTTAGCTATGCCACTCCTGTTTCTGTGTTGCAGATGGGTCCAGTTCTTCAGAGAAGATTTATGTGACTTTTCACCAGAAATGCTGCAGGAAAGTAGAAGGGCTGGGGAGAAACCTCACGTCTCCCGAACATCTCAATACTTTGTCTCTCACATACTGCCCATACCAAGGGGTTCAGCCGCTTAGCAGGGCAGGGCAATTTCATCTTTAGAAAAGGAACAGATTTAAAATGGTAGCCTAGAGGTAAGTTTGAAGGTCCGTGGGTTCAGACCTGATGATGCTGAAGAGAAGGAAGCAAGCAAATAACGATCAATTACTGAATGACAGCGCGGACAGGAGAAATCTCTATTGTTACACAACATCCTGCCAAACTTGTAAATCCTTGGTATTCATATGATGACTCAAACAATTGCAACAAAACTGGACTGTAGCTTTGTCCTGTCTTCTGCCATTCTTAATGCCTTAGACCGTTTCCCCTGGAACAGGGAGGCAATGGCCAGCAGCTCCCCATTTTATCTGACATATTTAAGGAGGTCTGCCAAGCCCACGAAGTCAACATGAACTACTCTTCATTTACTTCTGACTTCCAGCAAGCAGAAGCAGAAAATCTCTGTATCAAGAACAAAAACATGCCAGGTCAAACAAGTCTCTACAAACCATGTCATCTTTTCAAGATAAACATTCTTTCCATTGCCTGCACAAGCTGGCTTTTACCAAGATATCCACTTCAGTCCTCCTGTGTTATTCCATTTAAGTGTTTTCTTTAATGTACACATTTCTGAATTTTTTTTTATTATAAATAATTTGTAAAACTATTTGCCAGCATTCACACCCTGCAAATATTTGCTTACTGTCAAAGGCTCCTGAGGACCTCCAGCACCTGTCATCCTCTGCCAAGATCAACTTTTCCAAATGGGCATGTCTCCAGAAAAGATCACAGACAGTTGTAAAACGGATCAATCTTAAACAATTCTTTCTCTGATATGCACCAGGGGTTCAGAAAAGAGGGCCCATTCACTTTCGTTCTTCCTCCAATGCCTGTATCTTCCTTTCTTTATTCTCCCTTCAAAAATACTCATATTTCTATACATCTTACAAGATCTATTTTGGTTCTACCTCTTACCATTAGCTAGAAGACCAAACTATTCAGTCCACTTCTAACATTTTATCAGCCTATATAATTTTATAATCCTTTTGTTATTTTCACTAAAAGGAATGTAACTTATCAGACACCTAATGCTACTTAAGAGCACATAGATTTTTTTGTGGTTGAATAATAACATCTGTTTTGATTTTCCAGCCACAAAAGTGCGTTTAATCTGGCCTTCCTTTATTTGAACTTTTCACATCTGCTCAGGCCTGCTTCCCATAAACTAAATACCAGATCTTTCCAAATGTAGGAAATTTACCTGCACCAGTTGTTGTCCCAGCTCCAACGATTTCTTTATAGGAGCCAGATAAAAATGTCAAAAGACTGATAAATACAGTCTTAGTGCACTATATATTTATTGAACGTTACTATTTATTTTCTCAGTCCCAAATGATTGGTATTCATAGGCCTAATCCTGCAAAAACTTATTTTCATAAATGAACTCATTTACTTTTATTGAATGAAGTATAAGTTATAGGATGGTACTCCACATTTTGGCAAATAAAAGAAGTCTTAATCTAGTGGGAGGTGACCCTGACCATGGCAGATTTGTTGGAACTGGATGATATTTAAGGTCCCTTACAATGCAAATTATTCTATGAGTCTACGATAAGGGGGATTTCATAGGTCATTTTCAGGGTTGTCCTCTAAGACGTGTCGATGGATTATGAAATTTGACTTATTTGGATCTCTTCAAAGTTGAGCAAAGATGGGAAGGAAAACAACCCTCATCAGAAGCACTTTTACTTTATTTACTTATTTATTATTAAACTAGATGGTTTTCTTCTAACTGTAGCTCAGATTCCAAAACTTAGACATATTTAGTTAACAAAATGGATTGAGAGGTTTTGCCACTGATATCACTAGGACAGGAAATGCATCCCAGATATCTGGCAAATGTTAAGGACTATACTTTAAACTCAGAGCTAGACTGTAGAAGAATTTTGCTCTGCTGATGGGACCAGGAATATATGCAAAAACCCCTCAGCCTCTTCATAATATCTTCTATTCATCAATTTGTTCTGCTGTTAGAAGGATATATCTGGAGAACCCTTACATCCCCAGGCCCCATGCAGCTGAGGCTGCATCTGCAGCAAAACTGCAATATCAGGCCACTTTTCTCTGGCAGATAACTCAACAGATAGCTCTTCAAAGCAAAGGAGAACACGCTGTTTGCAAAGCAGCTGAGAATCCACATTTCCCTTGTCTCAGGGTACCAGAAGCCCCCTTTTTTTCAAAATATCCTACCTGTGTTGTAGTGAGACAACAAGGTTTCATTCTTTTATGTTGTTTTGAATCTTTTACAAAACTTAGGCTCTGTGATTTGGCAACCTCGTTAAATATAGCTTTATCAAGCCAAAACACCCACCAGCACCAGAGTCTTAAATAGATGTGAGATAGGAAAGTACAATAAGAACCGCAGTGGCTTTAAGAACAGTTGGAGAGGAAAGGCAATATCCATGTCCTGCCCTTGATTTTTTCCTCTGCACAAAGGATTGAAACTGCGTCATGAAGGAACAGTTGTGAGAATCACAAAGAACTTAACAAGTCAGAAATGGATTAAAAAGCACTTTATGGCTTGTTAAAGAAATCCCCCTGTTCCTCAGAAGCATTTTTAACATCTTATTAGTGTTATTTGATCTGACTAACATATTGACTAGTCATTTGAATAGGAGATGAATCCTTTTTGATGGACCACAAAGGGAGTATAAATTCAAATGAGGCACTTCTCCAAATTTTTATTTTGGAATAACCCCAAAGAGCCAATAACACCTGCAAAGGTTTTTTCTGTGCCCCGCAAAAAACTGTCCTAATGATCTTTTAAATCACACATATTTTTTCCTTCTTGAAAAGTAGTTATTGCATTTGAATTCAACTGAAATTATAGTGATTTGGAAGTTCTATTTTACCTGCTTCCGGGAATCGTAGGATCATGAAATTTTCTGAAATGCCTGGTACGTGTTTGATCTAAGAAAATACTCTAAGCCAATACCAACTTGAGTATTTTCTTCCTTAAAATGCCATGTCAGTACTTTATCACCAGTTGAATTCACTGTCAATGTCCATCTCATACATAGTACTTCAGAATTTGATAAATGAAAAATAAGACAGACAAAAACCCGAGAATTCTTTCCATTGATCTCTGGTCTGAAACACTTTTGATCCTTCCAATCTATACTGTTTAGGTCTAATTTCAATGACACAGGTATGGACACTGCTATGGAGTCAGTGGGCAGACCCGCAACGGTCTTCCATTGGGCAAAAGCCAGGAAACGTGCTTCTAGGCATTTTTAAGCAGTTTTATGTTATCTAAGATTTTGCACTTAGGAATAAGTTGGAGACCTCCAGCTCAATATGAAAACAGTAATTTATAGCTACACAGACATTATGATTTTACAGTGTTTTGATAGTTACGCCTTCACCATCCACATGGAACATTTAAAAACGGATTAGAAGCCATTAATCTCTGAAATATGAGGGATTCACAGCCTAAAGAGGAACTTGGAGCATTTGCAGTGCAAGATATTTTCTGCATCTAGGTATACTGCTTTATTTGTATATAATATCCTATTTGAAGAATAGGTCAAGTATTATACTTAGACAATCACACTGTTGTAAAAGTACTGGATTGTAAACCAGGGATCCAAGTACTTTGTCGTAGGTATTCGTATTGACTTTGGACAATTATTTAGATTAGAAACCACTTTAGGCAGTTCCCATGTCTTACCATCTCCATCATCAGTTAGTACGTTGGATTCCCGCACACAATTTCATCTATCATGCACAATAACCACAGTCTCCCACTTCATTAAAAGTCTTTCATTTTAAAATTTAAATAACTTCAAGTTGCATATCAGGTCAAAACAAATCTGTATATTTTCCACACCTATGCCTTGAGATATGATGAGTTTGACTCAATCCAGACCTTTGCAGTAGGCTGTTAATTCCACCAGAGTCTGACCTCAGATGCTTGATTTAAGTGTGCCTAAACTTTGCTGAATGTCAGGTCCAAATTCAAATCTGGATCCCAAACTTGTGGTGTGGGCCCATCTGTACTTGAAAGCAACGTTGTAAAGAAAGAGGAAAGCTAAGATCATTAAAATCCCTATTTGAATACTGCATCCAACAGATTTATGAACTTAAGCAACTATTTTTTTCTTGTGTAAAGTCACAACTACTGCAGGATTTCCCGTCCATATTTACCATATGCTTTCTCCAACCCTGTTTAAAATTCTTAGTATCACAATGTTCTGAAACTTCTGAGCATCTACTGGTTTTCTGCAAGCTTTATCTATACTGCAAACTAGGCTACCGTCAAGAATTTTTGTATAGGAAAAGTGATTTTATCCATTTACTTTTTTTTGTTTTATCTATTTACTCTTGCCGTATTGTTATGACTGGTGGAAGCATTGTACACAGTGAAACCCTTGGGTAACAGCCTAAAATATGATTAATTCTCTTAAATGTCAATCATGTTTGTCTAGATGTAACTCATTGTGTACATTGGGTCAAGATTCATGTGAAAACAGGTTCTACAAACTCCTAGAGTACGCCTTGCAAGATCTTCTGAGTGCAATCTTCAGAAGCAAGGCAAGTAAAACACCAGCAACACTAGAGAAAGCTTACAAATGTTTGAATTCGTTTTATGGATTAATAGCCCTACATATAAGAATTGACATTTCCAGGACAAATCACTTCTTTATCCTACAAATATTTCAGCAGTTTTTGCTTACACCAAAGTGGAGGCAAATTTTTCCTTCTTCAGATCAAACGAGATCTAAAATCTGGGAAGATTTAACAGTAAAATAAAAACAATGGGGAATGTAAATGTTAACCATCTGCAATTGTCGTTACTGCTATTTCTTATTACGTGATATCTCTATCACTGGCATTATATTTTTACTTTTGTTATCTCTCACAACTTTTCAATCTATTATGTTTAATCATTGATAAACACTTTGACTTAAAAAGTGGCAATCATCTCATCTAAATTTAACCGTGTAAAAGTCAAACACCTACTCTAAGCTACTCGTGAAGGCTCCTTCTATAGATAGTGGTGACAGATTGGCATTTTCATAGGGAGACTTATCCTACCTGTCTTACACACTTGTTTTAAGATGGGATTAATCACCCTCTGGAAGTACTTTCTTCTTGTTCTCTCCTTGGACTGACCTCAGTAGAAAGCAACACACCTGTTTGCCAAAGAAAGAAAAGGAAAAATAATCAAGCAATTATTTCAGGCCTTGATTTTGAATCTAGAAAGATAGTTACCCTCCAAAGTACAGTTCATCTAGGATACAGAAAGCCTCCTTCTAAAGACAGATGGAAAGAAAGAATGTAGAGAGAGACAGGATCACAGTCAGTCTTTAGTATTACACTTATCACCTGCCCCAACCCTCAGCCTTTAGGGCTGGTGAGAAGCAATGCTAAGGAGAACCATGGCACAGAGGATTTTCAGACTTTTTTATCCCCTGTTGCTTTATCCACAGAAACCATGAGGATTGCTGTAGTTTCACTCTCAGTGGAATTTCAGTGACAGAAATATTTTCCAGGCTTTGGCAAGAGAAGGGGACTGGCCAACAGCTATTCTCCTTCAGCAGAAGCAAAGCAAACCCAGCACCTCCTATTTTCGCATGAGACCAGCTCCAGCTCAACATAGAGAAGGACCACACACCATCCGTTGCTTCAGGACACAAGCCTTAGGAGGCAATTCAACGGAAACTTCTAATACTCTTAAAATCATTCAAAGGAAAAGATGCTGATGACGGAAGAAACATTCTTCTTGGCATCTCTCCATTTTAAATTCTGCTATAGTGACAGTATCTGGATTAGACTGCAGGACAGTATTTCTGAAACAGCAGGAACCCTGCTTACTGCATCAGTTTTAAATTATAAGCCTTCCAAATATGTCAACACCACTTTCCTGGAGACTTTCCTGAAACTAAAACACGAAGCTTTTCCCCTGAGCCTTCACGGAGTCATATGGATCCATTGCACAGTGCCACCATTTGTATTATGATTTGCCTATGTTGGGTCACTGCTACTTCTTCATTTCTGCTCTATAGTCAGCCTCGCTCTTTGATGTTACTCAGTCACTATTTCCTTTCCCTTTACTTTTATCTCTGTCCTGGCATTCTTCCTTTAAGCATCTTCTCTACCAGATGGTCTCCATCTCTCCTTCAGAAGTGCCCAAAATATTCCTACTGCCTCCTCTTGATCTTCCCCCAGCAGCAAACCTCTTCATCCTACAGAGCTCAAATACCAATGGATTTCTCCTCCTTGCTGCTCTGCGTCTTTCTCACACTTTAAAAAGGAATTCACTGGAAGCAGCTAACCTCCAGTCCTCATTATGCATGATGTACTCATTTATAAGAGTTTACCCAGGAGAAAAATTCAGATGGGATATACACTGGTACAATTGCGTTTTTTCAAGTGGAAGCACATCTGATGTCTGCCTGCCGAACTGGAGCTCTAGTTTTGAACAGGAGCTCCAACTTTTTCATTTGGAAATCCATATGGATCCTTTAATCTGAAGGTCAAAACAGCTTTCATGAAAGATATTGAAAACAATGATACTTTATATTCACCAGCATAATTATATAAAGATGATTCAATATTGTAGAATCATCAGAGGATTCAACAAAATCTCTGTATTATGTATTTTTAAGATGGGATTTAGAGACTGTAAGATGAGGCTTCAGAAGTTTACAGAGAGAAAAAAAATCTTGTCACAATTTATATCTTCCTAATAGGTCACTGAAACTCTGAGGATAACAATTGCCTTTACTTGCAGTTGGCAGCGCACTACAATCAAGAATAAAGCTCTAGATATTTTTGTGGAAGTACAAGCACTTACTAAATTCAGCAGCATAATAATGTATTATATATTATACAAATACAGCGAGGTGGGATTTGCATTTGTTTCTTTGCAAGAGAAGAAAGAACTCAGAAATGACCTTCTGTTCATAAGTTTCTTTGAAAAAGGCTTGGCCTGAAACCACTTCTCTACTATTGATATAGTCTGTTTTTGTACATAAATCTTAAATGTAAGCATTGCTTCAAAAATAACTAAGCAATCACAAAGCTTTACTTTTCAAATTCAATTGCCTTCAAATCCTTTACTGAAGTCCCCTTGGCACTGTCACTTCAAAATCAGGATAATGCCGTGTAGTGTTTCTCAGTTTCAGTAAAACAAAAGCCTTATTGAATAAATATGTGCGAAAACGCTGCAAACAAAACCATCTCGGCAGACGCCACCTGACTATTTCGTGGTGAACCTCCCTGGTGACCTGCTTGGGCTCAGTGCTTGACTTCTTGGCATAACACAGCCCTGTTCAGTTCCGTAGTCTTTGTCCTTAAAACTGTAGTAAAACACACACTTTCCTTGCAGAAACCTAATAACAGGCTTCAGACATCAAGGAACAGCAAGGTGACCCAGGATTTCCATATGCAGGAAGCTGCTGATCAAATAGTATATCCTTTTTTAATCTACCTCTTGGATCGTGAATATACAAAAAACCTTATGGTTCTGATAATCCCTTAACTCTGGGTTTTATAAAGAGAGCTCACAATGCTACCCTGTCACAGAAATTTAAAGGCAGAATAAAACCAATCTAGTATTTACTATCTTGTGCCTTGTCCTTCTCTGAAAAAGAATGACTCAGGAATGTTTTTCTTTTTACCACGCATCATCTTCCAGCATATCCTACACTTCCCCGTAGTTAAAACATTAGCTCAGCCCCGTTACTGATCCCGTTACTGCAGTTAGACAGCAGCATGTGCCAAAGTCCGGGTGGTCAGGTTTCCCTCACCTCCCAGGGCCAGGGTTTCAGGTGTCCAAGTCATTGAAACTGGAGTCACACGGCAATTAGTTGCTGACTTTTGGGCACTCGGTGTTGGCAAGAGGTACAACGTTAGTGCTGGTTCACAGCTGACTGCACCAAACAGCTACCAATGAGGACAAGGTCCACTGAATTAGACTTGATTTTGCTTTCGAATAAGTTCTGCCTTTCATTCATCTGCTGCAGGCCTACAACCTTGATAGTCTTCAGAAGGAAAACAATCTCATAAGAAAATATATTCTTGTTAACAGGTGAGATAATAAGTATTTTCAGTTGCGAAAAGTTAAAGACTCATTGTCAATTTTATTTCTGACTCATTAAGACTGTTAAAAAAATATACCAAGTAATTATTAAGAAACAGCTTCAAAACCCACACAACAAGGGAAAACAAACGGGCTGTTTATGATAAATACATAGAACTGTAAAACTGTAGCTCAAGTACCAAGAATGAGAGGGACGCCAAGTTCTTTTCTTCTGAAGACTAGAAATATCCAGCACGGATGACGGCACAAACTGATAGTCAGGGTGAGGTAAATCAATTTTATCTCACCTAAAGACAAGACGGTCCCAGCTCTGCCCAACACTCTGGCATCCTTATACCTGTGAAGCCAGTGTTGGGTATTTTTTCCCCTCACTCATGCATTCCTAAACCCCTCATTCCCATAAATTCAGCCAGCAATGGCTGGTTCCATTGGGTGTGCAGAGCCCAAAGAGGTGGCCTTGAAACAGGCAGGGAAAGAAGGAAAGCCTTCACTTAATGGTGGGGACACCTATGAACACTTGACGCTCCACACTTTACACCATGATGTGCAGCAAACATCCAACTCTTTGCTGTTAGAAAAGTCACGTGAAAATAGCAGTGAATAAATGCTACAAATTGAGGTAGAATCAGCTCTGCAATATAGCAGATCAGACTAGACAGAGGCAGAAATAATTTTTTCGCAGATTAGAAGCAGATAAATAAGTGAGAGAGAGGAGGAAGGAAAACACGCAATACAGAAAGGAAGATAAGAAAGAAGCTGTTCGTCTTATGTATGGAAACCAACTGCTGCGCATGTATTCCCTATGTAATTTTAGTAACGATCCTGAAGTTGTTAATCTGAAACACTTTTGCAGGAAGTGGACCATCCATTTAATTTAAAAAGTTGTTTGGAACGCTACAGGATTTTCAGATAATACGGCTAATGCACTGGACACTCAATCTGCACAACATAAGGACTATGGCCTAGATTTTCACAAGCAGATGTAGATATCTCACTCAGGAAAAGGGGCATCTAAGCATTCAAGTTCCGTCATTTGCATTTGCATGATTATACATTATTCTAAGATAATTGTTTACTGGTGATATCGAATATAAAATTTCACCCCATTTTCATATGCATTACTTTGGACATAGAGCCATCGACCATGGTTGGCGAGGGTGAGCATACACTAAGCCCAAAAATAAAGGTTATTTCCAATGTAATTAATATAAAAACAAATAACCTGTAAACTAAGGTGGCTGCTTATTCATAAATTAAAACAGAATATCCTGGTGAGAACGCAACGTGTGCAGTCTTCACACATGGCAAAGGTTTGCAAGTGGTCATGGCCATTACAAGGTGAAGGCTATGTTACCGACAAGCACGTTTTCATCTGGCCTTAGACTTAAAAATAACAGTAAAAATCAAACATGAACAGTTATTTTCTTTCTTTGGGGATTTGGCATATGTGCTATAACAGACATAGATGAAAACTTCTAAAATAAATTAAGGAATGTACTTGTCAGTTTATTAATCAAAGTTTACCTGCTTCACATTACACAGAGACAAATTAAACAAGCTACCATAGTACTCAGAAAACATCTGCTAACAAAGTCAGAAGTAATGATAAACAAACTTGAGTTCCCTTTGTGGTTGATTTCCATCCAGCTGCATTTAATTATAAAAGAGCTATCAAAGAAAGCTCCCCATTAGCAGCTAATTCAGAATGACTTCAGAAGAAAATCCCAGAGCCTCCAGTGGTATCTCTCCAACAACTTTCTCATCTCTGCAAGTGATTGAGGAGAGTTGAATTAGACCAGTTTAGAGATCAGTCCTCCTGCTAACTCCCAGAGTAAAACAAAGACCATATATCTCTTCAGTACCCGTGATCGTCTGTTCTCAAACCACTCTTATTGGTAGAACCTATAAGGCCTAATAGACTCTCTTGCCAGCAATTTCTTCCAAAAGCATCAGTGTCAACGAGCAACAGACATAACTGAAAATTGCTGTATGCACTTCTAAAGCAGAGCTTCTGCTAATTTTCCTAAAAAGGTGAGAATACTCGTTGCTACAAGTTTTTTATTAATAAAGCCTCTTTGACTTTGGTATTTTTCAGAAAGAAATTGAAGACATAGTAATGCATAAATACCTAATTCTGGTTTACATCAATCAGGATTTTTTACACTGAGGTAGCTCAAGATGTATATAGTCCCAGATTGATGTTCTGAACCAGCACAGCCACACCTGAGTGTTATTAATACATAGCAGCCACTCTTTAATAAAACCTGAAAAACAGAGAAAAGCAAATACATCAGCATTCCCCCCTCCTTCAACTGAGATATTTTGGTAATTCTATGAATAAACAACCTGCCCATCAAACCAAAACAGTGAAAGGTTTCCGATGTGCCAAGAACTACTAGCAATACTTATAAAATTCCATAAGGTCCAGCAGTAGCTGTGAACCCCCCAAAAGGCCTTTCTGCACACAGCTCAGTAATGCACAAGCAGCCTGTAGCATATTCCTTTTGGAAGGTTTGGATAACGGCAAGAAGGCAAATATTATAAAACACTGAATGATTTTAATTTTTTCTCTCTTATTCTTTTTCATTAAGACAGCAATGGGCGATTCCTTCCTGCAACCTGGATGCTATCTGGCCAGCAAGTAAATCTGAAATCAAAAACCCAGCATGCCAGATATGCACAGCTGTATTTGTGCTTCTGCAGCTCCCAGAGGAAAGCACACCACATGTCGGTTACTTGACTTAGGGTGGGTTGGTGAGGTGTAAGTTAAAAGGGCAGCTGTACACTCTGGGAAGTTTTCCAGATTCATTTTCTACCAATTGCTTTAACAATGCCACAAGCAGCGGTGAAGAGGTTGGGGTGTTGGGTAACACAGGTAGAAAACAGAAAAAAACTTTCTACAGCTTATTTCTTATTCGGTCCCCAGGCACTCTTGAAAAATCTGTAGGCACTTTATAGAGGGACTTATTCCCTGCAAGAATAAAGGAGTTGGCTCTGATTGCTGCTATTCTAAGAGGTTAAGGGAAGAAAAGACATTATTATACATCCACATGGTAATCAACCAAGGTCTCAAGTAACTATTGCCATTGATACGGTTTTTCTTGGCTCTTCTAGAAAACAGTTTATTGGTGTACCTGGCCTAGAAGTTTGAGAGCTGAAGGAAGAAAATGATAACACTGTTTAACAGACCCTTTGTTTACGTAAACATCCATCCACAATCTGTGTCTGATGGGGTGAACATACGGCTTTAATTTTACCCTTGGCACATGGATCAAACAATGTTGCCAATATCTATTGTTCTCCTCATAACAATATGCCTGGTGGTTTCAACATATCCTCTCCATTAGCTGGCTTCAGATCAAGCATTACTGTGTATGTGCTTGTGTCTTCATAAAACTGGAATATGGATTTATTTTTTTTTTCTTTGCACCAAATGTGTAAGAAGGAGCACAGTTGAGAATGGTGGTCAACTGTTCCTGTGAGTCATGAGAACAGCTCGCTTTAGATCGTGTGGAGAAGCCGATACATGGGTGGGAAGGATTCGAATTGGATTTGCAAAGTGCAAGCCATATAGCTTAGGTTTTTCAAAAAAAAACCAGAAGAAGTGGTGAGTCAGATCCTTACCCCTTTTTGTCTGGGCTTTAGCAAACCTTTCTGTATTTGGTCCAACTCTCATCTACATTGGCCCTGCTCTGGAGCAAGGGCACACTAGCTATCTGTGAGAAGGGTCATTTGGGTTGCTTTTTATTGTTCCCCCTCTTATTTTTTTTATTTCGCTTCCTTTCTGTTAGCTGCAGAAGATCACAATAATCATGGAATTGTTAGAGTTGGAGGCACCTTAAAGATCATCCAGTTCCAACTCCCTTGCCATGGTTTTTTTCTTTTACAAAAATGCAGCTTCTGTAGAGGCATCATAATGCAGGAGATTGGGATCTGGGGAACAGCATGAGGAGAAACCTCAGATGGGCTCCCCAAGCCAGAGTAGCTTGTCATCGCCATGCTAATCTTCTTAGCTTCTGCCTTGGCCTCTGGATCAGCAGCAGTGCTTTCTTATGTTTCCAGCAGCAATCAAACTTGACATTTCTCCTCTACATTGTGCTGCATTTCAGCCTGTACTTCCAAATGTTTAATCCAAAATTCACTTAAGTCAATGGAAGGAATCTCACTGCCTTGAATGTACTTCAGATCTGGCACCTTCTTCCCACTTGATCGCTAATGCCTGATCTATATTTGCTAAATTAGAGAGAAAATACAGCTTTCTTATTTCTCTGGTAACATTTTCACAATAATGGTGATATGCTCACTGAAAAAAAATATCACTAGTAAAGACAACAGCTATATTTGGGCCATTCAGGTAACTTGCTCTATGTTCGATGGTTTCTTTTATCCATTATGTTTGTCTTTCAAAGGCTGAAATATGATGTTCAAGAGGAACTGTCTGGAAGATCTGATGTTGGACTCGATGATCCAGTGGGTCTCTTCCAATCTGGTTATTCTATGATTCTATGTTGCCTCAGCCATTTGGCCCATCCAGTGCAGAAAGCTGCTGCCCATGGGAGGCTGTGGTCCAGCACCACCAGGGGCTCCCTGGACCTCCGTGTTGCAGAAAAGCATGAGTAAAATCTTGAAGGAGCATGGGGAAAGGAGAGAGCTCCAGGAGATAACACAGTGATGATTAACATCACCAAAAATAGGGATCTGCAGGCCTTTTTTTCCCCCATGCTCTCATGACACTCCTCCTCACTGGAAGAAGTAACCTTGAAAAGCTTTGGGTGGTATTCGGTATTTCTGTTTTCTTCCTACTGCACTGTTTCTCACTTCTCTTTTTCCCTCCAGCTTTGATGTTTTGCCTTCCAAATGTGCTGAATTTAAGCCCAGTGCTTTGAATAATTGCACTGACCCTGTAAGGCTGCATACCAGCACAGATGCATATCTTTTAGGTTTGTGTTTATCTATACTAATTTTTCCCCCCTCACATTTGCTCGTAGAGAGCAATGGCAAGGCTTCCCGTGCATCACGAACTACAATTTAAGGAGTTGAGGAAGAATTAATCTAGATGCTGCTTGTGCACTCATATATATGCAGCACAGCTTTCGGTCTCATCACTACACATGTGCTTCAGCCTGTTCTTAACTGTCAGAGCACCAACATTTCTATATAAACCGATCCGTTTAAACTTTTAGAATGTAATTATCTCTGCCGTACAGAATGAATGGAGCTTCTTCAGCAGTAACAGCACGACAACAGAAAGGAAAAAGGAGTAGAAGAGCCCTTTTAATTTCTGAATTATTGTTTTACTTAGGAAGGTATGGCAGTCCTAGCATTGACTTAAACACACTGGAAAGCCCAACAGTAACAGCCTGTCAGCATGAATCTAGAAGCAGAACCCTTCAATGAATGAATCAGGCTGTTTCTGTATTTTTCTAAGCTTTTTGAGTCAAATTAAACCCAGGGAAACATTCCCCACAAAAATACTTAGAGGAGGTGAGGAAACTGGGAGTCAGAAGAACAAGCTGCATGGTTTAAGCTTTGTGGGGAAAAACACAGTTTTGAAATTGTCTGATACCACAGAAACGAATTTATTACAGAATTAATTACCTTACTTGAAGTGGAACTCATTGACACATGATATTTTGTCTAATTCTCTATTGTGTATAAAAACGCAATACATTGTATAATATATTGTAGCTGTTATTACTTCAAACAGCAATTTAATCAAGGGGGTTTGACGAATGTAACTGTAGACTGATAACTACAATTTTTGCCAGTACTTTATGTTAGGAGTTTGTCAATTTTACTATCACTTTAGTTTCATACTGAAATAGCAAATTATCATCGTAAAAATCCTTTTGTCCCAAATCAATGCAGTTAGTTTCAAAAATGTGTAATCCTTCCCGGCCATTGCCACATTAGGCATAGGACATAATTTGAGTATAAATGCCGTGAAAACCAAGAGCGCAGCTGTCACCACAAACACATGGGTCAAACAGCAGAGTTACTACAGGGTTGCATTTCACTTGTCCCTCCTGGCTGCATCCAACTTACCCTCAGCAGCTGCTGGAGCTCTGCTTGGGGTGGATTTGAAAGTACCTGTAGGAAGAAGTTTCTAACCAATCATCCTGATGGACTCCGAAAAGGACCTGCAAGTGAGGGAATTAAAGCAGTATTAAGCCAAACTGAAGCAAATGCTAGCATATAATTAACATAGCATTGTCAAGGATATCTCATAGTTTAATTTTAGTGGGAAAAATATGGTATCTCGGATACCATGATATGGGTGTTTGTTCACAGCCATGGTACCTGTCAACTATTATTATATTGATGCTGCCGTGTTCCCTGAACTGTTTTGATTTCTTAACAAGAAGAAAATTTTCTCTGATGTGCCATCTGTAAGGTACAGTTTATCAAAAGAAAACTTTATCTCAAATTTTTAATAATTTTCTGTCAATTCCAATAAAATCTGATATATTTTTATAATACTTACAAAATAATAGCAAATGTGACTCACCACATGTGCCACTATTTCATTTGATATTCCTCTTCTCCCACTGACTTTTCTTTCCAGCACAAAATGCAATTTAAATGTCAACTTGAACTAAAAAAGTTACATTCCTGTGGAGATTGCTGGTATCTCATACAATCTCAAATAATTCAACCGCTTTCCACTCCTTTACCTATTTTCTTCTGTTTTAGTATCTCATTGTGCAGGTTCTAAAAGTAACAAATGGTAAAACGGATGAAGTAATGAACAGTTTGTTTATGTGTAAGTGACAGGACAAAATGTCCTTTCATGCCTAAAAAGGGATGATGCCAATCCATCACAGGATCCAAAGTTCATTTATTAAATATACTAGTGCACACTGAAAAACTATGATGTCTTCAGCAAGGCTACTGCTAGCTACATAAAAATAAGGAGTATAAACCAAAGGAGAAAAAGTAGGAATGGAAAAAAATTAAGGGAAATTTGTCTTCTCTTTAGCATCCACTTGCCAGTCAAGTGCATAGGCAGCACCAAGGATGTCCATGATGCAGGAGATGCAGGTCTGCTTTGTTCTGCAAGGAGCCCTTACACTTGGGAAATGAAAATCATAAGTGTAGAGTCATATTTTGGATTTAGACCTCATTGAGACTTTCAGGTTCCTCTAAGCAAGTTGTCATCTATATGCAGAGGTGCTTGCACGCTCCACCAGCTTGTTTTTCATCGGGGCAAACCCACCAGTGATGGGTGCAGGTCCCTTCTGCACGACAGTGCTTGTGACAGAGCTTATGCTCTCCCTTCTGGGGAGACACGGCACAGGAAACACATCCAGCTCAAGCTCCCTATGAAATAGTCAGGAAACAATGATGGCAGCCAACAGCTCTACCTCGATGCTAGAGTCCAAATCCCTTCTTTCACTTCTAAATTTGTATACGCGTTTTTCCCTTTCATAACAATGCTTTGTTCATAAGGTCAGAGAGTTTTTATGATCTTTCTTGCATAAGAACCTTTATTTCTCTTCATTCCCTAGGAAGATTTCTGAATGTCATTCTCCTCTCCCTGCAATATTGCGCAACAGGCATGGGAAACCTGGGGAAAACAGCTTTGTCTCCTGACATCAGTTAGACGTCAAAAAGTTTAGTATTGTGAAAACTAAGCCCTGAGATTTAGCCCTGATCTCTGTGTCTCCGTTGCTAAATAAAACATTTGTAGCGTTCACCAGTTTGCGAGGATACACAAAAGGATCTAGGCAATCCATTCCTCTATTATTGGAGTCATAGAAATAACTTAGACTGCTCCATTTAAGGAGAAATAAGGCAGAAAGGACTATGGGGTATTACATAAAACCAAGAATTCACTCCAACTTGACTTGGAAAGGATGAAGATATCTATGCAAATTTGAAGTGCAATACAGCAAAAAACAACAAAGGCATCACAAAACCTAGGATGCAGCCCAAGATTCAAAAGGAACTCAAAACTCACCTGGAATTGCCATCGGAAACAGCTGCTGGAAAAGCAGTCTGGAAAAAATACCTTCAATAGAAGAGTTTTCAGCCAACATGGCTGGACCCTTCTTCCCATTTGAATAGAGAATTTATTACAGATGCAAAAAGTCCAGCTGTGCTACAGAAGACTTCCCAGGGTCTTGACAGTCTCTTTGGGAATGGAGAAGACCTGCTATCAAGAGATGAGCCACTGGAGATTTTTAGAATTCTTTTCTAGTGAAACTACTGAAAATATGAGCTGGAGTCAAGTTCTATGTACTCACATTGACTTCAGGGGATGTTTGCACAACTGGAAAGTCACTCTTCTTTTTTCTCTGGAAATCTCTGTATCATCCACCATTGCCACGTAACTTCTTCAGCAAACATGTGAGGACCTTGTTAGCTCTCTGGCTTTGATTCACTCCTGCAACCAATCCCATCCTTGTCAGTGAATAGGGGATGATCCTGAGGAAAACAGTTTTCAGACTATATTTGATTACTCATTATCTGACTCCGGGTTTTATGAAGACAGATGTATTTAATGTGTCTCAGTTTTGCTTAGATCAAGACCCTTAAAATAGGCTCCATCAATCTTAAGACTCTGGATCCTGATCAGACTTGCAAAAGCATTTAAGTTAGTGCAGCTTAGTGAAGCTTCAGGAAAGACCGTTTCCACCAGGTGAGCAACATGCATTCTGAGAGAGCTCATCTTTCCTTTTTCAACATAGCTATGGAGTTTCATGTTCTGCCTTACCACACTAATTGGTCCAAGTCATGGCTACTACAAAGAGGCACGGAGTTTCTGTGATTTTCTTTGAAGGAGTAAAGATTTAAAATGGAAAATAGGAGAAAATTATCACGATTTGAAATCTGGTAAGTAGATTTGTTTCACCTATTTAAAGCAACAATGACAACAAAAAAAAAAAAAAGAAAGAAAAGGACAGACAAACCCCCACCATCAGCTGCATAGCGTGCTCATGGGGCACAATAGGTCTAACTCACTAATGATCATATAAAACAGCAAAATCAGATGCCCAGCAATACATTAAACCCCAAACATACCTATTACAGCCTGTTCAAGACTAAGGTACAAGAGGGAAGCTGACCTGTATCCCCTTTTTCTTCCAAGGAGCCTCCAATCAGGTGTTCATAGGGCTGCTCTGCTCCATGGATGGATGAAGAGCACCTCATACTGCCTGTATTTACCTTACAGAGGTGTTGGAGGCCGTAATTAATTAGTGTTTGTACAACTCATTGAGATTGTCAGAGAAAGGCACTAGAGACAGAGTGCTGTTATAAATTGTTACACTTGAAATCATTCAAACTCTCCAGCCTTCCACTGCTCGCCTTCTCACAAACTTGAAGCATTTCCTTTCCTCCTCCTGAAATAAAATCTGCCCTCTTGACACACACAAACCACTAGAGAGGCCGTATTGACAAGCACCTAGCAGCATTTTCTCAAGTTTATTTTGGCATTGCCTTTTAATCAACACGATGATGATTGAAAAAGCTAGTCCAGTGTTTCACTAAAGAGGAATATAAAAAGTACACTGATTGTGTCTACAAAGATACGCAATTAAAAAGTATGAGTCAAGTGCTGTTATTTAACACTTGACTTCGCTTCTTTTGAACTCTTGTGGCCCTGTTGTGTACATGGTTAAATGTGCAGTGCTATGTGTTTCAAGTAAATCGGCTGTAAGCAATTTTATATTTTAATGAAAATAATTACGGTTTGAGTAATATGAAGTGTATCTGAAGTATAACCCCCGATGCTACTTCCCCAGAATTAGCTGTGATATAAACTATTATGATTTATTACAGTTACTCCGTGCTTTATGTGTTTGTAGGGGATCCTGGCTAGCAAGGAAGAGTCTTAACTAGCAAAGAATTGCATTTCAAGAGCAATTTTTTCTTGGATCTCATCTGTAATTCTTCCACAAAAGTGATATGATTTAACTCTACCGCAGTATGTGATATTGCAAAGATGGCATTATTGTGCTGTCATTTTGACAGCTTACTTTAATTTACACCATTTAATGGATGAATACATTTTTTTTTTAAAATCTGGTGTTATTCTTTCTTAATATACCATATGTCATCGATCCCACATGCACTTCTTTGCATAAGCACTCCAAATTATATAGTGCCATAAAGTAACCTATGTGTCATATACAACTTATCTTTTGAGTGACACATCAGAAGGTGAAGTCCTGTCTGTTCTTCAAGAATATTGTGGATCCTAAGATGTTGAAATATGTTATGCAACACATTATGTACCGATTGGCATCTGCCCACCTTAGAGATGGGCACTTTTCAGATACATTGCACAAAAATAAATTTACAAAAGTCATTTGCCTTGATAGAAGCAGCACTATAGAAAATGTAATGATTATCATAATTACATTACTGCAAAATGTAGTATCTACAGCAGCTGGCTTCAATTGCAACCACTATTTTAAACTATTTTGTCAAACAAAATCTCTTCCAGTTCCTAACACGTTTCACCAGCTAATGTTAAGTAACTATTCATCAGTACGTATAAAGGTTGGACAATCATTGCCTTTTTTTGGGGTGGGCAGCCTGATCGTTCCTCTGTCGAGGGAATTGTGGGGTCACCTCTAGAGGGAAGAGAGAGCACAACAGTCTGATACAGGCCTGTCTCTACCTTGCTCGTAAGTGCACACCTGTGATCATCAAACCTCAGCTCAACAGAGCTTCCACCTTTGATCTCCTTTATTTAGCTACCCATACCACAAACCACTTAGAAGGTATGCAGGATGCTGTTAAGCTCAGGAGAACAAGCACTCTTTCTCAGGAGGATCTATTAGCCTGGGTTCCTCTAGTGAGAACATCTAAGTAGCTTCTCTGTCACTCCTGGCTTTCATTTGTCTCGCTTAGGCTTGTCCACAAAACTCTCTGCCAGCTCGCTCAACAGAGCCTGCAATCCTGGCATACGAATAGTCTCTGAAGGCTTCAGCAAATCTGCTGTGGGACATTATCTCAGTAGGGGAAAATATCATGGTGTGTCTGGGAAGCAGCCCAATTTAAGAAAAAGTTAACGATAGTTTCAGAACAGGGTGAAATGCAAGCTGATGATACCCCAAGAACTTATCTTTATTTGGTAGACTTTTGTCTACTTTCCAAGGACACCTAAGAGTTAAATAATTCAAAACTATACAAAAACAAACAAGAATCCTAGTCATTCTATTTTCCTGTGATAAATATTATTTTTGGACAGAAATGCTGCAAACAAAAATGCAGCAAGAGCTAAAGAGTTTAAGCAGGAGGTATCCAAGGTTGAAAAGGGTTTTGTTGACATGAACTGAAGAAATACAGCATACCTTTATACTTATTTAGCTCTTTGATGTTACACACGATACCCAGTATGGCGTTACAACCAACTGTACGTGTCGTAAAAATAGAGATTCCACATGCAGTAAACCTAGGGTGAATTAATACCTCTGTCAAGGTGTATCCTGTGACATATTAAGCCATCCTCACTTCAAATTCCAGTTCACACATTCTCTACAACTCACAGGATTGAGAATGTAGAAATATTTCAGCAAAACCAATTTATTTTAAATTCCATCACACTAACAACCAATACTTTTGGAATCAGAAAACATATCTGAAACATAGCAAATTCTGTCCTTATTCATATTTTTGTGGAAAAATAAGTAATTCTACTTTTTTTTTTCCTGTTAATTTAAGGCAGTAGCTAGGATTTCATCTGTGAGTCACCTACGAAGCTGTTAGGGGTTTTGTATGACCAGAAATGAGATAATTGCACATAACCAAGAAACAGATACTGACAACTGACACATAATTCTGGCATCTAATAAAAATTATCAAGAATTTAAATTGTCTTCAGATGCCTGTTAAGAAAGCTACAGACCACTGAACAGCACATCAAACAACCGGAAAAAAATATGATTTTCTTAACACATTAATTTTGGTGGTCATATCAGGTAGAAAAACATCAGAGTTAAATGGCAGTAAAGAAAAGGCAGCAAATGCTTGTGTGTTGGAAAGCGCTTTTCATTTATAACAGATTTTTTTTTTCTCATAAAACATCTTTGAGGTGGGATTTAGCATTTGTGTTGGAATTTGCTGCATGGGTAGAGAAGTTACAACATTTAAACCTCTTGTAGAAACCCTGCTGTGTAAAATGGGCACCAGTTTCTCTCTACTTCCAGTGTGAAAGAACAGATTTAGAAACTTTCCAAGTTGGACATATGGCCCTTTGGCCCCCCATGATACCAGATAAAGCTCTACAGTGTCAAACAATGGATCATCTTACCTGCTGCCTGCAAAATGGACCTTCCTTACATGTATGGGAATGGCCCTTGTCTATGAGGCAAACCTCCTTCCATTTTACTTAACCTATGGAAGTAAAACAAAACAAACAAGAAAAGAAAAAAAAAAGAAACTTCACAGAAAACTGAAGACACCTTCCAAAATATTTCCCAAACTAGCCTTGACAAGGCAAATTTCTAGGCACATCCACCCCTCTTTCATGGTGGGAATGGAGCTCTGGAAAAGCATTGCAGGCTTAGAGGTTCTGACGGAAATGAGAGTGTTTCTGGACATTGAGAAAAACATTGAAGCAGACCAGTATCATATCATATTTGTTTCTGATGGATTCCTTTGGTCAGCCCTCTTCCTCCTTCTAAACAGAACATGCACACAGATCTATAACACCCACATGGACATCAACATACAGGCAGCAAATGCCAGATCAAATACAGCAAGAGTAAATTTAAGAGGTTATAATTGTTTTTGCATAATAGTATGCATTCACTATTATCACTAATGTAAGTGTCCACAAACATAATTTAAAAGCCTTTCTTCTCTCTTAATGCGATTATAATGTAACAAAGGAAAATAATTTTCATCCAAGCTAGCTGTATTATCATTACAAGGTGATCAAAAAGGAAAAACTACTTTTATTCTGAATACCTAAGAACTGCTACCATAGTGACAAATAGTCAATATTTTCATTCCTGCCATTAGGTTACATAAAGGTGGTGGAGCACTGGAACAGGCAAGTAGTCCTGGCACTATGCTTGACATTATTCAAGAAGCATTTGGACAACACCTTCAGATACTTGGTGAGAGTTTTGGGGTTGTCTTATGCAGTGACAGGAGTGGAGCTCGATGACTCTTATTGGTCCTTTCCAACTTGGGACACTCTTTGATTCTATGAACATTTGCAGTGAGAAGAAGAACCTGGAGGGAGAACCAAGACGACCACGATATTGTTGGTACAACACATACTGTCTTCTCACATCAAGGGGGAGACTGAGATCTTGTGAAGTCGGTACTGTATCACCTTTGTGGCTGCGTCCAGCCCCCTTCTTCATGGTTTTAAGCACAAGTCTGACATTATATACTTGCAAGAGGTCTGCCACAGAAGCATTTTGTTCAAAGAGCTGATGAGATAATCATAGAATCACCAGGTTGGAAAAGACCCATTGGATCATCAAGTCCAACCGTTCCTATCAAATACTAAACCATGCCCCTCAGCACCTCATCCACCTGTCCCTTAAACACGTCCAGGGAAGGTGACTCAACCCCCTCCCTGGGTAGCCTGTGCCAGTACTCAATGATACAGTCCTGTCTAATGTGGCATATGAGGAAAGAGATACTTCAAAATATTAAAAATTTCTTTTATACTACCCATGTATAGAGTCATTATTTAGCCATACTGAAAGAAACTGTGTGCTGCTTTCTCTTACTGCAGAACTTCACTACATCTTGCACTGCTGGTGGACGTCTGCAGAGGAATAACACTGTCAGCTGCTTGTTCATTGGCTGCTGTGAGGCTGCCAAAGGCTCAAAGGCGGATTTCCCCAAGGCCGCCCTTCCCTTTTCAGCACAGAGCTCAGCACACCGAGTGCATTTTGGGTGTTCAGCTCAGTAAATAATCTGGTCACAAGATTTAGAATCAAAGGCACTGAGTTTCAAGCCCTGTCCGGGGACTTATGGTTAAAATATGGCCATAATCATTAAAACAGACAATTGGCATTCATAATCAGCAGTACTCCTCAGACAAGTTTCATTGAATTCAGCCACTGGAAAGGACTTCTAAGACCTAGAAGACAACAATTGAATAAATACTATCAAGACAGAGCTACCTTTGTCCAGCCATTAAGATTGTGCCACTACAGCTTCCATGGACATAAACCACAAGCAGTGTTAATTTTATAAATATTTTTGCATCATCTCACCAGAATGTAAGAGCAAGAGGTGGGCTGCTTCTTTTCCTTGGAAACAAAGAAGAAAAGAGATGATAAAAGGGAAAGACGAGTTCTCAGAGTATAGTGATATATATTCAAAGCATGAAACAGTGATCAAGAAAGGCTAAATAAATAAGTGTTTTCTGAGTTTTGGTTTTGTTAAATCTCAAAAAAAAAAAACCCCAGAAATACAGTTGAGATATTCAATATTTGAGTTTTAAAATGACTGCTCTGGCATGGTCTCTTATTAAGGGATCGGCTCTACAACGCATCAGCAAATGCATGCATCATTAGCTGGATGATAGATATACTTCAAGTCAAGCTATATGCTCCAATATTTGCTTTTACAGCTCTTTGAACATAGACCCAGGGTCCTGGGTTAGACCAGACATAGCAATCTTATAATATTTTCTTAAAGTATTGCCCAGCCTTGGAAATACAGCTTAGCGTCTTGGATTCTTCTCATAAAGTGAAAAGGGCCATGTGTCTTGTAAAGACTAGCCCCAAGGGAACTGAGGTAAAGTATTTTTGTAGCCTTAACACAAATTTTCCTTGTGTTTATGGCTTCATTATTTTAGTGGGTGTGTTATTTCAGTGTGTTTTTCTGCTACTTATTTTCTATCTTTTTTACTGTTCCTTTTTTTCAGTCTTTTTTTAAATAAGGAAAATGGACTCAACAGATGATACAGAAGTCTTTATAGCAGAGCTACTGGTTTTCATTCCTGTTTCCTGAACCTCAACTAGTCATGCACTTAATATGCTCTAAGAGTATTTCTGTAACATTATAATAAGGAATTAACGTTAATGTCTGGTTAGTGGAAAAGCTCCCCGTGTGAACAGAGGTGAAAATTTCAAGGCATCTATTTTCTGCTAAATGTAGTTAGAGAGTTAAGAAAAAAAATAAAGTAATGCAATTGACAACAGAAAAATTGTTTCAGATTGCAGGAAAACCCAGGATTAGGATGTAGTTACTCCGTAACTGCGAAATCTGAACTTCAGCAATATCTGGCAATGTGGATGGAGAAAAAAGCAGTGAAAACACTGAAAACCAACATTTAGCTGTTTTAAGGTAAATTCATTTGAAGTACTGGTCTTCACACCCAAGGAGCTGGTCCCTGCACTGGTAGAGACCTACCCTTGTGGAATAATAGAGCGGTTTGGGTTGGAAGGGACTTTAAAGCTCATCCAGTTCCACCTCCCTGCTACACTCGGGGACATCTTCCACTGGATCAGGTTGCTCAAAGTCTCATCCAACCTGGCCTTGAACACCTCCAGGGATGGGGCATCTATGACTCTCTAGGCAACCTGCTTCAGTGCCTGTTGAAACTGGTAGGATAGATGTCATCCAGCATGTCCTTTTAGCTTGGACAGTGTGTTTTTCATGTAAATGCTATTTTCACTTGATGCCAAAGGTAAATGAATTGATACAGCTTCAACTGAATGCACAAAGACAGCAGCTATTGATCAAGCATAACTAAACGGACAAATTTTCTATTCTGATGACCCATCCAAATTTCCAGTTTATTAATTATCACATTTACTTTACCTAATGTCAACTCACTTGCCAAATCTACTTTACTGGCTGCTTTTTGCCTAATTAGCAGTAATTGGCTTATTAATTGAGCCTGTAAGTTCCCTGTACAATCTGTGCTTAGAGACTCCAGCAATCACCAAGTTGTTGGTCAAAGTTTTGATAAGAAGTAACGCCTAAGTAAATTCTACAAGCCAGCACCCTAAGGCAAAACAAGTTCGTGGTAGGAATGAGTGGGTGAAATATTAAAAAGTTTGAAGCTTTTCTCAAACCAAAACCTCAAGCCAAATCTTTTACAAGACAAAGTTCTTTTTTTTTTTTTAATTTGTCATAGGCTTTTGTTCTGTGCCAGAGAAAAAGAGCTACTAATATATCAAGACAAAAGGCTGTTCTTGGATTTACGACATGAGAAAATCCAGGAAGGAAAGGAGACCTCATGAGAAAGCCTGTTTTCACAACATTTTTACATATCTTTCTAAGTCTTTGTGTATGCAGGAGCAGAAAATGGTATGTCGAGCTAACAAAACAAAATGTACCATAACATGATGAGTTACTTTGCTTACCAAGTCCAAATAACCAGTAAGATGCATTAAAACCTGGCAGAGTCCTTACGTTCCTGTCCCATGATGTGCAGGCTACATCTTCAGTGAGATCCTGTTAACATCAAGTTATCCAGTGTTCAGCAGGAGCTCAACAAACCCATGGCCTTGCACAGAGCAAAGCACCACAAAACTCTCCTTTTGCAGCTGGATGTATCTCACACACACTCGATTTCATGAAAAGTACAATGGTATATGTACGTGGTATAGTCATAGGACAAACTCAAGGCAACAGGAAGAAATCTATTCAAAGGAGAGCAGATTAGCAAGTTGCAGTAGTTAACATTTTACTATTTGAAACAAAGCAAGAGGGGTGACAACAGGTACCCAAAGCACATCACTGAAATTAATTAAGAATATAAAGTCTATCACTCATCATTCCTCTGTAGTTTAATTTCTTGACGTTTCAGAGAAGGCTTGAGTTGAAAATTCTAGTTTTACACACAGGACTGTACATTGCAGTCAGTCGATAGCACCTGATTTCTGCTGAAATACCTCAGCCTTCATGAAATAACCTAATTCTGCTTGCAAGCCCTTTTGATTAGACACTCCTTGTTAAGTGAGGTCCAATTAGTGGAAAACTATGGAGGGCATATAAAAAGACATTGGTCATTGATAAAATTGAAAAGGCAATCCAAGGTACCTCCCTGTAAATGCTTTGTACTACGATTATAAACCTTTCATAATAGGGAGATAAGCCTTGTGAGCCAGCTCAACATTTGAGCAGAGGAGCCCAACCCCGGCTATAAATGAGTTAGTTCTGGTAGTCAAGATTTGGCAACTGAGCAGAACAGGCTTTATCATCCCTTTCCTTACTGAGAGATCTTCTGAACCTGTTTTTCGTGCTGAGTGTAGGGCTTAGGCAGCTGTTGCAATCTAGCCACGTGAGACAGCAACCTTATAAAGGTGGATATTGGTGCTCTTTTCACACCCTCAGCTAATAATATACCTAGGAAAGCACTGAATCTGCCTCTCGCTGTGGTCAAAAAATCTAACCAAGGGTTAAAATATTGATCTTCACATAGGATATAATATAGTTTGACATGTTCCATCAAGCATGTGGTTCTCACTTCAGTTCCAAGGCACTTTTCTAAGAAGTAAAAAGAGAACAAAAACCCTAAAATTGCTACTAACTGTTAAATTATATTTAAGTAAAGCAAAATAGCAGAGAAAAGAACAATTTTTATTGTTACCACAATAGAAAATTAAACATCAAACTTTAAACAAACTGTGCCATTCAGTTTGGCAGCAGCAAAAGAGTTTATTATTTCACTATTTCATCTCACCTTGTGTCATTAAAATATAGGACACAAGTAGTAAAACACAAAGTAAATATGCACATATCTTTACACCATGTAGCGTAGCTATAAATCTTACTCTTTGATAACAGCTGTACTATAGCAATCATTTGAGTAGTGCAGCTGCCACAACAATATCAAATTTTATAGTTAAAAAGCAGTCAAAACTTTAATGGTACAGTGGAGGTAGATATATATTGTGCTATAAATAAACATTATCTAATGAAGAAATGAAACATGTTTATTTTTCCTTGACATATCGTTCAATATCATATATCTTTTCTCCTGCGAGCTGCTATAATAGCAGCCATTATACCTCAACATGTATAACAACAAAGTCTGTAGTCGTACTAATTATGTTAGATTTAAATGAGGGATGGGAGAACTTCAGACAATGTGGCCTTGCAAACAAGGCTTTCATTTCATTTAAGCAGTATCTTAAAATGTTATCTGAGTTAACATGTGCTGGCAGAGGTTCTGATGTGGTTGGGAATGCAGTGAGAAACGAGTGGGTTTTCCCCTTAGACGATGACTTCTGCTGTGTTTGTCTGACATGATGTAATTGATCTGGTGAGTAGGAGACCATGAGAACTGATGTACTGGTTCAGACAAGTAGTCACTGCCACTTTATTCTAAGTCGTAAAAAACCTCTGAAAGGATATGAGAACGCACAGGTCTGGTGGAGGCAGGCTCATGTCCCCCTCCAAGGCAATGCCTCGATCAGAGTTTCCATGAAGTGCCTTTGGTTTCGGGGATTACTGGTGTGCTCGTGTCGAGCCTAAATATGTAGTGACAGAGCCTTGATGGCACTTATGGAGGTGTTCACCCACCTACTGCATAAAGAGTGAACGAGGGCATGGAAGTGTGGAAGAGATCTTCAGCAAACATACCAGAAATGTCTGATCCTAAGGAGTCCCTAGAACATGGCTCATAATGCTACGCAAGGAAGAGACACAAAACATGTCTAGCACTCAGGTGTGTGTTTCTGCAAGAATTTTCACTTGAGTCCAAAGTGAACTTATGAAAGATACCTCCCAGTACCTCTTACCCATCACATCAGGAGTCACAGCAAAGAGCTATCTGGAAACCATGCACTGAGTGCCCTCTGAATGACACTTAAATGCAGGTGCTCATCAAGGGCAGAACTAATCAATAACAGTCCAATCAATAACAGAAGGCCAGTCCATGGGACCACACTAGTTTCAGACCGAGGTTGTCTCTAAAACAGAAGCGCCGTAGATTTGAGGTCCTCATCACCAGCTACTTTCTTCTTCAGATCCACCCCTGCTGCTCCACTGCTCATTAACATAGACAGAACCTCAGACCAAAGCCCAATAAAAGTGAAAACTCAATAAAAGACCAAGGCCCACAATTACAGTATGCCACAGCATGAGAAAGGGATGTAGGAGAGAGGGAACAAATATCCTGGGTTCCTGCAACACTAGGAAATTCACAATTAAAATTCATTATCTCCATTCTCTTAAAACTTCTCCTTGGGAAGCTGTACTTCCTGTCTTCACATCATAAAAACGATGCTAGAAGCATCCTTGCCAGAAGGGAGATTACCATCTTGCCTGAAGTTTGCCTCCTGCTCAGTGTGGGTTTCTCTTAAGGTGACACATGGACACCCCAGTGGGAACTGCAGCGACCCAGGGGAAGCTGATCCACTGGAGATCAAATCCCTGACAAACAGCTTACTGCAATTAAACTTTGCATGTGCCCACCATCAGAGATCCTCAGGGTGCATTCGCTTGCCATCAACAGCACATTTATCTGAAAAACCCCATGAGATGCTATAAAATAAACCCAACAGCTGTTAGCAGAAGATGACAAATCCTAGATACCTTTTCGTCACATTGCAACCTATACAATTTACTTCATGTTTACAAACATGCTACTATGGAAAAATATTAAGTCCTGGCATTTAGAGAAGCTCCAGAAATTACTCACTGCCCTGGAATCCTGCATGACAAATTAAGACTATGCTTCAACTCCTAATAAATGTAGCTAGAGCAGAGTTTCATAAACATTCTTGAGATTTCTTCTGTAACAGCTTTATTTTGGCTCCCCACTTTTCCTGCTTAAACAAATTGAAAGGTTGGCTGATATTGTCAAAATACAGCACTTCTCATGAACCTGGAGTCATTTATTAATGTAATTTATTGAGCCTGCATTGTAAAACATAAAATCATATTTCTACAGGGGGTAAAAAAAAAAACAACCCTCATTACCCTAAGCTAAGATTATTTTCTTTTAAAAGACAAATTATTGTAATTGTGGATTCTGTAAGTCAGATTATGTCCTTCTAGAATCTTCCTTCCAGACGCCAACAGTGTAAGTTTTAATGAACCATGCAAGGCTGGGAAAGAGCAGAACAGCTGTTTGCACAACCATCAGGTCGACCTTTGTTTATATAAATAAACCACATCTGATAACATCTAATACCTTTCTCATGGCTTAAAATAACCTTCCACACTAAAAATACAAACTGGCTTTTTCTTAGTTGTGAGCATTCCTAAAATCTTATTGATACACAGCTGATCACAAACCCACCAAACTCCTCATGCAGGGTTGGACCCATCATCCAGTATCAACTCTTTCATGGCACAGTCTTAATCTCCTCCTTTATCGTTACATTGCAGTTTTTGCTCTAAAGGTTTCTGTACTAAAAAAGTGGGAAGGTGAAGCTATAGTTCAATTCAATTTATTTTTATATTGCCTCTCATACAAAGCCTTTCAAAACACTTTATAGTGAGAGATAAAATAATCATATAACACTTGCCAGATTTGAGCATGTTGACTCTCATGCACCCAGGATAATGCTACATATGAGGGAAGAAAAATTCAGAAAATTTAGAAACAGAGGGAATATTAATAACTATGCATTGGTTCCACACTGTTTAGTAATGAGAAATGTGAAGCAGATCGCTGTTATGGTAAGTTCATAACCCTTCCTTTAGGTAGGAGGGTCGATCCCAGCTCTACAGATGCACACAGGAGCACATGCATGGAGGAGGGTGACAAGACATCACACAGAGGAGCCCTGTACAGCTGCCCTGGGCTCAGAAATGAGTCATTCATCTCCCCCCATAAGTAAAGCACAATTCCCATACAGAAAATGAGAAGAAAAGTACATCCTACCTTGAAAAAGTAAAGGAAACATTCACTGAGTTACTGACTTTCATCATCTGACAGACTCAGTGCAGGAATAGCCTTGCAACCAGGGAAGGAAATGCTTCTGCAAAAGAAAAGTCTATAATGAGCAGCAAAGCAAAAAATGTTTATGGCAACATCGTTATTGCGTTTAACTTAAATAATTTATGAGAGCTCAGTGCCTAAAAATAAAAGAAAAAAAAATCACTGTTTTAACTAATGCAGTTATTTACAAGGGTAAACCTGGAACCAGGTGCACACCACGCATGGCAATACGATGCAAGCAGCAGCCCATGCACAGGGCCAGACGCAGGAGTCAGCATCTGGGCTTCATTTGCCCTGCTAACACCATCCTCATTGAGCCTAGAAATCAAGCACAGATAAACTGCCACTCAGGATCCTAAAGCAACTCTTCCCCTATCCAAAGAAAACCTGAATGTCAGAATACTCACCCAGTACATTCCAATGTGACCTCAAACAGCACAGGATAAAGATGCTCCCCAGCACACCCTAGTCATTAAAATAAGGGTGTTATATATCCTGTGCTATAGTCTTAAATTATCGTTCTAAAAGTTTAGTACATCTCGAAGGCCCGTCGTTTCAGAAGCCCACACATAAAGATGCCTGCTAAAAGAGCATTTAACAAAATATTTGGGCAACAGCTAATATTTCTTCCTACCTATCTTCATAACCATGCTGCTCAAGCCAAGTCACATCTTTATAATGCGCAGTAAGAAAACACAATATAAAGTAACTCATTTTCTGACCTTTTAATATTTCTGTCATTGATTGTCAGAAGTGAGGACTGCTCTCTATCCTAAGGTGATGGATTATTTAATTAACTATTGACCTTTTCAGTATCAGATGTTGACAATGAATGTGCTCCTATGTAAGCTGCCTCCTCTGGATGCCGTTCAGTTCTCCATTGCACGTTGATTTGTCTCGCATTTTGATTTTAAGCTTAACATTTCTATTACATTCATTTAAAAGCAAGTCAAAGTCTTGTATTTAGTGAGGAATACTTTCACGATCTACTGCTTTGAATTTTCTTTTGAATGTCAGCTGTATTTATAATAGTACAGGAATACCAACATGAATAAATAATTTCTATTGCTTACCTATTGCTTAGGTTCTTGGCGTGCTTTCAGGATAACTTCTGCACCAGGAGGCAAAGAAGCCAACACAGAAAGGAAAATTGCTCATCATCTGTGCACACGGGTCAAGAGATGTCCCAGACTAAAAAATGTAAGAATCACTTGATATTATACTTTGCCTTTGGGCCCAGCAAAGAATCCAGCCAGGAACATGACATTTCTACCAAACACCTTTAAAAAGCAAGAATTTCCCTGCTTTCCCACACGATAGGCAAAGCAAAGTTTTGTTTACACATTAGAAAACTGAGAGTTAAAACTTTTTCTCTCCCAAAATAAACAGAAAAGGATCCAGATCTTCATCCTGAAGACCTGGGATTCCAGTGCTCCGCTTTCAGCAATTACATATTCAGCTACAATCTTTTTATAAGTGAACAAGGTATTTTCCTCCACGAGCATGTTGTTGGAACCGAACACCGAACAAATGAACCATGCCTCCAGGTTGTCAGAGAGATTTACATGTGACTACACAGCAGTTTGGGTATTCCACTGTGATTTCTCGCCAGGGCTGAGCAAGCTGATTAATCTAACATATTCCTGGTAGAAACTGTCCAGCATTTCTCCAGGAAAGAAAAGTTTGTAGCCTGGCACACCTTCACGATATCATGTGCTAATTTCACCTATTTACTCAGAAAACAGCTTTTTGCCAAACACAGCACCAGGTAGAAGTTTTAGAAGCTTTTTTCATGTGCTAAATGCTCATTAGTAGTTTGTCAGTGTTCCATTTCCCTAATTATTTTGGTACCTATGCAACCATACAAGCACTTCATAGGAATAAATTCCATCTCTGCACTAGCAGAGAATGACAATTTACAACTTTTAGAAAGGCTATTTCCAACAAATAATCATGTTCCCCTCTTTTTTATTATTATTTTTTTGCCTGCAAAACTAGCAGCAGCACACAGAGCAGTAAATATTCCTACTGCTGACAGATTTGGTAAGTGGGTTTAATCAGAAGCTTTCCTTTTGCATCAATCAGCTTTCCCCATAACCTAAGCCAGGCCCTTACACATCTCATAGATATACCCAGATAGTGGAGTTATAAGTCTGATTTTTTGTGATGTTAATGCAACATTATGATAGATATCTATTAGCAGGGAGAGCAGAGTAGCAGACAGACTCCAGTGCCTTTAATAGTGGCTGCTCTTTCTTTGTCAGTGTCAATCCATGCTGGAATCACAGGGAATGAGTGAATGTGACAGGAGAGGACCGCACCAATTATGGATGAAGGGATACTATCTACTCCCACTGGTTGATGTGATTTATTCGACGGTCCTTCTGCATTTATAGAACAGCAGATTGTAGCTGCTTATGAAGTGACAAATAGTGCTCAATGACATTGACTGACTTGTCTGATCAATTTAGCTTGTCTGAAAAGTAGCTGTGAATTGCTGTCCTCGTTGAACGACTGTACGAACAATCCTGGTTCAACTTTCCCCTATGCGAAACCTCAAATGCCATTGATAAAGATAATTTCCTTTAAACAAGTAACACTACAGTCCCGTACAAGGAATGAAAAATAGTAACCTTTCCTATAGCATAACTTTTAAATGTATTTCACTTAAAGAATGCTTTGTCTTTGAGACTGTGTCAGTGGAACATTTTTATTCTTCTATAAGTTCTTGAATATTTGATATATTTTGGTGGAGAAGCAATGTATCTGACAGAGGGGAAACAACTGGAGTTTTCTTGCAGAAACCAACAAAGCAACTTTTCATGTTTCTAGTAAGGTTGCCAACCGCCCTGATTGTATTGAGCCTTGAGTCATTGGATTAATTTTTAAATTCAGAGCTCTTGGATTCTGATAATGATGTAATTCAGCTTTTGTATTAAAACCAAGAAAAGAAATAAAAAGGAAATTCCTAGCCCTGTGGTCAGAGAGCAACTTGAAAATGTGATTTCAGTGAACCCAACAGGATCAAATTCCAGAAGAAATTGCAAGCCAGATTACAAATGTTGAGGCATTTTGGGCTTTTTTGTGGGTTCCAAGAAGTAATCTTAGGGATAAAGGAGCCTGACAGGGCTTTATAGCACTTGAGATTGACAGCACAAGAACATCTTTGAAGTCTGGCTCATTTTGATAGAGCTGTTGTGTTAATAACCTAATATTGAAAACAGTCAAAATTTCAGTGACTGGTAGCCCCTCTGACAGAAGAGGTTTTTAAATGTGAAGAGGTGGCAGAGCCAGGCCGTTGGGTGCCATATAATCCTCACTGCTTTTAGTGAGCCTCAGCACAACCCTTCTAACAGCGCTGGAATTGCATGATAAGGTGTTACTCGGCACGAGCAAAGACCGCACAATACGGCCTTTCAATAAACATTGAATTAAAAAACCATTGAGAAACTGTTAACAAATTGTATTTTATCTAGCATGAGATTAGTATTTTTATAAAGTCATAATGTCATGCCCCACCTTGTAAATAATACTTATATTTCTTACATGAAGCAGGCACAGGAGTTGCCTGCAAATGGTAACTCTGTGTATAAATATATACAAACTTGTGAGTGGGTCTAGACACACATATCAATATATATATGGTCATAAATACATATATATCAATGTCTGCGTGTGGGGGGTGCATATGCACTGTTCATTATATATTACAATATTAAACTGTTATCCATGCACAAGTATATTTATGTATATATTTCAATTTATTAGAGCTAGGCAGTCCTTTACAGACTTAATAAAGAGCCCCAGCATTATAAGCCAAGAGCCATTTTTCCCTTTCCCTGTATTATTCAAATTTATTAAACAATATTTCACATTTGTTTGACACAATGTCAGACTCGGGACTCCTAAAGAACTGCTGCAGCTTTGGAACTGTTATGCTTTCTTGGACTTTAATCATTTTTGGCAAGGCTCCATTTCCTGTCAGAAAGTGAAACAGCTTAGGAATGTCATTTTCACGAAAGAAAACAGAGAGAATCCGAGAGGAAGTTCTCCTCCACTCCAGAGCCCATAAGATACTCAAACACACTCGCAGGAGGGCTGGAATACATCAAACATTAGCAGAGGGAAAAGGACACACTTTTCCCACATTAAAATACATGGATAAAGTTGAACTTCTGCTAAAAATAGTTCCCATGACTAATCCTATTAAGTTTTTAAAAAATTGGGCCGTTTCTCCCTTGAAGTCAAATTGTTTTTTAACTTCAGAATGACATTAGAAAAAGGCTCTAAAGTGCCTTTGCCTAAGTCAAAGTCCCTGGAAGATTATTTTTTCTTTTCTGTATTTTTTTGTTCTCTTTTTTTTTTTTTTTAAGTGAGATATGAAAAATGAGGACGGGAGCACAGACCACTTTTCTAAAAGGGCAATTTACCTATTGAAGAGGTGGGGAGGATCAGTCTCTCCCAGGTCATCACTTGTGATTTACCTTTTAAAAGATAGGAGAAGGTTAAAGGGAGCAGATTTAAAGTAATCCTTACCTCTGCCATCTCAGTGCCTAGAGAATCTGAGCACAGCCCTGGGACAGTTGTATAAAGCCTCCCACATTTTTGTTCATCACCTATTTTCTTCATTCAGAGGGCTGCTTAGGTAGAAACCACCTCGACTACTTGTTGTGTTGAGGAAACAAGCAATGGTCAGATGGAGTTTGTCAACGCAACCTACACCACGGCAGGAAAAACACTCCACTAGCAAAGATAGCAGTTCCCACTGCATCTTGGCCGCACCGGCAGTAAACATAACTAAGGACTTAGTTATGTTTATAACTTAGTTATGTTATGGACTTAGTTATGTTAACCACCAGATCCACGCACAATTTATGAACCCTATTTGAGGCTCATTTGGGTGGTTTCCTATCGGACTGAACACTCCGGTTTTATTCCAAGTGTTTCTTCATCCTTGTTTGTTTGTGCTAACATGCTAGACAGAAACCTCAAGATATGGTAATACCATGGCTGTTTCAGAGCTGGCTGCAAAGGAGGGTGAGGCTCCGTTTCTAAAGGAAAACTCATTTTTGGCTTGTTCAAGGAATTTGACCTAAATCCAAACAGCGCTCATACATAACCAGGAAAGGCAGGTAAGTTTATCTGTTGTACTTTTCCTAGAATTAGGTTAAATACCAAATGATTTTAAGAGCCTTACAAGTGTCTTAGCCCTGTTTGCTTTGACTGCAATGCATGCTTAAATCTGTACTTTTGCAACCCCAGGGGAGCACATGCTGCCCTGTGGGACCAGTATGTGAGCCAGAGGGTTGGTGAGCCTAAACTGGGAGGACATTCCAGCACCAATGTCCACAGGACCCAAACACAAGAGGCCCAGAAGAGAGCATCCAGCTGGCAAAAGCTAAGCAGAGTGTGTTATCTGATCTAGTGGGACGTGTCCCTGCCCATCACAGGTGGGTTGGAATAGACATTATCCTTAAGGTTCCTTCCAACCCAAATTATTCTACGATTCTATGACGTGTCATGAAAAAAAAAGACAAAATTCTAAAGGGAAAAAAACAACCTGTAATTGTGCTCCAAAAAACACAAGTGTTTCTAGCTCAGGCATGAAAAATGGCAGGATTCAGCATTAACAAACCCCTTTCCTGCTGAAGCACAGGGGAAAGAAGTTAATAGAAGGGAAAGAGAAATGAAAATAACGTAATGAACTCACTTAGCAATAAATCTGCCCTTTCTACAGTTTGTGTGTGGATTTCTCTTCAAATAGATGAGAACAGAGGATAAGGGGATGAAGAATGGAGGGGTCACAGGAGTTGTCTACTTCCATAAACCTTCACAGCTCCTGGTTTAAATGCATCCTCCATGTACTTTCTGCTCAGCAGAGGTACTAAACAGAGCAAATGCGAACAGCACAAGTGTTCACTCAAGTTGGTTCAGGCAGAAAAACAAACACGTGCCCTTAGAGAAGGGAAAGAAGAGAACAGGTTATGATAGGAAAATGAACCCCTTCACATGTGCTTTTTCTCTCTGTCTCTTGGGCATCACAAGACAGGTACAATCAGGTGGCCCCAGCATGTTACACACACACCAGGGGACTGTAAAGATTCCCAGCATCAGCCTACATCTGCTTGCATGGAAGTCCCAACCCCACACCCTCTTCAATGACAGCAGATTTAGGTCAATACCAAAACGCTGTACTCACCACATCATTCCTTGCCACCCCCCTGAAACTCTTCTGCTGTCATTGTTTTCCTTTCTGCCCCCAGCTGAGCTTTCATGGTGCTCTCTGATGTTTCTGTGCGGAATAATTCATACCCCCAGCCCAAACCTGTGGTACCTTAGTCTTCCCACCACACCACTGCCGGTCATCCTGACATCGTCTTCTACCTCAGACCAGCTTTACTGCTGAATCTCTAATTCAAAACTAGGAGATGGCATTTGTTTGTTGTTAAAAGTATAACTGTTTGCACTTACGATACCGTCTTGCAGAAAGTTAGTCACTAAGGAACTTTTCCAGTCATTTCTTCTCCAGCACAAGCTACAGGTTTCCATGGCTATATTCCACAGGAAAAAAAAAAAAGAAAAAAGAAAAAAAAAAGAAAAAAGAAAGAAAAATTCTAACTTCATGCGTAGATTAAAATACTTCAAAGTCTCAAACACTCAAGCCATCACTAACACATGCAATAATATAAACTGGAATGAATTTTCAGGATGTAGTAGGCTAAAACTCAGCTTTTGGAGCAGCAGGGCTGAAGTGCAATTTGACATTGGGCCTCCCCATGCCCCCCTCCACACACTATTCCTTACCTCATCGTCTTCTCATGCTTGGCCCTGTCTGACAGCAGCTGGCAATCAACGACTGACACCAGAGCTCATGAATTCGTCCCAGCTACAGCTCAGTCTGCACTTCCGACCCAGCCACTCCAAGCAATATAGTGTCAATTTATATTGTCAACCTGTGAAGTCAACTCATTAAACGTCCCTCCTCCAAAAATCTCTCCATTCCTTAGCACCCACTCTTCATTCAAAGTCAACTTCAATTTACTGGTGCCTTCTATACTTCCATGCCCTTTAAGGCAAATGCTGCCACTCGGTTTATCTCGGTGCCACCCAAACCCTTCACCTTCAAGAACTATGATGATAGATTGAGCATATGTTTTTGCAACAGAGTCCATGAAATGCTGTTTGATAAACCATTGTTAAAAGTTTTGCTCATATTATGGAAGGAGTCTTCTTTCATACTGAGGGGAAGAGTAAAATCTAAATCTGGAGCTACGCATCTATTTTTCTGCACAGTTAAATAGAAGTAAGGGACTTCTTGAATTCCGCAAGTTTAAGGGGAAAAAAAAACCAAAACAAATGGCAGACGACACTGTTAACTTGTTAATAAGATATTCAGCAACAATCACCATGACCACTCTGCTTGATATGCTGTGTCACCTAAATCCTAGTCTTTTCTCATTCCTGTTTCTATAGATGCCCCTGAAACAGTATTTCATACAGTTCCCTTCATCTTCTGCCCTTCCACCAGAGAGATTGAGACAAGATCTTAAGAAGAAATATTTTACCATGAGGGTGGGGAGGCCATGGCCCAGGTTGCCCAGAGCAGTGGTGGCTGCCCCATCGCTGGAGGGGTTCAAGGCCAGGTTGGATGCGGCTTGGAGCCCCTGATCCAGTGGGACGTGTCCCTGCCCATGGCAGGGGTGGAACTAGATGGGCTTTGAGGTCCCTTCTAACTCAAACCATTCTGTAATTCTACTTCAGTCTTGTACTTCCTGCATAGAGCCATCCATTTGTCTTCCCTTTGCATCAGCTCTCTGAGCCTCTCAAAGATGGTCAGAACTTCTTGCATCTTCCCCTTTCCTTTCCCCCCTCCAAATTTCCATTTATGTCTAGATCTTCACAAGCCAAACACAACGTAATGGGCAGGAGAAGGCCTGAGCCCAGATTGTTTAACAATGCCTTGAGGGGCTTATTCACCAAAGTTCGATGCTTAGATGAACAGCTTGCTGCAGCTCTAATGGTAAGGCATATAAAATGCATCATACATTAAATTTAATGTTGCCTCATTAGTCTTAATTAGATTCCTCCATTACACCAGGATTATAGTTTCTTCGTGTTTATGTTTGCTCCTAAAATAAAGTCTACACTAGACAACAGTTTGGTGTACTTTCTAACTTTTGAATAAATATACTCTGAATTGATACCTACCGGTATTCTTAACCTCGAAGAAACAGAAATTAGGTGATACTACAACTGCCCTTTGGGCAAAGTGGCTATGTAGGGTCAATCACAAAAGAATGCTTCTAAAGAAAACAAATTTAGTAAGCAAGTATTAGAAGTTACTCATCTCTTGTTTTAAGCGGGTGGGCAATGAAGGAAAAGGAAAGGACTGTTTGTTTCAAAGAATTTGGGTGACTTTTCTGTTTCTATGGATGCTTTGATAGCTTGCTTTCATACTTGCTAATATTGTCTCCTGAACTAGTTTTTTCACAGTTTGTTTACTTTCAGCTGTAAAGTCTATTTCAAGATGATGCCACTAATTCAGCTTTGGAGCTGGGCTGGAAGTTAATATAAGAGTAGAGCACATCCCATGATTAGACTAACGACCTACGTCAGGACCACAGCATGTCAGAGGCTGGCAGGGAATAGAAAGAAGATGGTCAAGATCACGTTTTCCACTATTGACAAAAATACCATCCTGACAGGTCCAGAAATGGAGCTGCCTTTCACCTCAGGTAAGAAACCACATACTCTGGGATTTCCCCGTCAATCAAGTGTTACCCGCTCCGTCTTCTCACGGTGATGAGCTGTCCCACAATGCCACCACTTTCCTCCTGTGCCTGCTCCAGCTCCCAGCATTCAGCATCACCTCTGGTTTGGCTCTACCTGCTGCATTTCAAATAATTAGGCTTGTATGACAGTCCCACTTGAAATGGCATTCGTATTTAAAATAAACACCTATGATTATGTGGAGTCTATTTTGTGATAAAATAACGTATTTTCAAAGATTAAACCAAATGGATTTTTTTTTTTCCCATAAAACATTTTTCTCTTAAGAGGAAGAAGTCTGGTTACACCAGAATTGTTTGACAAACTGTATTTATTTTCAAAACTTTTTCTTGAACCTTTTAATAAATTGTCAGATTATCCCATCTTTCTTGTTGCGGTTAATAAACAATTTTAAAATACAAAATGCATCAAAACCAGTAAATTTTAGTATCAATTTGAAGTTTGATTGTTTTAAGCATTGAAAGGATGGTTGCCGGTTTATAAACATTATAATTCTTAACGTTTTGACCTAGATCTTGCCATAAAGTAGTTCAGCCTCTCAACTAACCCAGAGTGAAATTCATACATGTTTATCTATTTCTTTCCAACTAACTTAATCGAGTATCCACAGTGGTAAGGGAGCAAAGAAAAGCCAATTAACGTTATTACTAGTTAGTGTTCTGCTGATATTTTTAAGTTCATTTCCTTTCATGTCCCATACCATTAATTTGATAAAACTTAATAAAATTTCACTTGAATTTGCATGTGGTCCATCTTACTTGTTAATTAGAATTTGAGAAATATTCTAAAAAATACAGTGCAACTTTCTATATATTTCATTTGCTTAAGGGTTCAAAAGATATTCTTTTGTCCTTTTCAGAAACATACACAAAAGCCTGAGCTTTTTAGGTATTATGGAAGCTTTTCACTACTTTAAAGGGTGCTTATAGAAAACCTGGGGAAAGATTCTTTATCAGGGAGTGCAGGGACAGGATGAGGTGTAACGATTTCAAGCTTCAAGAGGAGAGATTTAGATTGGATCTTAGGAGGAAACATTTTCCTGAGAGGTTGGTGAAGCACTGGCACGAGTTGCCCAGAGCAGTGGTGGTTGCCCCATCCCTGGAGATGTTCAAGGCCAGATTGGATGAGACTTTGAGCAACCTAATCCAGTGGGAGATGTCCCTGCCCATGGAAGGGGTGTGGAACTGGATGGGCTTTAAGGTCCCTTCTAACCCAAACCGTCCTATGATTCTATGAAATGCACGTATTCCATGGTCTCACCAGGTGCGGTAAAATACCATTATTTCCTTCGAGATAAAATAAGCTGACTTTGGCTTTGAAAAATCCTTTCCTTGGCTCAGGAAATGGGGAAATAGTTATGAAAAATTTCAAGAACTATCTGGCTTTATAAGTAGATCAAAGTCTAAATATTTTTATTGCAGACCATACTGAAACAGTCATTTAAATGACTAAGACAGAGATTTGACGGCATCAATCCCCAAGCACGTTACAGTGCACATGCACTGACTTTATACAAACTTGAATTTAAGGTTTACATCCATCTGCGCTACAGTAGCACATTTTCCTTAGGACTGACATCTTAGGAAAGGCCTACGTAACCCAAAAAGGAAAAAGGTTTACATTTTCTGAAATCCCCTAATCCTGTCTTTTTGCAGTCTCTCCATAAATTTCTACCTTCTCCTGAGGGGATAAAAAGCTCAGCAGTTTCTTCAGTTCTTTGAGGGTTTTGTCATATTCTATTCACCAGTGAAGAAAGAAGAAAAAAAGGACCAGGTGACTCCTAAGCAAATTGCAGCTAAGGAACAACTTAAGTCCCAAAGAAACAAATAAAAACCTCAGAAACATTCAAAAATCCTGCCAGTCTTCATCACAAACTCAGAGAATATAAAAATATTTCAGTAAATATGGATGAAGATCATATCAATGAGCTACTGATGGATACACAGGAGCAAGGTATACTGGATTCACCAAACACACGCCTTTAGCAGATAATATCATGTGTAATTACAGTACAGTGTAGAGCGCCTGAAATAAATTTGGGAGAGGAAGGGAGGGAAAAGCATAACTAGATGATGAGCTGGCATTTATGAAAAATAAGCTATGGCTGTCCAAGAACAAATCCTCACATTCTATCTTAAAACTACACAAAATGTTTCAGAGTCAGCAAAGCCAAAAGGCTCAAGAAAAGTCAGTTTTGCCTCTTGAACGGGTCTGCTGCAAGGCAGGATGCTGCCAAGCAGGATGCATCCACCTCCCCTCACTGTGGCTAACAAAACCTCAAGCTAAAAATAATAGGCATTGTAGAAAGGGTAGGACTTCTTGTTGTCTTTTTTATTGCCTTGCCGCGGTGGCCTGCTGGCAGCAAGGACAACCAGTCATGCTGGGCTTCACTGGGAAAGGCTCTCAGCATGGCTAGAGCTGGATCCATGGAGAAAGCACATGAACCCCAGGCACCCTGTGCTGCAGACCAGACCTCCAGATGTTGGAAGGAGAGCAGCTCCCGCTCAGCAAGTGAGGAAGGAGGCAAGGAGAGTGGTGATCCTGCCGCTAGGAACTGCTCTGCGGAGCTGGCAGGAGATGAGAGGGACATTGTACTCTGCAAAAAGCTGCAGCAACTTCCTCTGGAGCAACAGGGAACTTGGCAAATAGTGGCTGTACACTAAATCACGACTTCAAGGTTTCTGCAGGTGAGGCACAGCTGAGCGCTGCTTTGCACGATGGGACAGTGCAAATATGAGTTTGATCTACCTCATCACTACCAGTCTGCACCTCTGGTTGTATCACAGCTTTTTCATTTAACTGACTACAGGTGGGGATGATCTGTGGCCTTCCAGTTGGGTTTCATTTGAGACATAAGGAAATCTCCGGGACATCACCTAGAAACGGATCAATTAATTTATTCTGCCTTTCCAAAGAAGGTTTGTATGTTTTCAGGCTCAGCCATCCTCCTTGCACGCACATTAGCTGTTCTGGCAAGAGTGCCTCAGCCCCATTTGGTTTGAGTGACAAAAGTTAATTTTATTGATGCGCAGCCTTCTGTGATGCTAGGTAGGAGGTCCAACGATGCAAATCAAATGGCTTCTCCAAAAATACCACAGTGATTGATAATGAGGGAGTGAGGCAGATTTTTTGACACTTTTGATCCTACCACAAGCAAATGCTAAATTTAGAGATGATAATTTAAAAAACTAATGCCATGTTGCTTTAAAAGTGATCAGTGAAAGTTATACATAGTTTGACAAAGACTAGTGTCATTCAATGAAGATTTTTTTAAAACCCAAACCAAAATTATAACAAGCAAGATGAAAAACGGGGGAAAAATCAAGTTGAAACAAATCTAGGCATAGAAACATGTCAAATGTGCTACTATGTTGTAGTTTAACTTTTAATGGAAAGGTCATACACTGCAATTTGATTTCACTGATGTATATTACTATACATGTATGGATACATGTCGACTATTATGTTAGGTGTATAAGGAACGTATCTGGAAACACTTGAACAAGTAAGATGACTGGCACATACAAGAAAAGCCTTTATTACATGCCTATATTTCGTTTCATTAATCATGTATGTTCATTAACCAATGATGGTAATTTATTATGCACTGTTTCAAGACATCTTGCATTACAAAGGTGTCATTTTCACTTTGATCACCTAAAGATCGCACAAGATGACATTTGCAACCAAAAGACCTGGCACCTCTGTATGTGCTGCATGAACGTGTACTACAGATTCAGAAGTGTTTAAAAAAAAACCCAAACCCTGCATTGCAACATAGTTTGCAAGATACAAAAATTAATTGTGCAGCTCAAAGATAACAACCCACAAATGAGGTAGAAATATTCAGGTGAAGTGATTTGCACATGATTTTAATAGTGGATAAGCACCGAAAGAAGATGCTATTCATTTTGTCATGTAATATTTGATCATTAAGTGGCTTGCTAGGTTGTATCATACTTGATCTATGCAACAGCTTGAAAAACATACTCTTTGCAAAATAACTTAAAAACATTCTCAAAAGTCTTGGCTTTCATCGCTACCTGCTATCGCATTTATACAGTAAGACTCTAAATATATGTTTATCAAATGATAGATAGGAGTACCATTACCATAATGCAGTACTTTTTTTCCCCTGAGTCTAGTGGTCACTGCAAGAAGCGTTGTGAACCTAAGTATTAGATGGAGCCTGATTTTATGGAACCAAGGTTTACAACTTCTTCGCTGTTCGTTTCTGCCTTTTATCGTACCTTTCATAAACCTGCTGATTAATATCAAACAGTGAGCAACTCTGACAAGCAGGATTACTAATTCAACATAACTGTTTATAGTGTGAATGCAAATAGTGCTCCATTTCCAGCCACCGCAGTTAATAATAAATTCCCGTTGTACTTAAACGGTGAAGGTATTACATAACGGTCAAAGTTCTTTTAAATGTTAAGGGTAGTAATCATATTAAAGACACACTATACAGAAGCAAAAGCAAATGTCAGTTTAGTTATTATTACCATATTTGCATGGAGTTTTAAAATATAAGGCCAGATTCCTAAGCACATCATATTTGTGCTGGTTGCGGCTGAAGAAAGCAGAGAGGAAAAGAAGCTACAAATCCTGCACATCACGCTGCAATTCTGTGCCATATAAGGGTGAGATAAAGGAGCTTCATGTGCTGTAGCACAACCACAGGGCTTTTCTTGATTATACCAGCTGAAATTGTACCACCAGGACAATTGTTCCAGAAAGACGAAGGGCAATACCACACATTCCTCCTCCTCCTCTCTCTCTCTTCTACTGTGAACGCTGCACAGGAAGGCTGTTATATTGGCTCAATACCATCCTAGGACAATTCTGAAGCACCCACTTAAGACATGTTTATGACAACTGTGACACTCTTAGGATACCTAAAACAGTGATAGCCAGGAATCTGGTGCAAACAAAATCAAACATGCTGATCCTTACACATGAGAGGTCCTTTGATACTTTTCTGCTGACCTACGCTATTAGCGTCAACATTCCATATTAAACACCCAGGAGTCAATTAGTGCCTTATTAACAAGCAGCATTATGGATTGTCAAACACTTCCAGAGAAAACTCTGATAAATTAATTAATATCTTTCTTTAAAAAAAAAAAACCCTGCCCCCACAAAAACCCAAACAACAAACAAGGCCTCCCAAACAAACAAAGATCTAGATCTCAAATTGCATTCTATATTTGCCTCCTTCCTTGTATTGGACTCATTTGCAGGATTAAAACCTGAGCCTGGTGCCTCCCCACAGTATGATTGTTGGCAAAGAAACAATTCTTTGACTGTCTTCCAGTCTCTTTTAAAGGACTGGGGTTATTCACACAGAACCACACCCTGCATCCAGCAAGACAAGGAATGCTTGCCTATGGAAGTTATGTGCATGCAATGAAACTCTTATTCCCAACTTAGAAATGGGACCCCATTATTAGAATTCCTGATATTCATAGTGCTTCTCACGTTCCACAGAACCCAGCAGCCCCAAGCCAGCAGCCTCAGTTAAAAAATGTCTAACCATGACTTTTAATTGTCATTAAATCAGTTAAATTCACAACTTCTTACCTGTAGAGCCCTTTTGCACTGCTTGCTTTGCATAGTAGGGTTCCAGCCCCAGTCTCACCTGAAAAATAGATGTCAGTGATGCCAGTTGGTGCAGACGTCCTGGAGGAGCATCAGCTCTACAGCTGCACCCAAGTCCCTTCCTCCAGCACTCACTAAATGGTGTTTCTTGGATGTCACCCGCTTACACACTGCTCCAGTTGCCAGCCTTGTTTTATAAGAAGTAGAAAAATGAAAAGGCAAAGAGGAACAATGTTATTAATCCACCGCACGTTAAGGTCCAGAGATAGAACATATTTGACACCTGAGAATTACGTATTGTCTGGTAACCTACTTAGTGCTGGGTGGAAAGCAATCCCATGGCTCAAGAATCCTTGAGATGTTGAACATTTTCCTGTACAAACTCAAAAATTCAAAACATTTGCCAATAATATACGTGCAAGAATAGAGATGCCTCCAGATAGGGTCTAGAGGAGGTCAAATTGCTTTGAAACGTCATTGCCTTTTTTAGGTTAGTTATCACTATGGCAGTGATAAATATTTTGTAAAAAGTATAAATAAAGCAGGCTGGATGTTGCATACTCAGAATGGGTGTCACTAGAGAATATTTTTTTCCTCTAAGTGAAATTTCTAGGAAGGATTTTAGCGAAAATATGAGTGTGGAAAGCACCATGGGAAGTTCATCAGCCCTGAGGCATTTGACAGCCTATGGTGGGTTTCCTGTCACCATGGTTATCATGTCTGGCCCCTCTTCACGTCAAGATCTTTCTTTATGGGTATTTTGAGGAGGGGGAGGAAACTGGTTGCACTCTTTTTCCTCAGCATTCTTTGACCAACAATCAAAACAAACTGCTCTTTTCAAATTAAGTTTTTGGTTAACGATTCTTTTTTTTAATCACTGATTTGGTGTTTGTCCACGAAGAGAAGATCTTGTGGCTCAGCAGATGGTCACCCTAGATAATTTCCTGAGGGCTGAGAATGTTCAAAGGAGGAATCCCATGCTCCTTCAGTAGATCCTGAGGGCTCCCTGGCCCATTGATATCTACCATCTAATGCCTGATGACAGGGCAATGGAGACTGCATGTTTCAGCTGCATTTCTAACACTATCAAAGCCCCTTTCTCTTGTAACTGAACTGTTCTAATTATGCACATTTCCCTTTGCTGTATTCCTCAAGGTCTTGTCTCACCAAACGATGTAACTCTTGATTACAGCTCTTGTATTCAGCTTGTACAAGGAAGCTGAAATACTCCTGAACACCTTGATGACAAGTACATGGATTTGCCTGGCAAAACAATAACCATGCTAAAGCTCTTTTAACATCCCGGTTTCTTTGCTGAGAGCATCTGCCTATACTGTCAATTCGTCCCGTGCCTCTTGGGTGTCTGACTTAAGCATAAGTATGCAAGTCCTATAAATGAATACATGCCACTGGGGGTAGCACTTACAGTAGAAGAGTATCGTCTCATGAGTGATAAGGGTGACAGAAGTGCAAAGCAGAGCTGAGTGGATCTGGCACTCACATTGCGAACAACACAGAACTCGTATGGGAAGATTTTCCCACAGAATGACATGCAATAATTTATTCTAAGCCCTTCCAACTTGTGTGTGGTTGTTTTTTAGGTTTGGGTGGTTTCTTTTTACCCTCCTCTGCGAAGCTGCTATCTTCTGCATCTTTTCTCTAAAGATGCTGCTGCTAAAATGAAGCATCTCATTCGAAGGAAAGCTAACCAGCCTGACCAAGAAAATAATTACTAGTCAATAGTATTCCCACATGACTGCATTCCACAAAAGTGTACCACTGGGGAAGGAAAGGTAGCTTTTTAAAATACTAAAATACTGATGGGCTAAGATAAAGGTTTTTAAAAGCCCCAATTTTTAACAACTAGTTTATAAGTATACAAGCAATATAAAAATATACCTCTCAAAGTACTTAGCAGGAAATGCCATTTACTCAATGACAACCCTGCTCTGAGGATTTCAACTTCCTGAAAGTCAGAACATGAAAGAATTCCAGCTCCCCCAGTGCTCTGTGGCACAGAAAAGCATAAAACCTCTTAGCCTGAGTCAGACTGGTTCCCCAACACATCTACTGTCACATCTCGAACACTAGCCACTATCAGATGTTTCAGCAGATGCAACAGTGGGTGAAATAAACGTAGTTGTGGGATGCTTCTTGCGTTGTGAAGGGGATCAATCACATCCCAACCCCATATGACCTGAGACCAGATAGGTATGGGCACTGTCCTGTCACCATTTAGAGATGTGTTCCCATATACTGCTGCCCTCTCCGTTGTTTCCAAACAGGGCAGAACCCAGTGGGGCCCAGGAGTCTGAAGCCATAGTGGAAAAGTCTAAAATCTCCCCGGTCACCTATTAACAACCTTTTCTCTTTCCCCTACTTTTCCTATGCACCCACCCACATTCTTTTCTTGTTGCTGCTTAGCTGTGTTTTTCAGCTCTTTGGTAAAAATAGCTATAAAGTAGAAAATACATCATTACACTTATCCAATACATAAAATCAATAGACTAAAATCAATATAATTTACAAAGATTCCTACAAACATTTAAAAATGTCCAGTCCATGTAACCACAGAAATTCAAATAAAGGCAACAAAAATCTGTACCTTTCCCCTGGAAACTTCTCCCAACTACAAACCTATGTGTACGCATCCATAAGATGTGATCCTTTTGCCTCTCTGCTGCCTGTTCTCCAGCTGTCGGTGGTTAGTGCAAAAAAGACAAGGAGAACGGAATTGCTCTTCAAAACGTTTCTGTTCCTCTGTTAGTGACTTTCTGCCTTCAGCATCCCAGTCAGAGAGCGACTCTTCAGCGTACGCCTCTAGTCTAAAATTCCCACCTGCAAAACCAGCATTAAAATGAGAGAAACATTCAGAATTACAGTCAGCATGGTCAGTCTTGATTTTTCTAGCCAGCAACCTCAAAATATAAACATGGACTTCAAAACACAAGCTTATAATGTCAACTTACGGTTACGATTTTATTATTTTTAAACTAGCTAAGAGTCTTAGAATGTCCAAATGTAAAAGAGAAGAGTCACGTTGTTGCAGCCTGAACTATCTAACAAGGTTAAAATATAAAATCCTTTAGATGTAGGAAAACCACGTAGTGAATGACTAGCTCTCACCTTGCTGAAGAGCATACAGGAGGGAGGGAAAGACTTAAGTAACTTCTAAGAAAAGTACAATGTCATCTACAGCGATTGGTGTATCTGTTTTCAAAAGGCAAACTCATCAGAGATAAGAGTCCACCACCAAGATCCGGTGTGAATTTAGCACACAGATTCTTGAGGTGGCAATCCTCACAGTTCACAACTGCAATACTGTAAGAATCACATATAAATATATACACTGGAAACTAAGATTAAAAAAAAACAGTATTAACAACCAAAATGTTTTGAGAAACAACCTGTGAGGTGCTGAACCAGTCTATTCTATCAGATACCTACCATACTTCCAGGGCACCACAGCAGGAGGACATGAGTCACTGCTTTAATTATATGCAGATCTTTGTAAGACTAGTCTTAATAAACCTCTGTAATACATATGTGATTTAAAAACACACTTTCATTTAAAAGTTCAGTTTCTTAAACACATCAAAGCTTTGAAAATGTAGATTTATGTCTTTTAATAATGCATATTAATAATATTGATATAATTATATCACTATTCATATTTGAAGACTCTCAAATAGAAATTTTTCAAAGGTTACTTGAAATTCAGAACGGGGAGTAAAGAGATCCATAATTTAGTGGGCAGAAGTGGAAGTCAAGTTTTCTGGAGCCTAATTTTCCCAGTGTTTAAATATTGCAAATAATCAATACGAAGCACTGAAATGAACTCTGGAAAAACAGTTAACTCTCATTACTACCCTTATCTGATACATAAACTTAAGAGGCTAAAATTCATCTACTTCACAAAGATTTGGTGAGTTTTCATAGAGTGCTTTGAGATCTCATGGTGAAAAAGGGAACACAAATACAAAGCAACATAATAAAGACAGCATCATTAACTGGTATTACTACATTTCATACATGAAAATCTATGATCTAAGCAGTAGGGATCAAGCTATTCATGGGTGTTTAAAGTAAGGATAATCATTAAGAATATTAATTTGGACAATCGACCCTGACACACCAGAATTGACTTCTTGGTTTTGTTTGGTCTTAGGAGAACAACAGATAAGCTCCCATATAATAAGAATCATAGAATAACTGGGTTGGAAAAGACCCACCAGATCATCGAGTCCAACCATTCCCATCAAGCACTAACCCATGTCCCTCAGCACCTCGTCCACCCGTGCCTTAAACACCTCCAGGGAAGGTGACTCAACCCCCTCCCTGGGCAGCCTCTGCCAGTGCCCAATGACCCTTTCTGTGAAAAATTTTTTCCTGATGTCCAGCCTGAACCTCCCCTGGCAGAGCGTGAGGCCATTCCCTCTTGTCCTGTCCCCTGTCACTTGGGAGAAGAGCCCAGCTCCCTCCTCTCCACAACCTCCTTTCAGGTAGTTGTAGAGAGCAATGAGGTCTCCCCTCAGCCTCCTCTTCTCCAGGCTAAACACCCCCAGCTCTCCCAGCCGTTCCTCATAAGGCCTGCTCTCCAGCCCCCTCACCAGCTTTGTTGCTCTTCTCTGGACTCGCTCCAGAGCCTCAACATCCTTCTTGTGGCGAGGGGCCCAGAACTGAACACAGGATTCAAGGAACGGACTCACCAGTGCTGAGTCCAGAGGGAGAATAACCTCCCTCACAGAATGGTTTGGGTTGGAAGGGATCTTAAAGATATCCAGTTCCAACCACCCTGCCATACATAGAGACACCTTCCACAAGATCAGGTTGCTCCAAGCCCCATCCAACCTGGCCTTGAACCCCTCCAGGGATGGGGCAGCCACCTCTGCTCTGGGCAGCCTGGGCCAGGGCCTCCCCACCCTCACAGCAAAACATTTCTTCCTAAGATCTCACCTAAATCTCCCCTCCTTCAGCTTAAAACTATTCCCCTTCACTCTTTGTTAGAGCCCCTCCCCAGCTTTCCCAGAAGCAGTAGGGATGAACGACTTCCAGGACTGTTCTCCCTTTTCCTCTCCCATCCTGCCACTTCTTTCCAGCCAGACCTTGTTCTAGTGGGCACAGAGCAAACGTATGTGTGCAAAGCTCTGCTTAGAGGCAGCAAGATCATCTGGTAACGCAAGTGTCCAAACAAAGCTACAACAATGGTCACATCAGCTATCTGCTGCCAGCCTGAGATCTGTGACTAACTTGTGCATACATTTGCATAAGTTATATAAAAATGAATGTATAAAGTTATATTTATCTGTACTTGTATCTTCTTTGATATGAGTGGATGTTGCTTGTCCACCCACAGTAGAAACTTACAATATTGTAGGCTTATAAATACAGAAAGGAGAAGAGCAAATTACAACAGATTTCTTCTAGGCTACACTTCAAATGTTGTTCAGGGGAATGGACTTGTGGACAGCAGCTGTGGCTCATAACACATCAAGCTGGGCATCAATGCAGTACAATTGTTGTTGGGTTCCTACAAATAAAGGAATTAGCCTGATGAGGTGTGATAAGTAATTTTACCTCTTCATCTTTGTCTCCCACTACATCCAAGATCCTTAGACTGACCCCATTAGTTACAGTTCTCTGCATGCAGTGTATCTTGCCATATCCCACCCCAAACTGGACAAAAATGTGACCTATCGGGGTGTCTGGACCTACTCCTGCTGGAATTTCGTGGGAGTTTTCACATTGACTTCAAAGACAGCTGAAGCAGGTCCTCACTGCATAGCAAGGAAGAGGTTCATTGAGATTTATAAACATGATTTTCTGTTCATCCTTCTACTTCCTAACTTCCTAATCTCAGTTTCCTGGACTAAAGCCATGGGCTGCTGTTCTGTAGCTGATTTACAATAAACAGAAGAAAAACTCTGTAAACTTGTGTTTTACTGACAGTGACACACATCTCAAATACTTTCTATATTTTCAATTAAAAAAAAAAGTCACTACTAAGATCTGGAGTAAGTTCAGTATCTGGCTTAATCTCTAACTGAAGAAGAGTAGATTGTTACGGAGACAGAAATTATATCATGCATAATGAATTTAATCAGAATACAAATATAACAATATTGCTTTTTGCCTTTCAACTAGGGAATGTAATATTTTAAACTTGGGAATCATTTAGCTTTCAAATTTCTCAAAGTAGTTGCAAGGAGACTTGGAATTTCAAAGTAATTGCAAGGTTATGTGAAGCTCAAATCCAGCTTAAAGGCAAAGGGGAAGGGAAACTTAGAAATCTCAATTAGCTTTACCAGCGATAACTAGATTCTATTTCTGGGTGAAAAGTATCAGATTAGTACAAGGAAACAAACCACCAATTTAGAAAATATCAAGGTTTTGTGGAAAGAAGGAAAAAATAACCAGATCTCAAGTTTAAGTTACTATTGCCCCTCTGAAACAACATAGCTTAAAAAGAGGGCCAGTCACCCAAGATTACAACATGATAGCCTAAACTTTCTTTATTACGGTCAGTTGTATTTATCAGTTGACTTTTAGTTCTGCATTATAACTCACCCAGTAGATAAAGTTAATATGCTTAGTTTCAAGAAGAAAAGAAAAAGGGAAAATCTTACTAAAAATACCATTCACTCTGACCTATATTGTGCATATGTAAATATATATACACTTATGAACATGGTCCAATAAGTAATCTAGTGGGTAATTGTACCAGCACATAGAGATGTATTTATTTGTAGTTGTTCTTCTTCTTTATTCATTCACCGATCCTGTAAATACAGGATTAACAAGTTTTCTTGAAACTTTCATTGTGTATCCAATTGAACAAGAACATCTTCTTTGGATAACACAATATAAATTACTTAATTAGGACACATGATCTGTGTAATAAACCCACATATATAAAACATGTACAAAAAACAGTTTTTCAGCCCGAATGTGTCATTAGATTTTTGTTTATTATTATTATATTCAATTTAGGAAAAGAAGTATACCACATGTAGACTAATAGACTCCCAAATTTCCTTTTTCTTTCAATTATTGTCGTTACACAAGCCTAAAACCGAGTTCGTCACGCTGGAAGATTTGAGAATTAATTTCAGATTTCAACTAAGAAAAGGATGATATGCTCATCTTTAAGAGCTGATCCATAACTAAGATGTCAGACTTATGTATAGGAGCAATATGGATAGTTCAATATCACCATTACAATGCTCGCTGAACAAAAAATTAGCATGATACAAAGTAAGCAGAGCACATATAATCCCAACATCATGAAGTCCCCAAGAGCAAATGTGATCTTTGAGTATATAAAATGGAGGATAACACAGCTGAAAGTCACTGTCTGCTCTGTACAACACTGGAGAAGTCATTACAAAAACCCAACATTCAGTTCTAGCGTTCACACACTAAAAAGTATGGTTTAAAAAAAATGGAATTGATGTAGAAAAAAAACATTAAAATTTTTAAGAACCCACCTCACAGATTTAAACTCCACCTGTTTTGTTTATAAAAGAGAAAGATTTTCATGTAAATTCAGTCAAGCATAAAGAAGAATCATCAAAATCCAGACGTTAGATGTTAAAGTTGAAGAAATTTAAATGAGAAATATTTTTTTTCCAGTATTTAAATTAACATCAGAACAACATATTAAAACTTATTCATTCTTGAGGAGGAATATTTCTTGAGCTGAGGCTTTAGGAAGTATTTAAACTGAAGCATAAATTAGAACTATCATGGTGGTATTACTGAACAAAGCCCTATGGCCTACAGATTAAGAGGTCAGAATAGTCCCGTCTGACCTTTAAATGTAAGAGCAGCATTTTATTATTTGTATTTTGTTAGTCCTGAGAGTTTCCAGTCACAATTAAACTCTGCATCATGGAAGATCCTGAGCAAACAGAGAGATTTCATGGGCTGTCCCCAAGAGTTTACAGTCTTAAAGCTCAATTTTCCAACTTGCAGTGAATGCAGTTCCACATAAGTGAGATCATTTTCCCAAATTCAGTGATAACATAATACCTGACATTGATTATAATGGTATTTCTTTCATTATTCCATCACAGTATTTGGGGGTTTGACTGCATTCTTTACTAAGTGGCCTATTCTATTTTGCTCATGTGAGACTCCAAATTGCTGTTTAAAATTCCAAGTTTATTAAGTTAAAAATCCTGGTGCCAGCCATTTTATCTGGCAAGCTGGAAGGCAGGATGAGGCTTGTGACTGACAGATCACATACATATTCCTCGAGAACACACTGGAGACTTCTCTCTTTGATCTGAACCCTTGTAATAGAGAAAGGCTCATCACGTTGGCTAGACAAACTCTATTTTCACATTTCAAGGTTTTAAAGTCCCCAAGTTACCCAGGGAAAGATTTATTAATCCTCATTTTGGCATACTCAGGCTAATAGGGTGTCCCAGTTTCAAAGTCATCTGTTGAAATAACCACACTTTTGAGGTCTCTCCTGTTTGTTTGAGGGCTAGTGCTGATGTACATGCTTCTGGCTACTGGTGCCAAGAAATTACGTGAACCGTGTTTATGCAGTGCAGTTCATGTCCCCAAAATCGTTATATTTTTGATCATCACAATAGTTACTAAAAGCTTGTGCTCCAGACTGGTGGGATTTGGTTTCAATTTTTAGCACACTATTTTCACTGCATCCTACACCCAGCCACAGCCTATCTATCACTTGATTCTGACAGATACATATTTTATATTTTGACAAGCAGCCCACTTGACTGCTTTCCTGTGACATCATCTTATCTCTGAATGTACCAACCTGTTAATAACTTCATTTTCTGGTTGAATTTTTCCAAATTAAATTAAGCAGGCGAAACATGTTAAGCCCACCAAGTCTTCTTAACACTTCTGCTGAAGGGCATCTTCTGATAACTTGATTTTGAAAAGGGCAGCATACAACCTGTTCGGAGAGGGATTTGGTCCAAAATATCAGGTTTCTGGAAGGTGGAAGATTTCTTTCTCAGCTAAGAAATACAAAAAAATGACAAAACACATAGACAAACAACAAAAATTAAATATTTATCAAGTGTTAACTAATATTCCAAAGATTATATCATTATTTAATGGCACTTAAAGGAAACCCTTATGAGATAAAAAGGAGCAATATAATCTAACATAAACTAATGTTCAATTTTTCTTCTGCAGATAGAGAGATGGAAGCTAAATATAGGCCAATGTTAGCATGAAATAATTTTCTCTCTATCTTGCGACAATAAAAAGTCAGCAGAAGCTTTTCTTTCATGTTAATTAAAACAATTTTAGGAAAAAATCTTTTTCCTGGATATAGTATATAATATTCTTAATTAAATATGGGCACTTTTATACTTATCTTTTCCCACAATTAGCTCTTCTGTGGAAGCAATACCACACTGGACATGAAATAACAGGACAGTGACAAAATTTAATTGGATAGTATGGAAATAAAATCAGAAAATCAGGCTCTTTTCCCAGCTGTGTAACTCAGAACTTCTTTCCCATTCTGTGCCTCAGTCTTCTGCCATTTAAACTGAAAATGTTGCACCAAGGAGAAAGAAAAATAATACAAAAAACATGGCACAACTTATTTTTTTCCAGTTGTGCTACAAGCTGAAACTAGCACTCTATTCCTGGAGGTCTCCCATGCACACATGTTGTTTCAAAAAAAAGAAGCTAACGTGCACGGAGCATGGTGAGCAGCATTCCTGTCTCACTTGGCTTCCAAGGGTCAAGGAGAACCCAAAGCAGCAGAGCCACGCTGTGCCCAGAGGTGGCTCAGGCACTCTGGTCATCACGCCATCCCAGGGACTTCCCCAGTGATGGAACTCTGTGCTCCACATACATCCTGCCTTGGAGGAAAAAGTCTAGGCATTTGCCCACCCAAAGCCACATAGACCATGAGAAGGAGAAAGCCCAACAGCGCTGGTCAGCACTGGGGAGGAGCCAAAGGGCTCTGTACTTCGTTTTCATTTTGCACTTACGATCTGCTCTTCACTGAGAGGATGGATAAGCAGCCAACAGAAAGGTTGATATTACTCCCCTGGAGTTATGTCTTACAAAGCCTGTTCAGAGACCTGAACTGCATAAAATGCCATTGCATTAATTACCACTGTGGTGGGACTTCATTAGCATGTGGGGACTGCAGTGCTTGATGTATCCGAATCTATCTACTTAGGGCCAAATCCTCTTTCTGTTCAATTCAAGGAGTATAAGTTTCAGCTCTAACAGGGTGTCAGACTCCAACAGGGAGTTTTGAAAACACACTGTATCTCGTTGGGCTTTATACCAGCAATCTTCAAAGATGCCTAGTGTGAGAAATGCCACCCAGCACCAGAGAGATCTGTGAGAAAGTGTGAGGAGCTGCCAGAGCTCCCCATGCTTGTGACTTTCCCTACCCTACTTCTCTTCACTACAAACTTCTAAGCTAACCTTACGTTTCTTGGAAAACACATTAAGACCAAAAATTCAGGAGGATGACTTATAATAAATGCTTTCATTTTCCTTACTAATACTGAGTATTTTTTCCGATGATGCTAACAGTGGCCTGATCCCATCCATCATATTCCTGTAACAACCCTATTTCAAAACATAGCACGTTTTGCCTAGGAAAGAAATCCAGAACTGAAGCAGGAGTAATCTGGGACCAGCTACTGAAACAACCGAGCCTTTTAAGCAGAGGTCTGTACTGCTTGGGAGCCATAGACAGCGGCTGAAATATGTACCATTGTATCAGAGAGTGAAATAAACAATCTGTAACTTCAACTTGTTTAAAATAAACTTAATTAGAACTAATACAAATGCATTTTTCCTACGTGGCTGGTCTAATCAACAGTGGCAGCTTTAATTACAAGCCTATTTAAGGTGAACATACTGCACTACTGTGGAAAAGATGCATTATTTTACACTGTAGGTGTACCTCCTACTTCTCTATCTGTCACACAGGCAGTATCTTTAATAGCTGTTAATGTTATGTCTCATTTTCCAAGCTCAGTTTTTGAAGTTTCTAAGCACAATCCAATGGAAACCAACCCAAATCTAATAATTGCAATCTATTTTATTTTTTCTTCACTATTTAGTTTTCACCACAAAGAGAATGACAGGTCTAATATGAGGTTCCTGAAATGTAGTTACATCTAAGCTTCAGCGCTCCAGAGCACATAAAATAAATATATGATCAATGAAATGAAACATGACAAAATGTTTCATATTGATGTTATTTTTCTTTTCAAAACATCTTTTATGGTTAATGCCCTCAGTCACTTTTTCCATACATTTTCTTTTTTGTAATATATAGCTTTCCTAGTTCTGATTTCAAGTTCAGGGTGCCTGGGGAGAATTGGAAGATTTCTTCAAACCAAGACTGTTCCTTCAGCCTTTCACATGAGAAAATTGTTAGGCGCATTAAAGTATTCCTGACTATGTTGCATTCCTTTGTTCAGAGTGAGTTTTGGGAACACATCCTTTTCTCATTATATTTCCATAAAATATATTTGATCTATTCTATTCTTAGAATACCTCTGATGTGGTCTGTGAATGGAGCACAGTATAAAAATATTTCTTTTTTTTTTTTATACGAGACAAAACGTTTCCATTTCTTAGACACATAAAAAGTCACTATATAGCACTCCCCGAAAGTAAAACTTTACAGAAAGTTTCAGTATAACTCAGCGCAGATCACAAAAGGAATCCATCCTCGCAGAGTCCAGTTTTAACTCAGAGCCTCATCAAATGCACTCAGGAGGAGAAGGAGAAAGGGAAAGAGGAGCAGAAAAAAAGAAAAGAGAAATAGGCAACGAATGAGACCTGGATAATACTACTGGGAAGCAAATTTATATTTAGAAGCACAGAAGGATGTTAACCATGTGCTTCCTAGAAAAACATAGATCTACCGTAATAGTAGTTGACAATAAAATCACCTTTGGAAAAAAAGTCTTAATACTTTCAGAGCACAATGCAGGACATTTCCAAATGCAGACAGATGTTTGAAAAGTTTACACAGACAGAGCATTGCAGCAATTTAAGCATCTTTCCCCCTTCATTTCCCTATCTTCTGACTGTTGCCTTTAGAACCTTGAGAAACACCAAGTAGCAGCCTCTCTGAGCATCCCTTCTCTGCAGCTCAGGTTTGGCTTGGGTCATTATTGCTACACCCATAAAATTATGGTTTCAATCAATCTCTTCAGAACCTTTTTCTCTGAAGTTTCCCCTTCACCAAAGGAGCATTGCTCCAATCTGACATGTTGGAAACACAAGGATGGAGAACATAAGGTCGTCTCTGGTCCGGATTCACCCCGGTTGGGTGAGGAGTGAAATGCACACACGGCCAGGCTAGAAATCACCCTTTCCAGCAGTGAAACATGCCCCTGATTTTCACTCCAGTAATGTCATCTGATGTGAAGCGGGAGCCTGCAGCAGCCCAGCTGCATTGGTTACTGACCACAAATGACTTAATCCCCAGTATAAACATGGCCTAATGTTCAAACTCATCTGCCGATTCCCTCGCAGCTTCCTACTCACAGTTCACGGAAGATGACTTCTCCTTGTTCCCACGACTGGAGAGTCGGGATCAAAGGCTTGCAGGGAAAGAAGATAAAGGGGTTTTTTTTTGTTGTTGTTTTATTTTTAAAAAATAACCTCAGGTTGCAAGTATCTTCACTGTGCTGAGGTGGTATAAAAAAAATTTAAATTGTCATAGAAAATTTTTAAATCTTTTATTATTAACAGATTTGTGTAAGTACTGGCAGCGGTAGCTACATGGGATGCAGTTTGTGCCTCTTGTTATCTTATAAATACATACATCCATATATATATACACACATATATGGATATTTGATTGTTTAATGAACTGGCTTTCCCTCCAGATACTATGTGAAAAGCCATGAGAAGGCTTTAATTGACTGAGCCAGGACACAGGTAAAATTGGGTAGGGGAGGGTGTTTCTTTAGTTTTCTATTTATTGTCATCACAACCAAAAAATATTAGAGAAAGATCATGTAAGCAGAAATGTAAAATCTGCAAAGAACAAACCTTTTTTTGATTTTTTGAATCAGTAATTCACTTAGAGGAGTGAAATACAGCTTACGGCCCCAAAATCAGACCAGCGGTGTCTGTCTGGGAGCCTCCAATGTATCAAGAGCAAAAAGCAATTCCTGATCCTGCATAAACTGCAGAGACTGGAACCGCGGGAATTATTCAGGTAGGTGTGTTGCCAGGGTTGTGTTATCTACCCCATAATGCACCTGGTTGCTATCGCTTTTACTTTAAAGAGCACTAAAATTCAGCTAATAAAATTTAAAAAGAAAATCATATAAAGTGACACATAAGCAGGTTTCACATGTGAATGAAAAGTCTTCAACATGTTCTTTGACACGTAAAGTGTACATTTGCTTTCATCAGGTTTTTCCCAATTAAAAATAATGAAAAACATGCACTACCTAAAAAAAAAAAAGAGTCATAATAATAGCAAAAAACCCAAACTCACCCACATTAATAAGTACTGCATGTGTAACAGGATCATTCTGGCAAAGGAAATTTTTTTCTTCCCCCTATGAAATATTCTTGGGTAACATACAACAATGCATTTTCATCACACTGTCCACAGACTTGCACACATAAAGGGACCTATATGAAGGCAAGATATTTTCCCCTAGGAACTCTCCATTTCCAGCAGTTATTTTAAGTGCCATGCGTCACTCCTCTCCCTTTGGTGTCTTTGGCTCTGCTACTGCCAACCCAAGAGCCCTTCAACTCAAAGATCTCAACTCTGCCCATCTCAGGAGGTCCCAGCCATGCATGCAGATCCATGTCCCAGGCAGATGGTCTGTGTCACACTTGTAAGGACACTATTTCTCGTCACTGTCTTAGGGAATGGCTCTGCAAGCGCTGGAGATGCTGATGGAAGCTAAGAACACCCCAGCACACACCTTCTGGTTGAACCACTCCAGAAGAAATGACACAGTGCACTTTGGGTCATTTAAATTAATTCATTAAGCTCATCTTAAGTTAAAAAGGACAGATAAAACAGCTCATGTGCACTCCCTTTGCTGTGTGGCTGAATTTCAGGCATTTGAAGAGGCCCAGGAGCTCCAGCCCTCTCTACAAGGATCTGAAGAGTCAGAGTCTGATTGACATCATCTCCTTGCTGAGGTTCGGCTTCATAGCTGTGCCCTCTCTCACTTTTGCTTATCATCAGCCCTCCCCAACGTTCACAATTGTCCATGCACAATGGATGGCCACACACAAGCAGCCTGTCTGTGTGCACCAAGCACAAGATGGTGCAAAATCAGCTCCTTGCAGACACCACACAGTAAAACGTCCCAATGCACCCTTGTGGTATTTTCCACATCGCAGAAAAATGCTCAACCGTTTGTCCAGAATAAAAATAAAGAAAGAATCATAAGCTCGGCTTCCCATCTAGAATACAAAATCTGAAATGACTGGGATCAGGAAAGCTTTACTATCTCAGTTCCCTCCGTTGCATGTTGTACATCTACTTAAGAACAAGGTAAAGGCCAGTGACAAAGTGAGCACTTTGTTTATTGACATTTTTTCATATCAGCTCAGCGATCTACGGGATCAATCCCTTAATATGGAACATCTTTTAAACATGTCAGAGATCAGAAATGAGCCATATCTCGCTTCTTAATAAGTTTCTATATAAATCACTGCCTTATTAAAACCTAAATGCAGTAGCCTCCACTAATGATCAATTCTGCAGTTTAGCAATGTTAATGAAGCTTTGCTGTGAAACACTGAAATACTTCTATAATAAAGTTTATGACTTGTATTGTATTTATTGTAAGCAGGGGGGTTATATTTAAAAAAAAAAATCAATATTTTAATATGTAACACCTAAATATATGACCTTCCTATTGCTACATTTCAAAAGCAGTGTGTGTGTGTGTTCCATTTAACTTTTTTATTTTTTAAATAAAAAAAAGCAGCTCACTTCAGAAAGTTGTAAATATTCTAGAAAGCTCGTTAATCATGAAAACTTCTAAACTGAAATTTGTTCAAGGCAAGGAGAATCTATACAATTTTCAGCAAATTGCCTTTGTTTCAGATGCACTGGTTCACGTGTCAGCACACCGATGTGTCATGCCTGGTTACATGTGTCTTGTTGTGTTAAAATTATGTGCCTGACATACCCAGGCTCAATGCCCCATCTCCGTTATGTGTCAGGCTGCCAATTCTCAGAGTGTTAGATTTTAATTTCCTTATTTTTTTGCATTGCACGCTTTTGCCAGCTGGAGAGTAGGGCTGATGCCCTTTTCCATCACCGGTCCCAGCAGAGACTGCCCAGCAAGACTCTTGCACCCACCAGGACTACAAACACACTTAAATCACATGTGGCAATTGTCCAAGCACAAAGGAGAGACTGTACAATAAACAGCTGTATCAGCTGAATATGACAGGATAGCTCGACTCCTTTGCTTTCCCAGGACCTTCCCTGAGAGCTCAGCTCTTCACAGAAAATATAATGAATACTTGTGTTTGTCACATGGGCAAAATATAATTTTGTGTTAAATGTTCATAGTCAGCTTCCTGATGGAAGGTTATGTGAGTGTAGGAAGGTGGTTGGTGCTACTCTCGAGTGACTCTGCCATGGACGTGGGGCATTGTTTCCAGTGGGCACAGAGGATGCTGGCAGGCAAACAGAGGGCAAAACTTCATGGTTAACTAAAAATCCGAGGTAAATTCAGCAAATCTGACAGCCATCTTGGTGGGATTACTGTTCTACAACTCAATTCTCATCCAGCAGTTAGGAACGCAAACATGTGCCAATCTATAATATTAATACTTGCCCCTTTTAAATTCAGTTAAAACTCATCAAAATATTTTGCCTCTCTCTCTTCCTCCAAAATACTGCATTATGAGCAGTCCAGTACACAGGACTTACCTTGGGATAGATAGAAATCATTAGTAAACAAAGCTTTTCTTGCAAGGACATTTTAAATTTCTTCTCCTTGTTACATATCACTGTTGAAACATCAAAATTCTCATTTCGCTGGGCTTGACTTAAATATAAATTCTGGTGAAATTCTAACTTTTTCTAACTTTAATATTGACGTAAAACAGAAAGACGACCTGCAGTGTTAATTTTAATGGGACCAGAATGGTAATGGCAGATGTCAAACAAACATTTTATGTATTAGAAATAGATTTTTAGTTCCCTCTTAAACCGGGGTACAAGGAAGATGCCCATGGTAAAGTTTTTCATAGAGGCAGTGAGAATAACTCCCATAAACACACAACTCTTTCTTTACCATATATGTGTCCTCTCCATACACTTGAGAGTAAAAAATTGAAAGTCTCGAGTAAGACAGACTAGAGAGGAGCCGTCTGAAAAAGTCTACAGCTCTGTTTTTCTATACTATTCATTGAAATTATTGATCCCTTCAAATGAAAACTGAACATCCTATCACTTAATATCACACGAAGCTGCACAGCCACGGTCAGAAGCACCGATATGTTAACTTCTTGAATTCCTGTACCAAGATTACCTCTGCTCTAGGAAAGGGACCCTAGACCTCAGAAATTTACATTATAAATTATTTATAGAAACACAAAAGCAAAGTAAACCTGCTCATTAAGTGAAGACATTTGCATAGCTGACTTTGCAAGTATCTTCCGTGTTTGGGTCTCGAGGTGACATACTTCAAAACTGACAGAAACCAATTTTATAAAAGCAAGGAGTGACAAAGCAATGAATAATCAAGCTATCGAGCATAATTATGTCACAAAACAATGTTTAGCCAACAACAGCAGCTGATGTACACCATATTATCTCATACACTCAGAAAAAGTAACAGATCTTAATAGCGGTGCAAAATTCTAGCAGCAATTCCTGACTTTTCAAGATAACGTTAGTACTGGTACATTCATGATAGGTGATCATAAAGGTACTTGAGCAGTTAAATACGAATAAGTCTGAAAATTTCAGCCAGTGGGAAGAGTCAGACTGGACTAAAAGACCCTTCATATTTCATAATTTAAACTATAACTTTTCCTTATTACAAGGTTCCATATGGTTACAAAGTAGACCACTACCCCCTTTCTCAGCTGTGTTTCAAATAGCTGGACAATTTATGATTCGTACATGGTAAGACCCTGAGATAACATGGGGTTCTTGTTTGGGACCTTTTGAACCACACTAGAAGTTTCCTGAAGAAAATTTAAAAGGCAAATTTGTAAGCCTGAAACAAAACATGGTTTTTTAATGAAATTGTCCAGTTTACATCTTGCAGGATTCCAAAATATTAGAAATAATAAACATCTCAGACTTGCTGCCTCTTTAGCTGGACAGGTTTCCCACAGCTAAATCCTTTGATGATACTCTTTGGACTTTCTATTTTAGGAAGTCATCCCTTTCTGCTTCTCTCTGGAGGCAAACTCTTTTGCTTTCCTGCCAATCTTCCTCTTGACCTTTCTGTCCTGTGTACTGGGCCCTTCCATCTCTTTTCCAAAGTCCTCTCTCTCTTCTTCCACACTGCTAGACCCTCTTTATTCCCAGTGCCAATAATTCCCTCTCTCAGTTACCTCTTCTTCTGCCCTGATTGATAAACTATTCAGCCTTCTAGCCCTTCTTCTTCACTTTTGCTGGAAGATTTCTCCAATTTCCAGAGAAAGTCTATTGCCAAGACCACCCCATGTATTTGCAGTATAACAGCCAGTATTGATACAACTGGATATATTAACTGCAAGAACCACACGTAGCAGTAAAAACCTATGTTATGATGATATTGAAGTATATGTAAACATTGACCTTAATTACAAATCAAGAGGAAATTGCTTTTCAAATGCTATAGGTAATAATTTTAACTCAATCTCCGATTTCCAAACCAAAATATTATGTTAAAGAACACAAAGATATCCTGGAGCCCACCTTTTTTTTCCATGTGTGGAGAAGAGGGGCCTGTTTAGTAAACATCTTTTTATCACGAACACCATAAATATAGCAATATGGTTAGATCAGCTGGTTTGTGGGGGTTTCATGTGACCTGTCTGCTTGCTGCAGTAGCTGCAAGACAGCATCCAACCACCTCTCACTCTTCAGCACACTCGTTGACACAGTTCTTAACAAAAAGTATAACTCTCCCTGAAGATTGTTTATCAGACCACTCTACACCACACCAGACCAAGAAGAACTGTCTATGCCTAGGGACTAAGGAAGGATGTTCTTTTTGGCTTTGGACAAAGGCCTTATCTATGTATGCATCCTATTCCCTACCAGCTACAGCAACATATCTCTATCCACTCCAGCCAGATTAATATTTAAACACAATGACGTTGTCATTCAAAATCTTCAGGCTTGATTACTGTAGTTCTCATAGTCACAGTAGGAAACCACTAACTTTAAAAGAACACAAATCTTTCTGAGTACAGCAAACAAGAAACAGAGGTGGCCTCCAAGCTCATCATTGTTACACAAAGCCCTCCTCCCATGAAATATCAAGCTAGATATTTCATTTCATTTTGAGTTTTCAGAACCCTCCAAGGGACAGGCTGGAATGAATACACTGGAGAATTGCCTTCAAATAGGAACATAACCAAGATTCAAACTCATGGAGGCAGACTGAAGGGTTGGGGCAACAAAAAAAGACTTGCTCCTAAAAATATAGCAATGATTAGAATGCCAGTATTTCTAAAAGCTGCTAATAATCTTTGCTTTATTGACCTACAGCAGCCTCACAAAAATAGCACCATAAAATAGAGAACTCCACAAACTCCTCTTCAGCAACTGAAGATAAAGGGAGAAAAAAAAAAAAAGAATAGATGACTCCTAAGCAAATTTTTGAGACTAAAAAGATGAATGCTGTGTAAATACTTATACACAAGGAAATCTGTAAAAAAAGTTGTGAACTTAGCCAAAATACCTCAGAATGCTCTTTTTGCCCAATGTAAATTGTCCTTAATATACGAATGTCATTCACTCAGCTCAGAATGTGTCAGCCTACAAGCCATTCTCAACCTCAGACCTATAAAGTCTTAAAAGCTTATTGTGGTTTTGAGGGCCTTCAAGCTCTCTCTGTACTAGTTTTCACCTGGAAAAGGTGCCCATCCGAATCTACAAGTTGAAATTTTATGCAGTAAAGTAGAACAGCTTCCAACTTAGGGGAAAAAAACACCCTGCAGCAAAAGAAAATTCTCACATTACAGTACGTTAAGAAGAATCTACTTCAATTGTGGTCAGTTGTCATGGAGAAAGAAAAGGGGGAGAGAGGGGAAGTATATTCCCATGTGAAAACCTTTCTTATTTAGAAATAAAGAAAAGAAAAAAAAAAAAACCTTATGAACAAAACCCTAACTCTCCTCCTGCCTGTGCTCGATATTTTGTGCAAAGTAGGTGAATCTGGAATGAGAGATGATTTAAAAAAATACTCATTATGCTATTTATGTACATAAATGTGGTTGTGTAAAAGTATAACAGGAATGCATTCACAATTGGTTTAAGTAATTTTCTCTTGGCAAACCACCATAAAAAACAGGGGCGTCATGGCGCCACCAGAATCCTAAATTGTGGTAGAGAATCATCAGTACACATGGCATTAATCTCTGTCTCCTTGCAGGAGACACCCTTGGCTGCATTACTGGCCTGTCTCTTAAATCTAAGACATCATAACTTGAGTTTAAAATGACACCATAAATAAGATAAACTCCCCCCCCACCAATAAAAAAACGCCGGCTTTATTAAAAAGACACATATTTCAGGCAGTTTGCTCCTGTTAGCATTCTTCGTTGCCAAAGCACACCGAAAGCGTAATACTAATGAGTTAATAATAGATCATGTAGTCTTCAGCATTCACATTGGACACGATTCAGACTACTGAGAGACTTTTAAAATATATACATATAATTAGTTAACCCATTGGTATTACATCCCTGTTACTTTGGATTGATCACAAGGCTGTAGGGATCTCATTATACCATACCAGTTTATTTTCCCTAGTGACCGGGAACGCTTAGCTCTCTTTTAACATCTTACTACGAATCGCTTACTAAGTTTTCAAATCCTCGTTTTCCTTCTTCCAAATTTAGGCAAAGCAGAGTTGTGTTAATAGAGCAATTTTAAATATCGCCGTCCTCTTTGCAAATTTCTCCACTTCTCGTAAACGTTTTTAAAATGTTCTACCAGCTGAAATTCATGTCTTTTAAAGGAAACTGTGTCGCTATTTTGGTGGAAAAAAAAAATAAATAAAAGACTGATAGTTTGGGAACACCCACTCAAGATAAAATAAGGATCCTGGAAGATTTCCTGTGGGGGTTAATGGAGGCCAGGCCAATGGTAACTGACCTTGAAGTCCCCAGATGAAGCTTCATGTTTGTCCTCAGATTATTGATGTGGGTTTTTTTAAAGGATTCTTCAGCATTCAAAGCTAAGTTTGTCAACCCTGATATGGTGAGAGTTCAAAAAACATCACTGATAAGTGCTACCTTCAGATGCATTGACAAAAAAAATTCGGGATCTCAATACGGAAATATCGTTAAGTTAATTTTCTTATATTCTACTTAGCGCAGCATTGCCAAAAAGACGCTAACACAATCCAGAGATAGTACAGCAGCACAGCACTAGGATATTAAATAATTAGCAAATATAGGTATTTTAAATGAAACTTACCCACAATGACACATGTTTAATTCAGACTGTGAGCCATGGTGTGTCTTTCCCAACAAGCTATATGACTGTAATACTGTCTTAAAAAGCTATTATTTTAGGTACCTTGGAAAAAAACAGTAAAAAGAAAAAAAAAATGTGTTAAAGATCCATACACAGGGTTTCTGCAAATGAATATGATGTATTCCAGAGACAACATGCATTCACACAGACACTCAATAAGAAAGGGACTGTTTACTCAGTTTATAGCTTGAAAACCACTGGGGACTGTGTTCCAGTATGGGAAATTTTAGTACTGTGCATTGTTAATACAAAATAAAAAGCAAGCCTGGGAAGTTAGGATTATAATTTTTTTTGAAAATGCTTGTTTGGACCATTAAAAAAAATATTGCCTTCTAATGTCAAAGTACGAACAAATACTTTTTCAGATGAATAAAATCTGTAATCAGTTAGATAAGAGCAATATGCCTTTTTTGGCATTTAATCAAACAATGAAATCACATACACATTTCCTGACACAAAAGACAAATGATGTAATAATCTGAAGGAGTTTCTCTATCTCCTTGGAACTTTGCATACTTGACTTGTTTTCCATATTTTGTGACTTTAAATGGTGGGAAAATTATATTAAAATGCTTGTAGCAGTTCCTCTAAACTAGCATCCTTTTTGTTTTATTGTATTTAATATAAAAGGAGCAATTATTTGATTTCAAAGTTATGAAAATATGTACCTTATGAGAAAACAAGCAATTTAAGCTTTAATTGGTGTCATTTTTCACAGAACTGGCAAGATTCTTGCATCCCTGGCATGTTGTTTTCTATAAAACTGCAGAGCTGCTTTCAATGAATGTTTTACGAATGTATAAGTTGTTACCATGAAGGTATGTGAGTGGATGCCTGGAAATATAAGATTTCTGGGGGGATTTATTCACAAAAGATGCATTTCATTTCATAGTGTATATACTGTAATTTTTCCTTAATATTCCTAATGTGCTTTGCTTCCCATTAAGAATTTCTTCCTTTCTTGTATGGGAAGAAAAGGGAGGTATGCAAGAGGGATATTTTGCACAGGAGAACTAGAAATAAAGAAGGGGGAAACAGTGGAAAAGAACTGCTTTGGAAAAAATTATCTTATATACAGCTTTTGTATAAAATTAGACACCCTAGCCAGACAAGGCTTCATTGGTTTGGGGTTTTTTTCCCTCCTGAGTGGAGGGTTCAACTTTGCTCCATGAAGCTTATAACACCCATGCCCTTACCTGTTAGGGGCATGATTTTTTTTTTTTTTAATTTATTTTAAATGGTATCCACAAGACATGGACTAAAGACTCTGACAGTAGTTCTTGTAAAGATATCTTATGGGAGACAAACACATTTGAAGAGCTTGGCTTGTGTGTACAGCTATCCAAAAGGGGCACGACTGCAAATAATGAGATACCCAAAGTGTAGTGATGGCTCAGCCTTAAGAAGAAAGCTTGTGCCGACCGAGATATCACTGCAATCCCGAAATGTGGCCATAATTTTTGTCAGCTTTGAGGCCTTAGGAACGAGCAGGAGCCTTGTAGATGTTATGTCCTGCTGTGCACTCACCTCCAATGACCTCTCAGGATTGTAGGACCAAGTTAGGAAAGGGTCTCACTGGCCCACAGGGCAGTAGGTACCTCCAGCAAGAGAGCATTTAACCAGTGGTTTTATCCAGGACTCAGTGCTGTCTTGGTGCAAGACAAAGAGCAGAACTGTGTCAAGAAAGGTGTGGAGAAAAGACATCACTTTGGATCCATCCACAGGAGCAAGGAGCAGCCCTTCCTCCCTTTGGGACAGTTTTTCCTTTAGCACAGAGTCTGTGGCCACCACTCAAGTACATTTAACGCAAGGACTTTGGTGCTTTTCTTTAGCAAGCAAACACTAAGACTTGACATCATCCAGAAGGATTTCAAGGAGCAGACCTTTCACCCCACACATGGGCCAAAACAGTGAATTAACTCGCTCACATACGCAGGAAATTATATCTTCCAGAATGACTATGTTCCATTAAAAACCCACCGTTGTCACAGATTTTAGAATCCACTCTGTAAAACCAGCCACACATTAGGTTATAGGGGTCTGAAAGAGTAAGGCCACAGAAGTCCAGAGCATTTTTTAGCCCTCTTAATAACTGGGAACACCAACACATCTCAGCCTCAACCAGGAGGGCACATTGGTGCTGAGCACTTAATCAAGGCTTCATAGCCATCTAGTTCATAATTTCTCGGTTCTAGATTTTACGATGTAGACACTAACACCTCTGGCTCACAAATGTTTCTACTCAACCATGTGTTTACTGGAACCAGTAGTTGGTACCTGTGAAATACCCAAATACAGTGACAGGCTCTGCAGCCTCTCCCCATCTGCCTTCGCACACATTCCCCTCTTACATCAAAACACCTACTACTGTGACTTTCTATCTGCCTGTGACCATTCCTTCTTTACACTCAACATTTTAATTAAAAAGCAATAAAACACTTTAATTTGAGGTTTGTACATAAAAACACAAGTAAAAATGACCTGAACACTGGGCAAATACTATTGAAATCTGAGCTGAAAGGCAGTTAGAGTAACTTTAACCACCTGAGAAATGCAATAATCACCCTGAAATGCACAGACTGGAGTGTTTTATTACCATTATAAACTGCAATTTATACATTAAAATAAGGAAAACAGTCAGACCCATCTATTTATGAGCTATAATAAATATGGTTATGACATCACTGACAACCAGTCACAAACTTCCAAACACATCCAGAGCTCTAAAGCAATTTCATGATTACCTTTTAAATCTGTTTTCTATCAACACGTGTGTATTTTTTGGGTGTGCACGTAGCCACAGGCCTGACTCAGCAGCTGTGTCTTCATGGATGTGAAGGTCTCCTGCATTCTGCAAGCTTTTGGCTTGCCTTTGTCTTTCATGTCTTGCACCTATCCAGTCTCCTACTACATTTTCCATCTTCTATCTTTCCCATGACACACAGGCAAAAAAAAAAAGCAACAAAAATATTCCAATTGTTAGAGAATTTTTTTTGTAACTGTCAAAACATCACCTTAATAGAATTTGGGAGAAATTCTGCTATTGGAGAAACCTCTAAAATGATCATTTTGATCTAATGAAGTCCCTATCTTTCAGGGACAAGCATTTCTCAAGCCCAGAAGAGTTAGCCATTGCAAGGAGCCTTCAATACAACTCTTCAATCACTACATTTTGATTTCAAACACAGCCCCAACCTTTGTTCTTTCTACTGTTGCAAGTTTCTTCAGGGAGGAGAGTTTCTAAAATGAATAAATTGTACCACAGGGAACAGCTCTTCTCTAAGAACAAGCTAACAGGATAAGCCTATAATAGAAATATAAATCAACCACAAACTTTTTTTTTCTTTTTTGAGAATGTTTTTCTCTCAGAACCAGCAGCATGACAATTTCTTTCTGCTCTGTTCAACCCCTTTCCTGCTAAGTCTCTCTGCCTTCCAGTAGTCAATGCATTTGTTTCACAAACTGTAGTTTCATCGGGATCAAAGGTCTTTGCCTTCATCTTCAGACCTCGTCAACCTGGAGCTAAGCTGGAGAAGACAAGCTGTGGTAGCAGTTGCATGGGCCTGATCCAGCAGTAGCTGCCAAACACAAGGGCCCCCTACAAGGAGGACAACTGCTGAAATAGTTCAGATCAGAGGGAACTCGCTGTGCTAAAGCCAGGAGGAACTGGGAGTCACAGAGTGAGGAACAGCCATCAATTTGGTGTCAAACAGTGTGCAAGACACGCAGAAGCAAAGCACCAGGGTGACCTGTCTGATTCACCATCACAAGCAAAGGCTAAATACCAAGTGAGGGAAGGAAGGAGGACACATCCTGCTGGAGAATGCACAGCCTTTGATATGCCTAGTTAAACACAAAGTCTTGTAAGATTTAACGGAACTGACCCTGTTATTTTACATTTTATCCCTCCAACTCAATGCATTTTATTCTCCTCGAGTTCCTCCCTTCATAGCCCAGTGGCGATTGCTTTTCCTTTTCCCACATTCTCCCTTAAATCAACATAAGATAATCCTGATTTTCACTCTGCTCAGAAGGATGTCATCTCACAGGGGACTGCTCTTCAAATCTTCCACCTTCCCTACCCAGGGATCAATCTCAGCCCTCAATGGAAACTTCTGGCACAAATGTACCAGCATATGGACACTGGTCAAGCAGAAAAAAAGACTAAATAAAACACTGCAAGTAGCTTGTGGCCAGAAAAGTTAGGATAGCGTGGACAGTGAGACAGGAGAACAGGAGCCAGACAAGATAAAGCCTTTTCACAGGTCTCCGCAGAAATTTCCTCTGAGGACACACTAGGGTTATTTGTACACAGGAGGATCTTCGCAGTTGCCAAGACTCGAGATACTTGTCTTTGTAACACCCCTCTGAAGCAGATGAAATTAATACTATTTTTACCACTTTGAGGAAGCAAAAAGTGAAAACCAAGCATATTGTGTCATTTTTTTTCCATGGTAGCAGAAACTATGGAAAACGGTGGCAACTACGGCAAACAATTTTCAGGTGACTTATTCTGTTCTATACTGCTTGAGTTAATACTTCAGAGTAAACCATTAATAAGATGTACTTTTGTTCTTATTTCTCTCTTCCATTTTCAAAGCAATATGGATGCTTGTTTTCTTCTTGAGCACAGAAGGCTTGTTAATACCTGATATGTAAGAACCAACACTTCCACCTTGACTAGAAGACATAAAAGAAGAAACCACAGAGCTCTCAAGCTCTACTCAGTATTTTAAGTTAAGCCATTTAAGAGACTGAAGCCCAGATCTAACATGCTTCCGAGATTTCAATATATCACATTATTCTCATTGTAACAACTAGAAAGGAAATAAAAGCAAGTATAACAGATGAAGTCACAATGCAGATGAAGATTAACTCAGCTACCTAGATAAGTAGAAATCTTCTGGATCAACCACAGATAGTAGGAAAGGTTATTTCTATTCACCACTGGAGTGTAATCTCTTCCCTTTAGCATGTTTTGAACAAAAGTTGAGGCTATAACTTTTGTCTCTGTGACTTCACCTGCCCATCAATGCAAGACATGAGCTCTCTTGTTGATATTTGCTATTTTACATTACCTTGAGCATTGGCAGATGTGCATTTCATTTCAACAATGTTTTATTTTCAACTGAGGAAGATAACAGCCATTTCTTCACCTCTGTTGGCCAACTCTTGTTAGCAAAAAAAAAAAAAAACACAACCCCAAAACACATATATGAGAAGAAAGGGATAAAATTTCTCCTTTCAGCTGCCGTTCCCCCTGCAGCACATATAGAAATACACATTTCTTCTCCAGTACCATCCTGAACTGCATCGGATCAGTAATATCACATGAAAGCCCAAGGAAGCCTTCATAGTTTGACAGCAAGCGCGGTGGCAGGCATAAAGTTTTGTAAGGAAAATCATTTTCTTGACTGCAGAGGAGACCTGGGGCAGGTCCATCAGGAGGATCACAGCAAAACAATGGTCAGCACAGGAAGATCGCTAGAAGATGCTGACCTCTTCAAACCTCTTCATGACACTGCTTTCAGCAGTCGTGTAAAAGTAGACCAGGCACTAAAGAAGGTTTTTCTTTCATTCTGAGTGTATGTTAATATTTGAAAAGGTTCACTCTGAATAACTCTGGTGGATTTGGATGACATGCTGCTGGTGGGGGAAAGAAGAGAGGAGCAAGTGGCTAAAAATAATCAACATTGATGGTTAGTAAAATGCTACCGGGAAGACACTGAGAAGAAAGGAAGATGGAGATGATTTCTCACTTAAAGTAAAGCTTTCTCAAACCTTCATTGTGCATCAAAACCAGGAATGAAATGCATTTTTAAAATGTAAGCAAATTAATATTTCTCTTTGTGTTCATAACTGAGCAAAGGCAGAAAGGGGACCTGGCAGGGGAAGTGCTGCTCTTAATCTAGCATAACACATACATATATACACACAAACACACATCCACACCCAATGCTTCTTCCCCTTGTTTGTGATCTTGGTGCTTCTAGTGAAGGAATCATTTTGATAGTCTGAATTTTGAGAAAATTTGTAACAGAAATTCAAAATTTCAAGAGTGATTATAAGAACAGATGTGTGCAGGTTTCTATAATGCGTGGATTTATATTCCAGGAATATAAATCTTATTTTATAAACTGGAAATTGACTTAAGTTTATGAAGCTTTCACCAACAGCACACATACAAATTTTTCACAGATACAGAATAATTTTTCTCACTTTCTTCAGAAAATCATTTCTTAGTTGAAAAAAAAAAACCTCTTTAGTACTCCTTATTAATATTTTTAATAATTTAAAATGTTTATCAGTTTAATGTATCCTAGATATCTAATTATTTGCAGACTTTCACTTGCACATTGCTAATGGGACAAACATCTTGCCTCATTTGTTTTTATTTGGGAAAAACATTCATTTACAACAAATACAATGTGGGATCTAAAATTCAGTATATTTGACTATTTCATAATACCCAACCAATAAGCAGGGATTACTTGCTCTCAAAACATCGAGATACTCTTCCTCTCAATATTTGATATGCGTGATTTGCTATTTGAACTGAATATTTTATCACTATAGTGCTCTTGTTCTTCGATTAGATGATCTAAGCTCTATAAGCAGGTGGCTACTCTGATTAATTTGTTTTGGCTTTGCTTTTCTCTGCAGGATAGTGGCATCATCTTAGTTTGTATGAATGGTAGGTTATGAGATGGTGGAAATCAGGCCAGAAGAATGATAAGAAATTTAAATCTTTTCTTCTGTACAGGAGTAAGCACTGTATACAGCTTAGTATATGCAGCAACAGGTTAACACATCTAGAATTTTTCTCAATAACTGAGGCAATAAAACAATGAAAAAAAAAGTATTTTTAACTCTGAATCTAAGCTTCTCTTTTTGAGATCTCTAGTGAAAATGAATCTGTCCAATTGTAAACCAAGCTTTAATCCTGCAAGGACATATTTATATGCTTAACTGTACCCTGGTTGAGCAGCACCATTTTTTATCAACAGGATCCATCATGGGACTACTTAGAGATGTTAATGCTAATTAAACACATGCATAAATCTCTTCGTAGGATTGAGACCTAAATGACTTCAATTTCCACTAAAAATTATTTTCAGTTCATAATCACAGTAAGTTTTTGCTACTGGAATGGTAACTGGTCCCTGCTTGTATGTATAGAGATAAAACTCTGTTGGTGCAAGTGGCTTTCAGAAAGGCAATAAGAACAGTGAAATTATCCACATTTGAAATTCTATGTAAGATTTAGTTTCTGAGTTGTTCTTGTTTTTCAATTCATTGCCATTCTTCATTATCACTCCCCTATTAGCCCTATACATAATATGGCTATCACTTATATTCGTTTTATGTCTTATGGTCTGCTAGCAACCTGTTATTATATCCATTTGTGTGCTACTAAGACACTACTTGGACGCGCCTCCTCGCATAGCAATGGGTTTTTCAGTGTCCTGCACGTTTCCCCAGTGCTTTGTTGTTCCCCCAGGACCCTGCCCAAAACACGACTTATCGATCCCTGCTAAATCCTGGGGTGTCGGGGATATACTCTTGTGCTTCAGAGAGCCCACTTGATCCACCTGATCTCTGCAGTTAGGTGGGATCACTGCCAGGTTTACAGCATCCAAGACAGACACGTGCCAATTAAAGCCTACCAACCGACAAAAAACTGAACAGTCCAGTCAATGTAAATTCTCTTTTCCTAAACAAAAGTTGCGTCACACAAACAAGCTCCTAATAATTAACATCTCTACAAAGGCAGATAACATTATTATTCATTGAAGCAAAGCTGTCCATCACATATATTCTATTTTATATAGACAGACCCAGAACCTGCTCTGGAAGGCTACCAGTTTTAGGTCATGACCTGCAATTGCTGAAAAGCCAAGAAAAAAAAAAAAAGAGAAAAAAGAAGTCAATATTGCATCACACCATGGTATTTCAATGGAGTCTCCCTTAAAGAAAAAACTCTACATGAGAATGAGTACAGACATTGTACGTTTTCTGAGGTCAAAAATCATATTCCTCCCAAATTTGAACAGTATTAGACTTACAATCAGTCTTTTGTGGTTTAAAATCCAAGAATTGCTTAACTAGCTATTTTGCCAACACTGTCAACCACAGCAGAGAAACACATCTGAGAAGTGAGGCAACAATTCTACGAACATTAATGAGGGTTTGCTTTGGTGTTGGGTTGTGGGGTTTTTTTTGGGGGGGATGCAAGGGGACTGGGGAGAACTAGTAATGCCATTAATAAAAACCCACTGCAGAGGTCAATAGCAAAAGTTCTTCTAAATATTATAACAAGTTTTAGGTCATTAGCATAAACAAATCCATTTTTAACATCTTTTCCCCCTCAGAATGCATGCATTTTGATCTTTTCATAGGCCTTTTCCAAGCACTTTTCTAAAATGATAGCAGGAAGCCAGGGCAAAAAACTTAATATGTCTGCTTAGACTCAACAGAGAAATATTATTATTAATATCAGCAAAAGGGCTAGGAAGTCTAACCATAGCCATGGCCCTGGGTGCCGTGGTGAGATGGTGCAAGTCTGGGGAGCCCAGAGGAGCAGCACAGCTCTAAAAGTGGCCAACACGGGTCTGAGCCTTGTTGCCACTGCAGCCCCACCGCGGGAATGGTGAGGAGCCAAGCACGGGCTATTTCTGATTTGAATGCTGTTTGTAGTAGAGGAGTCCTATTTTGAGTATTTTGAGTTCTATTTTGAGTATTTTGAATACTCTGTTGACTCTACTGTACGCATAATCCGGGAAAGTCAGGAAATATAACCTTAACCAAAATATCCCTTCAAAGAGGGTTTTTTTAGCTTTCTTTCTGAAGCTGGACTGAGACAAATGCAGGACTCCTTCTACCATGCCTTTACACAGCACACCTCGTTACCTCTGCAGCACTACCAGCTCAGAGCTTTGAAGCATTGATGCAGACCTTAAATGATGAGATTTTCTCAAAAACGTCTTTTTTTTTTTTTTAATCAAAAGTAATAGAGAGAGTGGGAATATTTGCTTGTTCTTTGTTATGAATATGCTTCATATATTTCTTTAAATCTCTCTACTTGGGGAATCCACCAGGAGAAATAAATTTTTATATTTTAAAAATGAAGAGAGCTGAAAATTTCTTGCCACTGAAATTTGAAGAACTGTACTTATTGAGCCTAACAATTTCATCTGAACCAGGAAAAAAAGAAAGTCCAGCAGGATCTTTTGACCGAGGAAGAGAAGAAGAGAGAGAGACTACTCTTCAGGTCTGGATTTTAACTTTCTAGGGCATAATCACAAGTTAAATATCTGCAGTAATAAATGTTACAGCACAGAACTCATTTCCCTTTTGCCATGCTTAATCATTTCTGCGTCACTGGAGGCTTACTCTTTGACTTCACAGCTCTACTATGACATCGTACTACAATGCCTGACTTGCATTTCCAAAAAGGAAATTGTTTTCCAAAAAATATATGCAGCAATAGAGTCCAAACAGCATTCTCATAGTAACACACAGTAGCACTTTTCAAGACAGCTAAACTTACTGGGCCATCCCCTATGTTTACAGCATGCTTCAAATAGTTCTCCAAGAGCCCAGAAAGTAAGCAACAGGCACAGTTGATTTATTGAAAATTTATCCTTTTAAATCTTAAGGTTAATGGTTATCTTTTACGTTGTTGGTGGTCCATGTGTGATACACATATTAATAGACAAAATACCAATAGCAAGGTGAAAGATGTGTAAAAATAAAATATATTCACTGACAAAATAAAAGCAAATATGGCAGTCCTGCTAAATTTAAGCTGCTTCTTTTCTCTAAACACAACAAAAACGTCCAAAACTTTCTTGAAGATGTTGATAAAAGTCATTCCAAACTCCCTGTTCTGCTCACAGCCAGCACAACATGTCTTTGACTTGGTATCTCATAACACATTGCTAATGTTTTCCCTCTTTGAGCTATCAGGAAGCCAACAAACAGAAACATCAACCTGCAGATCCTTGCAGGTACCTACCTTAACCTTGGGCCAAATGTACTGCACATCAGCAATATCACACATGGCTTGTTCCTGCATCCCCAGCAGCTCATGGATCACTGTCCATGTGCTCTGGTGTCACCACATTTGGTGGCAGCGTAGGACACCATAAGGTAAAAACCTCAGTCTCTGCTTTTGTTGATGTCCAAGAACCCTGATTTTGTCCTGAGCATAGCAATCTAGTGCCTTCCTGCAAAGAAGCAAAGCTACATTAAAATCTATTTGTATTCTCACAAAATAAATATTAAATGATGACAACCTTAGAAATAGCATTCTTTACCAAATAAAGCTTACAAGCAGCAGCCATGTTTTCACCAAGTACCAGGTAGTGGCTGTAGACTTGGCAGTAAGAACTCAACAGAGGTTGTACTTTGTCAACTCTTACATGAGCTGGTCACCTTTGATCACTTATGGTTGTTTTGGAAAAATCAAGATCAAAAAAGAAATAGAAGGTAGGTACATACCATACACTGCTGAAGTTTTCTAACATCTTAGAGCAGTCTTCCCACCACGAGTCTCAGTGATTTTTCAGTGCAGTAGTGATCCATCCAGAGCTAGACTATAGAATCATAGGATGGTTTGGGTTGGAAAGGATGATGAAGGTCCTCTAGTCCAACCCCCCTGCAATGATCAGGGACATCTTCAACTAGGTCAGGTTGCTAAGACCCCATCCAACACATCCTTGAACATTTCAGGGAAGGGACTTCTACCACCTCTCTTCTGGACAACCTGCTCCAGTGTTTCACCACCCTTAGCATAGAAAAATTGCTTCCTAATATCTAGTCTAAACCTCTCCTCTTTCAGTTTAAAATCATAACCCCTTGTCCTATTTCTACATGCCCTGCCAAAAAGTTTTTCCCCATCTTACTTATAAGACTCCTTTGATTATTAAAATGCCACAAAAAGGTCTAAAGATAAAATGCTATATATAGCTAGTTTTTTTAGTGGATGTGCAACACTTTATCGAGTAATACCCTCAAAATAAAGTATCTTTTTACGTTAAGATAACCATTCCTTAATCTTGACATAAGCATGATGACTGTCGAATAGAAAGATGAGGAGAACAACAGTAATAAGTTTGTAAAGGAAGTTATTTTTGGAAGATAATTTTTACTTAGGAAAGGAGAAAAAAAAAGTCCAACTGAAGTAAACAATTTAGTTCACAATTGTCAACACAGAGACACTTTGCACAGACATTTCCTTTCATAGGTCACTACATTCATTGGATTAGAATTGGTTAGAGGACTGAAAATAGTAAATGACAAAAATTACTGTAAGTGGTAACCTATGAAGCAAAATACAGACAGCTGAGGAAAAATTAGATCACATTATGCTGAACCTAATCCTGCCTGTCCTGTAATTCAAGATCCAGTTTACATCTTTACAACTAGCTATAATAAAGCATAAGGTTTGTTAAAGATTTCAGCTGTTAAAAAATTAGCTTGTGGAATTTCTATGAGAAAAGAAGAAAACTAAAGAAAGCTTTTTAGGTCAAAGATTTTGGTTTTCTGTTTTCTTCTTTTAATCAACTTCTGCATAGATTTAACACTAGATAATATAATGTAATGCATCAATACACTATAGAAATTTTTCTCCGCTTTAAATATCACTCTCATTCATACTGCGATTCAATATGAAGAATCATTCAAAGATAAATCTAAATAAATAACAAGCTAGCTTTCAGGCAAACAAATGAATTTGCATTGTTTTATATTCATCATAAATATTTCACTTAATTACTGAGGTACTATGTTCAGAAATACAAAACAACATTATAAATTTATTAGCACTGTCCCTGCTGGTTTTACAGAAGTTCTGTGGAATGTAAAAGCCAAAAGTAGAAACAGGCTCAAGAGCATAACCAAAAGAGCAGAGGCAGCATTCAAATGCTAAACTGGATTGACACACACTGGTTCACCCTGTATATTTACCCCAACTAAAGCTTCCTGTCTTGAATCAGGTGTTATCCTATTTATTCTCAAACCCCAAGGTCAAATAAAACCTTTTCCTTCTGTTGACTTTCAAAACCTAAACATCTGAATCAGGCTAGTTCAAGTATTATCTTGCAGACTATCACAGGAGTTATTTTTCCCCCTCATTGTAAAATAGTGAAAACGTAAAAGGATGTAACAGCATTTTTCAAAGGTTTAGCGAGGTCAGTTATGTGGAGAAAAAATAAAAAGCGCTACCACAACATAAAAGCTGCAGTACAGAGTATTTATCATCAAAATTATTTAAGTTCTTTTAATGGCTCCAAAGGCTATGAAAAATATTTTTTAAATGTAAATACATGGGTCTTTTAGAAGAAGTTATCCTTCTTTGTAAACCACAGTATCACTGGTGATTTATAATTTTCAGAAAATCTTAATCCCCACAGGAAACATAGAAGAGTTCCTCTTTATTTTTAACCTAATGTTGGATCTAACATGGAATGCAGTTTTTGACATTAGCAAACACACTATTATTTTTATTTGCTTATAATAAATTAAGATAAAATTTGAAAGTGTGCAAGAATGAAACCATTTTAAAAACAGATTATTTTTCACAGCTTTACCTTAGAAACAACTTGAGATGTAAATAAAATTGTGGCTATTGCATTTCCCTAGGGATTAAGTACTCGTACTGTTCAAATGTCATTAATTATCCTTAATGCCGTTATGAACTATTTGGAGATTATCATTATTAAACTGTTAGAGCATTTCTTAATTCCTCACCAGAAAGCCACAGAGTAACTAGCTGAGACCGTCCTCCCCCTCTTTTGTTGAAATAACCATAGCCTAGAGGAATTGTGTCTGAAAAGAAAAAGTCAAGAAACAACAATAAAAATTACTTTGCTTGACTAAATGAGCAGTAGAGAGAGGAGTTTGGGTTTTAAACCATATGCTCTTTCATAAGCAGAGTATCTGGGTCTGATGCAGCCTGATTCAAGCGGCTGGGTTTCTCCGAGGAACTGGGGAAGCAATATAAATCCCTCTAACACAAGTATCTTCTCTGTAGCGTGCCTGCTTTATCTACACCGGAAAATGCCTAATAAACCCCTTTCCCAAATGAGAGCATTGCTTTTTCATAGCCTCCAAGGATAAGAAGGTAGAGAGATCTTGTGTGTGTGTGTGCACTCACATGTGTGCAGTTGTACCAGTAGCACAAAGCTTTTCTGCCCTACACAGGAAAGGGTTAAAGAGGCAGAGTATTGTGAGGAGTGAGTGAATTTCAAAGCAGCTTATTTAGATCATATAAAAAAAATAAAATAAGGAAAAAAAATATTTTAAAAACTGCATAGTCCAAGTCTGCATCATGAGAGAATGACAAGGTCTTCCCTGACACCTGACCACTTTAATTTTGGGATCCCAAGAATATTTCATTGCTGTAAAAATTCTTCACTAGAATAGAATATGGATATTGTATACTGAATTTGGTATCAATAATATGATTTATTTCATACTTAAACATTCAAACTACATGCTCTTTTGTCATATCCTCATCCTCCTCTTACAAAATGAGGATTTTCACATAGTTATTTAAATAGCATCACTTGGCTCTTTCTCTGAATAACCACTGGGCCAGGAGGACGAGTTGCTTCCTTGCAGGGTGCCAAGTGTTCCTACTACAATTCAGAGACTCATCCCCTTTTCCAGGATAAATCACAGTCCTTGCATTCATATTTTGAAGCCTATATTTTAGTTTGTTACTATGATTCAACTTGCATTTTTCATCCAAATACACACCAGCACTTTCACACTGGTATATTTTGAAAACGAATGTAATAAATTTGCCTACAGGTAAACTTGAACACTGTTTATAAACAAAGAAAGGGTTGAACTGAAGCTTTTAAATGGCTACCTGTAGAGATAAGAGCAGACAAATCTTCAGAGTTTACTCGCTTCTGGAACTTAAAGCAAAGTTCCTTGTCAGCTTGAAAGAACTCCTGAAAACACACACTTCTTTACCTTGTGCTTACACTTTAAATTAGCTCCTCAGTGGTTTCCCAAGTGTCATTCTTTTTAAGCAAAGGACTAATGGGTCTTCTCCAAGGAGGCAAATACAGAATCTCAGGTGGTCCTGCTTTCTTGGCTTGCATTTCTAGCTCCTCTTACCTCTGCTCTGGAGGAGTTCCCAGTCCATGCCTGGAGCACAGTGGGCCAGATCTAGTATCTGAATAGGACAGGAGAGCTGGAAGGTGAAGCTGCCAGCTTTGTGAGTGACTCCCAAATCAGCCAGAAAGGTTAGACTCTGAGACCATCTGTGCTACCAGAGAGGGAGTGGAACGCCAGAAAAGGGATTGCTGAAAAAATGAGAAAGGTTTAAAGGTGAGGAAAGACCCTCAGGAGGGCCATCGCCAAGAGTAACAATTGTGAGATGGTGTGGTCTGTGAAGGGACATGGGAACAAGCTTTCTTCTCTGTCCCTTTCTCAGGTCAGACCTACATGCTGCAGGGGCCTTGGCTTCCTCGCAGAGCTCTGCTGAAAAGTAACACAATGCTCAGGATCTGTTACAAGTTATTTCATCGAGGAATGTGTGTCTTTTGATGGTTATTTTAATTGGTGACAGCACTCACTGGTTAACGTACTCAATCTGGCACCGATGTTCTCCCACGTCCTCCTCCATCCTGATCACTCACCCTGTTTCACGGCTGCTTTCTCACCCTCATCAGAAGCTGCTGCCCTGTTACTGTCCTTGCACCAGCATTGTCTGGTCTGGTCTGTGTAACGCCAGCCTGGGGCGAGGACTGGCATATTTCACTGGAGATTAATACCTGCGCTGCCTGTCCAGAGAGAATGAAGAATTGATAAATGCAACAAGCTATAAAGAAAAACTGAATTCAGACCCCTCTTTATTATTTTGTTCAAACCAGCAACTAACAGTTCAGCCTGTTCATTCGTGCATAAAATAGATTTTGTATCAGTGAAAAAGCAAAGCTGTCAGATGTCTAAGTCTGAAAAGGGAGACTAAGTTATACACTTTGGCATAATAATTCTTCTAAGCATCTTAGAGAATTTTACTACCAATAGTGATTTTTTATTTGCAATGCTTCTAAGAGAAGGTAATTATTGTTATTCTTGTACAAGTGAGAGAGGACAACCTAAGTATTTTGTCAAAGGACAAACAGAATAAGCAGTAATAGAGTCAACATCTCTTGCCCAATGACTTAAACACAGCTCTTCTGGTCTGCTGGGCAATGAAATCTCTATCGGCTTCAGATCCAGGGCTGGCTTGCTTGACTGCGCACAGGGCACGTAAAACAAAGCCGATGTGGTTCACCTTCTTCCTCTATCATTTTGCTAGAGGGTCAGAAGCTAAGATCACTAGTGCCCACCAGAGAACTTGTCTTTTGTCTCTCCAGACTGTGGATGGAAGAATAACTGTGGGCTAGTAAAGATGAGCAACGGCTTTCAATTAAACTTAGAGCCAAAGAAGGTCAGCACAGTAGTTACCTCTTTCCACATGCCCCTCACAGCAACCTCTTCCTTCTTGAAATTCTCCCACACTGGGACACCTCTTTGGTCCACTCCCTATCCCCTTCGTAGAAGCAGTACAGTTATTCAGCCATCCTAGCACACCTCATGGAAAAAAAATCTTTATTTTTTCTTTCCCGGATTAAACATAGAAAATGAAATGACAAGGCAGTAGACACTACCTGGGGGAGGAGAGAACATTCTTCCAATCATCCAACCAGTGGTATCGTGGGACAGTAGTTGTTTGAAAAATAGTGGGAGGCTGAAGCTGGGAGCACCACCTCTCCCATCTTGTGTCTTTCAAGATACCATGGCTCAGAGCCCTCGTTCCCTGCTTTATGCTGCTCAAGTCAGCCCACATATTATCTTTTGCTGGACCTTGGTTGGCTGCTAACCTCCAGCATAGGTCACAGAGAAAGGACTTTCCTTTCATCCCTGCAGGCAGCCTTTTGCAAAAAAAAAAGCCAGGGAATAATCACAGGGTAGTAGTGACTCACTGTTTCTGTCAGTGGAAAGAATCTCTGCTGCCCAGTGATCCTCTTTTCCCACCTGGCATTGCCACCAAAACCACCACACCGACGAACAAGGAGGTTACGCAAGGCTGCGAGGTCAGAATATTAACTTACAAAAGTCAGGAACAGTGGGAAAGGGCTGCCAGCTAGACTGTAACAGCTTCCCTAGCCTGCTAGGAAAAATAGGTCAAGGTTTTTCCAAGGTGGCCGTCAATTTTGGATGTCTAACTTCATGTGTGTTAAAAAAAAAAAAGAAGAAAACATTTTGGAAAAAAACACCAAATTTCTATCATTGGGGTGGAAAAAAAACCCAAAAGGCAGCCAGACAGCTGTATCTTTCAAGGTCCTTGCAGTTGAGCACCCCAGAAAAGACAAATTACCTTGAGCCATAAGCTCCCAGGGAAAAAAATATGTCAACCACTCTGCAAAAAACAAGAGGAAACCCCATGGGTAAATAAGTAGTGGGAGCTCATAAGAGCACAGGTCTCAGGATGCATGTGTGTTTCTACTGCAGGAGAGAGAACAATTGAATTACGAGGAGCTCTTAAGCAAGTAAAGTAAACATCTTTTGGCAATTTAGTGCTGCACTTTGAAGCCTGACTATGTCATACAAATGGTGAAATAGCACGGACACCCTTCTGCTGGCTAGTTTGTTTAATATGGTGAGTCGGGAGTTTTCGGAGCGCAGCATTCTTTTATGAGCTCACGAGCTGGAGGAGGGAAAGTGTGGAAGGAGCAGGAGAGGGATGTTTAAGCTATAGCTGCCTGGAGCCCATGGGAAACATCGCGAGCGGGAAGGGTTTGCGGTGGGAGCCCCGCGGCATCCATGGGGCTGCCACCACGGGAACCAGCCGCAAACATCCCCCACCACAGGGAATGGGGAGAGAGAGAGAGAGGGGTATGGGACGAGGAGATGAAGATAATCACATGAGCAGGGTTAATTGCTATAAATATCAAGAATCAAATCAATATGTCAAGATGTGTGTTCCACTTTTCACATCTATGCGGTGTGTAAATGAGAAACGGAGAGAGAGGGAGGAAGAGCTAGAAAGAAAAAGGAGAGACTACTAAAGAAATAAGCCCCCCTGTACAGACAGCCTGACGCCAGATGGCTTCTTCTAATAAATATTCAACCTTAACTCAGTTCCCATGTAACTTTGTTGTAAAGCTGCCAGCACACCCACACAGATCTGGGCCAGCAAAATGATTACAGTAGTACAAACAAAATAGTGCAATAGAGGAAACAGGCAGACAGGGTCCTGTATACAGAAAGACAGAGCTGTAAAGATGTGAGTTGATGAACCTTTAGATTTAATACCAAGAACCTTAAAATAATGACTTGGGCAGAGGGGAGAAAAATCTTGGAGAGGGGGACAACAAAAGGGACTTATTTTTCCCTTGCTATTGCTTTTAGTGTTGGGAACACAGAGAACATCATCCTGTTAAGACAGTAAACAAGGCACCACAAATCAGTTACCATTCTGCATAATTTCTGTCTTCAGCTAGAATTCAGATACCTTGCCTGAAATCATACTCGAGCTTAAGTTTCTGCTGTCTGTTGTACTCATATGAGGCACAAGGTAAAAAGGAAAATTTTTTGCATGACATTTGTTATGTTAATTGGGAAGAGAAAGAGGAGATTTTGTGTATTTTTTTTTAAGAAAACACTGGCTCAATGCTCAAAAACATGCATTTCAGTTGTGCGAGTGTTTTTGCCCCAAGCTCTTTAATTTTAAAATTGGATTATGAGATCTGAATATCAGAACACACCATGTTGGCAACCCCAAAACTATTTAAATAGGACCCTGACCAAATCCTGATCTAGTGCTAAGATTAGGAGAGGAGGAGAAAAAGGCAATGAAAAAGGACATGCTTTGCAGACAAGCATCAATTGATAATGTGAAGCAAGAAAACAGATCCAGATCAGAAAGAAAATTTTAAAAAAGCTAGAATTTACACTGCTGATTTTTTTGGATCTGTTTCACACAGAATAACTCAATTTTAGAGGCAGGGAAAACGCACATAATCCAACTAAACTTTTACCTGCAGATAAGGTAGTTATTTAGCAATGATTTCTGGGCCAATGACAGATCAGGTAGCTAAAATTATGCATTTACTTCAAGAGAGTGTCAGGATGGCTCTTCTTTCTGGAGGATTCAGCATTTTGGTGTTATAAGCTACCTCGTGGTGTTGCTGGAAGGACATTATTTTGGATGATACAGAAGAGTATAAATAGAATTAATAAGACAGAATTAAAAAAAAAACAAAACCAACAACAAGGGGGGGGGCGGTAGGCTGAACGTCAGAAAATATTTCCTGGTTGTGAGAGTTTCCCTCTGCAAAGCAGATCGACAAGGAGATGTAGTAGGCTGTAGAGTCAGGCTTTCACCACTTCCCTCAGGAGATTGTCACTGCGGAGGTTTTAAAAACAAAGCTGAACTCAGCACTAGTAAATATGCTGCAGGGAATAACCCTGTGTTGGGCAAGATATGGACAAGATCAATTAACAGATCGCTTCTGCGTCGACTTTCTATTATTTTTGACTGTTAGGAAGAAAACTTTGCTAGATAAAAGCTTAAACCTCCCTCCACTAACCCTCCTACCCTCCTTTTCTTTTAAAAAAAGAACAGACTATCACATTGCAAGCTCATGTTTGAAGCTCTGTTCATTACAACCACTGAGTCTCTCCCACCAGTTTTGCTCTGCTCACCCTCTATCCGCAGTTATCGAGAAGCACTGGAAAGAATTACCTGGAGAGGAAAAAGAAAAAAAATAGAGATTCAAATCTCTCTTATTTCTGATATTACCAGGCCTCCCTTTATAATATTCATCTACTCTGAGCAGTGTTTGACACTTCCTTCCCACCACCCCCATTAGAAATCAGCTGTGGATTGCCTTCTCGCGCTCCTGCAGCCTGAAGGTACGCATTATGATTCTATTCTTATCCAAAACATGATAGCATCAGACAAGGGAGGTAGCCAAAGGCAGGCGGGCATCTTGGTAGGCTCCATGCCTGAAGAAACGCACACCTTTTGTTTATGGCTAGCAGGATAAAAGCCCTGCGATGGAGCCGGACACAAACCTGTCAGCCCTTGGGAAAACACCAGTGCTGAAGCTGCTAACAACACACCTCCTTGGTGCTGCGTGCTGCAAGCACATCAAACAAGTCCTTCATTGGCTATGCTGGCTTGAAGTTCAAGATATCTATTCTTACCTTAATAAATCAGGTCGACAATATGGAAAAATTCCTGTTTCAAGCTTAGAGGTTCAGGGTCACCACTTAGACTCCTCCGGCACTAAGCTTCATTCTGCAGACAAAATTGCATCAAAATGAGGGCTAACTTCAAGATCAATTTAAATCCTCCCTACACTTTTTTTTTGTTAAAATATACGCCACGCATTTAAGGGATTAAAAACAAAACACATGGATTTCTACTTGGTGGAGAGGCAGAAAGATGAGCCTATGGCTAAGATGGCCATTTCCCTCTGGGCTCAGGTGTCACAGGTTGACTGTGCAGTTAGACATCACAGCCCTGCTGCATCTACACATGGACTTTGATTTTTAGATCTGCTTGATTTAATACAGTGCCAAGTTTCTATGACTTTGATTTTCAGGTCTTCTTGATTTAATATAGTGCCAAGTTTCTATTGGTGGTGTTTGGTAAAGGAAAGGAAAGAGGCAAAGGGAAACCAGAAGAGAATGGGTATGGAGAAAATTAAATAATAAAGAGAAATTGGCAGGAAGAAAAGGGTGTACAGAGTAGGGTCTACCCATCATTTCCGTGTCCTCTCCATCACTGTTCCCACCCCTCTTTCTGTAGAGGAAATGCAGTAGATGTCCCATGGTCTGACCGGCAAGCAAGGCTGGAAGCAAGGCTGGAAGCAAGGCTGGAAGCAAGGCTGGAAGCAAGGCTGGAAGCAAGGCTGGAAGCAAGGCTGGAAGCAAGGCTGGAAGCAAGGCTGGAAGCAAGGCTGGAAGCAAGGCTGGAAGCAAGGCTGGAAGCAAGGCTGGAAGCAAGGCTGGAAGCAAGGCTGGAAGCAAGGCTGGAAGCAAGGCTGGAAGCAAGGCTGGAAGCAAGTCTCAGCCCTCCCTGGCTTCTCAGCAAAACAGCAGAATAAATCAAAGCAAGGAAAGAGCAAGGAAGGAGTTGAACCCTGGGCCCAAGGAGCAAAATGGAATGAGGAGGGAAGCTCTGCAGCATCTGAAGGCACCCAGGATGTAGGTAAGAATAAGAAGAGCGGAATGTTTTTTGTGAACTGGTTTTTACTACATATTCACTGACTGCATATTCTAAACTACATATTTCCCTAACTGAAGTTAGGGAAAGGCAGGTTGGACAGAAGTGCTTCACAACTACCTCTAAACTGTAGCAGCAGAATTGTCCCAGCAAGATGCTGGCTAGGGTGAACTTCTCAGCTTGTGTAAGTAACCTGGATGAAAACTTATCTATTTTAGCAGCCTCGGTCCTGCAGCTTCTGAGAGTGTCCTCCTGAGTGACCCCTGAACTGGCACGCTCATCACCTTGCTAGAAACAACAGGATTCATCAGGAGAGCATGCAGCCACGTCCACGCAGTGCGCTTCCCATCACATTGGATTTCTTCCAAGCCAGGTGTACATTTGGCTGGAACAGCAGCAAACCTCACCATTGAAACTAAAGAGGAAAAAAAAAAATAGCCAGGGTGACAAAACTGGTCCAAATTAATTCATTATTTTTGCAAAAATCTGTGTTTTCTTAGAAATGCAAGCAGTGATTATGGACATGAGACCAAGCAGATCACAGTGTTGATGCTCTCAGCCATTAGTTTATAAATTGAATAAGATAGATGTGTTCATTCATATGAACTAATGTATTTTTTCTTATGAAGCTTTCATATTATACAAATCCATTAGCATATTTACAAATTAATCTTCCCTTAGGAAGAAAAAAGATCAAAGATTTACAGAAGGAAGTGCTTTATTACTTTTAAACTGCCTTTTTTTTTTTTAAAGAAAGAGAAAAAGAAATGAAGGGAAATTATGTTGAACCATAAATGTTTCTTTATGACTACCGTACAGCAGCTTTGTGGGAGATTTAAATTTACTAAAGGGCAAGGGGGACTTTAAGCCATCTATACGAGTTCAGTATTAAAAATATATATACATGACAGGTGCCCATATAAGTTCATGCAGTACAAAATATTCCATAAATGAGCTCATTTATCTGAGTAATTTAAAAAGAGCTTCGGCACAAGGGGAGATATTTAGTATGAATTATAGTCCGTTTACCTTTCATAAGTTTTTTCATCACTTCCCATACCTCCTTTGGTGCTACTGAAAATATCTGTAGTTATCAAGTGTTATATTCAACCTTGCTATTCCCTATTCCCAGGAAAGCCCTATTGGTGAAGTGACTCCATATTCTTTTCAAGAAACACAGTTTGTAAAGCCCTGCATGCATGATTATTCCTTCTCCATAGATGCGAGATAAAACAAGATCAGGCTAAGAAATCTTTTATCTAAGCAAATAGTTTGAATAATAAAGAGTACTACAGGTAAAGAAAAAAATCTGTAGGTTTGCCCTCAACATTTAGATTCAACTCTGTTGTAAAAAATTCCTCTTTATGTTTTCAGAACGACTTTGTACTATGATTGAAAATACAGAGTAGTAGAGCAGCAAGGAAATGAAATGAGATGCAAACCTTTAATGATTTATTAATAACCACTTTCTGAGACATTTCTAACTACTAAAGAGAAATCAGAACATTAAATACATTAAGATCTTCAGAGGGGAGAAATAAGGAAACTATTGAAAACTTATGAAGATTTCCAAGGGAAAAAACACACCTGGCAACCAAAGTGCCTTTTAGTTAGAGCTGCTTCCACCTTGGGAAAGGAGTTGGAACTGTATGACCTCTGAAACCCCTCCCAGACATAAGTTCTGTACTTCTGCGCTGAAATGTTTGAAGATCTTTTTCAACATATACCATTTTATTTCTTTAGTACTTTGTACAATCACAGGATGGTTTGGGGACCAAGGAAGGGGCCTTAAAGGTCATCCAATTCCACACTCCTGTCATGGGCAGGGACAGCTTCCACTGCATCAGGTTGCTCAAAGCCTCATCCAACCTGGACTTGAACACCTCCAGGAATGGGATATCCATGATTTCTCTGGGCAGCCTGTACCAGTGCAGCACCATATACGCTAGGAGGAAATGTTTTCCTGATCTAATATAAATCTCCCCCCTTTCAGCTTAAAACCACCTCCCTTCATCCTATCCCTGCACTCCCTGATAAAAAGCCCCTTCCCAGCTTTCCTGTAGTCCCTTTTCAGTACTGGCAGCCGCTCTAAGTTCTCCCTAGAGCCTTCTCTTCCCAGGCTTTTCAACTCTCCCAGTCTTTTCAGACGGGAGGTGCTCCAGCCCTCGGATCATCTTCACAGCTGCCTCCTCCTTCATGGCATCTATGCCCTTCCTGTGCTGAGGACCCTGGAACCGAACACAGTGCTCCAAATTAGGTCTCGTGAGAGGAGAGGGGCAGAATCACCTCCCTCAACCTGCTGGGCACAATTATTTGAATAGATTTTTTGGATATATTCCAAAGAAAAACTTCGAGAGCCTTACACAGACTAAAGTTAAATCACCGTTCATCAGCACAATGCTCATTTTCTCATTATCATTGCACTCAAGTGTAATTCCTTTCACTTCTTGGAGTTTCCTGAAAAATTGGTGTTACAAGGACCAGTACCTGGATAACATCCACCTCTGCTCCTCCTCACTCCACACCTGACAATGAATAAAGTCTTTTCACAGCAGGACAGCTGTGTTTTTTCTATACTGGAGTCATGAGCACCATGAAGCCGTATACAGAGGTCACTGACAGGCAATAAATGATTTTACAAGATCTCATACCAGAAAAGAAAGAGGACCCCAGTAAACACATTACTAACCCAACAGAGATTTAAACCCGGTTTTAAAAGCTCTACATACACTCTTCACTGCTTTCACCAGCTAGGGCTCAGCCTGAAGCCTAAAGGTGGAACAATACTGAATACATTCTCCTCTCTAGCCCTCCTCTTCCAAAAAAATCTTTCTCCCCTCCATCTACACTCCACTCATCTCCACACTCGTTGAGTAAGTTTTGAATGAAAATACATTCTTCATCTACTTTGAAGCTGAGTTTAACTGTAAATCAATTCCACGTTCTTCTGGTTTCATTCAGGGATGCTCTCCTTAAATAACCAGCCAACTTCATCTCCATGCTCTTTTCCTCTGCTTTGCTGAAAGCGTCAGAAGGAAACTCTCCAGAAGGTTTCTTTGTAATAGTTAGAGGGGAAATTCAGTGTCAATTTTAGTTTTCCTACATACATTGCATTTGGCTATCAGAGTGTTCACAGTTAGCAAACCATAACTCTTCAATGTCTCAGCCTACCCATCTGGGAAATCAATAAAAGATAAGACTACCCATGCTTCAGGGTTGTGAGGGTTGGTAAATGTTTCTAAAGGTGCAATGTTTTTATAATGGCCTTAACGCTTTGTAGTTCTACAGCTTATTTTATTCCAAAATCTTAAGCTTTTACGAATAACTAACCCGAACCGTGACACTCCTTTGAGATGTCAGTAAATAAACAATAATGTTCAGAGTAATCCTTAGTCCATCTTATCTTAGTCCAAAAAAGTAATATCGGATCATTTAATTTGTCATTCATATAATACCCTAGTCCTGCTGAAGTCTGTAAAATATTTTGGTTGAAATTATTGGCAAATCTATTCAGTAGATTAATGCTAATTAGAGTGGGAGAGTTACGTATCACTTGAAATTTGGCTCACACAGAGGGAACAGCAGAGAAGAGAGGCATGTTCTAGACCCAGCAGAGGAGAAGGCAACAGCAAAGGTTCAGCTACAGAAAAAACCCCACATATATATTAACAGGAAAACCCCTTAGGCCAATGTTTTCTCAAACCAAGAGGCATTTAAGGTTAGCACCTTACACTTTTCAGGCATTCAACTCTTGAGCCATCACCACCTTGTTAAGGATGATGACTACATCACAGATGTGAGAGGAAGTTTAACACCACAAGATTTTCAGGTGAAAAAGTGTGTCATCAATGAAGAAGAATTACAAGTCATTAAACTGGAGTGCATGCTGTGCATGCCTCTTCAATTCAATATAGGGAATTAAGAAGTCAAATGCCTGTGGCATTAAATATGAATGATGAATGTGAGAAATAAAATAAGCAGAAGAGAAATCTATGTGTTTCATTACACGAGGTAGCTGTGCCACTGGCAGCTTTTCCTTTTGTATCAAAAAGAATGGTTTAAGATTAGAAAGCAAAGAAAACTCAACCTATTTTCAAGGAAATTCGTATAAATACTTGGTGAAAAAATTAAAAAATAAAGCATTTTCCAATTTGGATTCCATTCTGATAATCTAGAAAGACAACAGTGTGTGATGCTTTACAAACCAGGAATTGAGGATAGCACATGTTTTTCTTTGTAATAATCTTCTAAAAGAACAGCCAGCATTTAAAAGAAAAAAACACAAAACTATAGAATAGGATAAATGTCAGAAGTGACACATTTTCTCATTTTAACGCATGTGTCTGACTCCTTACAATATGAAGGATAAACAAAATGAGCCACAAAGGCTTCTGTGCGTACCATAAAGCTCTCTGAAGGAAATGGTTTCTTTCATCTCTGATCAAGTTTCAGAGGTGGTATTATTTATTTATTTACACATGAAGGGCTGCGAACCAAATTCACCTCATCGTTTTGTGCAATAGTTTGAAGAATATGTCTACTCAGCAGCCTCACTAAGACATCTAACTTTTGGAGTTATGTCCCCCAAGTAGTTAGGTGGTGTCTGCATCTGAGGCATCTCTCTTATGGACATCTAATATTAAAAAAGAAAAGTCTACTAATTCTCTGAAAGCGGTAGAACAAGCAACTGTGCCCTAGCAGGATGAGAATTAGGAACAGGCATGTAGCATCTGGAGGCACTATGGGAGAAAACAAAAGAAATGGTTGGGGTTTTTTTTCAAGACACTGAAGATGATCGGAGAAGAAAGTCTATGAACTATCACCTATCTCACCAAAGAGACTGAGATAAAAAGTGAAGGAGTACTAAGGGCTATTGAAAAGAGACGACCAGATTAGTGAGATGGGAAAATAAGTTTGCTTGTCTGTTTGGAAATTACAAGGTTCTAAGATAACATGCTACCCAGGCAGTGGATTATCAATAAATTCTAATCTGTTTCATATTATATATGAATATTTTTGGACATATAATGAAAACATCAACTGTATGGAGACCTGCAAATGGGTCTGTTCCAACTGAGAACATTTTGGAACTCTTATTGACACATAACTTTTTTGTTGTCGATAAAACAAAGTTTTGTTGATTTTTCAGGATAAAGGCATGAATTATACATGCGTATACCCATATATAAATAATGTGCATGATGTATTTTGGCATACAGCGTGTTTTCTATCCCATATACTCTCATCTAGATTTTTCTCAACTTATTTTCAGGCACAAAACACGGGAAGTTTGTATCATGCGATTACTTTTTTTTTTTTCCACTGCGTTGTTACGTGATAGATCACAAAGTGGATGGTGTGGATCATATCTCAGTTAACAGAACTGCTATGGAGGTAGAATCAACAACTTGAATAAGACACTCACCAATCACAGAGCATCCAACAGTGGCAGTAAATGATGCAGGAGCTCCACTGAGTCACTCGGAAGGGTTTGGCTTTGTGCTGCCTCCTAGAAAGGGTAGAACATTACAATTGATCCTTTAAACTTCAGGCGCTACACCTCTGTACAAGCGCTGTCGTATTGTGAATTCAACATGATTTTTGACATCTTGCATGTGCTTTGTTATAGGGACTGGGTCACTGGAAGTTTTCGCAGGCTTCTTACACAAAACAGCCGTTGTGGGAAAATCACAACTGTCAATCAGCACTGTCCACCCCACAGATAATGTGGTGGCTGGGATAATTCAGGGATCCTTGAGAATTTCAATCTGAATTAATCTTTTTGAAATAAGGTTTCTTTCCCCCAGTGCAACAAACTAAAATGATGTAAGTGCAAAATCTCTGTAGTAAATTAGCGATAAAAGAATAAAACTGTTAAACGAATATATTTTTCATGCTTGAGGGCTGTGTGTTTAACAGTTTTCTAACTGTTCATTCATTTATATAAAAATACTTTGGTTATTATCTACTTGAGTTGAAATTAGATATTTAATTGACTGGAGGGAATGAAATCCGCTCACTTTTAAATAAGGCAATGATTTAAAAATATTCCTGTAAAGTGATTTGTAAGACCACACCAGCACTAGTTCTTGGCACACGTCCTTGTCTGTGTATATATTTTAAAAGCATGGTTGTTTTTACAAACGTAGTACTGTGAGAGCTAACTTCTTCAGAAACATGTTTATCTTAATTAGGAAAGTCAACAGACTTCTAATGGGAAGAAATGCGTATTTTTCTCTGTGGTATCTAAAGCATCAAAGGCCTCGTTCTCATGCCAAACCAATCTTCCTTCCTGCCTGCCTTTCAAACCCAGGTGATTGCAGACAGCTGAGCAGACATTTTCCCAAAAGCTTCTATTGACCTGGCTCCAGTCCTTTCCCGTGCTCTGTCTCCTTTTCTATCCGCATGTCACTTCTCTTTCTCTTTCTGTGTATTTGTTGTATTTTTGCCTGAGGAAACCTAGGGATATTCATGGCACTGAGGCAAATAATGTGGAATTAAAAACTAAATTCTTCAGGCCTTATCCTAGCAACAGGACCATCACCATCTGTTCAGAGGACAGGACTGCCATTATCCTCTGCATTCTTTGTACGTACTCCATCACCTGTGAGGGGAAAAACATTGCCCCTTATCCTGGGGTCTTTGTTTAAAAACAAAGTCGTCTGCTTCTTTCTGGTACCCATACATTTCATAAATGTGATATACAGTACATTTAAAAGGAGTAGGCAGCAATAAAAACCTTTAAAAAAAAAGTATCTAAGGGAGGACATCTGCATGATAAACAACAAAAGCAAATATTGTTCCATTTAAATAAACAGTTGAGATCAATTGTCAAAGTTCATATAAATTCCTCCAGCTACTACGAACGTCAGTAATTGAAGCACTACACCTTTGAGTGTGGCATAATTTTACAGCAGTAATAGAATTGTGATTAGGAGAGGTTTCTTGTTGGTTTTTTTTTTCAATTTAAATGCCTAATTTAAAATCTCTGTTCCCCCATACGCTGCAAAGGCCATTTTGGCTGCTCACAAGTGGCTCTCCAGCTGAAGTCCCAAAATACAACAACAGAAGCTAAAGGGTTGTATGCCTTTTACCTCAGGAAAATGTGAAGTCACTCAAAGAGCTAAAATACCCCATAAATTAATTTGAAGTCATCTACTTCTCTTTAAGGACTGGAGTCCTTATTCCTGATTTATTTCTGCTCTGTAAATGTGATCAAGGGGAAAAGTGCATGAGGGAGGCAGAGGTAAAAATCAGTGAAATAAAAACAAAATTCCTGGAAATCAGGGCAGCAGTCGTGACCTCATATTATGTTTTCAGTTAAAAATTATAATTTAGAAAAGCTGGTTGACTGTCATTCTCTGTTGTTTTTATGCCACTTATAAACAAAGCTGCAGTCATATTTCTTTCTCAGGGCTTACAGACACATTTGTGGTATGCAGCTTGGCAACATAAATTGGTAAAATCTGCCTGCTCCTACCAAATCTCCAAAGGGTTCACATCCCATCCCAATCAGCCATCAGTCTGAAAGTCAGGGGTGCTGCGTCCTCTCCTCCCAGAGGCAAGAACAGGGCAGAGAGAAGCATGCTCAACTTCCCTCAACCTCTACCAACCTTCTTTTCCTCTCCCCACGACATCAGCAGCAAATACACACCCAGGAGGAGCAAACTCAGTGCAAACACGGCACCTCCACCCCAAGGGCACAAGGAGGAATGGGTAGTCACATCCTTAGAACTGCAAGTGACTTTTCTCCTCCCCTCCCCATACCTTTCCCCTTCCCCCTTTCTAAAGCCTTTATCCCCTTTCTGATTTCATTTATCATCTTAGTAATTAGCTTGTTCCGAATTTATTGCAGGCTGAGGGCCTGACCGGTAGAAGCTACCACCCTACTTGGTGGATCACAGGACGAGAGTTGTCCTACATGGACATTCAGTATCACCTGAACACAGAGACTAGGCAAAGAACATCATCCTTTTCAAGTTAAAACTCAAGTCCCCTCAGTTCAGTTTTCTCACAAGTGTTCACAAGGACTGAGGACACAAAAGCATCTGATGGAAATGAAGGAGAAATGACCTACTAAAAAGTAAAAGGTTCCCCAAAACTATTTATTTTTTGCACTAATGACTTTCACTCTTTGGTCAGCTAACGCTTTGGCTCAGCCTGCCAGGTACCCAGGTTTAGAGAAGAAAAGTGGTCAAAAGCAGAAGCTAAAATATTCTTCCACCTCAAAGGATGTGGTTGATTGCACTGTCGAATAAGTAATAGAGTCCTAAGCTGCCATCAGCTCCTCTGTAAGCTTATGCGTGAGTGGGAATCTTCCTTGGAAACCAGAGGGATCCCAGAGTTTCTTCAGCTCCCAGTAGAAGCCGGTACTTTAATTTAGCCCAAGAGGATTCATCTTGCTCTGCATCTAGGTGGCCTCAGAGAAGACACCACGTTGGCCAGCTAGCAATGTAATTGTGTTTTCGAAATTGCCTCTCAATGGAAAATCCATCTCGAGTGGTACTACTTCAGCTGAATTATCCACAGTTTTGTCAACACTGACATAAAGATTTATTTTAAAAGTCTTTGAAGTATTGTTTGGAGCTTGGCTTTCTTACCAAACTACTAAGCTTCTCATCTTTGCATTCCTCCCATAGTTCATAAAAGTAATAAACTGTTGTACATATTTACAGAACAAAAATGATGTTGCCTTCACTGTAGAGAATACAAAATACATATATTAGCATTCACAAAGTCTTATCATCATTATGAAACAGCCTTTAAAGAGAAAGGAAAAATAGAAGTATTGTATTTCATATGAAAAACTGGGGGGAGGTGGGAAGTTAGCATGCGAATACGTGGTACTAAAAGCAAAACTCATGTTTCAGTAACTAACTAATATTTCTAGAAGTCTTAAAGTACAATATAGAAACAGAACTAATGAGGTTCTCCATTCTTTTCTAGTTTGAGGGGAAACTTAGTAATGTAAGACAGATAAAGAAATCCACTAATTAAAATATTCTGAGAAGAATGGTAGCTTCCAATTATTTTCCTGATTTGACACAATCTAATAGCAGCATAACGTAGCAATATTTTATGCAACATCAAGGGATTTGGTAAAAAGCAAGTACAAACTGAATCAGAACTTTGAGGACAACAGAGTGCTCACAGACCAGTAATAGATTCATCACAGACTAACTTAAATGAATACAGAAATGAGAAGAGGCAAGCCTGATGTTGAGAAATAACTGTCTTCTAGTAAGAATAAAGTTTTCAAAGGAGAACGTTGAGAGCTGATAATGGCTTGGATGGATGTAGCACATGAATTGAATAGTGTGCATTTTTTATTATGTAGTTTTCTCTTGATGTTAGAGGTGCTCCTCTTTTTTGTTCCATCTATGTGTGTTTCATTTCTTATTTCTAAATATCTACAAATATAAGAAAGCACAGAGCTCAAGCTTTCCCACTCCAAAATCCATCACAAGTCAGTAAAAGCTTTGCCATCCAACTTGATATCTGAATACGAATAGCCGTATAAACTTGCTCTCATCTCGAGCGTAATTTAACATAGCACCACAATAACTGCTGAGAGCACATCCAAGGTCGTTGATAAGTGAACTGAAGTGTCTGCGGGGCTAAAAGTTCGGCTGCTTTAGCAGTATGGGCTGGTGCGATACGGACCCGGCAGGGCTGCTGCCCAGCTAGGAAAGCACTTTCACAGCGTAATGCACCTGGGTTTAGCCACTTAAGACAAGCTGTATCTCAGTTTTACCATTAGTAATGTGGATATTAAACATTTGTCTCAAGCCTGATGTACTGCCAAGCATTTATATTATAGAGGAACACTTTGAAAACTATAGAGAAATACAGATGAACACTGTAGCTATCAAACCAGCACTAGAGCTGCTGTTGTAGTATGTAACCATAATGATAACGGTGAACGATAAAGATATTTTAAAAGCTACTCACTACTTTAGTAAGCTTCAGGTTTTGATTCAGATTTCCGAGCTCCCAGCCAATCCCTAAGAGAGGAGGTAGGAAAAAATAAATAAAAAGTTCTTTTCACCATATAGTGTTTCTTCAGATAGACCTAATAGTCCTGGAGGTTAATAGAGCTCATAAACAGTAGTGTGAGAGTGGGGCAAACAAAGGTAAAAAGACAAAAAAAAATTATTTGGGGATGTTGTTTCATTGACAAGACCACAAAGACCAAATGGCAGAAGATACAAGAGCAGCTGGATAGGGTAGGAAAGTCAGACAATACGTGGAGGTTGAGACCACAGGTGCTTGTCAGAGTGGTGCCAGAGTGGTGCGAGGGCATCGCCAGCAGTGGGAAGGTGGGGAGCCTGGCGAGACAAGCTCACGGCTGGAGTGGTGTTATCCAGACACAGCCAGGCAGAAACTGCTTCTGTTGCTACTGCTAATGATGAATACCATATGCTTGGCTCTTGCTATTATAAAATAAGTAACATTGCTACTGCCTATGAGTGAATGAACTCTTTCCTTTCATTAAAATTAGACATTTATGCCCATACATTTTGCCTCTAAGCCAGTACATGGGCAGTAACGTTTTAAACTTGAAATACCCTCCAACTGTGTTGGTTTTCACCTTTCACCATCTTATCAGCTTGATCCATTCTGAGCTTTCTTTCATATGCAACACTTACTCTTTCCCTTCTCCCAGAAAATAATCCTTAAACAGAGAAGAGAAAGAATGAATATGATCAGTCATGTATCATTTTATTTCTTCTTTCAATTACTTTGGACCAGTTCAAATCACTGTAGTTACAAACAAAACACGTACTTGGTTGCCTGGATTTGGGGTAACCTGTCTTCAGGCACAGGGAAAAAAAAAAAAATGTTTGCAGTATGTATCTAATTTTAGTCAGTCTCCCACTATCTGAATAATCAAGTGGTTTATTAAAGTCATTTGGGCCAACGCTTATTAATTTATCAGTGGAAAGGAACCTATTGGATCCACTTATTTCCATTTATAGCTTCACACCCAAACAATTTATTTTGGGGTGCCATTAAAGAGGATCAAATCAATGGACATGCAGTTAATTTAATTAGCATGCACCCTGCAGGCCTATCTGCTCAAATGATGTAGGAAGTTTCATCATTTAGAACCGTTTCCTTCACAACTGAGTACTCTGTGCAGCTGTGAAACAGAAAACACGTTGCTTTTATTTTTATTTTTCAATCAACATCTCCTTCCATTTTGCAAGTAAATTAGCATACATGTAAATATTGAACAGGCCCTAACTCCCATACGGAGCCACAAAAGCAGAGCTGATTTAAGATTTTGCCATGTCTTCTGCTACTTCTGGCGTTTCACTAACATCAGTTTTACTGGGCTACTGTCAAGTGAAGCAGAGCTCCTAGGGAACAGTGTGGTGTCAACACAGGTAGGAGGAGAGTGACACAAGCAAATGCCACAAAAGACCCCTTTTTTGTTCTCCTTCAGACAAGAGAAACCTGCATATTGTTTCAAAGCCAGCTCTAAAAAGAAAACTAGAAGGAAAAAAAAACCAACCAAAACAACAGCCACTGGCAGCAAGCCCTTCACACAGAGATAACCCACTGCAGCACCTCTCCCTATTTATTTTCTGCCAAAACGATTTCCTATCCACCTGTTCATAAAAAAAAAAAAATTTGAGCTAAAAGTACCCAGTTATTGTGAATCAGAGTCACAGAGAAAACTAATACCTTGGCACACAGCCTGTAGGGAAAAAGAACACAATATATTTTTTCCATCATACACGTGAGAACTACAGGGGATCATTTTCATACACTTGAATAGGCCACTGTTAGCAATCAGCAGTTGTTTGGCCAAATTAACCCCAGGTCTACCTCCAAAATGATTATGATTGCATATTATAATTAACGATGACACTAAGGATATTAGGCTCAGAAGGGGTTTTGTTTGTTTGAATGAATGATAGATTCATTCCATTCAGGGGTAGATGTTCATGGCACGATTTTGGCTTAAGCATCTACATGAAACCCTTAAGATAATCTCATGGCTGATGGTAATTCTGGAGAGATGGGAAAGGGAAAGAAGCCCCTTCTGGATTTTAATCTTGTTTCTTCCCTTATGGAATGAAATTATCTCAACACTTCTTGGTTGAACTCTAGTCTATCATTTTAATTAAATGTATCTGAGCAGTCATCATGAAGCCTAGATGGGAGTAATAGGTTGGCAAGCTTAAAACTGGCGTCTACAGGGAGTAGGGAATGTCTGCAGCAGGTATTTATAGCATGTGCCTTAGTCAAACGTTTAGAAGTTTTATGCACATATAAGAAATGGAAAAAAAAAGAGGGGTCTAAATTACCAGACCAAATCTGAGCCCTGACTCCAAAGTTTAGGAGTCTGAGTGACTACAGATCTAAATCTTCCCTGCCACCAACTGCTATCTCTAAAATAACCCAGCACCTGAAGTCACACCCTTTGAAGTTAAGGACTTCTGAGATTTGACTCCAGTTTTAAAACTTGTGGTGGTTTTTCAAAGTAAGTTGTTCCCCCTCTGATCCAAAACCAGAGACAAGTGAAAAAAAACCAACATGGCCCATGAAGCAGTATTTTTAATTTTGAAAGAGGTCTTCCTTGGCACGCTCCCCCACTACCCCTACAGATTTATGGAGTCACAGTCCACCCATGATGAACCAAGAAAACAAGAATCTGCCACTGTGGCACAACAAACCTTAAACTAATGCAAGTTGTTAGAATACACAATGTACCTGTTGATGGGTTGACAAAGCGTGTTATTTCACGTGCAAAGTACAACCTTCAACACCGAACCTGTCAAAAGATTTGTGCACATTTTTTGGGGGAAATTAACCAGATCCAAGTTACCTTTTTTTTTTCCACTTCTCCTCCAACAGTTACTTTCTCTCCATGAGTAACTTTAAAAGAATACCTTCTAATGCCGTGTATAAGCAAATTAAAAGTCATTTTCTCTAAAGCTGCCAGTTACAAACTTGGAGACCAAAATCAACAGTTTAAGACTCATATTCATCACTAAGAAATATTTTGGCCTATGAAGGAATTACCTTTCACCTGTTACTGGAAAACTGGTAATAATAATCGCTCCACTCATTATTCCATTACGACTGGCACTTCATATATGGAAAAAAACAACAGTCAAGCGAAAAAAGCTGATGCTGGATGGCAGTAAAAACTTCATTTTCTTGTCTGTCTTTTTATATTTATTTTTACACTTTAGAAGTCATAACAGTTAATATGTACAATTAAATTAAACTAGAGTTTTATGAGGCAGAATACAAACTCTGCTATGAGGTATTTGTTCTTTATTTTCTTTTTCATTCCCATAAACGCATTGTATTGTATAAATACGTTATAGGCGTTGTTTTTACAGTCCTCTTATCTAGCCTGAAAGAAAAACAGAGTTTACTTCAACAATTTTTCCACTGCTAAGATCTATCCACCTGTAGTTTTATATACAGGAGCTACTTGACAGAGTATATTGATGGGCTTTAATCACTTCTGAACATTTCCTGTCTGTTTGTAGGCACTCAGAGAAACCCAAGGGGCATAATTTACAAGAGTCCAAACTGAAGTCATTTGACAGGATGTCACAGGGAATAATCCTAGAATTACGAGTGTAAAAACAGGATCCTGAATAGCGCAAACCAGTCCAATCCTGCCAAGTTTAGCAATCTGTGTGTAACCAAAAGAATTGCAATGGTAATCTCTGATCAGCATGACACAGTTAAAACAAATTATTTAGGAAAGCTTTGCAGAAAGCTCAAACATCACTAAACTTCAGCTGAAGTGTGCAGGCACATTTGAAAGAAGGGAAAAGAAGAACCACTCGTGTCCCAGACTTTTCCTGTTTCTCAGAAGCAGCAGTTTGGGATTTTAAAGCCAGCTAAAATGGAGAAACACATTTTCATTTTCTAGTTAGGAAGCTTTCTTCAGTGTTTTTGTCTCACGTATGATAGGCAAGCATATCACAAGTTGGAAGAGATCATATTTGCTACTCAAAGCCCATGGAATGAGGATGAGACATTTGCATCAAGGCAATTCTGCATTGCTTTACCTGGGCGCTTTCTTCCCCAGGGACTCGGAAGCAAAGGGGGGCCCAGATGACAGTAAGAGGACAATTTTATCCTTCCTGGCCCTGGAGCACATTGTTTTACATGTGTGGCAGCAGCAGTGGTGGCCGTTTGGCATTAGGGAACTCACAATAGAACCAAGTATCTATGGGAAAAGAAACAAGTCAGAAAGGTCACAAGGGAGCTCAGGAGCTGAGGGTGATAGTGGGAAAGAAAAAAGGAAAGAAAAAGTGGTTGACGAGAGGAATGCTGATTCAGGGAAAGAGTCAAAGGAAGAAAAAAAAGGAGTGGGGAGAGAAAACCAAGCTGAATCATATTGATTAGGGAATATGAACACCGCTTGCAAACGATATTAGCTGGAGACATTACTACTCTCTCTGGTCCTAAGAACCTTGCCTTCCTGCTTACAGAACACATATTCCTCGACTGCACACTGACAGGGAGCAGGTGAAAGGGAGGTGGTGTTGAAAAACTGGGAAAGAAAATGTGGCTGAAGAGATGCGTTAGTGAAACTGGATTTTGACAGGGTATTGTGCTTAATTCAGTGTGGAAATGCATGTGACAATGTCCAAAAAGAGCTCCATAAAAAGGTCCTCCTTGTCTGCTTACAGCTAGATCCTCTGTTCAGCAAGTTGTTAAGCCAGGGCCTAAGAGGAGGGAAGCAGTGTCATTTGGTAATGAAAAATGCCTGTGAGGAAGACATGCATGCATTGTAAAGAAAGACCACCGCCCCTGGATTTCTTATATACATAATAATTAATAATGACCCATTTTTCCCTATTTCAGATTTTGAAATTCCTTACTCACTTTAATTAAGTTCATTCTAAAAATAGAGTGCTGTAGAACAAAGAACTTTTTTACTACTTTAAAAATGCAATCTTACTCACTAAGATTTTTCCCAGCTCTCAGTGCTTTGGTACAAAGAGCTATTATGACATGATATAAATGGGCTATCAGTGGAAGACATTTTCAGATAAAACTTGATAATGTAACATTTACTGATTCCATCTGTCAAGCCAGATAAAGAGTATGAGACTTCATAGCAAAACACAGAGGAAACGTAACGGCAACAATAAAAACAAGTACAGGCAATGTAGATACCACTTGTTGACCTACAATCTGTATCTGTCGAATTCGTTCCTGTAGACACAGGACATGATTTCTTCAGCAATATGGCTTGAGAATCTCCAATTTCAGCAATACATTTAAATTTACTTGACAGCATTCCGAATTTATTTACATTATGTATTTTTAAACCTCCTAATCCTGACTTTTGTACAAAATTTAAATGATGGAGATCAACATGGGGCTATATGGTTGCCTAAACACACAGCCACTCCGATGAGATCTCCTTCTGCTGTGGCACTTTGAAGCCCATCAACAGCATTTGGCTCATAAACACATCTCAGGAGCCTTACGTTTCCCTTCTGCGTCACGAATCTGATTTAAATTCAGAGCAAATACTAGCATCCCTGGTGAAGAAGAGCAGTTGCTCTTTAAACAACTTTTGTAAATGCTTCCTGTGCTAACAAGGGAGTGTAGAGTTTGCTTAGGTGAAATAAAGCAGACGGACAGACCTCCCTATATCCTGCTTTGGTTCCAAGATTCAATAATGAACAAGGGTGTGCAAAGAAATTAGAGCAGTGGAAGTGCCAAAGGTATCCCTTGGAGATGCATATATCCTGTTGTCATGTAAAAGAGCCCTTGGATAATAAAGAAGCGGAACCCGATTACAACTAGTTTCATGCTAATCTGAACCAACAACTAACTGTAGACTTTGGACGGTATCATGGTGCCCGCAGCAATTAATTCACCTCTTCCTCCCCAAAACATGCTAGGAAATTTATTTCCAATGCTAAAATTAATTTGGCATTAGAAGATATGAAAGTGTTTGGAGTTACCTGGCAAGCACTTTGAATACTTGTCTTGGATGCAGCACAGTAGCATGCGCTACCTTGCAGATGCAGAGATGTGGCTCAGAAACATCACTGCCATGAAAAGCTACCCTGTTCCATGCCTGTCGTTAGAGAACTGAGCTTATCCCAACCTACTGTCTTCCTTTGGGAATGGGGGAAACAGCCAGACAAGGAGAAGAGAGCACGTGAAGGAGAATATAACACTCACCTTAAAAATGAATAGGCTCTTTCCAGCCCATTATACCACTAAATAAACATCAGCATCTCACTGGATTTGTGAATAGGTTGTGACAACTACGAATTTAAAGGTTTCAGGTAATTATCTAGGCTGTGAGTTTAAAGTGAAGTTCGCTCCATAAACAAGTTAAAGTTAGATTGTAAGTGATTTTTGGATACATTTTTTTATGTTTGGTCACTGAGATTTTCTTAAAATCACATACACTGAAGTCTTTCTCCCTTCTCTTGCCCTGCCACTGCACACCAGTGCTTACCTATGTGCCCTTAAGAGATCGTAAGAGGCAGGGTGCTACATCAGGTCTCCAGTGTACAAAGTTCTGCTTCCACAAAATCACAGCTGGTGATGCTGAACACTTGCAATGGTCACACTAGAAGCTTTTAGACATGGAACAGCAACTGAACAGCATTTGCTTTACCTTTTCGCTCTTTATTTGTGAAAGAAGTCTTGTTTTCAAGCACAAACCGAAACTTTTCATGAAAGGTAGGGATGTGGCAGCAACACACCCTCCTGCATCACATCTGACTTTTTTTAATTAAAGAAAAAGGCCTAGTCCGTGACCTCAAAGGAAAAAGAAAAAGATATGGCTGCACTAACTAAACTTAATTTTCCAAACTGCAGCTTTTTTCACTCAGTAGAGGGGGAAAAAAAACCCCAACCTTGAGAAATGGAATTTTGCCCGTAGACTGATGACTACAGATCACATTTCTAGTGGGCTTATAACCTGCTCCAGTGAAAACATAATTTTTAATTTGCTGTTAGGGTTATTTATTTTTTTTATTATTACACTAAGGGTTTATAATTTAACGTCAAACATAATTTTGCACGAATTATGAGACTGCATTATGATGCTGAAGATAAGATGTATGTGACTGGTTGGCATGGCCTCAAACTAGGTTTCTGAGAAAATGGATCACTAATTGGCAGGTTGCCATTCCATACGCTGCTTAGTGCAACTTCAAATGAAACCAGCTAGCTTTTCAAAGAGTTATGCACAGCATCCTCTTGTATAGCCCAGGGAAAAATAGGTATTTTTTAACCATGCTAGAGGTACCATCCCAGACTGTTAAGGCTGCATTCATTGACAGCAATGCATGGTAATATATTTTTTGTGCTGTTATTTAAAAAAAATAAAAAGCTGTTTCTAAATGTTTATGCCTTTTAAAAAAGACATTTCAGGTACCAATTAAAACTCTAAATTATTGGTCACACCACTTCATAAAAATCACACCAATTTTGATTAATTGTAGTTCAGCCATTTAAGAGCTGAAAAAACATAACATTTTACTATGATGTCATTTTCCCATTCATTCCAGTGGTAAAAATCCTCCACTGCAGCTACAGAAAGAATAATATAAAACTAAAGCATGGAAATGATCAGAGGAAATAATTTTGACAATGAAGTAATTTCCTAGATTGGTTTTAAGTATGACTTCTTTGTCAGCTTTAAATAAAAAAATAAAAGAAGCCATGATTTTATTGAACTTGCATGATGAATGAGTAATGTGCATATGTAAGAAATGGTGTCAGTTAACTCAAAATCAAACCAGATGCTCAAGCCCAACTAGAACAGAACACCCCAAGAGTAAACCCAAATCAAATATGTACCCAAGAATCCCGAGCCAAAGTACGGTGCCTTCAGTACCAAGTATTGGTAAACATAAAGCCCAGAAAAATTGAGATGAGATCAAAGGTGATGCCTTTGACAAGTAGGCAACATGGCCTTTATTCATATTTTCATTCAAAGAAGTTAAGCAATATCTTAAATTTCCTATCAGAAATGCCTGTACATTTTGAAGATTTTTCTTCTAAATGAGTAATGTCAAAATTTTGCTGTTATATTTTTTTAATATTATTTTTGAGTGCAGCTGAAAGTGCAGTCCTTGCATATGTTTGTATTTTCATAGGTGCCAAGCTGATGCTAGGATCCAGTCCAATTTCTTTTGAAATCAAATGGAATTTTTCACTTGACTAGAATTCAAGCATCTGTTATTAGCAATTTCAGAGAGAGAGAGGAAAAAAGTCAAAAAAAATCCAAAATGTGGAATCAGGACACTAAAATTTTCTGTGTAGCCTTCATTCCTTTAGAAGTTGGATTATTTGTAGACTGCATGACTTCCCAAAGGAACATAAAAGCCAAGTAAAAGCAGCAGTGACAATGCCCTTGTGAACAAATTCCATTTGAAAAAAGTGGCAGTATTGCCCATCAGTGCCTCTCTGGAAGACCAATACTTGAAGTTCAGATACGAATGTAAAGTCTTCATGGATTCCTGAACTCACATCAGGATCCAAGAGAATGTGGAATGAATATCCCCTTACAGCAATTTACATCATCTCAAAAATGTCTTTTGATTGGAAACAAAACAAAACTTCCAAACATTTAAAACAAAAAGCTGAGATTTTGATATTTTATTTTACTTTTCCAGTACTTAAAGCCTTCAGTTCTTCTACGCAGGTAGTATAACGGCCCTCAAATAACATGTAACTAGATCAAGAGCCATGTTTTTAGATGCAAAGTGCATTACGCCATTGCCAATCTACAAGGAAAATGTAAACTTAAATCTGTATCTCTAATATACCAAACCAGTATCTTTAGCACATTAGAAAAAGAGGGAGTCCCCAGTGAAAACAATACAGCTCAGAAACATTTCAACTGTCAGGAAATGAAATTTCATGGAAAAAAAAAAGAAAGGGAAAAAACCCAGAAGCAAATCACTCTGCCTGGGCAGAGCTGCATAGAGTGAATCATCAGCACCAAACTGGTTTTGCTTTAAAAGCATACAAGAGTTTGTGTATCTATGATGATATTCGTTTAGCAAACAGACATCAACAAAATTTGCTCAAGAAAAGCACATATGTTTAGGGTAAGGATCTGACCTCTAGAGAAGAGAAGCCAGGCTCATCACAACACTGCTGGCAAGGATTTGCTTCGGTCCTAGCTGAGGATCTGACTGCAGCTCCTCTCACAGGGCTGACCTGGGCAAAGAAGGATTTATGACCTCACACATCTCATTGCAATTTATTAACTGGAAAATGCAGTTGTAGCCGCAGCTGAACTTCAATTTAGTTAGCTTAACATGTTATTATTTCCCATACATCGCAACAATTTCTTACGTATCGGTGATATATTTATAGCAAAAAGACATACGCTGCTTCCAAGAGTTTGTTGCACCTCCATCTACACAACCCCTGCTGCTCACACTGATCTGAAAGCTGCATAATCCCCCATGACTCCCATTAAATCACAGAGGAGGAGCAGAATAAGTAACATGTTTAAGTCCTCAGGCATGTGCGTAATATCTGAAGGGCTTGAACCGAAGAGCCTCACTCCTCTAGCAACCCTAGGCAGAAGAACACCAAGGGCAACCAGCAGTACCTTTTACACATCTGGTAACATGACACGTGTGACTTTTTATTCAAATCACCGAAGTCCTGATAATAAATTATAACAGGTACCACAGGAGACAGAAGCAATTCCTACGGTGTAGACCAAGCACAAGAGGAGAAAACACTGCAAACAAGACATGGAAATGCAGGACTATTAGAGTGGATTCTATAGCTCTTTAAAGCTGATAGCTGGTTTCTCTGCCAAAAGCCTCATTTCCCATCACAAACTGTAAGAAGCAATCAGAACCTACCCACGTTTTCATTTTTCTTCACATACGTGGAATATTTCATGACATGACTTCCATATCCAGTCTTGTACTACTGGGAGTCACCTGGACAAAAGGACTACATCATCCATAGGCTGTGAAAATTCCTGGCAAGTGAACTTTAGCTATTTCTAAAAATTGACTACAATCAGGCCTTCACTTTTTTTTTTTTTAATTTTTCCAATTTTCCTGGTAAAAGTCTAGAAATTGAAAGTTACTCTTCAACAAAAAGATTTCATGTAAATGTATAAACTCATGTTCAGGAGATTCTCTCTTCATAATGATTGCTAATACAAACCTTTCCATTTTGCTTGAAATATCCAAGTTTTTCTCTCTTTCCTAAATTATGTGCATAATAATCTTTTCTTTTTACCAGATTGCCCTAATAAGTAAAGGAAAGAATAGTTCAAAAGATTTCTACAGACTCATAAGATATCATTCCCACTCTTGAATATTTTGATAGAAATATTTTTTAGTTCTAGTTGAGAGATTATATAGTTTTATTTTGCCTCTTATTCACGCCTATACTCCACTATAGTGTGCTATAAGATCCTCACTAAGCAACCAGAAGTGTCTGAAGCCATCTGCTTTGCCAGCAGATGGTTAAAGCCATGTCAATATCCAATTTTGGTACGGTGAGAACCGGCTCCTGTGTACCTATAGTTTGCTAATCTAGCAATACAAAAGGTGTCTATTTGTCTCTGGAGACTCATCTAGTCATCCTGGAGTTTGACTCCATGTCCCTCCCATCTCAAATATTACGCTATAAAACTCCTTTTCTGCCCATTCACAAACACACAGAACAAACAATTTCCTGTTGTGACTCATTCAATTGTCGTCTGACCTTGCTCATCTAAAAATCTTAAAAAAAAAATTATTTTATAATCTGATATTTTGCCTCAGTTTTTGCATGACTGCAGCAACCCGTAACTGGGTAGCATGGCCGTGGACTCAGGTACTGATCATACAACTATTAAAGTCAAAAAGACCTCCGAGATCAGCCAGTCTAACCATCAATCCAACACTACCATGCCTACTAAATCATGTCATGAACTGCCATGTCTTCAAGTTTTTTGAACACCTCCATGGATTGGTTGAAATAAAAAGTCGAGCAGATACAGATGACACTTGAAAGTTCAGTAACCTCCGGTGCTATTTGCAGTGAGTGGAACCATTAGGGCAAAAATACACAGTTTTTCTATGATCAGTATCTGCATTTGAAAAATCAACAGAGGTTTTTGGAAAGCAGAGAGAGTTTAGTGGGTTTTGGACATGGAATTATTTTTGAAGCTTTGAATGCAGGGTCTTCATCCTGTTTTCCCTATCCAGACAACTCCCACTAGCTTTAATAAATGTTTCTCCTACCTAAGCACAGGCAGACTGAGGTCTCGTGTGCCTGTTTGGTTGTGTCTATTAATTGCATTTTGAAGAGAAGGCAGGGTCAGACTGGACTTTGCAATGATGTCTTGTAGGAAAACTATCTCCATGCTAATAAGAAATGCCTATTATATGCTTACGTCCATCTACATACACTCTTGCTTCATTGTTTTGCATTATCCCAGATACAGTTTAATACATTTTATTGTACATATCGTTCTCTCTAAATGGAGCAATTGCTATTTGCAATGAGTAAAAGCAGTTTTATCACTTACGTTGCTAACTCAAATGAAAAACTACACCTCTCATGCTTTCAAAAAATATTTCTGAACTCAAGAACAATCAATTTAAGCGGAACCAACTTCAAAATGAAATGCACTTGTTACAACCAAAATTGCTTAGTGTAGACTCACAAGGAGAAGTGAACTTATTACTAGTTTAATCTAGTCACATTTGAGATAAAGCAGTTCATATTTTCAGAACCGAAGAATCAAAATTATAATTGTTTTTGTCATTTGCACAGCAATTTTACTCCTGAATGCGTTGTTTTAGGCAGGAATTAATAAAAATTGCATGCGCTTCAGGTGCTGTGTAGCTCACCCTTTTCCACACAGCCCAGCCTGGAGCTGTGAATGCTCCTTTTCTTATTATCAGTTAATAATTCTCTCTCATTGAGGCAAATTAGGAACTTGACTGTGTTAGAGAGTCCAGAATGCTGCTAGAGGCAAAAAGGGGCTAAATGGCAGAAATTCCTCTCTGAGCAAGATGCATGAAGCACAACATTGTGTCCACCACAAAAGCTGCTCTGTATTTTTGATCCTTTCTAATTTAATTAGCCCAAGAGGTAGCGCATTAATTTGCCAAGAATTCTTCTGATGCGAAAGCTGCCCTCATTGCAGCGAAGGGAAAAAATAACCTGCCTGCTACAGTGGCATGCCAGTAATGAAAGGGGGTTATTTTTGTGTTACAAATGGCATTGCAGGGTTACAAGAGACCTTTAAACCTTTTTATCTCTGGTTGGGTCATATGTAACACAGTGTAACACAAAGCATTAATTAACCAATTCTGCTCCAGAAATCTCTTTAAATGCTTGGAGTAACACTGTTAGAACCCAGGTCACAGACACTACTTCTTTTTTATTTGGAAAAAAAAAAATATATATATATTTAAAATAGTATTCTAAAAAAAAAAAAAAAAAAAATCAATCTGCAGCAGAAGCCCTGTTCTGTGGGACTCCACATCCCAGACATTTATCCTGGCTTTGTTTTCTTTATGTTTAATGATATTCTTTATGTGGGCAATGTGGAGCCTTCAATTCCCTTAGCCTGTCTCTTGGCTCTTAATGCTATATTTGTTTGGTAAATTGTCTCCATGTTAATCTTCTTCATCAAATACTTGGGGTCAGATTTGAAAATCTTTGATCAAATCTACTACCACCCAAGCTTCTTCACTGCCATGTGCTTCTGATATGTTCTTATGCACATTAACAGGTCATTTACTCATTAAAGAACAATGAAAAACATGCATAGTACAAGAAATCCTGCAGGAGACTTTGAACTGTTTATTAAATCTATGAAATAATTTCTCTCACTTGCTTTTTTCAAAAAATAAGGAGCTGATAAGAGTGTTTTCAGGGGGATTCCTGTGCTCTGCACAGACTTTTTCCTCTCTTGCTGCATTAAAATGTTCAAAGATTACTCTGAAAAACAAAAGCTCTGGCGTATGCAGATTCACCCTCCACTACAGTACTGAGAGTAAATGACAAATTAAAGAGATTTCATGCTATCCTACACAGAAATCAAAGGGCAGACAAGCTCGTGAAGGTGCTGGTTGCCTGTGCAAGTACTATTACACCTCTCAAAGTCCAGCAAAGAGGGGATTTGCACCCTCGAGGAAGGCAGGATCTGGCCCTAGCTCCTTTGTAAGAGCATCGCCTACCTGGCTCAGCAAACACCTGCTCTCAGGATGGAGCTCAAACCCTTCACATCAAGTGCCTCATACCCATCTGCATGCTCTTAAACCTCTCTGCTAGAACGGTTGTAAAAACAAACACGGAGAGCTTAAACTGAAAGTAAATATTTTCAAAATACTTTGCAAAGTATTTTCCTGGACCAGCAGCAGCACGGGAGGAAGGGTGCGATGTGCCAAGCACATGGGATGCCCTGGGGAGACAACCCGGTGAGGGGCTGGTGGACATCAGCGGAGATGATCAGGGCACGGGCAGGATCAAGTCCCTCACTGTTACTAGCCAACAGTGCTATTTACTTTTTAGTGGTTTTCAATAATGTGTTTTTCTGTTATGTTTGAGGTCAGAAGGACCACAGAGTGAGCCACTTCCAAATTGTCTGAATCTTTTATTTCAGGATTATTTTAGCTTGCATAATCATTTGGTTTATGTTTATGTTTGCTTTGTTTTTATAGCACATGGCATCAAACAAGTTCAAGTAAATGGTTTAATCAAATGAAAAGCCCCCTTTTCCTTAAAAATACAAATCAAAACAAAAGAACCCAACTTTATTATGAAACTGAAGGGGTGAGGGTGCTTGGGAAAGGTGCTCCACCAACTCCGAATAAAGCCTTTTTTTAGTTACTAATAAACAATTTCTTAAAGCTGCTTTTTATCTGCTTGTCTCACCTCCAAAGATTAAAAATATGTTCTTAAAACAGTATAAACACATTGCCCAGTACAATATCATTTGATAACTAGGAAGGAGGGGAAAGGTGGCTCTGTCAAAGTCACCTCTCATGCTTTGTAGATTAAACCTTTTCCTTGGGTGTCCCTCTTACCACTTCCACTGGCTGTTTAACGTATTCCTATTGCCAAATGTTGCATGTGTGTAATTACATCGCAGGAGGCATCGCACGGAGATCCCCCAAAGTCACTCTGCATAAGCAAAACAAATCAAAACCAGAAAAGTTCCTGCTTCCAGACAGCAGCTATGAGGGAACTGCTGAGGATCTAGGTCTTGTTTTGGCCCGATTTACAAAGATATTGTGCTGAAATTGATAAAATGCTGTCTGATGACGAACTTGGTTTGGAGCTGGCTGCCTATCGGCAGGGGAGGAGAGCTGCAAGCTATTTAAGCATTGCCCCAGAAAACCCATCGGAACAATGCCATAAACAATGGAGTGAGACGACCGTTGGACATGAAGACGCGTTGGGCGAGAGCCTCGAAGTCAATGGGAGGTTTGGCATTGCTTTTAATTAGGCCAGGATTTCAGCCAGTGAGCTTTGGGCTTTTAGCAGCCCATTGGGAAAGGGGCCAACCTCAGGAAGAAAGAGGCTGACCAGCAGGAAGAGGAAGCTCCTGGATTTCCCTGTGGCGGCAGCTTCCTTTTTCCCAGAGCATAAAAAGAGATGAACCTCACGCCTGTGCTCGGCACAAGCAGTGTCAGGACGCGTACCACAGCAAACAAAACCAGGCACAATTTTTTTTTCCTCCTCTGCATGATGCCTGGAGCAAGATGTTCAGAGAGGAGCCAGCGTATGAGTGGGTCTCTGCCAAAGTTGGCTGCAAATACTCAAAATCAGGAAAGCACAAAGTCAAGTGACTCATTTGAATGAGAGAAATCACTATGGGAATGCTTAGAAGTTATTTGTCTGCATTAAAAAACACCTCACAGCCACACCTGGAGAACCAGGACATTAGACGCCACAGAATTAGTAGTTCTTCCCAGCTTTAATGTCGCATGTTTTTTTCTCCTAGATTTATTGCTGAGTGCTGGAGTTCGAATTTCAGAGACACTGTAGGCTCCCGAGATAATGCTTAAGTGGTAAATGCACTTGCTTCCTTAACGCAGCTTCTGAACAAGGCAAAACATTGCTAAATAGGGAAAGAGAAGAAATCTTGCCAAAAACACACAGGATAAGACTGCTGACTACATTACCAGATTGAAAAGGGTACAAGAATCATTAAGTAGGTTTTAACAAGAACAAATTAATCAATAAGTTAAAAGAAAAAGCAAACCAGGGAGGACTTTGGTGTTGAGATTAGTTCAATGACTCCTAAACTCAAAAAAAAAAAAATCTTCTATCCTCTAATCTTTATGTTCACACGTGTGCACATGGTGGCTGCAGCCCTCCCTCCACTGCCCACAGAGGGAGATGCTGCATTGAAGCATTATATGTACTTTAACAAACATCTTTCCCCTCAAGGTGAGGACACTTACATTAATTAAAAAAAAAATGGTTCCTGTTGATGTTTCATTTAATCTTTAAAGATCATGGGGAATTCATTGTCATCATAGAATCGTTAAGTCTAGAAAAGACCTCCTAGATCATCCAAGTCCAACCATCAGCACAGCATCACTTTGTCTATTAAACCATGTCACAAAGGGCCTCGCCTTTGTGCTTTTTGAACACCTTTGGGGAAGGAGACTCCACAACATCCCTTTTCAGCCTGCTCCAATGCTTCACCACTCTTTCTTTCCCTCCCCCCCAAGCTAATATCCAGTCTAAGTCTCCCCTGATGCAACTCAAGGCCATTTTCTCTCATCCTACCATTAGTTATTTGGGAGAAGAGATCAGCATCCACTTTGCTACAACCTCCTCTCAGGTAGTTGTAGAGAGCTAGAAGGCATCCCCCTCAGCCTCCTCTTCTCCAGAGTAAAATAATCCCAGTTTCCTCAGCCACTCCTCATAAGTCTTGTTCCCCAGGCCCTTCAGCAGCTTCATTGCACTGGGCAATTACTCCGGGCAATTACCACTGCCACATAAGATTTTATAGGTTCCAGGAAAAAAAGCATTAGCTTAAGTTTCAGTCATCACTAAAAGCACATCATCAGATAAGAGGAAGTCTGAAGAAGCCAAGATAGCAGACTGAAGTTAGAAAAATAACGTATAATAAGCAATGTAAGTTTCCATGTATGCACAGCTAGTTCTGCATGTGGGGCATGCGCTACTTTATTGAAGTAAGATTTTTTGCTACTGAAAGCAATAGAGATTTGCTGCCCGGAGATGTCCAAAAAACCCTGAGAACAACTCCCATAAAATTTTTCCAGTGGAAATTCTTGTTGAATTCATGCCTAGAAGTGAACTCTCCGTTTCACTTGGTAAGAATAGCCATATCAATTTTTGTTTGAATATCTCTAGCAGCTTTTTAGGGACTAAACTAATCTTCAGGGACATTTTCTAAGGTAATATCACAACGACCTCATTAAAACTAGAAGCAGATTTTATAGATACATATTTTATAAATGCATATCTATATTCATCTATAGGTACACATACACTTCCACACATAGGACAAGTTCCCAGCAAGAAGGTACCTGCTACTGCATTTCTTTTCAACTTGCCACTGAAAACATTCAGCAGCATTGAAACTGGAGGTCAAAACAACTTGCAAGCAAAATTCAAGTCTTTTGAGCTAATCACAAGACCTAAATCCTTTCTTGTACATATGGGGTAGAAACACATCAAAGAGCACATGTTGAAGGAGATGACGTAAGTCATCTCCATTATTGGCATTTTATGAAACAGTGAAAGCAGCCTTTAGTAAACAAGAGGCTGGCAGAAACAAGTTAATTTAATAGCGGTGTCATTTTTGAAGATGAGCACTTGTACTCTAGACAGACATATTAGGGTATTTTTGCAAGCATGAGAGGTTCACCAGTAATTACACTGACTCCTCTGCAGATTTCACTGAATTTAAAAAAACTCTCCATTTTCTCAAAAGCCAGTTTCTTACCAACAGTTTTAATTACAATCATTTCTTGGTGGGAAATACATAGTTTTCCTGTGCCCTTTTTTGAGTAAATAAGGCATCACTGACCTTCACGGCTCCAAAATATTAACATACTACTTGCAAGAACCACCTTCAGCAGCATCTCTTATTTGAGGTGGGACATTTTGAACGTTTTCAGCAAGACAGATCCTTGCATAGAATAAATGTGCACATAGAGTAGATATAGACAATAAACTCTACGCGAAAGCATACAGTAGAACAACTCCATAGAACGCTCCCAAGGAAGTTGTCTCAGGTATTGCACCACTTAAACCAGCCTATGAACCAAGTGCTGCTCCTTCAGGGTCCGCAAGGAGTTTCCTGAACTGCTTTGAGCTTTTTCCACCCAGCCCATTCTACCCACCAATATTGATGCCGCAATAGGAAGCTACAAACAATATAGATATTTCTTCTGACTTTTTTTGTTTTAAAGATAGTCTGAAAGTCAGACTTTTCTCTCTTTTTGTAGTAAACAGAAGTACATCAAGTATTTTAATTACTCTTGGGTCGTTTGCACTCATATAATTTCATACCCACATATCTTTAATATTTATAGCAGACACTGAGAAGATTTAACATATGTAGTGATTTTCACCAAGTAACTCCACGCTCTTCCTGAATACAAAGATGTAATTTGTCACCATTTATACAACCTGATAAAAATCCAACTAGTAATTCATGTGAACAAGTTTCTCCTCTAAGATTTTAATTAAAACACAAATGCCTTGCACACTTCAAATCATAATATCCTGTACACGTATTTTAACTGCAGCCTGATCAGAGGGGGGTTTTGTAAATAAGATGCATTCTCATATCTGAAGAAGTTCTATGTAATTAGCCAAACACAATAAAATATATATTTTAAGAAGACCCCAAAATAGCAACCCTAATGAGAAGCATGTGAAATAGAAATAAAACATTTAAGAAGTAATAACAACAATCAGTGAGACAGAAAATAAAGATGAAGTCAGGACTAAAGCAAAATACCATTAACAGAGCAGCAATTTCTTCTATTTTAAAGAAAAGTTCATATTCTTTGGAGAATACTGTGAGGAGTTTTTCAGAAAGGAATCCATAAAACAGGAAATTTACCGTAAAATTGAAACGGTACCTCACATGGGATCTAGTGGTTGTTTTACAGCAACTGCATGTGTTTGCTGGTTCAATGAATAAAAAAAAATAAGTTATGATTATGATGCATGGGGGATAAAAACAGTCTCAAAATATATTCTTTCCTCAATACCTCCTAACTAACATATCCCCAGTGCCTTAGGAGCCTTTCATGTTAATGAGAGGTTAAAGCAGTCACTTTTGTATACTTGCATTTGTGTGTGTGTATCTGTTGACATGATGTGCTGGCTACAGAAAGCCACGAGCCAAAGGCGACATTTTGCCCTCAGATGCCTACACAGAGCTCCAATTAAAGCCAGGGGAGTTGCATGCACATATCTGAAAGGTAGCTGGCCCCAAAATCTATTTCTCAAGTCGCTGAAAATCTCCCTGGAACAAAATGAAAGTGATAATAGGAACAGAATATCATAGAATAACTGCGCTCTCTGGAGATCTTGAGACCACATCCTTTGTTTCTCTAAAACATTCCTTGGTAACTTTTCAGCTCTGTCACTTTTTATTGCCCAGCCACTATAGTATTCCTGTCCTTATCATCATCTCTTTTTTTTTATCACTGGTCTGTAATTTGTGAGTAAACCCTGTATCTTAAAAAGCAGATCCAAAGCTTTCTCCAGACCCTGTTACAGAAAGAGAAGTTATATGTGAAGAAGTGGTGTCTTTGACAAACTGACATTCAGCAACAATTCCTAGGAATCCTGGACAACTTTTTTTTTTCCTCACTGTTACCATTTTCTGCTTTATCGAAAACTATGATTCATAATTTCTCCAAACTAGAGCCAAGTGGGGCAAAAGGAACTATTAATAACTTAAAAATACCCAAGCCTTAGCCCTGTCACCAATGTATATTAAGCATTGCTCATACTGCAGAACTTCCCAGAGACATTTCACATTTTCCCTGGCCAGCCAAGAGGACGTTAGCTAAAACCTGCCAGGAATATTTGTTTACTTGATGTTAGATTAAGAGTACAATTCATAGCACAAATACTGCTACTCTGCCTTGCACAAGTTTTCTGCTGTGCCCTGTTTTTGCAAAGATTAAATTAGATAAAAATGTTAATAAGTACAAAGCATTATGTATTAAAATCAGGGAGAAAACTCCAAACAAATCTTTTCCATAAATAAATGATTTAATCTTTTCCTTTAAACATCGGTTGGATTAAAGTCACATCTTGGAAAAAAACGAATGGTAAGAAATGGTTACGTACTTGAACCAGTTTGTGCAATCTGGCTGTATTTGTGGCTTCTATTTTTCTGGGAAGAAGGTCTCAAATGGTGTCAGTGTATTTCTTGTATTCTCTGGTCCTAAGGGAAAGTTGACCTTATTTTCATTTTCCCACTGCCTGAGCCTTTGGTTCGCTGCAGAATTCCAGGAAGAACTTCCTGCAGGAGAACAATATCTGGCACTCATTGAGCTGACTAAGTGAAGAAGCAGTATACTAAAGGCTAGGTCAGCTTCGAGTAAATAAGGTAAATTATTGTTATCCTGGATACGAGACCTCTGAGGCAAAGCTGTAACACCTTTCAGGAAGCTAAGAACAGCGAGCCGAAGGCTGCTGCTCCCTTAGTAACTGTAAATGGACAGAGGGTCATTCTGTTATAAAGCCTGTTGCGTTTTTAGTCTACATCTTTATTCTATTAAAAAGAAGGCATCAAAAGGATTTCCACTTAACTTCGGGCTTGGGAGAGTGGTTTTGCTTGATTTGGTTTTTTTCTTTTCCAAGGAGAAGTTTTCATTAGTAATTTTAGTAAATACACATTGGTTTTAGTACTATACGGAGGTGATTAAAACAATGACTTCTCCCAAGTGACAGGGGACAGGACAAGAGGGAATGGTCTCAAGCTACGCCAGGGGAGATTTAGGCTGGACATTAGGAAAAAATTCTTCACAGAAAGGGTCATTGGGCACTGGAACAGGCTGCCCAGGGAGGGGGTTGAGTCACCTTCCCTGGAGGTGTTTAAGGCACGGGTGGATGAGGTGTTAAGGGGCATGGTTTAGTGTTTCATGGGAATGGTTGGACTCGATGATCCGGTGGGCATCTTCCAACCTGGTTATTCTATGATTCTAATGCAAGCAATAAAATTGCAAAGAGCTGTTGTCAGGTCCCCTCATGGTTTTAAGTATTAACATAAATGCACTTTGTCAAATATGCATCTCTAAGTCAAGGCTACAAGTGAAAGCCTGTGCTGTCTGAAACTATGCAGTGAAACCACACTCACTGAAGGATGGTTTTGTCTTGGTTTGCATGAGCACTAGCATAGGCAGCAAAAGCGTGATGAACTTCAGTCTGGATGAAGGTGAGTTTCTTCTATCTGGAGGTCAAATTAAAGGTAGCATTTTTTTTTCCTGCAGTGACCAGCACGCGTGAAACTTGTTTCTCATTTACCCACCCAGGTCTAGCCACAGGAAAAGTAAAGAACTAAATAAGAGACATCAGAGAAGAGGAGACCAACAGCCTTCTCCAAATCCTGCCAGAGCACTTTTGCTAATTCACAGTAACATGGTGGTGGGCTCTACTTCCAGTTCTCTGGGTCAGGACAGCAAACCTGTCCTGACCAAAGCAAAACCCTGCAGAGGCATGTGCTGCACATACTAGCCTGGTCTTCACCCACACTCACACCCCTTTCAATCACCTCTTTCTTGGCTTTCATCCAAATTGCTAACCTAGATGCAAGAAGTGCTTCCTGATGAAACATATGTACCAGTTTCTTTTTACCAGACCCTTGTGCAGGGAGCAGCTTAATACATTTGTTAATGATGTATTGTTATCTCTGAAAATCTATAATCTGTGATGACAGAAAGGTGGGAAAGCACATCTGAAAGATGTGACACTGGCCACGCTCGCATAACCCTGCTAGGTAGCTCCACTAGCTCCATAGAAGAGTATAGACAACAACAACAACATCTGGTCTATCCAAAGTGGCTATTTCCTATTCGTGGTTCTGTTCCAGCATCTAAACTGTGACCACATGCACTGGCTGCACACGATAAGTATTCCCTGATAAGTTTGGCTCATTCTTTCATTAACTCAGTCCCTATCTGACTCAGAAGTGGGTTTTGTGCAGCAGAGCATTCCTAATAAACGCCCACATCTCATTCAAAACCACTTTCAGCATCAACGCTATTCTTAAATTCTGTGGTTAATCTGGACTCTAATTTCAGCACTTTTACAGCAGCTGGGAATCCATTGCCTTAAAGCGTAAATCCAGAAAGGATTACGTGAAATTTAAAAAACAGGGCCTCTTCTTTGAGGCAAACAGGCATATGGTTTTAAATATTTCAGACTTCTAGCTGTACCTGTGAAATATAAGCCTAAACAGTTCACAAGCCTGGGTGCGAGTTAACTAGAGTAGAGTAAGAGCTTCAGTACGCTTAAATGAGAAGACTTTTAGGGAAATGCATTCCTTTGAGTTGACATTAGCAATCAGATTAAGATGCTTCAGACTAGTGCAGCCATTATCCCAAACTCAGTTTGGGACAGTACATGTGATCTGCAGAGAGCAGTTTCCCTTGAGATGAAGGGAGCAGCGAGGCAAAAGAGGCGGATGTGCAACAACCACATCTGTCTTGAGGGAAAAGTAGGCTCTGGCAGAGCTCCAACAGGGTAGAGGAGGCAGCTGTATCTCACTCTGAAAAGGCAGCAACCACCTTCTACGAAAGGATGAAAAGGAGCTGCTTTTTCTCGTACAACTCCTTGCAATCCACAGTCACTTCACCGGTGCAACTTTACACCAATGTTTTATTATTCTCACTAGGGAGGAGCACGTTTCTGTAAATGCATTAAAAGTGTAAATATATTAATGCAATACTTTCTCCCAATTAAATAATTTATATCCTCCCTTTATAACTGAAGCATGAAAGAATACGTGGCTTTCTACTAATATTTGAAATGACAGTGTTTCAAGTACTGCCACTTCAAGACAAGTTGTAGGTAAAACAGGAGAGAAAGTCCAGCAGCAGTCACGTTATCCAGCATCCCTGTATTTTATTGTACTAATATATATACCTGTGGTGTTTGCTGTATTGCACCAGTGGAAAGTAACATCTATAACACATACTAAATTTTTAGTGCTTTCCCCTAAGTGTGAAATAGGAAAAGAGATATATTCCATAGTGCAATATTAAAAATGTATTTCTCCTCCAACATTTGTGAGAACCTGCAGATCAGACCTCTACAACAGCTCGTCCCCAGGCAGGAAAAATCATTTCCTGTCTCTTTTCCCATGAATTTTGCTGCAATTCGCAGGACTTTGTGGGAAATTTGCCACGATTCGTGGGACGCTTCAGTCCTCTATGGGAGTTTGCAGTTTGTACCACTGCAGCCTGAAGACCTTGCTGAGCTATAGATTTCATATGGTGCGATTTAAATGCGAAACTTTATGTGGGGATAGAGAATGGCCTTGTTTGTTCCTAATCGCTGGGAATGACGTATTACTCTATGCTCACAGAGGTTTGAAATCAGCTGGACAATCAGGAGTCCCATTCATTAACTGTAGGTCAAGAATAATTAGGGAAAAGGAAGATTGAGCTTTCCCCATAAGAACATTATGGGCCAAACAGGGAAGAAAGCTTGAGGGGAAAAAAAAAGTCACAACCAATACTACAGATGTTATTGAGAGTTAATACTTTGATCTCACTTTTTTTCCTGCCATTTAGAAAAAACAGCTAGAGTACCATCTCTCCAGCAGCTGATGAGCAAATAGTGCAGCTTTTCAAACAAATGGTACAAAACAACCTCATCTGAAACAACCGGAACCACTCTTCTGAATATAAGAAAGGAGAATAGGCTCCTTGAATGACCATGTCTCCAATACGAGACTGTTTTAAGACTAAGTATCTTATCTGTACTTTCACCTTTATGTTTTGTTTTTCAGTTTTCAGGGGTAGGAAGTGTCTGCTAGCAAGTTTATACACTAGTTAAACACTTACCACCAGTAACAAGTGCATTCCAACACCTACATTGTTCACATATTTCATCGTGGCTCCACGCGATTTCTTAACAGTACGGAAGGCAAAAGTGACAATTTCTGCTAAAGCTGGCAATCTAAGAAAATTTTAGATAGATAGATAGATAAGAGAGGGGATGTGGCAAAAAGCTGGTATTATAGCAGATAAACCCAGGCAAGTAATTTTGCCGTCATGGAGAGCAACAGTTCACCAGGCATTCGTGTACAGAGGCACTAATTAGCACAAGTGCCTGGTGAACGGGAGATACAAGGAAAAGACAGTGGCTGAACTGAGGATTGACAGGGAATGACCCTTCAGGAACACTTTTCACTTATCTTTGAACTCCAGCAGCTCTTTAGGCAAATATTTGCTCAAGTCAAATGTACTGATACCATTATGTAAGACAGGGATTTGGAATTTCAGGTTTTCCAAAATCTTAGAATATATTTATCTTTCTGAAATGATGATGGCATTTTATTTCTGGAAAACAGAAAGTCATGACCACCTTAGTGCCTCTCTATCAAAATGTCATAAGAAAAAAAAAAATAGAAAAGCCCAGTGTTTTCCAGTACATATCAAGGATTTTGCTAATAATAAACCACTGCACTTCACCTCTAGTAACAAAGTACAGTAGTTTTGCAATACACCTATATTTGTTCATTTTATGGTCACACGTTAAACCTGCCCAAGAACAAATCTGATTATGAATAGATTTGTATCATTTTGTTTCTTGACTTTTTGGCTGATTTCTGTTATTCCAAAAGAAATGACACCTAATCTTGACACACAAAAAGTAGGAAGATTGCTTCGTGTTGTAGATTTCGAAGGCGAATTCTTTCTTTGGAATAGATATAGATATGGGGATATCTATATGTTTCCCAGACACTGCTACCATTTGATGAGATAAAAAGAGCCTCTAATGTTCATTCAAGGTAAAGAATGTGATGAACACTAAGCATCGTAGCAGTTTGCAAAGGTAAATGTAACCAGTGTCAATGGACCATGCTGGAAGTAAGTCATTTCTACAGATAGGTCAGAAAAATAGTTCAGACCTTCATAGCATTTGTTAAACATAAATTATTCAGCTCAAATTTCTCATCGTCCTGATAAGTTTGAGAACACGTGACATTTTGTGATTTTTATTTGATGAGCTCCTTGGCAACGATGTCTCAGCCAGTCTGAGAAAAGTTCCCACTGTCTCAAAAGAACCCACCCATGGCCCATGCTTCACATTGAGTTTTAAGCTTGGCTTTTTTCTGTTATTTTATTTTACAGCTGTTTTGTAGAGTACTTTTACATTGCATGCTTTTTTCCTCCTCCATCTACAGGAAAAGCCACTGATCTAGTACTTAACAAGACAGCCAATTAATAATTCATGTGCTCACGTTAAACCAGGTAATGCCATAAAATGGTGGAACCTGCTTTTTAATTAATTTTTAAATAGCGCTTCTGAATGCTGAGGGGACTGTGAGCACCTCAACAGTATGTAATATTAACACATAAAAGCTACATTTATATAACATTTATGTGACAAATCAACAAAAGTACAAAAATTCGAGAGGCAAATGCTCCATCCATGGCTTGTTCATAGACCTTGTGCTGTGACAGATACACAGAGGAACTAAACAAAGATGTGAAACTCAGAAGACGCATCAGAATAACACAGGGCACAAGTGGCTTGTCCTCCGCTTCCTCTGTCCTTACCCATTTGGGCCAGGCACTTGTAACAAATGGAAATGGGTTTCCAGAAACTCAGTTGCTGTAATAAACTTCCAGGAGTGCCATGTTGACCTAAACTCTGAGAATTTCCAGCCAGACGGTCCCTTCAGCCATCCAAAAAAAAACACCACCCACCATACCGCCCATCATTTTTCTATACATTAGGAAGCAGCAGCTGGCAAAAGCCTTAGTCAGATCAACCTCCAAGGGCAACTTCAATGACTTGTCTTCACACATGCTGTGAGCACACAGTGGAAAGGATGGAGATGCAGCTCCCTACCCACATCAGAAAATATCCATTCATCGTGCATAAAGAAAGAGTCCAAATGGCTCCAGTGACTGAATCTCCTCACTTTCCCAATTCCTTTCCCTCAGGAAGTACAAACCACTGCGCATGATCTGCAACTAACCGAGGCCAACTCAAAACAGAGCCGAACTTGGAAAAGAAAACTAATTGTCACAGATCTTTGGAGTCCACTTAATAGCAGCTGACAGTTTTTCCCCCAATGGAGAAATTACCATTTTCATATAATTACTTGTCATTTTTCAAATTCAAAAAATATGCATATTTTGAAGAGTAAAACCTGCTTTAAGATGCCTACACAACCTTACCTACGAGACTAGCCAGTGCCACTATAACAAACTGTCATTCAAACGACAGCGAATTTACATAGCGTACTAATGCATAGTAATACATGTAATAAAACTCAGTAAAAAGGCTGAATGAGATGAAGTGATTTCCTTGGCTTGGGACAGCCCAGATGAGGGTGGTGTTAGCACACAAATTAGTATGACTTGAATGTCTCCCTTTAAATGTGTTAGGATAACAATAAAGACAGTTCACCCTAATGTGACCCGCTTCTTCCATAACATTTAACACAGTCAAATTAAAAGTGAAAATCTGTTACCACTGCAAATAAAAAATAATGTTCCTCATATTATTTTAGGACACTATCTTTCTGTTCTAAAAAAAAAAGTAATGGCCAAATAAGGCATCCTTTCAACTGGAAAGGGAGACCAAGTTCTTTGAACAGGCAAAGAAATGTGTCAGAAAAATCTAATCTCATCAACTTCAAAACAAAAATAATTAAGGATCTGTAGTGTCAATATATCAGAGTTCATTTTATGATGTGAAAATTTCTCACTTTTTTGTGTTTCTTAAAAATCACAATTTCTCACACACTTTGAAATGAGTCTAGGGGAGGGAGGGGTTAAATTGTCACTATTTTTGACAATGTCCATTACAAATGATTTCTGTATTAAAGTCCTTTTTGCATCATTTCTGTACAAGATGTAATTTAAAGTACATATTATTCACAGCACTGTATGCCTGAAGACTTAATATACTGTTCCAGTGGCCATCATCACTGTACTCACAAGGTGGGGAGAAGGGGATCAACCTCCCCCATTAACAAAAAAAGACAAAGAAAACCAAAGTACACAGCTAGTAATTTTAAGGTTAAAAACACGATCTTTGCAGCAGTTCCTAGAGATCAACGAAAGGACACTGGGCAGAGCTAGGTTCTTAGCCTCCATGAATTCATATTGCTTCAAACATAAGTTGAGTTGGACTGAGTCAGTTGTGACTATGGTCCATGACAGATAATTTGGGACAAAATTTCTTGTTTATGATGCATTTAACTTCAAGTGTCTTATTTCAGAGCTACTGCTTGCCAGAAGTGAGGAAGAGAGGGCATTATACTGCTCTGTTGCACCACATTCAGGCAGGAAGTAAAATCTTGGCATTTGGTAGCATTAAAGAAGTCCTAACATCTTTTGCCCGAGATTTAATAGTCCTATTAGGTCAAACACAGTAATCAGAGGAAATGTAGAAGAATATTATTAGAATACAGCTGTTGATTTTTCTTTGCATTGCTGAGCTCCATAAATAACTTCTTAAATTTGTTGGTTTTGAATACTAAGCTTGTGATCGAGCACAAATTACACAGTCTTTTCTTAAATCACAGAATGGTTTGGGTTAGGAGGAACCTTTACAGGTTATCTTGTCCAAGCCCTGCAGAGGCATCTGCCACTTGATCAGGTTGCTCAGAGGCACATCCAACCTGACCTTGAATGGGGGTCTCCACTGCCTCCCTGGGCAACCTGTGCTTGTGTTTCACCACCCGCATTGTAAAAAAAGTTTTCCTTATATCCAGTCTGTATCTATCCTTCCTTAATTTAAAACCATTACTCTTTGTCCTGTCACAACAGGCCTTGCTAAGAAGTCTGACCCTAACTTTCTCACAGGCTTCTTTTCAGTACTGGAAACTGCTCTAAGGTCTCCCTGCAATCTTCTTTTCTCCAGGCTGAACCGCTACAATTCTTTCAGCCTGTCATCAGTTAAATTATTTTAAATCACCTGTTCAAACATTTCCTTTACTTCCTAATACCATGTAACACTATCAGTGTAGAAATTCATTTTTGTCAGAAATACGAACTGAGAGATGCTGCAGAACACAGCAGGTTAATACACTCTATTACCATATTATGGCTTCCCCTGCCCCTCTTCACAGGTACAAGACACCCACCCCAACTTCACTGTTCCTTAAAAGCAAACTGAGAGGCTACAACACCAGAGCAGGTAGAGTCCGAGTCGATGACTTGCTTCAGCTTTTACCCCGAAGTTTAAACCAAAATTGGAATTTAAGTACACCCCACCCAAAATACTGGCTTGTCTCCAAAACCCGTGGTCAATCAAACCCAAATCAGACATTTTTTGCAACTTCAAGTACATTGAACTTCTTAAAATAAGGTAATTTACTTTGCAGCCCATGTATGAGCTTTGTGTTCCTGACTTCACGCATCTAGCAAAAGATTTTCAAAGTACAAAGGGCAGTCAAGCGCTCAACACCATTGATCTGCAGCAGAAATAGGCCACTTAGCTAAACCTCCTGCATTTAAATATCCCTTTGCCTAAACCTGAAAATGATGACTACTGTTCCCCCTTTCTCATCATAAGCTTCTTATCCCAAAAGAGAAACATCAAAAGAGAAAGACCTTAAAACATTAAACAAACACAAACTGTTAGACTTACTTTTTTAATAAGAAAAAAGAAAATCTAAGACAAAGCCAAGTATTTCACCAACCAAGGAAAAGAGGATAGTGTTAAGCTCTAGGTCAGGATGTTAATGGTGTTAGAACAAGTCCTAGGGCTAAGGTTAATGATGGTATCTTCCATCATAATCCTAAATGTAAAATACTTGCTATTATTAGAATCTTTTATTCCTAATCCTGTTAAATTTCTACTTCCACAGTGACTTGGAGAGTCGAAGAAGTAAAGCACAGGTCAAATGACTCTTCTGTGTTAAAAATTTCTAATTCAAATGGAGGTTGCTCTTTTCTGTGAGTTAATTTTCACTTAGTCTACTTTTTTCCATACTCTTTAATCAAAACTAAAATATTTGCCAAGAATGGAAAGTCAATGAGAAAATATAGGAGTTTTAACTCTTTGCCCATAGCCTTAAATAAAAATCAATGAGCATTTAGGGGACAGGGAAAGAAGGACAAGGACCATTCACAGCAAGTAGTCACCACACTGAAGCCACAGCTCTCATTAACCAGGTTAGTCCCTGGCTTACACTCAGCATGCTCTAGTTTCTAGGACTATCTATTGCATCCACACAAACAAGGCTTCCAGATAGTAATTCGCTGTGCAATACATCTTCCTAAGGCCAGAGACAAGAGCTATAAGAAGATTGGGGCAGTACTGAATCCCTTTGGACTCCTGCCCCTGGAAGCCTCATGATGCTGGAGGTCAGCATGTACCTTGCAAGTGATCTACGTGAAAAATAAAGTGTTTGTCCTTTGCAGTCTTAACCATATCCTCTTATCCTTCAGAGGCTGAACCATTCACAGCCCTCACAACAAAAAGCATCTCATAGATACTGCTAAGAGCTATCCCAAAGGAAAAGGCAGCTCACACGAAGTTGATTGCACAAGAAACCACCAAGATGCACACCAGAATTGTCCCAGTGAAATTAGGACCAGCAGATGGGCATTTGCACGCCTAACCAGGGTAATTACATGGCTAAGCACCCATTTGCACATGCTATTACCTAATACGCGCACACATGGACAGGACTCTTGTGCAAATCTCAGCCTGAGGTTTGCACAGTGTTCCTAGCAGATGTGTTGGAAAGGTGAAGCCGTACGGTTTATATGCGAACCTTTGATCCTCTAAAAGAGTCGCAGAAGCAAATTGCAGCCAAACAGCAATCATTTCTGCTATCATTATGAAGTGCAAAATATTCTATTAAAAGGGTGCCACTCGCAACGTAATGTATTTTAAAATTATTAAAGATGTTTGACTTTAAGAAAACCGGTTTGGAAAAATATGAAACCGCTTCAATGATTTTAAAAGTAATATGCTATACTTTGCTATAGTCCAGAACCGAGATCAGTTCCAAATTAAAGCACCTATAAAACATCTGTAGTGCTCTGATAATTTTAAATCACTTTACACTGCTGAAGTCCAGATTCCCTATCACTTTCAAGCTGAAACACTTATGATAAATTTGAAGAGCTCTAATAATTTTAAATCATTGTGTATTGCACATGCTCAGAACCTTGATCACTTCCAAATTCAAGGGCATATAAAAATTTGAAGAGCTTCAATTATTTTAAATCACCATGTGCAGTGTATAGAGTGATTTAAAATTGTTGTAGTGCTTCACATTTTTTTAAGCACTTCAGTTTGGAAGCGAGTCAAGAAGCATTCCAGCCTCACAGCTCAAGACACACTGGACTGGTTTTAAAATGTAGCATGCCTCAGAACTGGAAATTACAGAGAAAAAAAAAAATCCTTCTCTTTTTTTCTTTTCCTTTGGAGAGGAAGGTGTAAAAGCAAGACAATTAAAATAATTTGCATGCTCTTTAAGAATTGTGAGGACTTTTTTTTTTTGCATCAGAAAAGAAGCAAAGACAACAAAAAACATCTTATAACACCACTTGAATGACTGGATTAGGATTTTCTGAAGCTTCAGCTGGACTATACAGAGTTAAACATGGAAAACCCCAGTTTCTCCATCCTAAAGTCTGAAGATGATGTCCTTTTAACCTGTTAAGATTTCATCCCTAGCCTGAGATACTGGGCCTTGAGTGTTGCTCTGAGTCTCACTGTTCTCCAAATTTCTGGATTTTATTGGCTTTTAGTGAGTCTTGCCCTGCTTACACGCTAATCTCCAGCCAAGAACTGGTTGATGCTTCATCATGTGGAAAGACCTTCTAGCAGCCTTCCAGTACTTAAAAGGGGCCCATAGGAAAGATGGTGACAGACTTTTTAGCAAAGCCTGTTGTGACAGAACAAGGAGAATGGTTTTAGAGTAAGGGAGGGGAGATTCAGGCTGGATATAAGGAAGAAATATTTTTATAAATGAAGATGATAAAAGTGGCACAGGTTGCTCAGGGAGGTAGTGGAGGCCCCATCCCTGGAAACATTCAAGGTCAGGTTGGATGTAGCTCTGAGCAACCTGATCAAGTTGCAGGTGTTGGATGTTGGACTAGATGATCTTTAAATGTCCCTTCTAACTCAAAACATTCTATGACAGTCCTTGGGAAAACCAAAACTATCTATCAGGCAGGGAGGAATGTCTCAACTGGCAGGAACTACCTACCAATATGTAGAAAGATAGAAGCTAACAACCAATATGGACCAGCACTTCAGCCCTCTAAATGCATTAGTGCATCCCTGATGCCAACAACCCAGGAGACGATTCTCAGACAGCCCAGCACTGCAGCCCTCCCATTCAGAGCTCCTTCTCGGCTATTTTCAGCTGTTCCACTTCTTGCTGCATAAAACCAGATTTCGTGAAGGGTGATACGGGTTTAAAGGAGGAGAGGGTTTGTTTAAATACATGGTTGTCTTTGTTGCCTGTAGGTCTGCGCTTGTAGCCAGCCGGGCAGTACCCGGGAAGCAGGGCATTCTTCATAATTCTGCTTCAGTGAAAACATACTGTCCTGTAGTTAGTAGGAAAAAGGGAAAAAAGAGCCTGAAGGCACTGGAATAATTAAGCAAATGCAGTGACAGCTGTGGCAGGTCCTGGGCAGGACTGGCTCCACTGAGCTGAATTAATGGCATCAACAGCCCAGCATCTCCATTAACATTTGATCATTAATTATTACCCTCTGACAGTAAGATCTGAAGCCTTCTTATGAGTAGTCTGTTATTAATCTACCTTACCTGCCCTGAAAATCAGGCAGCTCTCCCACCTAAACAGCAAAGCTCAGCTTTGGTTTTATCCCCTTTAAAAAGAAAATAGCAATTGCTTTCAGGATTAGTTTAGCGAATAATACCCACAGAACTACTTTTAAATTAATTGGATGCATTCTTAAAGCATCAGCAACATTCCTAGCGTGTTCTTGTGTTGACTTAAACATAATGGTTACCTAGTATATGTTACTGGCTGCGTGCACTTCACATCCTCAGAGGGAAGAAACATGATTGCTGCTCTTGAGCTGCCTGTCATTACCAAATGAAGGACTCAAAATGAGGGGTTTGAGTTGTTTTGCTTGTTGGTTGTTTTTTTTAAGCTCTACGCAGCTGAGAACATCAGCTTCCCAAGCAGTACAGTGACCGATTTATCAAACCACATTCAGAAACCTGCTAGCCTGAGAAGACCCAGTCCAAAAGCTAAGTAAATCCCTGCACGCTTAGATCAAAAAGGCAAATAAGTGTAAAAAAAAATAACCTAGGCTTTTAAAAATGGAAAACAATAGCAAAGTCCTAATTATATCACTAGATTGGCATTTAGCAAACTTTACGTGGACATTTGACTTGCCATCTTGTTAAAGTGGAATTATAGTACACATGTGGTATTTTACTTTATTTTTTAAACCAGCGTAACTTGCTAGCTTTATGAATGCCAGTAAGGTGAAGGGGGGGAATAAGCTTAATCTAATTTCCTACTTGCTGCTGTAAATCAGAAGTCAACACCTCCCACCCAGAGAAGCACCAGGCTTACTGCATCTCCACATAGACCATCCCCTCCACCAGTCCACATGCCTAACCCCCCCTTCCTTTTCTTGCTGAAGGAGTTTCAAGTACTGAATAGAAACTAAATCAGATTAGTTGCCTGTTTGACCTTTTCTCAGAGTACAGAGTTGCGGAAGATGCCTGGGCCAGGTCTCTTGCAGCACCGTGGCTTTTCTGATAACAGAAGCAAACGGACACAAGCAATGAGGACCTTGCGAGTTATGGGGGGGAAGAGGAGGGGGAGAAAGAGGAAGAGCATACAGGTGGCCAGAAGCCACATAGCTTGCTGCCCTCCTGTGCCCGAGCTGCTTGGCACAGATGAAAAGAGAATGGGGGCAAACTGAAGGCCAGGAAGAGATGCGGTTACCCACCCCCAGGAGCTCCAGAGCTCAGTCCCCAGGGCATTGCAAGGGACTTGGACAACCCCCTGCAAGCATGGCACTCTGCATGGTCTCTCTGGGAGCAATTTCTTTTACAAGGCACATTCAGGACTAAGACAAAAAAAACTATTCTTGACATTTTTCCCCATCCCCCCAGGAAAAAAAGAAAAAAGATATTTTAAAGAAGTTTTCTACATATTAAGATACCATCTCCTTTTCAGAGGCATAGCTGCTCATGCTGTTTCAGAGCTAACATAATAGGATATGTATTTTCAAAGCGGGCTGTGTTTCAGACCAGATGGTTTCTGTCTTCTCATAGAGAAACAGAGACTACACAGTCACAGCAGTGTTCGGCACCAAGGCAATGGCACCCACATTTTGGGGGCAGACAAAAGGAGGATTCGTGAGAATCTCAGTATAACTTAAAGAGATTTTTTCAATCCTTTAGTGTCACAGTTTGCTGTGAAACTGGGTATCATGTATCATCACAAGTGATCACGCAAGCCTTATTCTGGTTTCCCAAATATACCTATTAAAAGAACAGCGTGACAATATGCCCAGATTAGACAGATAACGGGCAACATCTCTCCCACAGCCCTGAATTATCAGGACTTGACAGTGTTTCACAATTAAGCAGTACCTTTCCATCAAGTATTTAAAAAACTTTGCGATGTCCTTCAAAAAAATGAACACAGATGCTTCTTCTCATAGCCTGGAAAACATGTATCTGAAAAATAAAAGCTAGTTTTTTCTTCGCTGTAGGCAGCTGATCCTAGGTATTTTCCATCTAGTTTTCAAAAAATGATAAATTCCTCTTTGACCTTGGCTTCTGCTGAAAACTCAACATTTACTGCATGTTTGAAGCTGTAGTGAATGTAGCTCTGCCAGGGGAGGTTTAGGCTGGACATTAGGAAAAAATTTTCCACAGAAAGGGTCATTGGGCACTGGAACAGGCTGCCCAGGGAGGTGGTTGAGTCACCTTCCCTGGAGGTGTTTAAGGCACGGGTGGACGAGGTGCTAAGGGACATGGTTTAGTGTTTGATAGGAATGGTTGGACTCAATGATCCAGTGGGTCTCTTCCAACCTGGTTATTCTATGATTCTACTTCACTCAGATGCTCAGAGCTGCAGTCAACCTTTGAAAGCACCAATCTCTTACCCTAATATGACATGCCTTGCCATGCAAACATCTATGAACATTTTCCTCCTTAAGCAGCAGTGCTCAACTACCATGGAAATCTGGAGGTGTAAGTGGACATGGTGGTTTAAAAACAAGAAACAGTAACAATGAGGTAAAAGTCCCAGTTACGGCATGCATGGAAAGTCAATGTTTTTGCACTGACCTTTCACTTCTAAAGGTGAGACTGAAATGGATGTTTGTAACCCTACAGGGAGTTTTACCGCTTTCAAGCCTTACAGGTATTTGGGAGGTTTTTAAAGAAAACACCCACACCACGAGATGAGAAACTTCATGGGAAAACCCAAGATAATTAAAATGCCTAGAAAATTCTGCCCTCTGCCTTTCTGCTGTCTAGTAAAGCCCTTTTAATGAAGGGATGACTATTTCACTAATGAAATATGCCATATGAATCAATTCTATGCATTTACACATGCATATATTCTACGTGGAGCTCAAAACATTTTGATAGTTCAATTTTTTTTTTTCCCTTCCTTGTTGTCCTCGTGTACTAAAAATTATAGCAACATTTTCTAGCTCAATATACTGAACAGATATATTCTTTGCACAACAGGTCAATTATCGACTCCTTCCAAAACTCACTAATGTCATGAAAGCATTACACTGTAACTTAGAATAAATACACACGTAAATGCAAACAAGTATTGGATACAGAAACATGCTTAACTAGTCTGAAAACCTGATTAACTGGAGACCCAGTGCTCACTGTCCATAAATACTACCAATGTTCATTTTTATTCCTATCCTCCAGAATAAATTCACATCACAGCATTATCCATCCTGATGTGGACATAGCATGTAAGTGAGACATCTTGATTAAAACACCGCACATCAAGTTGCAACAGACAAAATCTCACCGTTCTTCCCTCGTAGTCTGTGGAAAAACAAAGTAAGCTGAAATAAATCAGGTACCACACCTATACCAGCTCAGATTTTGGCAACAAGACAGGTTTGGGAATGTGGGTCTTGAGGACATAACAAGTTTTCAGACCAATTTTATGAAGAGTTTCTCCTACCAGTTTGCTAGCACAACCTAGCACTACATTAATTGCAAAAATACACACACACGTGGCCAAATTTTAACAAATATTCCATAGATTATCTATTTCTCCAGCAAATCCTTCCTTTTCAGCTGTTCTTGATCCATTTTGCTGGAATATAATTAATGCCACATATGAACCTGATATACTCCATTGTTATGAATACCAGAGATTTACCAAAGCGATCAGAATATTATTTGCATTGGGTTTGGGGTTTTTTACTGGCTTTACAAAGGGTTGTCCTATGTTGTTTTGGATTGGTATTAAAACAAAAAGATCAGGTTAACCTCTAATTGCACTGAAGTTATAGATCTGAAATCCATGCAGAGAAAAAGCTCTCTGATGAATAGCTTGAATCCATTTCAAATGTTTTTCGCATTTAGAGTGAGCTGGGTATTTCCTTAAAATAAGAAAGCTGAATAATTCGTAAGTCCCCAACCAAGCCAATAACTTCCCTTCTCTTTCTCCAGAACCCAATACCTTCCGAACAGTTTGAATAATAACATCATGCAATACACAGCATTTAAATCTTAACTTTAAGCATAGCTGGGAGAAAAAGGTAGAGCTTCACAGAAGCTAACCTGTATGGAAAGCCTTCAAACACATTTCCAATTCTGAAGAGAACCTGATTGCATTAAAAAAAAAATATTTTAAATCATGTTAAGGTATTTTGTCAAAAAAAACAGGCAAATGAGAAGTAGGTCTCTCCAGTTTCCTTGTGCTCCTTTTTTTTTTTTTTACTGTTTTTACACAGTCCATACTTAACAGATAACATCATGCTCTGTTTAGGTCACCTGTGAAAACAAGCGGGCAGCACCTGACGGTCAAGTCCTGCTCAGAGTTTCCTCAGAACAAGGATGATATTCCGTCCTCAGCACAATTTGGATCATTTAGGAGTAGATGTCAGGTCCTAGATTTCTTTTTTTAAGCTTGCTGCCTAAATTACGATTTTTAGAGCTATAGCTACGTTACAAAACCATCACGATGTTCGTTAACAAGCGTGTGTTTTATTTAAGAGGCCCAACTAACCATTTTTTCAGGATATCCCACATCTCATGCTGTGGGAATGCGCCAGCCAGCCAGGAACAAGCCAAGTCTTAAGCCAAGTTTTAGTCATAAAAGAAAAACTTAGTCCTTAATAATAAATAATCAAGAACATGTTTTTCATATAATGTGTATTGTGCCAGCCAACAGCCCTCCAGCCTCTTTGATGCCAACCAAATGAAATGCAGATTAAACAAACCAGATTTCCTATGCCATTGAAAGCAAACAATTACAAAGCATTCAAATCATTGTGCTGCGTATGCCACACGGTGTCATGCAGAGGAGAGCAGGGCACAGGCACCACACAGATAACGTAGAGGCTTGGATTTGCACTAGCCCATTGCAGGGTGCTCTGTTTGCTCATGCACATTGTCTCTGGTCCATTTGGTACCAAGGTCCTGTAGGACCAACCTAGGGAGAGATCTGTGACCTAGAAGACAGAAAACAGAATGCAGCACGTTGCCTTCAGCTTTGTCAGGAGAGGCAAAATTCCCGTGTGTTATCCACTTCCCTATAAACGGTGAATCACCGTGCATTAGGACAGTAAAAATGGTACCAGAAGTTGCTACCACCTGACAAACTTCATTGCTTCTGCAAAATTAAGATTGTGTTCTTCTTTGGCTTTAACTGCTTTGGCTTCACTGGTAACTTCAGTAGAAAACTCCTGGGCCAATTATTTCCCAGTCTTTAGACTTCTGCACGCTGCCCGGATCCGTTCACTGATCTGACCTAGTTTTGAACTGCTGACCTGTAGCCAGATGTCTGTAGCCCGTTATCAGTCAAGTCTGAATCAATAAAATGGCTGTATAGTGTCAGAGACCACGTTGCTAGCAGCTGTATCCCTGAAACCATTCGCTGTTTTCAGATCTTAACCACCTATGCTCACTACAGCTTGCACGTTAAGCCCTTAAGTGTTGCAATATTATTATTTTTTCTTGACAAGGAGACTTTGAGAAACGGGCCAAGAAGTCATCCCTGCACCATTAGTGCAAGTGAAATTATAGCTAGAAAAACCTCTGTCTTCCTTCATCTTAACAATCAGATTAGCAGAGCTATAGAGGTGCTTAAGACCCGCTTTGTAACCATCTGATTTTCCAGGGCTTTTCTTAGTAAGACACTACAAGTTTGCAAACAATGGGGAGTAACTGCAGAAAACACATCTTGAAGCTTTCCAAAAACTGTATTTCTCTAAGATTATATATAAGCTAATATAACTGCATCCTGAATCTCCACCTGCCCAAAGTGACTAGTTATCAAGTCAACGGGCAGCAATCTTTCACAATTCAGCTTGCAACTTGGGTGTCACTGCTCATAAATTCCTAACTTTCTACTTGATCATTATGCTTTGCCTTCATTTATTATTTAATAAACTGTTTATAGGAGCCCTAATTGTAAACATTTGTTAAAGATATCAAACCTAGAAATGAGCTAGAATGCTTCCCACCTAAAGTTTTAATGAGTTTATAATACCTCCAGCCCATATGCTTCAAAAACGTTATCCTCAATTATGTAACAGGGGGTACACTGCCGATATCTGTTAACAGCTAGAACAGCTGTGGTTTTCTGCTTTTTTGCACCGCTCAGGAGAAGCGGCAAGTTCAGCTTCCTTTTTTTTCAATTTGGTTGCAAAACCTCTGAGCCGAACAGGTGTGTGCAATCACGAACCACAGCAATGAGCCCAAACTGCTGCTTTGCTAAAAATTCCACCAGTCAGTGACACACGCTGGTCAAGGTTGCACAACCTTGTTTTCCACAGGCTGTTTCTGATGATTCATTGCCCTCACGGAGGTGAATTTCAATTATCGTTAATACGCTTTTTTTTCCTGGTACTGTACTAGGAACTTCCTCATTTTCATTTCTTCGCCTCCTCCCCCCTCGCTCTCCTAAATTAAGTGAATTCCCTTGTTAATTGAGAGACTACTGTGAACATTAAAGAGAAAAATCTTCCCTATTTATCCCCAGAGCAAACTATCACAGCAGAAAGTTCCCTATATAGATTTATCCTTGCCAGTCTCTGTCAACGTGCTCTACTCTTTACCCAATATCTTTTATCCAAATTCCTTTGCCTCTCACTAGCAATTCGCAAAGCTAAACACTTAATCATGTCAGGTCCGCTTTTGCAAAAACACTTGAACAGAGCCAGCAAATTGATTCCTCATACAGGTAAGCTTATGCTGCTACTGGAATCTGAAGACATTATCTTGACTGCCCTACTGCAGCAGTTCGAATGGAATAAATAAATAAATAAATACCCCATTCCCTACTTTTCATGTCTTTTGAGATCTTTACACTTTATCATAACAAAGGAAGAGTCGTAGAAGAAGCAGCACCAAGGAAAGCTTTAACTTTGAGCTAAATTTCTTACTACTTTCTTTGTTAATATAACCTTTATGGCCTTTCTCATAGAATCATAGAATAACCAGGTTGGAAGAGACCCACCGGATCATCGAGTCCAACCATTCTTATCAAACACTAAACCATGCCCTCAAGTCATTATCTCTACTTAAGCATCAGCATACCACTGTAAATAAGAGGAAATATGTGGAAAAATGCTGGATCTTTGGGAGGTCAGACACCACAAAGAACAACAATCATGAAAACTGACATCAGGCAGATCTCACCTCTATGTCTTCACATACTATATAGGAAAGATAAGGACAGACTTTTTAGCAAGCCCTGTTGTAATAGGACAAGAAGCAATAGTTTTAAACTAAAGAAAGGTAGACTTAAACTGGCTATAAGGAAGAAATTTTCCACAAGGAGGGTGGAGAAACACTGGAGCAGGTTTCCTGGGGAGGTAGTGGAGGATCTGTCCCTAGAAACATTCAAGGACAGGGTGGATGGAGCAGTGACTGACCAGATCACATGGAAGATGTCCCTGTTAACTGCGTGAGGGTTGGACAAGATGACCTGTAAAGGTCCCTTCCAACCCAAAATATTCTATGATACTCTGCCTCCAAATACCTGAGGCATCTTGTTTTGTAAAAGGTAGTAACAGTTTCTTCCATGTGATCACATGGAAAGACAGGGCTTAGTGCTTAGAGTGTAGTTGGTCTCTCCTCAACACACAGGAATTGCCCTACATTGGTCCCTACAAAACTGTAAATAAAGTTTCACTTGGAGCAGAAACTAGGTTTTCATTTTTTCATGGGAGCTGTTCTTTCATGTGGTTTTCCAAACGTACACGTTCGTGGGTACATTATTACCTGTGGAGCAGCCACACCAACCAGAGGAAAGGTCTCGAACCTCTGCTCCCACATCTGATTCCATTCACCCCAGTCATGATTTCTGAGAAGTCTAACTGACACAATCGGCAGACGATGCAGGAGGGAAGCAGGGGAAGCTCTGCCCTGTGTTGTCTGCTGTGCTTGAGCAATTTTGGAGTTCTCAGTGGCACTTAGAGTTTATCAACATACACTTTGTTTCTAAGGAATTTAGGTCTATTCAGGGGTTAGGTGGCAACAGGATGCAGAATATAGAGGTCCAAGTTTTAGACTTCTATGACCAGAGCAGAGATGGACATTAAGATCAAGTCCTTTTTTTAGAGTCTGTGAAGTCTTCAAAATCTCACCTGACAGGTACCTGTATTTTCAGTCATCTAATTGTCTTCAAATACCTAAGCTTGTTCCTTGCTGGAAGCACTCAGAAAGCAAGTTGATGCTGAAGGGATCCAAATACCCTGTCCTCAGGTCAAACACCTTAGGACCAAGTGTAATTCCTACAACTCCCGCAACAGAGCGCTCTGCACACCTTCCCTTACAAACCCCCTTGGATATTTCGTAAGCAACACAGACTGCTCCTTTGCAAAAACAAAGTCATTACAAAGAAGCCACACCAAAATACAAGACCATGAGTTCTATTTCAAGGGAAGTTGGAAGACAACGTTCAGTACATATAGAAAGAAGGAACAGAAACTTTTTTCTTCTGAACTTTTGATTTGGAGCCTTGTGACTTCAGATTTTGCAAGTGCTTAAGGAAAGATACGTGCACACTGTGCAAGATCAGGCAAAGAATCAGTGATTCACTGGCCTGTGGTCTGTTTATTTAACTCCTGAATCACAAGACCTGTAATTGCAGAGTCATTCTTCTACCAACTTGCAGTCAAATAATCAAGAAGATCCATACAGAAAACAAGCAGAGAAACAACCATCAAGGTGTGTCAGCCTCATCCATTCCACAAGGAGGGACATAAAACTCCGAAGTCATCATGTAAATTCAGAAGTTCAATCAACTCTGACCAGTATAACCTGCTACCTAACAGCAGAAACAAAAATAAATCTCCTCACTAAAGAGACGGTCCAAGCATTGCACACCTGTGGAAGACACGGCAGCCAGACACCTGTTCCACATCTAACACCTCTCATGCACTCCTTTAATAGTTAAATGGATCATTTAATAGATCATCTTCCAGACACCAGCATTTATAGCCAGATACAAAATGATAATAGTAATAATAAGAACAATGCTACTTAACTTCAGAAGTTATTAAAGGTTTGCCTACTTTGATGCGTCTTATATACTTAGAGTGTACACAATAAGACTGTCATTGGTGTTAATCAGCACAAATTACAACACATGACCTTGAGAATATGTATCAGTCAACACCTGCAGTGTTTCTCATCAGCCACCATCATTTTTTCTTTATATGATAGCTGTATATTTTAAAATACGTGCTTTAGAAAAAGTAGAATTCACCGCACTTTACTGACCCAGAAACACGAGCTTCCAAACCTCGGAAAGAGATAAAGCCTTCCTAGACAGTAAAATATACATTGGAGAAAGATGACATGCATGACATAGAGAAATTATCTTAAATATCAGGTGTAAAATTACATCTTACTCTGTGTTGCAGCAGTCAGAAAATGACTTAAAGTGTAGTCACCTTGTTTAAGTATCCTAAGTCACACTATACAGTTACCGGAGCAGCTGGCATTATATGCCATTTGCTTAGGAATTTTAAAAAGCCTAGAGCAGCATTAATAACTTTTTTCTCATTCACATCACAAAAAAAATGCAGAGGTTTCCCATCACGGAAAAAAAAACAGATAGAAGACGAAAATAAACAGAACAACTGGGCCTGAAGGCAAGGGCCTGAAGGCAAGGGCTTCAATTCATTAAAGACAACAACTTCCTTCACTTTACATCACCTTAAGGCTACAGTTCAGGATGTACCTTCCTACATTCCCATCAGGGCAAGCTTTATTGCTGCTTCTCCTCGGACAGATATAAACACCACTGATTTTGAGCTACCTTTTCTAGTCTGTGTGGGTACCATCGTATGACTTACTATATAATATCCTAATTACCCCAATGTGATGAAATTTTGAACTGCTGTAGAAAACTTCAGGACACAATAAGGAAGTCTGACACTCAAATAAATCATAATCATTTAGGGTAATGAGCTGCCACAGCAGCTCTTTGGCAACAGGCAGGAAAGGAGCCTCGACCAGTTTATGGGTATGTGGAACATGGTAGGTACCCCAGGTAAGCAAGTTACCCACCCTGCCTGAATGTAATTTTACTGTTTTTTCTGGCACCATGTATAATGTAGTAGTGAAATTCAGAAGTTTCTCAAAGGAAAAAGAAAAAGTGGGGGGAGGAGGGCAGTTATTTGGATTCTTTTAAATTAAATCAGAAGATGCTTTCCCTCCTCTTTAGTGATTCTAAAGGAATAGGCAGTGTCAGTAAGGTAGATTTGCACACAATTTTTTCACAGAGAAAAAGAGTACTTTGAGTCAATTTGGCTACATCTGTAGTGATGTGTAAGTGTTTGTACTGCTGGTTAAATTCTTTGATTACTTCTCATTAGGGATCAGGGAGCAGTGATTTGATATTTCAAACACTTCAAGTTCAGGCCAAAATCAGATTTATGTCAGTCCAATGTAGGATTTGTAATTTAATTTAAGGCCATGGCTACAACTCACAAAAGTAGAGGTGTGATCTGATTGCATATTGGATACTGAATTGTGGAAATGAAGCTCACAGTTTAAATTCAGCTCAGCTCAAGGAAAGAGAGGATGCGACTGTATTTACTGGCTTCATCTTTTGGTGGAGAAATAGAAGCTATAGACATTTAGGACTTCTGATTCTGGTAACTACATATGTTTCCGAAATATTTTTAAATACATTTTACTACATTACATCTGGTTCTAAACTGGATGTGTCATAATAGCGGTCATCAACTTCTGTCTGAACCCTGCTGCATCATGCAGCCTTAGCTACAGTATTGAGCATTAGCCAATAATAAACTTCCTTCTATTACAGATACAGGTTCAGATGAGACCTTCATTTGACTTCTATGTTCTCACCAAGGCTTTAGAACTCCATCCCATCAAAGAAATACCTAGATTTTTTGCTAATACACCACTCTTAGTAAACAGCACATTTTCAGTCAAGGGTGGGGGGAAGATGACAACACAACTATTAACAAAGAGTATAGATTTAATTTTTAGCTTGTGAACTCTCCGAGCAGTGGGATACTAAGTTCCTAGTGCAATAGACACCCTTTTATACTTGCAGTAATCAGCAACAACATACACAGCAAAGAACTGGTTTGAACTGCAGCTCCTTCTCCCATAGAAAAAGCAATCTTCCCTAAATGACACTGAAAATATCTTATTTTATGACATAAGTATGCATTTACATGTACGTATTTTTAAAAAGTCAATTTTTATTTAGTAGTGTGTGAGAAGTGTTAAAAAATTCTGCTAATGATTTACATGTTAGAAAAAAAAATTACAAGCAGTATCACTAAGTACACAAAATAAAATTGAAAAAGTTAAAGCACACTCCAACATTTCCACAGAAGCTGAAGTCCTCCCTAGTAAGACAGTTACGCAGGCATCAAACGCCAGGTGAGCAGAGCATCCAGAAGTCAAAGCAAGATGCTAAATAGCCAAAAGCTCCTGAGAAGCTCCCATGGGGTCTAAGATAAGAGCAAGGGGCAGCAATTCTTTCCCCAAGCCACTCTGGATTAGTGTATTAAACCCTGTATTGAGGTCTTGGTTCAGAGTGCATGTTCATGAATTGCAAACCCTACCTCTGGGTAGGGACAAGAGCACAAGGATTGTTTAGACTTTAACGTCCCTCAAAATCAAGGAAACAAACCTTCAAGTGTTCCTTGTTTCATGTAAGTGTCCCCTACGGTGGGTTTCACACAGCCTACACTAGCTCTTTGGGACATGGTTTAGTGGGTATATTGATATTGTGTTGATGGTTGAGCTTGACCTTGGAGGCCTTTTCCAACCTTAACGGCTCTATAACTCTTGCTAGACATGTCTCTGTGTTCAGTAGCTAGAGCATCTCTTGCTCTTTTTTTTTTGCCACACCTCGCCTGCAACAACATTCACTGTCCCCTTACTTGTAGAAAAATAAAGTAAATCCATCAGCACTACAGAGCTCATGGGCTGCTACTCCCAGTTAACAAGTTATATTTAGCTCAGGCTCAACACTCCTGTTTTTGATATAGTCTCTTTACTCCAGATTCAAAGGTAATGGGTTCTTCTATTAAAATTTTATCAGACATCTATAAATGTAGCAGTTGCTTTTAGACTGCATCGCACAAAGGGAAGAAAGAGGGAGAGACTGATAAATCTTAAAGAGTTTATTATTAATACAGGGAGAATTTCCTTTGTTTGTTGTGATGTGTTTTATTGGTGTACTCACCGTGGTTCAATTTAGATTAAGAAGTAGGAAGATTATTGTTTCCCAAGCAACAAGTATCATAAATAAACACAAGCAGAGAAATTCTTGTATTTCTTTGCCAAACTGTCTACAAATAGCCAAGCTAACAGAAAAATCATAGTACCTGCAGGTTCACGGGTAGCCCGCTTGTATTTTGCTGTCCTTGACGAACACAACTGCTTGGTTTTCTTGAGTTTTGATCCACTGCAGTGCTGGCACTGCACTGTGTCAGGTTACACTGGGTCACATCTCATCTGTGATGTGACATAACATGACATAACTCAATGTGATGGGATGCACAGAATAGGCAGGTGCCCACAGGAAGCAGATACTCCGTGACTACGAGCAAGTTGTTCGGCACAGCAGGTACAGCGTGTTGAGCCGCTCTGCACATCCATTGATGTAGATAATTAGTATACAAAGCAACGCTCTGCAATATGCTCATTCCAACTCAGTTGCTTCTTATAACAAATATTTTACAGAGGCATTTGACTGAGATTATTCCAGGTTTGGGTGTCATGGTATTATAGAAATCACCTCAATAAAACACATTATGTCTTAAGTTGGGACATAGCATTTAAATACAGGAATGCAAAGGGGTTGAATAGACATCAGTTAAGTAGATTTTGCTCTTTATTCTGATAAATAAGCCTTTCTATAATGTTTCCACAGGCTGAGCATGACATTTGTAGCCAAAATAGCACACTATCAACCCCAGAGGAGAGGGCCCCCCAGCCCACCAAGTGAAGCGTTGATGGTTACCTCTATATGGTAAACAAGAATCAATTATACTAAAATTCATTGGCAAGTAACAAAAGAAAGGGAAGAAAACAGCCTACCAGGAAATGGAAAACTTACTCTGCATGTTTATGCAAACTGACGTATTATGACTTATCATAGGAACTTCAATATTACTCTTTCTGAAGGTTAATTAGTAAAAACTTATACAGCACCTTTCACAATTAAGTTTAATCATTTTTTTTTTCAGTTTTTAATTGCTGTGAATAGCAATATAGATAAACTATCCCATGGTCTCTTGATCAAGGTCTGCTACTCTCCTTCTCTTTCATAATCCATGCATTAAAAACCATCCCATATTACCAATCCATGCAATCCCAAGTCAAAAAACACCAGAAAACCTTGCCCATTTCTCCATTTAGAGGCAGTTACTATAAAGTTTTTTCTCAGTCAATTATTTTTATTATATTGAAAATATCAACAAGAATGGTCAACAGAACATGATTCCATATTGTATCATTTTAGGTGCCATATGAAATTTGAAGACAATTCTTCCTCCTGGCAACACTAGCTGAGGATACCACAAGGCTACTTGCTTGTATAGTCCTCCAACTAAAATATACACAAGATATAGAGAGTGCTCACTGATCCCCGAAACGCATCTCTGACTGTGAGCAAAAACCAAAGGTTGATGCACTGATCTATAGACACTGGAAGGTCCTTCTCACCTCCATCCATTTTATGCAAATTCCTGCTGCCTTTGTAGATATGTTGGTGTGTTTTGGTATTTAACTGGAAGAAAATGCTCCTGAGCATGGGAGCAAGTGAAGTCTAACAGTGAATCTGAGCAGTTCACTCACACAAATGAGCTCATTGTCAGCAAGCCACAGGTGTGCCTAAGAAAAAGCAGGAGCAGCATATGTGTGTGTGTGAGGGGAAAGGGCAATAACAGTCCAAGTTAGAAAGCATTCAGCCCAAGGTGCCCTTATTTTATATTTAGGTATTCCTTGCCTATAGTTTTAAAGCATGCGTGCAAAATGAGCAGCTTTATTTTGCCCTTACAGGAGAGATGCTCCCAGCCAACCGAAGGGGGATGATGTGCTGTAGACTGACAAGGGCTGCTAGGCTTGATCACCACAAGTGTTTCAAACTGTGGGAGAGCTAAACACAGAGTGAGAACGTTTTATTTTTATAAAGCCTGGCAAACCATGCTCCCCATATAGCTCACTTCCTCCCAGAAACTTTCCCTAAAATATTTTTGTTTGATATTTTGATCCAAGTCCTTATCCGATCCAAATCTGAGGCTCCTGACATCTGCTCCCATCTCTCCTGCTTTCCTGGGTGGGGAAGGAGAAGTTGGAGCCTTCAAAACAGGTAACTGCTGCCTCTGCAACCTGACGCTTAGGGTAGAGACAGTGGTCTGCTCTCAACTGTCAGCATTTACCAGCTACTACCCACTTCTCTGAGATACAACCCTGCCATATGCTTAGAACGGAGTAGCCCTTGATGATGTGTTGTAACAAGGATGATCCTGTTTAAAGGCAGCTCTTTGTACGTAATACTCAAGCTGCAGAAAAGCACAAAAATAAATATCAGCATTATTGGCGCTGGCAGCAATGCATATAATCATTTGCCCAAACCTCCTCTTATTAATAGACACTGATTGCAGTCACTTTTTGCCCAGCCAATTTTAAGTGCTTGAGCTGGAGTTTCTATGCCAGGTATCTGTTTTACAGACAGATGCTTTGAAGACACTTTACTCCAAAAAGTTGAGGCACTTCTTTGATGGAGGCTGGGCTGGGGAGAGGAAATGCATTGCCTTGCCTAGAATAACAGCAAGACTTATTCTTGCCAAGGATTCTACCACTATTCAGAGTGAGAACTTGGGATTCAGTGGAAGCAGAGGTAGCTCTTGTCTGGTGTATCTCATTTGACTTTAGTCAGGTTGTTCTTGTGTACATCTCAAGTTTGAGATTATTTAGGATCTTTTAATCTTCTAAAAGGTGAAATAACACAGGCCAAGCCTATGCTTTGTCACAGCTTCCACAAGACATCTATGCAGCATGGGAAAATCTAGCACTGAGCTTAGAGCTGCAGGAGTAAATAGTTATCACCTGCAGCAGCTGCTCCTGGTTGAGACAGGGCTGGGCACCCAGAGCCAACTCAATCCCAAACCATCAATACTCCTCAGCCAGAAATCAAATAAAATAGGAGCTGGGGGAAAGTATGGGTAGACAGAAATTTAGAGGCTGCTAAAACAGGATAAACAGGGAAGAAGAAAACCTGATCAAGAACAGGTGAAATACTAGGTACCAGAAAGGATGGAGGAAACTCTGGGTAGAGCAGCCCCAGCTCCTAGAGCCAGGGGCCTCCCAAACATGCACCCAACAGCAACCAGGATACAGGTAAAACCATCCCACAAGGGAAGTGTGATGTGGTTTGGCTTTGGTTTTAAGCTCAAAGAAAACAGCTTGCCCGCAGAGAAGCCCACATGAAAAAGATTGCAGAGTTGGTGTTCGGCTTCTCAAATCATGGGGTTTTTTTGTTTCTCCCTCCTCTTCACAGAAACATCTGTCTTGCTGTAACCTCTGCCTCCTTCACATCACACTTTCAAACATTTACCCCATCAAGTACAGCAGAATACGTGATCAAACCATATCATAATGTATACACATGAGAAGGCCACAACATATGTATACAATTAAGGTCACATAGGCATTTTCCAGCATTGAATCCCAGGCAGTGTAATATTTTGTATGCTCAAAGCAACGTACAAACATATGATACACGCGTACAAGCCTCCCCCCGGGATAGGGGGAGTTTGGGAGCAACATCCTACACCGAGGCAAAGACTCAATGGAGTCTGTGGAAGCTGCAGGGTGCTCAGCACTTTTGAAAAGCAGAACATTTATATATAGATACCTAAATGAACTTCGCAGCCTAAATTTAGGCTCCTATTTCTGACACCAAATAAAAAAAAAAAATAAAAGATCCATATGAGCCTCCAAATTTAGAGCTGGATACCTCAACATAGTCATCTTGGAGTGAAATGTAAACCTTGCACTTCGGCCCACATTCCTATCAAGTTGATTTCCAAAAGGGGAACCAACCAAGCATGCAAGATTTTAAAAGGAAAAATAATCAACCAGACTTGGTCGTGTGAATTCCTTGCATCCTGCTTTATTGCTAGCTGCCACTCAATTGATTTAGATCTCACAGACCCCCTAGAACATTTCAGCTCCATCAGCTCAGAGCTGGTTATAACAAAACCAAGGTTTTGCAGAACTTCAAAACTCAACATCAGATGCTAAATCACATTTCCAAAGGGAACTACAGCATTTAAAAGTTTCAAGTCCCAGCAACGTCAGTGGGGCTAAGGCTCCTAAATCCATGCTAAAGTTTTACACACCTTTCAATTTCAGCTCATATAAAATATCACTGTGCAAATATTTTCCATTTGTAGAAATCACCTGCTCCTGACAGCTTCTCAGGGAATTTTGCCTCACATGTAATACAATCTAAACATATGTGTTACATTAAGTTGGGTTATACCAGGTCATGCCACCTGACACAGTATATCCCAGCATAATCTAATGTAATGTAAATCACTCATTACAACAAACCTACAGAAGAAAAACCTCAACTTTCTTCCTACTTTGCAGACAGCTGCAAGAGATAAAGTGTCTATACCGTCAGAAATGGCCAGGTGAGCACCTGTGTTTTGATGTTATTTCAAGGCATTTCAGTGCACCCGTATTTCCATGGTGGCCACAGCTACAATCCTAGCTTGTTGTTCAGTAGTCGTGGAAGGAAGGAAAGTTTTATGACTTAGTTTTAGAGAATGTTTCCTATGTTTTTATCTATTATTCACTACAGCAAAAGAAGAAATATTATAGCGTAGTCATAAAATTCAATGCAGGTCCAAAGCTCAGTGAAAACCAGCTTGATGAGGCAAAGGAACAGGTGGGAGAGCAGGCAAAGGGGATCAGCTGTCCCAGGAGGTGAACACAAGCCACAGTGCAAATCCATTCCCATAGAGGCCAGATTTCAGGTTCTCCCACCTCAGATTAAGCAACAGAAATTAGTAAATACATCACTTCTTCAACTTTACCTAAGTGAGGATGATAGTCTCTTCTACCAGCCTCCCTGCTGCTTCCTATATAAAATAGGGAAGGCAGGGAGGCAAAATAACCATAGTGAGGGTTATCTCCTGCAATAGACCTACACCCATCATCTGGAAGGAGCACAGAAAGGTCTGAATACCCCATTCTCTCTGCAACAACATTTCATCTACCAGCAGTCCTTTAGAGCTGGCAAAATTATTCTTGGTGTTTCAAAGCAGGCATTGAAAATCAGCAGTTCTTCCATAAATATTAAACTATCACACTCATTATGACAAAGGCATCTGCTGAAAGCGATTATTTGTCTGAACATCCCACACAGCGTAGGTAGAGTATGGGTTATGTTAAGAGCCTGTTGTAGGATGCAGTCTTGTATCATTTTATAAAGTATGAATTTTACATCTGAAGGGTAAGTTTAATACCATGAATTATAACTGTAGTAAATTATTGCCGATTTTTTTTTTTGCAATTCCAGAATTTTAAAGTTTTCTACCTATCCACTACAACTGCACTGAGTCAAATTTAATTGCCAACAGATTTGTAGTTTTAGTAATAGGAGCATCTTATGAAGTAGCTACAAAAAGGACGCTTCCACGACTAGGAAAGTAACATCCCTTTACACTGAAACAAACAATTACTGGTGATGTAAAAATATGGAGTCCCACAGGCAAGCATGAACCTTGCTTACAATTTAGATTATTTCAGCTGAACTGGCTTTAAACTCCAATTCATACTAATGTAGGTACTGTAAATACAGCTTGAACCTTAATTCAATAATGAGATCAACAATTACACTTAAAGATTACTTAGCACTTCAGCAGTGTGAGCAAAATCCTTTTGATCACCTATATTGTGCTCTTCATTATTTTCTTTGATTGTTAATAACACTGAAATGTGCTTATTAGAATAAAATGAAGTACAATATTTATACCTTATTACAAAGTGCATTAGCAAATCAGAGCACTCAGAACACCTACATTAAAAAGAAAACATCATGAGTATTTGATGTTTGTCTTCTTTAACATCATTGTGTTTTTAATTTCAAAAAAAAAAGCTTTCAGCCCTGAATCCATCATAGTATCCAGAAATGCTGCCTTTTGCCCCTCAGACGCACACGCTGGCCATTTTATTAGACATCTTTGTTTCCTTCTTTGTGTGGCCTATAGAAAATAGATATCAACCTTTGTAAACCATGGTGTAATTTCAAGAGGTGAGTGGCAGGAGATGTTTTAGTAAGCAAGAAGAAAGCAATTATTTCACTTGGAGATTTCAACGCTATTCCAAGTTGGGGGAAAAATGGCATGAAGATATTGTGCTAGGCAACAGATCATGTAAACATTTCCTATGACAGTCTTTCATCATATATAGGAACATTTACACTGCCAGATCTTGTCTTCTTTAAAAATGTCAGCTCAGTAAGTTTGATGCACATGTGCTCCTTCTGTAAGTGTCTGCTGAGGCAGACAGTTTACTAATTTGTGGCTCAGTAAACCTTTCACTGCATCGAGCACCTTGAGGTTAGCACATCTCTAATCATTATTTGATAACAGAAATCTGTAAGCATCACATCCCTGGTAACAAGAACATTGTATCTTAGCAACCAGCCTTGATATTCAAACAATTTCATTAAAGCGTAGCACCTCTTAGCAGGTGGGTGAGTGCGGGTGTTGATAAACATTTATAACATGATCAACCATTGTGTTTGCCAACAGTATAATCAGCATGACAAATTTATGAATTTGTTTACAAGCTCTTAGGTAGCAACCTAAGTAGGTAAACTACCGTATACCACGCTTCTGTATCTATAGAAAGAGGCACATCCAGAGACTTGATGCTTCTTAAAAATGAACATATTGGGTAAAGGGTTAACAGGTGAACATCACTTGTCACCATAAAAATCACCATTTAAATTAAACCATAAAGGATGTGTTAGAGGCAGAGCAAGGATTATATTTTACCTGCAAGAGAGCAAGGAAATTTAAAATTTGGAACTGTCTGTAATTTATCCTAAACTCTCCAGCAGAGCACCTATGTGGACAGGATTCTCCAACCCCCTGTGAGCGAACCTCACCATCACTGGGTGAGTGCTGGGAAACAGGGGGTCACTGCCACAGGCTTCCTGCCTTCACCCAGGACCTGGCAACCCTGCCAAAGGGAGATACCCCAGGATAACACATGTGCCTCCCAAGGGAAACAGGCTAGGCTCAAATTATTTCAGTCCCCCAAACACCCTACAGCATACCTATACAAAAGGAGGATGGCAGACTTTGAAGAAAATCCATCATCCTATTTTGTACATCCTCAGGAAAAGGGGTTCATGTAAACATGTCATTTTAAGTGGAAGCACTGCAGACTGGCTAGGCCAATTTTGCCTACATACACATAAGAAATCTTTACTAGTTCTGGTTTATAGAGCCCTGTCCCTTGCTATCCCAAGAAAGCGCATCCTATAATGCTCTTCATAAAACTATGAATCTTAAAATCAATTAAAACTGTTAACTCTAACTTCTATTGGAAACTTTTTCTGGAACTTCCCTTCTCTGATAATTTTAGGACTCATAGGGTCCGATTTTATTTAACGGGTCTTGAACATTCATTCGTTCTCATGCCAATAGTGTCATTTAACTGAGACCACTCAACCCTTCTTGGTGTTTACATCCCTTTTTTTTCTTAAAAAGCACAAAGCAATCATGACCCCTCTTAGCCTTCATTGTTGCCAGGCTAAACAAATTGTAGTCTCATGGCCACATCACATCAACACAACCCTGTGGAGGGCAATAGGTTTATTCTTTTGTAATCAAGACCACCATTTGATCTCACGAACTTAAATGGAATTATCCTTCTACAAGTGTTACTCTTTAAAACAATTTTCAGTGTTGCACTGCTCTCAAAGGAGCAAGGAGGACCACTCTGTTGATAATTTGATGTGCCAACAAAAGTCTCTCAAATCCTTTTGAGGGCCAGATTTTACACAGGTGTGTAGATTACCAATGCAAATTATGAAATCATTTATCTATCCAAATCCATCTAGACATGCAACAGTCTCTCCACGCCTTATTTTCTCTGAAACAACAAGCCACCCTTACCATCTCACAGAGTGCTTTAAGACCAAGACCCCCCCAGGCACCACATGATACTGGCTCAGTGGATGTCAGACTCAGTTCCAATTCAAAATCCACGTAAGTTCATGTCTGTACTGTGGAGACCAAACCAACCTGTGGTCAGGAGAACACATCTAGAGATTTCCAGGCATTTATTTTCTGAGGTCAAATACCCTTATAATATTATCTACCCATTAGCTACAACTATCTTCCTGCAATGCCATTCGTGGGGGAGCACAGGCACAAAAGCTAACAAAGGTAACAGGGGTGGCAAAAATGTTTAAGGTCAAGGGGTAGACAAGCACAATACATAGAGTCCACCTGATAAATGGAGACTTTTCTAAAACAAACAAAAACCAAAATGCCTAAAACAGTCAGGAACTCCTTGATGAGTCAACCAGGTTTCAAAGACAGCAACTTATTTCCCTTGTAAGAACCTGATTTACAGTAATTTTTCAAGCAAGCCAAATAACTGCCTTGCTAGAGCTGCAACGCATGTTTAAAATTTACCAAAATGTGGAAGACAGAATGCAAGTAAGAGAAAAACAGGAATATGAAGTTTGTACCTTGTACCTATTGCATCCAAGGTAACACTATCGCATCACTGGTTTCACACTGGGTACACTACATCAGGCTATTAATCTACCTGAAATACCTGAGACCAAGTGAAGCATTATGAAATAGGTAACTGAAACTCCCCTTTTGAAATAGAAGTCATCCACAGCAGAAAAGAACAACACATTCTATTACTTTAGTTTGTTGTCTTTGTGGTTAGCTTTCCTCCCAGTGCTAAGATACAATGATAAACCTTTATGCTGCAGCTGGGAAAGAAATCTCACCTGACACATTAGGGTAAGATTTGATTTTTTCCTCTTTTCCTTTAAAACCAACTTTCCAGTTTTTAAAGTTGAATAAATTTTAATTAAGTATCTCAAGAAGTTAAAAAAACCAACAAAAACACAAGAATTAGAAACAAGAACTAAAGACTATAGTGAACAATGACAATTATTTTATATGTACTCTTTAGTAAACAAACAAATACCATGTACAGATACATATAACTCACCTATAAAATAAAATATGCCTATAGCAACAAATTTGGATTAGTTACACACAAAAAATGAGAAAATCTATTTAAACCAGGAGACCAAGGAGTAGTATATCCTGAAAAGGATAAAGAAATAGAGGTGAACAGTGTAACTGGCACACACAAGTCAAATACTTATTTGTTAGCAAGAAAGTTTTTACTTTACTTGTACACAGCACAACAGAGCGGTGCATGGAATGACGATGGCACTAATCTAGAAGGACATTCACTCCTTCCCTTTCAGCTCATTTCTTTTGCAGGATATGTGTTTAGTAGTTAAAGATGAGAAATGAATGCATGTTTGTCATGCTATAGAGGAAAAAAAAAAAATCAAATCTGGTTTAAAATACAGCACAGAGGAAGCCAGTTGACAACACTTACTTAGCTATACAATACAGCATGAAAGTACCCATTGCCCAAGTCAGCAAGGAACAGGCGTGGGATTGATAATAAATATACTACTATAGAAACAATAACTACTTAAAACCACCATGGGCTAGTTAAATATTACCCCTGTTAGACAGAGAAAACAGATGGGGATTGTGTTGAGACTACGTGGAGTCAATCATCAGAAGTGGAGTTTGCTCTTATCAGCTCCAGGTCCTCATTTTTATACCTAGATTCAATGCCAAAATGAGATGCTGGATGTTTTGAAATACAGAGATTTTTCTGGAAAAAAAAGGAGAAGCATGCTGATGCCACCATTGGCTTCACATTCCCTTTCCTCATTCTTCGTCCTTCTCTACAGCCAGCTTTTCCCTTCCTTCCCGAGAGGAACTGCGCCTTGGCCACTTGTGGTGTCACTCACTGAGCATCCAGGAGGTTCCATAAATTAGAAATACATCTGCAATTCAAACTCTAGCAAGCAGTTTCCTTCCATACTGGGTAAGAATTGCACAATCAGAAAGCAATGGCCATACTGAGAAACAGATCCTACTGCACTTGCTGCAGGTAAAGTTTATGTACAACCAGTATAAGATGCCATACAACATGCCTGAAGATGAATATACACCCTTCCATATTTAAATAACATCTGTCTCTTTATAAGCACAGTAGTAGAATCTCCTCAATTTTCATACTGCTATTTCAGAACTTCCCAAAACTTTAAGGGGAGAAGGACAAGAACGACAAGGCTAAGGATGTCCACGCAGAGCACTGTGAGTGACTCTGATTTGGGTCTTTGACACAAAAGCCGCCACAAAGGATGATAGAAGAACTGCCTCCAACACAACCCCACTACACAGCAGCTTCCAAGACTCCAAAATTTGTTTTACAAACACTAAATCAAGTTCTTGACAAGTTTTTGCAAATGTCAGCTTGTCAAAGTGCCCATCCCAGTCCCAAAAGCACAGGCTTAAGTAAAAAAACTCTTTGCATTGATGTACGTTAGCCTGATACATCCTAAAGTACATCCTTTTTCTTGATTCCTAGCAGAGTATTTCATTCAAATCACACGCACGCAAAAAGCTCAATGGCAAAACTGACCCCCACAAACCAGGTAAAGAAGAGCTTCATACTGGTTAGATTAAGGTCTTGCAGTGGTCAGTTGAATTATGTTTTTCATTAAAAGCCTAATGATAAATATGAATTCATAAGTGTGTGTATGTATATATGCACACATATCTGTAGGATTTAATCTTTCAGATCACAGTGGTAAGTAGTTTTAACACAGCAGTGAGTTTTGCCTTTCCAGTGTGTCAGAGGAAAAAAAGCCGTAGAGCTCTGTATGAACATAAATCAAAGTGACTTTTAACCATTTCTTTAACTCACAAGGAAAAGCTGTCACATATTAAGGAAAGAGTAGTCTTTGTTAAAGGAAGAGACAATCAGCCCATTAGGTCAATTTTCATTTTGAGATCAGAATATTAAATACTCCTTTTGATTATGAATTGTATTAAAGTGATTAAAAATCTAAAAAAAAATCCCAATCCCAGGCATGCTGCCATATGCATATATATGGTTCACAATGTCTCAGTTCAACATTTGTAGTAAAGTACATAATTTATTAAAAATATAATCTAACCACATTCAAACTGATTTTGAACTCAAAATTATGCACTTTCACCATCTCACTGTCCGATATAAGAGTTCTAGTAAAACCACTGATTGCTTCCAGACTTTTACTCTTTTCCTGATAACACGACCACCTTCACAGGATAGAAACGTCTTTAAGAACTCAAGAGAACTTCATCAGATACAGCAAGAGAAGAGCGACAAAAACTACAGGCAGAAGCCCTAACGTTTTCCTGAAGTGTCTTTGTTATTATTTATAAACACATTTTCTGTTGCTATAACACAACTAGGAGACATATGCAGATAGATAAAACACCAAATGTTTATTTTATTTTTTTTTTATGTTTTGAAGTGATCCTTGCATTATGCAGGATTTTTCCTTCAGATCACTGTAATAGTCTTCTGAGAAGCAAGCTGCAATCCCCGTTTGACTCATCACGTTATGTGCTTGTCTTAAGTTCTGCATTAATTCCCCGTGCCATCTATAACTTACTACTAATATCTTTACACCACTGAGGCTTTGGTATTTGATGGAAAAACCCCGAAACCTCACCAAGGGTCTCATCAAATCAGGCAAGACTCACTTTCCTATGTATTTATCAACTGAAGCATATTTTCAAGTGAACTTAGTTTGAGGAGTCCATGGTTGGTTAATCAGCTATGAAGAGTTTTCTCAACCTATCTTTTCTACCAATATAGCTAAAATTCTATGAAATGGCATCCCTCGATGCTCTACCTGAATATCAATGCCTTACTTGAATAGAATAAAAACAATACCTCTCGATAATGTTAATTCCTTACTTCTTGCTTAATGCAATGCATCTAAAGAAATGAAATTTATTGAATCAAGTTTAATGACATAATAAATTCTTCCCTTCAGACAATGTTGAGGCTTAATTCACTAGTGCACTTTAAGCCCTTGCCTTTAGCATCGGATGGGTCATTAGTCTGTAATCCAGCAGCTAGCCTGTTTTGAATCTAAACTAAATCAGCAAGTACCATATCAGTAGTTTCTGAAATATGACTGGCAGGTCAAGTGGCCTCAAAAAGACTGCCTGAGGCAGTTAAGACTAGGATAGGGCATGACTAGAACAGAACCAGTGATGAATCTGGAAGCATGTACTCAATAAAGACTTCATTCATTCTAACTCACTAAACAGCAGTTCTTCAAATGACTTGACTTATATTTTTGATGTTTTTAACCAGTAGGTCATGCAACAAAATTGTCCTGTGTGTGCCAATAGGCTTAACACACAGATCATTGACTTGCGTGCTTGGGCATATTTTATTTATATTTTTCCCTCAATTTTTTCCATAGCAGCCTGAAATAGGCAATAGAATCCCCATCGTGTGGGAAAATATGTAATCTAGTGGACTTAGACCATTGAATTTTCAAAAGCAACATGTTTGATGAAACACCCTTTTGTCCAAAAAGAAAGAAATTCTAAACATTCCTACACCTGAAAAGTCCCTTTCTTGAGATGCTACTAAATCTGTGCTCCCAGCTGAATATTTCTCATATTATGTACTAATAATAAACCTTATGCAAGCCTTTGAGAGTTTTTCAATACAAGCCAGAAAACGAATTCTGCTTTAGAATTTCAGTTAGAGTATTTCAGGCTCATTGGAAAGTATGCTGTGCTCATCTCCATCACCCTTCACTACAGCGTATGCCAAACGCTCATAAGACTTGATTCAAAGTCCACTTCAGTCAATTGACCCCAGTGGTCTTTAGATCAGGGCTTTAATCTGTACATTGCACGAAGATAATGAGTAACAGCTCGGTTAGAGGACACTACTATTTTTTTTTCCCCACCCATCACTCTGCAGATCCAACATTTCCAAACCCCTCAAAATAAAAGACTAGCACTCTCAGTGAATAGAGTCTGTCATAGGCTATAGTCATGGTCTGAGTGATAGTTGCAGTCAAAAAAACCAAAACAACACAGAGGGGAAAAAAATAAATAAAGTAAAAATATGAGCTTGATCCTTTGACTCCCAGAACATGCATTTTCTTCGCTGCTACCCTGAACAATGTTCCAGCTCTTATGAAGTGGCTGTTTCTCAGCAGACATGGAGGATGTTGGCACAAAGCAGAGGGTGGAAAGCAAAAGTAATTTTTGCATCACAGTTCATTTTACTTATTTCATAACTACATTTCTTTATTTGCAAAAATGCTTGTAGAACCATGATAACTAGGAATAGTAGGACAGATCCACTTTATGCCATCTGAGCTACCAAGCATATCACAACCCTACAAAGAGTCCTAAAGGCTTCCACATCATACAGGTATCGTTGAGCAGGTGCTCCAATGAGCATCAGTAGCTGAAAACTACCTCAAAGAAATCCTAAATACCACTGTATTTGGGTAAATAGCAGGTACTTGGCCAGTTCTTCAAATCAATGGCTTGCACCGCAGGTCTGTGGTAGGGAGAAAGCTTCCAGCAAGCCAAGTTGTAAGTTATGATGAAGAAATCCACCTCTACCCTCATTACACAGCACCAAGAGAAAACAAGGTTTAGAAATGGAGCACGAAGCTGAGTTATGAACTGCAGACCAGAAAGTTACCCCGTTACCTTTACAATACCAATATAACAAGATTTAAAAAGCACACAGTATCATCTCCCCAGAATCATCTCCACATCTCCCACTGCAGAGCATATGTGGGACAGGAGGCCACAATAACAACTTTTCATGGAGCAGTTGTGTGAAATTCAGCAAGGCAAATACCCAAATATCCCCAATTAGAAAGATAACTCATTCCCAGATCCAGCTTGCTCAAAGTTGTCTACAGATTAATTTCAATATGCATTAAACATGCTGTGTAACAGAGGCAAAATTACTTATTGCTTTAAGCATGCCCATGCTATTTTAAAATAGGCTGGCCGTCATGAGCATTTCTCCTATTATCTTTGGTGACATTTAATCAGTGCTTAAATGTTGGGAACACAAGGGAAAGAAATCAGGTTACATATTTGGGAAGGCGACTCTTAGAAATTAGGCTTCTTTCCAAAGGAATATTTAACCGGTTGCTCACTGACTAAGCAAACGTAGCTAGCACGTACGCTTTCTCACTGGTAGGAAGAAAGTCACAAGATATCCCAGCCAGGGACAGTCCATTCTGGGGCCATGCTAGCAAAGTTCACCTCCCAGAAGCCCAATAACTTCAGCCCCTGTAAGGTAATATTCCCTTTTTCTCTCTCACACACACGCTGCAGAGGTAGAAGGTATTTACAGAAATGAGAAAATGTAGTATTTTTTAAAAAGAAATTATTGAACTATCAAAGGCGCTCCGTCATTTGGGATCTCCCTCCATCTCCAGCCTTTATATTCTAAGGTACTTCAGTAACAGCAGTAAGTGAGCCTAAAATGCCAACTTGAGATTTGCATTATAAATGGCATATACAAAGAGAGATTTTTTAAACTTTGGTTGATCTAGCATATCAAAGATCTTTTTCTCTCTTTTTCTAAGCTACTTCAGTGACTGTATTGAAGTGAACTGAAAGGATTAGCTTGAAAGTGGTAAGAAATCTGGCATGCAAAGAAAAATACACCACCACCACCACCCCCCCCAGACGCACACACACTTATTTCGGTTGAATTCTTCATTATGTGGGGGCCCCTTTCCTCTTCTAAAACATGTTTCTCTCTGTCTCTCTCATGCTATCCCATGCTGTTTCAATACCAAACAAGGTGAAAATACAAAGCACGGAAGAACAGCTCCTGACAACAGTTCTTTCAGCCCTTGTTCAACCTTCTGCATTGTTAAACTGAGCGAAGATTACACAACATTCATTTGTTATTTCCTCTTTAGCCAGAGCTTGTGGTAAATCCAGTGATGCTAATGGACTCTGCCTCTCCCACACCTTATCCTGAGCCACTTCCCTAAAGTGCAGACCATCCATGTGATTGTAGTATGTGTCACAAACACACACATAAAATATTCTCCTCTTCCTAAGGAAATCGTACACTGTTTTCACTGCTTGTGGTGCAGTTAGCATAGTCTTGCTCTGGTAATGTCTATCTGGGAAAAATGAAACAGCGTGGAAAAGCCAGTGGGGGAAGAAGAGCAGAAGGAATGACTCAGCTCTGAACCTGAATTCAGACAAAAATGAGTAAGAGCTCCCAAAATCAAAAAAAGATTCATGACCGCTGATATCAAGTCTCCATTCAGACGTGTTTCTATTTAGAAAGTTTATAAGTCAGAATATTCTTTAGAAATACTGGTTGCTCTGTAGCTCCCTACCTAGCCTGTTGTCCCTTATCTTTTTTTTTTTCTTTTGAATAATTAAGCAAACCAGCTGCATTTACTTTTTGAAACAAAAGCCCTTTGTATTTACTGACAAGGTCAGCAACAGTCCTACCCAAACAACGAGCATCTCCTGCATAACAGTCCCAGAAATGAGCTCCCAGCCTGCTCTTGGTGAAAGGCTGAAGGTGTAAGGGAAAAGAAAGCACCAGCAGGCACAGGCAAGAGGAAGGGTTTGGGTTTTCAGTCCTGGGGTTGAAAACAAGATGTCCAAGTCAGAGCCACAGGGTTCTGTCTGTGCTTCGTGCTTCCAGACTAATTTGTTATTTCCATTGCAGAAGTTTTGCACTGGCCACTCTAGTCTAAGCTCGCTCCTCTTACATCAGTGACTTCAGAGTAAGATTAGACAGACATGCAGAAGGAAAAAAAGCCAATTCAGGACAACATAACCCTCGCTTTCTTAACTCTCTTGTGCCAGGAGAGCCCAGATGCTTGCAGGGGAAACTGCGTGTGCTTAAGCTGACTGTGGACCACCACGCACACAAGGTTAGACCATGGGACAGTCAGGGTACCCAAAGTATGGGCAATGTTATTCCAGATGTTACCAAATATGGCTTATAAAGACATGCCGCTGCAATGTTCTTTAGTGTCTAGCTTCTAGAAGCTGATTTATCAGCAAGTAATTACAGAAAATACCAGGGGGTTTTCTTGACATCACATAAGCTACAATAGATGCTCCATCCCTCAGTGCCAATGACGCGGGCACCCTGTCAAAGCTGAATAGCTGCCTACTGACCCCTCCTCTTCATCAACGGGGACTTGCTAATGTCCTGAATTAAAACTGTGCGAGCTCCAGCTGGCAGGCACGTTCATGAACTTATAAAACCCTCCCCGAAGACAAGCAGGACCTCTGAAACCTGCAGAAGCAAGACCAGAATTTTTCCTTCATCCCAAGATTAACTGCAGAAGAGTGCTACAATAGCTATTCATCAACACTACCACCTAAAGCCTCTCTTACTGCATATATCAACATGTCTAGGGCTGTGACTAATGTAAAAGGCACCACCCTATTAGAAAGAATAAAAATGAAAAAGCCACCAGTAACAGGCATCAAGTCAGCTGTATCAAGCTAATGTTTTTAATGTAAAGATTGAAGTAAATACAGACTTGGGGGAAAAAGGTGGGTTTTTCTTATCTTCTTCAGGTAAAGGAATGCAAAAATATTAAATCAGTTCAGGTTCATTTCAAGTAGTCTTAAAAGAGAAACAAAAATAAGCTTCCAAAACACCCAGGAAAATAACACAAACCTGTGATCCCACAGAGGCTATCAGGATGCTGAGCCACACGTAAAATACTGTTTGCATATGTGAAGTTCAGCACAAAACTGCCTTCAGAGAAGGCAGTAACGTCAAATAAAAGACTAGTGTTAATTGCTATGTTCCCTTTTGCTGTTCCTATATTCAACTTCTGTATTAGACAATGTATAGGTAAAGGAATTAATTGTCTAAGTGCTTGCAGAGGAGAGACTACCTTCTTTAATGACCTGTCCAACTGGGTCAGCCTGAGCCTGATGGCAGAAATGAGCAATAAAAAGTTTTAACACTGTCTGAAATAATCCCAGATTTCATTTAATCTCCCTCCTAGTACTAAAAATAACAGAGAGCAATAAAATCTCAGATGGTGCATATTGCAAGAGCTGCCGTTTAATCTTGCTGATGAGAAAAAGTGACAGACCCCTTTCACAGCTTCCCAACACTCAAAATTTTGTTTTTATCCTGCACTGTTGGAATATGCACCTATTTCCTTGAATTAACAGAACTCCAAATAACACACAGAGGGGCTATTTTCCTACACATAAACATGCCTTCTCTGTTCACTAGAGTATAACTGGCTTTGGGAAGATATATAAAAGAGTTGCTAAAGCCAATAAAGTAATTTCCTCAGCCACACATATGGCTTCTAAGTTTAATAGCAATTATGTCATTTTTATATATGATTCACTTGATGTTGTTTTTATGTGAATCATTTGACATATATAACTCTGGCAGATTTCTTAAATAAGCATTTCACCAGAGACTAAATTACTAATCAATTAACCAATTTCTTCCCTCCCCCCCAACTTGGCATGCAATTAAGAGAGAAGACTAAACTTAGAAAGGCAGTAGAGGCACTTTGAGTAAATTAAGTTTGATAAACCATGGATTTTCATTTTGGGAGGAGGAAGGGGATTGCGGAGCAATAAACTGGGGGGCTATAGCAAGCAAGCACATCAAAAGAGTTTACATTCAGCTGCCTCCCTGATGCAACCTGAAGAGCATCCCTGCAGTACCCAAGGGATCCCCAGAACCCCAAACATGATGCAGCCACCCCGTGCACAGCTTGTGGGGCTGCAGCCCTTTATCCTTCCTTCACAGGAGCAGCAGCACAAATGCGGCCACAAACACCTGCACTTCAACTCTTGGGCAGGTGCAGCAGGGACAACGGCACCCCCCAAATACATAACTTATTTGTTCTCACTTCTCTTCTTGCTGGAGGAAACAGTGGAGGCCAGCACTGCAGAGGGAACAGGGAAGGAAGCAGCCGAGTCGGAGAGGTGCTTATGGTTTTTCTTGCCTGACCTCCTTGTGTTCTCACCACAACACACACCCTTCTTTCCAGAAGAAATTTTACACCCTGCAACATCCCTTCCTCATTTTCAAACCGTTCGCCGCCCTGATGCTCAGTAACCTGTGCCTTGGCTGCAGGCAACAAGCCAGGTCTTCCTCCGCTTTCCTGGAAGCACACAACTAGGCATCCTCTTCCACTGTAAAATCAGATCAGCTCCCCTGATCAACAACCAGAAAGGTTTTTTTTCTAGTTTAACTGTTTTTAGCATATTTCCATTAGCTCTCAGCTCAGCATATAAAGGCAAAATGACTGAGTCACTGCATTTACACAGCTTGAGTGAATAAGGCACAGGCATTTTCTACTCACTTCATATTACTCTGCTCAAGGAATAGGCACTTTTCAGAAATTAAGCCCCTTCTCTTTCTAGAAAATAGCATTGAGAACCAGTTGGAACATCTTCAATGTTAACTGCATAGAAAGTCTCTATACCTACAGTACTTTTACATCAATTGTTTTCTTTCCATCTTATAAGACCCCCTAGCTTACATACAAATCAAAGAGTTCTCATTCACAAGGCACAAAGAAGAGAGATCAGCCCACAGAAACTAGTGAGGGCAGCTACATATGTAACTTGGCTAGAATCAAAAGAACAATTAAGCAGGTTATTAATACACACAAATAAATGCACTAACTCCTTTAAGACAACCTTATTTGCTTATTTTATTTAAGAGCATATTCAATAGATTCGCTTGAAGAAGGCAAACAACAAGACCAGAGCTCAAACACTAAACACCCACAAGACCAACCACTCCAGCACAAAAAGGAAATTCAAATATAATTGTTTAGTTTTTAAACACAAAAAGATCATAAAGCATCACATCTTTGTTTTCCCTCCACCAGTATCTATTTTTACCTTAAAAATGAGCACATTCTTTCTCCTTTCCTTCTCTCCTTCCTTCCTTGCCCCAAGAAACGGGAGATCTGAGAACCCAGCTCCCCTGCTAGTCATCTCCCTGCAATCAGGCCCAAGTGGAGGCATCTGTGTTGCCCCAGGTTACAACCCCACCTGTGCCAGCAGCAGACCTTGGCCAGGAACCCTCTGCAATGCCGAGCTAAGTGTAAACACTTTCCTTTACCATGGACACCTGGGTGCATTTGAATGAGATACATGAAAATCCATAAGCCAATCCATGCTATCTAGATTGGCAAGTGAGACATGTCAGTTTTGTTTATGTACATTTACTGAGACCAGTAATAATCTTCTTCATGTATTCTCAGCATCTATCTCTGGTTTTCATGATAGTAACAGATAGCTTTGCCTAAAGGTAAAAATACTGAGGTAGAGCTATCTTCTAGTTCTTTATCAGAATTGCAGTATAAAGTGGTTATTTCCTCTCCAGCATGTAGCTCCCAAATTGTTGTGATGAGAAGTCCCCTCAGTTTCTACAGCTGTGGATGCACCTGAGCCTCAGCTACTTCATAGTAGTGGATTCAAAAAGAGAATAAGAGCAGCTTTGGGGTGAATCATTGAATCATTTAGATTGGAAAAGGCCTTTAAGATCATTGAGTCCAACCATAAGCCTAACTCTGTGAAATCCACCACCAAGCCACATTTCTGAGTGCCATATAAACACATGTAACTCCTTCTGAGCAACACTAGGATCTCAAATGTGCTGCTGCACTTACACACCTAGTCATGCTTAAGTGCAATGGTTGAGTGCAATAGCAGAGGATGGAAAAATCTTTGTGCCTTCAGGGAGCAATATAATTTTTCTGGTTGTCAAGTATTTGGATCCAAATCCCTACCACAGGACAGGAGAAGGCAATATTCAATACTGACCTCCTCCTGTAGAAAACCTCTGCCCACAGTGCCTCCTCACACCTGCACACAACTCAGCAAGGTCAAAGCTGCAGACTGAGCCCCTTGGGCAGGATAGATGTGGAGCACAGGGGTGGTGAATCGCAGTAGCTTTAGGCGTGAAGCAGGCAGTAAATCACCTGCTGCCATCAGGCATTATTACATGTGTGCCAGGTGGTAGCATCTGTGTCAGGAACTGAAACCCAGGCAAAGGGAGGAGTGGGGGGTGGAGGAGGACTGGAGGTTTGTGGCACCTGAAGGACAAGTTGAATTTCACTGATGAAAACACCCGAGACACCAGGTTATTTGTCCTGCCCTAAAAATTTTACTGTGTTCACAATGAGGTGAGAAAATCCCTGAAGTTTTTTCTTACAGCAGTGGTCCTATGTCCTGTTGTTCATTCCTCATTTCAGGCACCTACTCTGGCTTCTCATGCTCAGACATTTCAGGTTATTATGGATGGGAGTTCTTCACTCCTAGAAGTTTTATTCATTTTCATTCAAAACCTGCTTTTCTCCCTTTTCCTTCTGCAGTAGAGATCTGACAATCTGGTTTTATGAAACAAATGATTCCCCAAAGATAATTGTGCTGACAGGAATCAATACAGCTGGTTTGATTCCCCTGAGATATGGCTTGTTCAAGGTAGAAAGCCTTCTGGGCTTTCTTTACCTGGTTCATTAATGACTGTTACTTAAATAAGAAAGTTCTGAGCAAATAGAGTTCATCTCTTCACCGTGCGTGTCTGGCAGGACCATCTTCCCTGCAATGGAGAGAGGAACTTCAGCATCCAAGATACAATTACATCTTGGAGGATCAGCTTTGGAGTAGCTGTCCCAGCTCTTGAACATGGAACACCTCCCAGATTACTGGCTAGCATCTTCCAGAGGGTGTACATCTTTTCCCTCCACCACGTACATTATCTCTGCTGGTGTATGTCCAGCTGGAGTGGTGTTCACCTCTGGACCCTACTTGTGTTTTGTGAACACTCAGTTCCCTTTGCAGGGGGGGCTTTGAACCCATGGCAATCAGCTGCGGCTTCCAGGGAAGAATGTGCTTCCTCAAAGCTTTGGAAAACACTGAAGCTCAAATGCTTCTTGAAAGTGAATCCCCTTGCCTTCTTTTTGATCCTGTTTACTATGTATACTTGATTAATAGAACCACATCCTGAGGCTACATGGTATCAAAGCCACATTCCCTGGTTTAACAGAAACCAGGGCAGAACATTAGTAGTAAAGCCCTTGCTTTGCAGAAAAACTAGCTGCAAAACGCGCCTGCACCACATAGCGAACGGCACGTCTTCTGTTACATCTCCACCTTCCTCGCCTTCCTTCTCCTGCGGCTGGTCCATCTGTCCTCACTTGGGAGCTTTGATTTCACACCTCTTTACCCACTGCGTCTACCCTGCTCGCTGTGGAATCCTCAGGCACTTCGTGATTTGTAAACCTGCACAGCAGTTACACTGTGCGGTTTCTCTTCGCTCCTGGGCTGCTCTGACTTCTGTATTTTCTGCTGCCGACAAACGCACCTTCTATCTGCCGGCAGGCCCCAGGGCACGTGCTTCTACCCACCTCCTGTTCCATGTGGTCTGCACGCTAGGTGTCAATGGCACAAAATCCTCACGTGTTCTGCCTGCCGAGTTCCAGTCATCCGTGCTCCATGCCCTGCCATAACCAAATTAAATAATATTGCTGGCAGAAGGATAGAGATAATTTTGCAGAGTGATCCTTCCTCCGTTCCCCTCCCCTGGTTCATCCAAGCTTTACCCCTGCAGACCCTCCGCGTGGAAACATCAGGAGGGCTGATGCTGTCCTGCTGGGACAACACCAGGTACATCAGTTCAGGAGCTTCTGCTCTGCTGGACTCACATAAGAAAGTTTCCCAAGTCCAGGTGAAGTAGTCACACGAAGAAAACACCAGAGCTGTAGAAACCTCAGTGCAGGCAGTCTCTGTCATCCCAGCCCTGATGCAGTCGAAGATTGGACTGGACCTGGCAGACCCACTCTGAATAAAATGGTTGGACTCGATGATCCGGTGAGTCTTTTCCAACCTGGTGATTCTATGATTCTATGAAATCATAAAGACGAAAAACTAATTAGGAAACAAGCAGAGGGGCTATTTTGCTATCAAAAATGTTAATGACCATTCTTGCTTCACCACGATACAGTAGGCCAATTAGGGTTAACTTTAAATGTTGTCATACACTATGAAATAAAGATATTAAAATTTTCCAGGTTTTCTCTTCCAGAGATTGATTGATGCTGGAAAAGAAAGACAAAGCTTGGTCTAGATGAATTTTCAGGAGCCTTTCTAATGTAAACTTCATATATTTAGTGAAATTGTGTGCTGCTGCTGTGTATAATTGGCCTACAGGATGGGACAAACACACTCACTGATTAACTGAAATAATGGCATTTCTAGGAATTGAAGTTATTGGAATGCAAGCTGAAGCCCATTTTCAATTCGTAATCGTAATGTGATCCTCAGGGAGCTCTGAAATTATCATCTTCAAGTAAGTGATCTTTTCATGCAATTTTATTCTAGCACTATATCTAGGTATCTTCTCCATAACTTCTACGTCCACAAGCTTATTTATCTCCTTGCTAAAGTTCAAAATCTAATTTCCAACACAGGTTACTTACTGTAATAAACTGTACAAGCTTTAAAGTGACAAGTTGAAAGATACAATTTTTTAGAGTTATGAATTAATAGCCATATATGTCAAAGAAAGTGCCAACTTTTTCATATTTATAGATATATTATTGAAATGATAAAAAATGAACTGAGGGAAGAGAAAAGAAGTGAGGAGAACTACATATAATGAATCAAACATACTTAACAAGACATGTACAGACACTTTAGTGTGCATCTCTTTTATTACATTACATTAATCAAATTCTGCTAAAGACATCCATCTAAGCGAAGTGTCACAGTGATATTCTATAAAAACATTCTTTTGAAAAAGAGTCTTCCCTGACAGCGGTATCTACTATACTGTCTTAAGTGATTGTCAGGACCGTATTACTCAGAAATTAAGAGAATTTATGTAAGTGTCTCCCAAGCTCCCCTGAAGAAAAAATAATTTAATTGGAGCAAGTGTACAAACTCTGATAAAGGCTGGTAAAACACAGATAAGTGATTTAACTTAGAAAAGCATGAATGGGGAGGGGTTCTGCTTCGTCCTTCTTTGGTTCACAGTACCAATAGACTTTCTTAGTCAGGAAAATCCTGGAAGAAAATCCTCCACTGTGTTAAAATGGGTAGAATATGAGCAATTTTTTCTGAGTTATCCAGCAAGATCTGAGCAGCTGGGATTTGAGCTTTTTTTCCTATATGTATTTATTTATTTATTCTAGTGAGCTTACAAACAGGTCTCAGGGAGGTGATGGAGGTTTTTTTTCTGTGCAGATGTGAAGCCCAGATGTAGAAGCACTTGGCTTGGCCCTAGGAAGCAGAGACTGTTCTGGCAGGTTGGGCATGTGGGTTGTGCCCATGCAAGGGCTCGTGACGTACGTCAGGGCTGGCAAGATCTTCTGCCTTCCTGCTAACAGGCAGAAACTGCAAACCCTTGGGCTCATTACAGACAACTCAATATTTGTATAGCCTGTTTTAGCCACACATTTCATAGTGGGATTTATAATGGCTTTCCATTTCTTGCTTAAAAGAAAGTGGTGTGGACTTAGAATTTTGGTTTAATTTTTATGCTATTTCATCTCCTTTTTAAAAAGAGTCTAACCCAGGATTTCTTAGCTTTGACCATGCCTAGAAAATATACAGATACCAAAATCCCTCTTGAATAGTGAATTTGGATTATGAGAAGCTATTTTCAGACTCCAGCACTGGTGAGCTTCAGAGAACAAGGGGTGAAGGGTATTGCATCACTTCTCCTCCATTATTTAGATGCAGTGGGATTCATAAATCCATGGAGGTGACATTCATTAGGTAGCATTAAGGTAGTACTGGTACTCTCACTCAGCACTGGGCTTCCCATTGAGGGGTTGATTTTGCTCCTCTGCAAATCAAGGGAAAGCTCCTCAGGGTAATCCCTTAATGACACATCATCAAGTGTCAAAATATAAAGCAAGAAAACAATTCATGGGGAACAGTTGTATCTAAATGACTCACTGGCAGATCACAAAAGCAATGATTTGCTATTCCCAATTATTCACTAATTTCACCATCAAACTATTAGCCTGGATGTTATTCAGAACACAAAGTCAACACTGCAAAAGCTGAACATAAAATTCACCATTTGCATAACTTATTAACTTAAATAAGTAATTCATGTGACAGACAGAACATCAACTTCAAACTGTGTTTTCAGCCACAACGAGAGCTGTTTGATCTACATGGGTTAGTTGAGGCATCTACTCAGAAAAAAAGCACACACACACACACACACACAATTTGTCAAACTAGTCAGTGCAGTGCAATTTTGCAGTGAACTGTGTAAATAGAGGAGAATTGTGAACACATCGAATCAAAATTCTGCCATGAATTCAAACTCATACTTACCGAACATCCAGTTCACTGTTCGCTCAGTTGCTCTTATCAATGTTATAATAAACTATAAATCCTAGCAAGCCCTGAGGCAACTTAACTGCTGTAGTGATGCTGGAGGGTGATTAGGAAAAAACGTAAAGATAAGATCCATTGTTTTTTTCATGGTTGTGCACATCATTTTTCTATTTCTGATGCTTTATGTGTGATAATCTGAGCTTCCTCAGAGGTAAATTCTCATCTAATCATAACTCCCCACACACCAACAGAACATATCCTATGTGGTCTAACAACAAAAAAAACAGAGAATAAGAAATACTTCATTAAGAACATGGATTTCACCTACTGTAAGCTCATTCTTAGGCTGCAACAAAAGCCCCAGAAAAGGTGAAAATTAAAAGATGCCACCTAAAGAGCTCTCTAAAATTAGAATTAATTTTAATCTGCCTGAAAAAAATCTGGATCATGCTGAGAGTGATGAAGATGGGGGCTATTTTAAAAATATATATAATATCAGACAGAAGGAAAAAAGCAACCCTATTAAAAAAACAGGGGAAGTATTCAGCCAGTCAGCGTTAGACTTACATCAAATGGAGATGTATTGGCAGGGCCCATGCTGTGGTTATGTTTGATATCTACAGAGTACATGGGTGGGATCGAGGGCGCAAAGAGTTTAGGGTAACAGGAGGAAGGACACCAAAGGCAGGGGCAGAGGAGGTGCGAAGGGGTCACCTCTCCCTTTGGTAGTCCCATCATTGCTGGAGGAGGATTCTGGGTTTCAAAAGGACATCAAAAATCCACATTAGTAAATTCTGGCCCATAACGAGTCCAGAGAAGAGCAACAAAGCTGGTGAGGGGGCTGGAGAGCAGGTCTTACGAGGAACGGCTGAGAGAGCTGGGGTTGTTTAGCCTGGAGAAGAGGAGGCTGAGGGGAGACCTCATTGCTCTCTACAACTACCTGAAAGGAGGTTGTGGAGAGGAGGGAGCTGGCCTCTTCTCCCCAGTGACAGGGGACAGGACAAGAGGGAATGGCCTCAAGCTCCACCAGGGGAGGTTTAGGCTGGACATTAGGAAAAAATTCTTCACAGAAAGGGTCATTGGGCACTGGCAGAGGCTGCCCAGGGAGGTGGTTGAGTCCCCTTCCCTGGAGGTGTTTAAGGCACGGGTGGACGAGGTGCTGAGGAACATGGCTTAGTGTTTGATAGGAATGGTTGGACTCGATGATCTGGTGGGTCTCTTCCTACCTGGTTATTCTATGATTCTATGATAACCCCTCACTGCAGCACTGAGAGGCAGGAGACATATCCCCTAACCGTTTTAGGGATGGAGCATCCCTGTACCAGATGGGTTCTGCAGCTTGGCCTGATCTACCTCATCCAAAGCAATCAACCAAGAGGATGATGGGACTTAGTATAAGGTGGGCTATTAATAATAATTTCCCCCTTTCCCAGTGTTTCGATATCTGTCCCTTCCCAGACTGACACCCTGGGGAAGACACCCCTGGCTCTCCTCGGCCAGGCTGACCTTTCCCCTGGCGGTCCCGGTGAGCCGTGTGTCACTCACACACACAGCGCTGCCAGGATCAGCCCCAGCGACTGGAATTTGTCTTCCTCTAAGTGACAGCTGCCATTTTAATGAACAAGCAGAGAAGGTGAATTTCATCTTGGGAGGCAGAGCAGGAATGTAAAAAGAGAAAAAGGTAAAAGGAAGTGTTTCCACAAGAAGCTCCAGAAGATCAGATGGATAGGAAGAAATTTTGAGGGTGAATTCTATGTTCAAAAAAACATTTTTAACCAATTTGACAGATAACTTAACCAGTTGCTATGTTGCACTGATGTATATCTATAACTCTATTTTAATAGATTTGTATTTAATTGTCTGATTTTCAATGGTTCTTATGGAACCCAACGCTTCTCTGTCCTCATCTGCCTGGTGAGATTGTCCAAAGACAACCCCCTGCCAGACTATTACACTTCAAAAATCATTTCAGTGACTTTCCCCCTTGGTAATGAGATGGAGTGATTAGAAGAGCTTTCACAATTACCCCGCTGTTTTCCTTTAAGACACATATGAAAATTCCTTCCCTTTCTCAGCCCTTGGCACGTTCAGAGTTACTGTTCCCACTCACAGCTGTCACTACCATGCAAACTTAATAAATTCCATCTATGCATGACTTACTTAGCTAACCTCCATCCACCAGAGATATGCGCTCCTTACTCAGACAAGCAGGACAATAACATTGTACAGCTTCAAAACAATAGCTCTCATGTTTCAAATATGTATAATATTGCAAGAGGTTTAGCTCAGACCCAGTGATCCTACCCTAACAGAAAGGAGCTTTTCTTTTCTACTATTTAACTTTTGGGATTTTTTTTTTTTTTCAGGGTTGTTTCTTTTTTTTTGGGGGGGGGGGACATGACTACTTTACTTTTTTTTGTTAATTCAAAAGTAGTTTTAAAGTGCACAGGACAGGCAATTGGAAAAGTGTGATATAAAGGAAGAATTAAACAGAATTAAAACGGACAGGGTTCTGCATTGAGGAAAAGGCAACCCAAAAGGCAGGCAGGCAGATTCTGACCTAGCCCACCTTTGAAATACCCAGTATCAAATGAAGCCTCTGGAACTGTTGCAAATTTAAATCCACACAACCTAGAGTAAAATCTGGCCCTGAACAATTTTGTTAGCAGCAAATTTGTCATGCGCATTAAACCCTACCCAACAACGGCCTCAGGTCACGTCAGCTGGGACCCTGCACCAGGGCAAATGCCCTTCCTCTTTGCCACCTTGTCTGTCAGTAGAGCAATCAGCACCTTTTGGAAGAGCTCAGCATTTTTCAGAATTAATACCATAAGAGAAGTAATCATGCCTGCGTTAAATAAATATTCTCAAATGCCAGGTAAAATGCACATCAGAGTGCATCAGGCAGCCACACAAGGTATCTGGAGGCAGTAGAACAAAGTATGCTTCACTTTGCATTAGAGCGGGTGAGCATCGAAGCCTACGAGCAATAGAAAAATGCAGGATGAGTAATTTCACTAGGTGCTTCCTCGCAAGATTCCCTGGGGCCAAGCACTGTCCTGGCTTCCAACCCATGTAATTTTGATTAAATCAATAGCTGTTTATCAGCGTGCCATAAAATGACAGGAGCCAGATGCAACAGTATTGAACCATAACACAGGTAAGGGAGGAACAGTGGCAGGGCTGATTACTAGGCTGAGGATGGGCATTGGAAAGGTTCATTTAAGCCTTTCATCATTCAGTTCTTCCTATTGGATGTCCTCTAGACCATATTAAAAAATGAATTTCCAGACAGATCTAGCCTACTATAAATTGCCTAGGTGCTATGTTACAATAGATCTAGTGTAATTTTGAAAGAGTGAGTTCAGAAGAGTAGGATTTTAAACACTATGAAGACCAGAAAATATTTTTTCTTTTTCTTTAATTTATCTTTTAGAGCTTTGGGGTTCTAAAAGACCACAAGAAGCAATATTTCCTTGGACCACCTCTTCCTCTGCTCACCTCAAGCTGCTGATGGCAATCTTGACATGACTCTACCAACCATGATTCTTTGACTCCAACCCTTTGCTGCTGCCAGATATGATCCTGCTGGGTGTTCCTGCTAAAGGTGGATCTGAGGAAGCTTGAGTGCATTCAGTGAGTTTGCAAGAAATGTAGACTTCTTCTTAGACCAAAGCTTGCTTACGCTATCTGCCCTAATCTTTTAAAGGGAAAGGTTGCACAACAAATGGGTCACACAAACATCTTCAGAAAGGTGTAATGCATAACAAATATAGTTTAAAGTTGCCATTTCTTATAGCGTATTCATACAATTAAGTTCTATTATAGTCTCAATTTCCACTTGGAAAATGGATGTCATAAGAGCATGTATAAATTATTCACATCTTTACTAAATGAAGGGCTATCAAAAAATTGTCACAGGCCATCCATATGCAGTATGACTTGAGACACAGTTGACAATGTAACTAATATTTTTAATATCCCCGTTATTTCATAATTACAAGAACGCTGATATTTTACAGTATTAGCTCAATGTGTGAAATCAGGAAGACTGGTAAACTTGTTGAAACCTATGGGCTTGATCCTGCATCCTTTGAAAACCTCAGGCTAGATGCACACGGTGTTTTTATGGACCAGTGGGTCCTTTTGGGTATGCACAGAATGAAGAAATAGAGCCCCATAGTGGTTAATCCCCAAAGCTAAAAATAAAAACAAACCAAAACCCTACTGAAACCAAAACCTTTTAAGCTGCTATCTCATATCTTAAGCAATTTATAAAATGTTAATTATCTGCATAATATTATGCTTGAATACAAGGAGAAAAGGCATTTTGAAAATCGTGCACTTTCTTAACTGGGAGGGTAATTCACAGATTTCTTCCAAAATGACAATTTCTTTTTTATTCAGCAGCTTGAACACTAAGTCAGAGCACTCTTCAGACTGCAAATATAGCAATTATCCCAAGCAATGCTTTGACACTGTTACCACAGGCAAGTGGCCAAAGTGCATCAGCAGTCAAAATATCTAAGCAAGTTAACAAGCTCCTTTTACTCTCGGCAGAGCAGGAGAAGAAAGGGAATCCAACCCCTGAGAAATGTTAAAATAAAGGAGCAAGAAAAGCTGCTGGTGTTTGTTAAAGAAAATGGTGTCACTGTCTCGGCCTGATCAAGGTGTAATATCTGACTCCCTGACAGATGTCCCTGGCTGCGTGGGATGGGGAGGGCTCTTCCCAAGTGTCTCTGCTGCGTGTCCTCAGCTAATGACTGGCTGCAGCCCACCAGGACCCGCCGTCAGCCCACACCTTGCTCCGTGGTTTGGTGTTCTTTCTCTTCTCTCTTTGCCCCATTTTTTTTTCTTTTTTTTTTTCTTTTTTCAGCTCCATTTGAAAATACCCCCACATGTACCATACAAAAGACATCTAAACTCATTAAGGAAATTCCCAAAGAACTATTAACAAATCATTTTGCTTCAGCCAGAGATATCAGATTTAATTAGGTGAGCGGTGTTGATGGGGTGCAAAAACAAAAGCCATCTCCTGTCTGAAAAGGTTCAGGTCCTATGTAGGCCCCATTCTTTCCTCTGTGGCACAGACAATAATTGAGCATTTTTTTAAAGGACATAGGGATGAAAAGAGGACTCTGTCTCACAGACAAAAGCTTTCAACTAAGATTTGTTTTCCTTTCTCACCAGGTGACTTAAGGGGAAAAAATCTTCAGCTGTAAAGAAATGGCTATAACCTACAGTGAGAACACAGTGACAGAGAATATAAAACAGCTCTAACAAGCATAATTTTTGCAAGTGATTAATCAAAATGTATTTAGCCAGTCATTTTCAATGATAATCAAAAGACCTGCTTAAAACAATAATCATTTTGCAATAATAACAGTTATGTTCATTCAAATGCTGCAGGCTCCGCTGCCTGGAATGAAACGTCGACGTTGGCCCCTGCTACGATGCCCCAACAGTCTAAAGGCTTTCTCTGACTGGGAAATCACCAGGCTGGAGTCTACAAGTTGCTCAGATTAATGACCTACATGGCATAGCGATGCAAAGCGCCCGGGAACCAAAGGTTTATTTCTCCTCCCTTGTTTTAAATCTTTGGGTTAATGCTATTTGTAGGTCTGGCCAGTTGTCATTTTAGAGCTGTATTGTCTGGGTGGTAGGATAATACCACCACGTTACTTGGTGTGCAATGGGAATGTTTTTCTAACGGCTTCCAGAGACTCCAGAGATCACATATTGTTAGAGAAAAGACTCGATCCATTTTTTAAAATGCATCTTCAAATTAAGAGGCTTAAGAAATACCAACAATTGACACATGCCTTTGTGGCACCAGCCTATTCCTCCAGACCTTCAAGCATATTCCTCATCTCTCCTTCCCTCTTACACTGAAATGAAAAAAAAGCAAATCCCACATTAGTTGTCAGAATATCAGATTTGAGACTGCTCTGGGTTCTAAGAATATATCTTTATAATTTAAGTCTTACAAGAAGCATGCACCAATTAACGCCGTGGAGCAAGCTTTTGATACAAATCATCATTAAATAAACACGCTGAAGCTTTTCAGAACCAGAAGCTACAAATGATAACAAAAGAAGTCAGCAGATCCAGCTTGAAAGCGCCAAAAAACTCCTCCAAAATGTGCTCTGATGCCATTACACAAAAAGCAGTGGCTCACGGAGCTGCCATAAGCAAGCAAAAAAAAAAAAAGGAGGGTGGGGTGTAAAAGTTTTAAATCTGCCATTCTAATTTTTAATTGTTTAACAGTGTATATTTTATGCCTGAGAGAGATAAGTACTGCAGTCCAGGACTGGAAGAGTAACAGGACACTCTTCTAGTCCTGAAAGTCAACGAAAAAATAATTTGGAAGTATTTTTAACTTATTTTATCTGAAGGCCTGACAGTTAATTTGGTGTGAAAAACTGCAACAGTAGAAAACAGATGTTAAGGGGCAAGCATATAGTTAAGGTCAAAACAAACATAAAACACAGCTTCCATTTCTAAGGGAAAAAAAAAATATTTGTCCAGCAACAGGTTTTATGCTAAACCTGCTTTTTTATTGTTCTGCTTGTGATATCTGTAGACTACACAATGCAATACTGTCTGCCTTAGTGCAATACCTCTCAGCACTAGTAATTTAAGACTTTCTTCTCTGTAATACACTAAACCATCATAACCTGTCTCTTCCTATTTAGTTTAACCTACAACCACCACATACTGATTTGGCTGTGTGTGGCTTTCTCTATTGCCATTTATTACTCCGCTCGACTCCTGAAATTCTGTTTGCAATTTAAGGCCACAAATTAGAAGCGTAAGTCATCTGTTTCCTATAATCCCCCTGTCAGGGCTGGAATCACATTTGGAGCTCAGCACCAAGCACGGTCCTGGGCCGGCGCTGCCGCCCCGATTGGCCACGCGGGCTAAAAGCTGCGCTGGGAATAAAGAACAGGCAGCCCAGCACAGGGCTGGAGGCAGCGCGGAGAGGGGAGAGGGAGAAGCCAGCCGGCTGAGCAGGAGAAATAAATACTATTTTACAACCGTAACCTTTGGAAATATTCTAACCGAGCAATGAGGAATTGCTACGGGGGCTTTCATACATATATATTTATTTTTTAATATATATATATATTTTTAAGCCATCTTATAGGGATGGTTATAACTTACTTATTCAATACAAATCTTTGATGAGTTCTGCCACCTTTGTCACTCAGCACATTTTCTCAGTGCTGTCTTTTGCTGTCCTAATTAACTATTTTCCCCCCGCACGGCAGTCACTCTACAGAGCTAAAATGGAGATTTTAACACGTTGCCTACATTTTCCTCTTTTTTTTTCTGTAATTATTCTAATGAATCCATGCATTTGTTACTTTGATGGCAAGGGAAATTGATTTTAAGTATGTAGATGAGAAATCTTAAAAGCAGATCCTTTTTTTCACTCCTGACAACAAAACCTCAGTTAAAATTAAAAAAGCACAATTCTTTCATGAAAATATTTGGGGTTAAGTCCACAATTTGAATACCATTTTCTTTGCTTTAAGACATTTTAAGAGTAGTTCCTCACCACCACTGACAGGAGCAAAAATCAGTATTTCTTACTTGAGATTATTTTAAACTTCTGCTTTATTGCATTGTGAGTAAGAAAGCACATCCTGTTACAATCTGAAAAGAACAAGATAAAGCATCTATAAAGACCCCAATTCAGAACTGCAGTCAGTGGGGAAAATATCTCTAGCTGACGGCCCAATAGCAGGACTACTCTGCATTGAGAGGGGGTGGGAATAAAAAAATAAAGACTAAAACTAAATTCCATTAATAAAAATTCCTGTATCTGACTCATATTTACTAATAAATATACTTTTACATGGGCTTTGAACTTCTAACAAGCAAATCAGCGTGTTTTAAGTAGCATAGTCTGGCTGTGCACACAGCCAAATGCTGAATTTTGCAGTGTGATCCAGGCTGAGTTGCAGCAAATGGTTTTTTTTTTTTCCCTTGGATTTAAGCAAAACAATAAAAACCTTATAATTTTTGTTTAAGTTAGAGGAGTCCTAAAAAAGAACATTCCACTGCTCTTTGTGCTTCTGTAACTTAAAAATTGGCTGTGCTTTTAAGTGAAATTTGGCAGGCTGTTAGTGTACAATGTGACTAGGATATTTGGACATAACAAAATTGGCCAAGATATGACATTTTAAATGGAACTACTGTTCATGCAATTTCGTAAGGTTTTTTTTCTTTACTATGCATTTGGTATTACAGTTTTATACACATAAATAAATACGTATTATGACTCCACAATATACAAATGCAAACCATTGTCAAGATGCTTTTGCAACATGGACTGTGATGATTCCTGAGCAAAAAGACCCTCTCATAAAAATGAATGCCCATTACTAGAAATAAGCACACAGTAGAAATACCTCATGGCACACAAAAGCACACGAAAAACCGCTCGGTTTGTTCCAGAGCTCAGACACCAGTGCTACTATTGCTGAGCTCTGCGTTGGAAGAGCAACTGGAGTCCTGCCATGGAAATGAGCAGCATGCTAAGGAGCAGATGTTCCTCTTTGGAGGGGCTGAGGGGAAGTCTTGCACCAAAATGTTGGTGGCCCTTTCTGGGTTTACGAGACAACCCAACCGCTGAGATGTTGACCTGAAGCTCCGATGGGCCTGTCTACTAAGAACCCGGGGGCTGCAGGAGGTGCACCTACACCAGCACGTAAGAAACACTTTGAAAGTCACACTTAACTACTGTTTAAAACCTCCGTCAGGGGCCAGGAGGCTTCTTCCCCTTCACTGAAACTTCACATGCTTCCAAGTTCCCAGAATAACGTGCACGTCAAAAAATACACTGACCATCTTGCTCAGCAGAAAAGTTTGCTTGTGCCAGGTTCCACACAGACAGACACATGGTATAAAGTCAAATTGGCCATTGCTTTTATTAATTACCAAATGAACCAAACTGAGCAACTTAACCCCAGGCTTGGAAGCTGTGCCAGCTCCACTGTGAGCTACGCCACCACACAACCTCCCTCAAAACCAATCAAAGCAAACACGTCTGCCTTGCATCTCACTCTACTAATACACACAACACAGCCCTGAACGCAGCACAGCGGCTCTGCAAAGAAGAAAAGTCTTTTCTGCTCTACTGTGTTCACTCTTGCGCTACAAAAAATAAAGAAAAATAAAATATAAAAAAGAAAAATTAAATAAATTAAAGAAAAATTGTGCTCATTTTGCTTGTTCCAGGGTTATGAATTAATATATGATTTGCCACATGAGCAATACAACCATATTTTACATAGCAGTGCACAAACTGCATCCCAAAATGCATTATGCATTAAAATACATGGCAGCAATCTCAGATGCAAGATAGAGTCCAGAGTGGTGTAAACCCAGGGTATTGTGAATAAATGAAAATATTCCACAGGCCACCTGGGAAGCTGATAGCAGAGGCAGGTGCAGGAGTTTTGTGGTTTCAGGGCTCCAGCTCAGACCACAGCACAGTATTGGGAGGGTATGAAGAGCCCTGGAGAGGAAATCAGGACCATGTACAAAGCAAAGTACTTTGAGAAGACATGGGAAATGCCTTTCGTTTCGAAGGCACAGGAAAATAGGGAGCTGAACAGCTACAGCACAGTAGTCCTGGAAGAAAAGATGACATAGAAATGGTGAAGTGATATAGAATCATAGAATCACCAGGTTGGAAGACACCCACTGGATCATCGAGTCCAACCATTCCTATCAAACACTAAACCATGCCCCTCAGCACCTCGTCCACCCGTGCCTTAAACCCCTCCAGGGAAGGTGACTCAATCCCCTCCCTGGGCAGCCTCTGCCAGGGCCCAATGACCCTTTCTGTGAAAAATTTTTTCCTAATGTTCAGCCTATACAGAAAGTAGGAGGAAAAAAATAGAACCTAATCTGTGGCTGAAGTCCTGCATTGGCTTTCAGTAATCACAATGTGATGCTCAGCTTATGCTCCCTAAAAACGAAGTCAGAGAAACCTGCAGGCAAACTCAAACACCCCTTGGGGACCGCTATTTGGAATAAACCAGAAGGAGCACATGAGCGATTTTAAATTAAGAGCACAGTTTTGAACTAAAAAATGTGAGTTTGACTTAAGAACGAAGTTTTGAAGCAGAGCCTAAAATCACCTGCGGACAGAAGTGCTTTTGTCCTGTTCCTGGGAGTGCGGGGAGGCATGGGCAGCGAGGAGTGCTGGCTGCAGTGAGAAGGCGAGCCTTTCGTTCTTCTGTGCTTCCCAGGTCCTACAGGAAACATCCCAAATCCACACAATGTTCCCAAGCGCTACATTCTGCCTATGGATCTCCAAGCGATCTGACAGATGTGTAAATTCACACCGAGCCAAAAACTGCCCCGGGATAATACAGCTGTGCATGCTAAAGAGTGCAAGTTATTCCAGCATTCACTCATGGACAAAAAAAACCCCATCATTTTAACCCACCTTTTGCTTCCAGGTGTACAGTTGCTTGAGGTAATTTGGGGCTGAATTCATGCTGTTGAGGTCAAACTGACCCTTTTTTTTTGCCCATAAAAAACTCAAACGCAAAGAGGATTAGTTTCTTCTTTTTTTTTTCCTTTTGCTAATAAAGTGAGTGTTTAACAGGCAATGCGAGGATGAGCAGATTTTCTTAAATGCCAAATGTTGATGGATACACAGTACAGATACACTAGTATCATAGGCTGTAAATGTCACTTAGCCTCAAGAATTCCTCTGTCCAACACTGTTATAACAAGGTGCTTTTAAAATTGGAACAGGATTTACACCAGAGAGGTGTGAATGAAGGATACATATTTTTTTTTTTACCCAGTGATAGCTCATCAGCTTGTTACAGAAACCTGGCATGGTTTAGGCAACGCTACATCGTTACTCAAACCTGCAGTGATTTACAGGGGTTGCTCTCAATGCTTTCAAAAGGAGCTATTACTGAATGTCCCAAAAGTAGTTTTGAGTATAATAGTCTAGTTTGTGATGCACTGACCAAAGTAGCCAAACAATCCGGAACACATTAATTACAGACAGAAAACAGATTGTTCCTAAAAATACAGTCTTACTCTGTCTTTTCATGGAAAAGCTGTTTCTGAGTAGGTGAAGCACATGATAATTTGCTCTCCAAATGTACCATTAACAGGGACATAGTCAGCAGCAGTCACTCCTTCACACCAACATTCACCAGACAAAGTTATTAACCCCACATTAATCATTGGATAGAGTCATAATGGAATCATATCATACCTGAAAGATTACAGATAACATATCTGGAGATCTGACGAAGGAAAAAAAAGAGTTGGAAAGAAAAATAAGTGTTATATTCAAGGAGTCCTCATTGAATATATCAACTATTACTTCAAATTAAAAAAAAAAATGTATTTCCAGACACTCTGCATCAACTTATCAAAAGACGTTCAGGAAAGAAGTGTCATTTTCAGGCATTTGGCATAAAGGAAGGGGAAGGAGAGGTAAGATGAGATATATCCCAGTGGTAAAAGCATCAGATGAGAAATCACCAGCCCCCTCCTTGCTGCACTAGCTGTACCCCATCTGCAAATTGTGAGGGGAGGGAAGGGAGATGGACCGATATTTCCTTGCCCTTGAAGATGTAATTGAGGCTCCAATTGATTAATGCTTGTAAATCACTGTTAAATATCCAAGTGACCAAGCAGTTATTGCACAGGACTATGATGTCCACAGCATAACTCTTCTTTCCCTCTGGTTTCTCTGAAAGTACTTTATTAACGACCTCTGAATTTGCAAGTCCCTAGGCTTCTGAAGCCAAGAACAAGGTAGTGAGAAACTACCATTCCAGGTGCTCATCCTTTACTGACAGCAGATATCTAAACCATTCCCATAACCAATGAGTTGTCGGTGCCAAAAACCAGCTTGAAGATGGGTCCCTCCTTGATGGACAAAATGCTTAAAGTACCTATGTACAGTACAGGCTCCTGGGATGCCTCACCAGCAAAGCACCAGTGATCCCAATTGAAATCCAAACATGCTCAAGATGGATGTATCTGAAAGACATAGAGGTTCCTCTTCTCTTGACTGTATTCTGAGCACTACTGTTTCTAAGCCTTTTCCAGACTGATGCTAACCTGGAGACAACACAAGTTGCTGCTGGCTTTCCAGAGTTAACTGAAAGGCTGGCTAAAACGGCACTGTGAAGAGGACTGCAAATCTCATTCTTTTCTATACAGTGGTAAATGGGAAGATTTATACTGAAGGGCTGGCAGTGTATGGCTTGGAATGGTTGCTCTTCATGTCAAACCATTCCATTAATGCTTTTGGGGAACTGGGGAGCATGTACCACATCGTGACATTTCACCAGCATGGTGCTGTGTGCCATGAAGTGGCACTGAACACGCACGAATATACACAAAAAACCCCCATAAAAATAGGAAGCTTGTTACTGTCTGCAAGACAAGGTTAAAAATTGCATTTACATTGCTTGAACCTACAAAGCACAGCATGAGTCATGATGCTTTGTGGGCTTAATCCCATAAAACTTGATGCAGGAACACTGAAGGTAGTTCCATTTAATAAGATAATAAATGGGTCTCCATGATTTAAAATGAGGAGGCTTCAAGCAAACTGATCCTTTGGAAGGCGCCTTTGCCCACGGCAGAGGGGTGGAACTAGGTAGGCTTTAAGAGCCCTTCCAGCCCACACCATTCTATAATTCTATGATGCTCAGACTACAGCACGAAAACTAAATTCCAGGAGGAAGGGCACTGATGGGAGTAAAAATCCCCACAGATTATCCTAAAATATTCCGAAGGATCTCTCTTGGGATGCTTAACTTAAACAAAAATTCAACTGTGGCTATTCAATAATGAATATAAAAGATATTCCCTTATCATATTTTCATAAGTAACTTTCCTTATTGATCACTTGTTTGTATTTAATGAACAAGAATTTCTTCACTGAAATTTTGATTCTACAAAATACTTTGTATTTTAATGAGAATTCATCTTACAATCAACACTGTGTGCAAATGCCTTGCTGGAGGACTGGGTGTGAACCTCTCCGTCAGTCATTGAAGGTCCTTCATGATTTAGGGCTATTTCTTCCTAGCCCTGGCTACCTAACCCCGGCAGCCTTTGCTCCCCCCACTAACAGCAGAGCAGATCTCTGTTCTCTCTCACCTCGGCCTTCTCTTACCACTTCTTGATCTCCTAAAGGGTTTAAATCCTTATGTCTGTCCACATGGCCTTCCTGATCCTCATCAGGCGTCTGTTGGCAAACCAATCCAAAATTCCCCTTGTGCTCTTTGTCTTTGCAAGGTTCCCATACCCTGTGCCTCAGGGGGAGCAAATTCTAGCAGAGGAGATGTCACATCAGTGTGATTAACATCTTTTGGGGTTACCCGAGAGCAACTCCCATCCTTGCAACACTCTTCTGCACTTCACCCTTGGGGTGATTGTTGTCCCCTAAGCACTTCACAGGTCTCACTCCTTTGCTGTATTGATCCAAACTTCCCTACCCTTGCCAGGGTCAGATTCTGTCAGTTTTGGGATTTCAACCATTATTCTCTCCAGTGCCAACTCTTTTCAAAGGAAACAAATACAATTTACAAAGGAGAGAATGAAGAAAAACACCCGGTTTTTGATTTTATTGATACATATGAATGTAAACAACTTCAAGGACTGTTGGTTAGTGAAAATGTTATTCATCTGCTCTTTTTTTATACATATGATTTTAGACTTTGTGAACATTTTGAATCAGTTTTCATCTTCAAGAGCGGAAAACTAAAAGTATAATGATAGCTGACCTGTAAAATTTTCTACAGATAGCAAAAAAATGCCCCCCACAGAATCAGAAAACTAGCTAAAATTTCTTAAATTAGACAAAGCATAATGTTAATGACAATATATTTTGCCTGTTCCAAGAACCAAAGTATGTTTCACCCATGATATATAATAAATGTTGTAACAATCTGTTTCCAACATCCAGAAAAACCTCTCAAATAAGTTTCATCTCAAGACGCCTCCTCAAAATGGAAAAAGATCTTCTGTAAATGATTAACACCAGCCCTTGTTTCATTGCACTCATCTTCTGGCGAGTGTATGCTCCGCTTGCTCCGGCAGCAGAGGGAAGCCCACCCGTAGGAAATGGGTCTGTTGCAGTTTACAATGTCTTTTAGCATGGTAACAGTAAAACCCAGAATAGCTTTTTAAACCAGAGTCACATTTACATATGTATCGATTCCTTTCCTTTTTGTAGTGGTGGTTAATGCAATCCGATGAACCGGTCATATTTGAGCCCTGTGAAAATCTACATTTTAGGTCGTTTAAGTGATAACTTGTATGCCACTAATGTGATTTTAAACTTTTACAGCATGCCAAAACATCTAACAAATCTTGTACCTGATTTCAAGAGGATTTGGTGGTTTTCTGTGCTGGTTTCTTCCAACATACGTGGCAGATTTGCTTAGTACGGACGTGCAGCAACCTCTATCTCAGCACCTATTAACTCTTTCACAACACAGAAGAAGGTACTATCACTTTGCACAGGAAGTGAAAAATATTGCATCTAATTAAAATTGCATGGAAAATTAATATAGGCAAAATGTAATTACCCAAACTGGAATTTCTCTAGGACACAAAGGCTAACATCCATACAGTTTTCTAAAAAGGCATAGTCCCTATAATGGCTATATTTAATATTTTATATGACCTAAGGTTAAATCTGGAAGATCTGCTATAGATCAATTATAAACCACTGATGTATCCTTGAAAAGGAAGAAAACAAGTAGTTTTCTAATAGCACTGAAGAACGTTACAAAACATCAAAGACCTTGCCCTTTTCCTGATAATATAGGAATCAGGCACTGATGGAAAAAAGCTCTCACAATCACCAAGTAATGAAACAGTAATGAGCATGGCAGTCATCGTCTCTGTTATCTCATTACAATATATGGTATGGTGGTGTGTTTGCCAATGTCTAAGACACAGGGAAAAATAGGCTGACATGTCTACCCAGTAGAAAAAAACTGAGACTATTTTATTTCTTCTTGAGAAGAATAATGTTCAAAAATTTGCATTCTTGATTTAAATATTCATGGATCTGTTCATTAGTTGAGCCACGTCACCAGAAGCTGACCATTGCTTAATTGTTAATGTCTTTACTCATATATAATTCCTTGACAAGAACACTTATTTTCTCTTCAAGAAATGAGCATGAGGTGGATTTTGTTACCTACACCCTATTCATCTTAAATTGATCATCATTTTTCAGAAGTCTACTTAATTCAGCATAGAAGAAACTGTGGTACTTGCAGAGAAGTTCACATGAAAGAGTTAATGTGCTTGCAGCCACTAGACAGAAACACGAATCTTTGCAAGTCCTGCTGTAATGCGGCTCCCCTGATTGCCTCAAAAAGACAAATTTCTGTTGCAACATGGAAACATTATAAACTAAATTCACCAGAGTCCCGTTGTGCCTTAGCTAGAGAATATGATTCCTGTATTAAGTGCTTTTAATTTCGGTGCTTGGGAGCTGGTTTAAAACTGTCTGCTAATTTGCGACACTAACAGTCGCGCTCTCATTGCAATCAGAGGCAGAACTTCTTTAATGTGCCTCTTCTCATGCCACTTTGCTCAGCGATAAGCCTAGGCAGCTCTCCACCTGTCCTGGCAAATAAATTGGCTACGTGAAGCCTCTGACAGGTGAATTTGTCAAGCTTTGATGTACTCCTCATATGAGTGAAATCCTCCTGTGACAGGTGATGATCAACTTGGTTTTACTTCCAGCTCTCCCAGTCAGTCTCTCTTATCTCAGAATCACAGAAAACTTTAGGTTGAAAAAGGCCTTTAAGATCATTGAGTCCAATTGTAAATTTACTGCTGCCAAATCCACCACTAAACCCTCTCCCAGGGTAACCATCATCCTTCCTCGTTGCACCAAAATACTCTTGGAACTCTGATCCTCAAGAACCCAAGACTTCAAAACCATGAACCGACTAAGAGTGCTCTTGCAAATTATGATTGATAGCACCACTCACCTGTCCTGCAGGCTCACACAAGACCATGCACTCAGCATCATCCCTGCCTTTACCACTGGAAGCATTGCAGGGCAGAATGAATGAGTCCACCTTTCCTATCACCAGCTTGCAAAGATAACAGAGGGTTGTCCATAGGTCCTGACCACAATGAAACACTTGAGAAACATCCAGTTGACCAAATATTGAAAAGCTTCCTGCAGGGAGTATCACAGAACTTTTAAGAGGATGTGGTCTTCTGCTCCTCTGCATCCTACCTCCTAAAAAAGGGTTCACAACATTGTTGAAGGTTACATGACGTAATCTGGCACAAGATGGTAAATATTGAAGGCTTGGGGAAAAAAATCTTTGAGTTCAGTACTCAGTAGTAGATATTTCACCAGAATTTATTATGGCAGGTGGAAGCAGGGTAGATGACAATGACCTGCAAACCATAAACTTGTAGGTATACTTTTTTCCTGTGGAAGTGAATTATTTTCAGGTAGTTTAACATAGCTCTGATTATAATTACTACGCAGACCAACATCACCCTGAACGTTTGACCTGAGTAGCTCCATTTCTTTGTTTAAGAACAGATTTACTTGAGGCTGGTGCAATATGTGAAAGGAGCTCTGCACCACTGCTGGGAACAAAAAATGAATATTAATTCATTTGTTTTTAAAAATAAATCCATTGCTTCAGAATCTTAGAGTTGGGCATTTTTCTCTATCAGGAAATACTTTCTTAAAACACATCTTTTAAATAAAACAAGGAAAAAGAAAGAAAAAGAAAATCATTCTTCTTCAAATTGAAACCAGCATAAAATATTACCCCAAAAGACTTGGGCTGATTTCTTTATAAATGAGCACACCGTTAGAACCATGGCAAAGGCAAATTGGCCTACAAGAAAACTGACAGCTTTATAGCCCTTGCTTCTGATTGAAATGTTGGGAAATCTCTTGGCAATTCTCCCAGACATCCAGGTAGAACAGTGAGTTCACTGATTATGTTAACTAAAACAATCTGCCTTTGCACAAACGCACCTCGAGCCCAGCCAAGTGTGAAGGCTTATCAACGTGCCAGACCAAGGAAAAGACCTATTTACCTGCAGAGAACAGCTAAATGATGGGGCTCTGCAAAACAGACCAGCAACATCAGTGTGTAGGGGTTTTTTTTAAAAAATATATAGCCTAAACGAAGGCAATGAGCCCTTGGAGGAACTGCATGAGTGTTAAAGAAGAGCACAATTCCAACCAATGTGTTTAAATTCTGATAATAATCATTAATAATAAGAAACACCATTCTAAAAGTATTGAAATACATATAGGCAGGGAAAATAAACTTATTTTTAGGAGAAAAAAGCCCAACATAGTCCTCATTTGTTATCTTTTTGCCTGGCCGCGGCACAGAGGAAGCTCCACCGGGACACGGGTGTCCTGCTCACAGGGCAAAGAAGGGAATTGTTTATGTTTTCAGAGGGGTGAGGGGAATAAGAGCCATAGTAAACCTAAACAATAAAGTTTGGAAAAAGAAACAACACTGCTAAGTGGCAATCTTTTGAGGTGAATGCATAGCTGAATGTTATTTTAAACAGCGCATAACCCAGGGAATTATGATGTTGTTTACACAGGCCTGTCTCTTGGAATCTGTATATGTTTAGAGCTCAGTTTGTTATACATCTTGGTTAAGCTCTCCAATATGTCTGTCTTCTGAAAAAGAACCCTACGCTGCGCTGAAAGTTAGCTCCAGCAAGTTAAAAATACAGAGAAAGTACCTTAAGTAATGTCCCCTTCCCCAGAGATGCCCTTGGTAGCAGTCAGTAATGCAATCAGATATCCAGGGTTATTTCGATTGCCTGCCAAAACATCACTCATGTCTATTAAAGCATCCTGAAAAACACCATTACATCAATTCCAGCAACGGCATAATTATTCTTCTTTCTGGAATGTCTTCTGATGTGAGTCACCCTGCCGGCGTGGGATTTCACTGGAAAATGGCTGGAGGAATGTCCCAGAGGCTGCAGGGCAGGGTGGGGGCCAGCAGAAAGATGCTCTCACCCCACAACGTGGAGAATGTCTGGGACATTGGCTGGATGCACCACGCATCAACAGCCTATGAACAGCTTAGACACAACCTCCTTTCCCAAAGATGTGGAGCCCAACGTGTTGCTTTTGCACTTATATACCAAATTTTGAAAGAGAACATTTTTGCAATGACAATCCAAAGCAAAGAAGGGACAAGTAGATCCTTGCTGAATGACTTGAGTTTCTCCTTAAAAATGCAGGCACTAAGTTTCTAGGAAGCACAAGGCATAGTTAAGCAGTTTATGTATTAATGAGCATGTCTGTGCGCTGTAAGTCGTGCAGACTGCAGTTGTCTTAGAACTTTCACGTAGGCAACGCAAACCACACCTCCTCAATCCATTGTACTACGACTGTCACTGGGATTGTGGTTTGTGCATTTTTAGGAATAGAAGGATTATTTTGGTCCTATATTTTGAGAGTTAACAAAAGTATAGAAAATCAGTGTGAGAAATTCTGGATTTTATTACACTAGTGTAAATCCAAATTTCTTTGACATCAGTGGATCGCCTAGCTCAACAGTCACGCAACAGAGAGGAATTTGGCCCTGTGAGTTCTCCTCTAATCTTGCTAACAGAAAAAGTTAACTTGATTAAATTCTTCATCATTGCAGGAATGAAACTTGTTAGAATAATGCAGTGTTAATTTTGAATTTTAGAAGAAAAAAGAGCATTTGACATTATCACTAAACAGGCAACCAGATCAAAAGTCATCCTCAAAAGAACTGCATGTAGATGATTTCTACAGAAATGCAGAAATTAACAAGTGTTATTGTTAAAAGAATTTTTCTTGGGCTTTGTTGGGGTTTTTTTTGTGAACATCCAAACTGTTCCTACCCAGCTCCATGAAGTTGTGGCAGTGCTAATAGACTCGTAATGAAGGCCTGGCCTCATTGAAATCAGTCAAATTCCCAATAATTTCAAAATTTGCATCATTCAAGCCGTATTCTGCTTGATAAACTTACAGTGTCCACAACAATGATGAAATAAACCACTTATTCAGCTGTCAGATAGATCCTAATGTCACAATTGAAATGACAGTAAAGGAAAGGCTCTTTAAACACACCCTTGGAGCATCCCTACATAAGGAAAAGAATTATAATTTCAATATTGAATAGTCATTTACATCACTATCCTAGACATGAGGACAAACGTGACATTCTTTTTCATTCATTGTGGGGTTGCTTGTTTGATGTTGGTTATGAAAAAAAAAAAACCCTTCTGAAATTTCACTCCCACCTTCAAGGAAGATTTGTTAACAAATTCAGGGGGTGGGGAAGATTGTATTTCCACTGCATGATTAATATTCACAGGTTATCTTCATTAGGAAATAGTCAAGTTGGAACGTGACCAGTTTGAATCTGAAGTCTCTGTGTCATTTCACAGAGAGTCAGTAAACATGAGTTGTAGGCTCCTTTTGCTCCAGCAAACACAGAAGATGCTATTGAGAGGTCATGCTTTGAGAGTCTTAGCAGATGGAGAGTGCCATTGTCCTGAATCTATATACTGTATGAAAGCTGTATCTCTGAGCAACACAAAGACCTACAACAGAAGATTTGTAAAAGGAAGTTTGCAAGGGTGTTGATGGGAAAACGATACCTTCCACTGGAAGCTTGAAGTAACTCCTTCTGCATCCTCCCGTAATCATTGTGTCATTTTTGCTTTCCCTAAAGCCACTCTGTCAGGTTCAGAGCTGTGAGGCCAAACTCTTAGCTCTGTGCTATCCACAGGGAGCAAACTCTTCCCATGAAAGAGCTACTCGAATAAAACCTAGTCCCTCCAAATTTCAGTCATCATCTCCCTGCAAGAAGAAAGGTCATGAAGAGACCATCAGCAAGTTCAGGTTTGACCTATTCCTTACTATAAAACTATAAGAGATGTGAATGTGATTAGATCAATTTCATTAATGAAAAAAATGGAAGCAGATAAGCATGAAAAATTTTCATACTTTTCAGTGGGATATTTTCATGCACTAGGCATTTATCATATTTTAATCTATTTTAAGTTTACTTGATTGTTTATTGTAAAGTGGGATAGATGCTTTGAACAAAGCTAGAGCAGGAGATGAGTCAATATCCAGCAGCAACAAATATTTAGAGGCAACAGATTTGTAATAATTAGATGGAGACAAGAGATGATGAATTGGTAAATCTGAAAGTCTTTACAAACTCTGAAAATCTCAGATGATCGTTTAATCCATCAACTATCTGCTTAAGAAATACAATCACGGAAACTCCTGCCAAAAAAATCCTTACTGTAATCCTACCTTGATCTCATCCACAAATATACATTTTCTATATAAAGACACGATCCCTCTTAAAAGGTCAGCACTTATAGTTGGCTACCAAACACATTAATATGCCCACCTAAACATTCCAGAGTTTTACCGTGTCTGTATTTACAGACACTTCTGTTAAAAACAGGAGAAAATATCGCATGTCTACATGGTTTCTCCACCTATCAACTTCCACTTCTGTTTCTAACAGGTTACACGTAGCTTAGATCCCTTTTTAGCTGAACATATACTGAACCTATTAAAGATGAAGTGAACAGGCATTTCCTCACAGCGCTACCTCACACACGGGACAGCTTAATGGCTTTGCAATTAATATATGCATAAGTACAACCTACATTATCAGTGGTAAAAGGCAAGTTGGCTACTTGATAACGCATAATTAAACAACATCAAGGTTCTTGTGTTCAGTGTAAGCATGGGATATACCTGTTCAGAGGTGGGATATGGTAGGAGCCCATACATAATTTCTTCCAAACACATGGCTAAGCTTGCTCTGAAATGATGCTCGTTTTATTCCATCAATGGAAAGCACCTGGTCCCATTTCTCCTGATGATGAGCAGTGATTTTAAAATGATACTGCACCAAATCACACCAACAAGAGAAAGCCTGGCCCAGGAGCTACCTAAAAGTAAAAACAAAACCGAAAAAAGAAAAAGAGAGTATTTTATCTGAACATGTTACAGACAACTGCTGTATGATGGCAATGGGGCCCCAGAAAGGGAAATCTGAGGAGCTATTTCATTATAGAAATCAAGGATAGATATCCTCACATTAGAAGGATGAATAGGGGTTAAAAAAATCCTGAGGAGAACTGGGGAGCTGAAGTAGGGTTTTTCAAGCAAAGCCTTCATATAAATTCTAACTCTGCAGTTAAATGGAAATGCTTAAGCCTGTGAAACTAGGAGGAAAGGGGGAAACCCATATACATGAAACTAGCAGACTCAGAGCCATTTTATACAGTTCAGTAGGCAGGCTAACATGAACTTAATAGTGACAATTGTTTTAAATTGATTCAAATAACAAATACACATTTCAGAGATTATGAAGTTTTGCACTGCATTTTTCTTTTTATCTTTCAAAGAAAACAATGCTAATAGTTTCCTTTTTCCTACGCTCAATGACTATTTACTACTTTCTTGATGTGGACTTTCAAAATACAAAGAAGGTTTGGCAAGTTTTCAAAGTCTTTCTTCAAAGTCAGCTCTTAAGTACTTTTTATAAAAACATGAAGAATACTTCTTACTACGGAGAATTGATAATGTACTGCTTTCATTATTTGTATATGAAATACTGTCAGATAAATGCACATGGATTCATTTGTTTGGACCTTCTCTGTTAACCTTCTGTATGAAATTGATTTCGATTGATCACAAGAGTCAGGAACATAACAATTGCTTTCAACCAAAAGCAGCTCCAGACATTATAAACCCAAGTTTCAAAGAAAAAAAAAGTTACTGTACTTGCAAGTTTAGAGTCAAACTTGGCAGTTCTTCCAAACAGAGTGGTCAGAAAAAGCAAAATAAAAACAAACATCCGTCCAAGATTTTTTTTTTCAATTGCCATCCAAAATAACTGTACAAGAATGTCACAACCCTTTCAGAAAGTTATTCATGAAGACATAAGCAAAGCAACTTACAGACTTTGTTGGTGGATAGCTGACGTTTGTATAGCATTTTGAGAATTTAAGGAACTTCAGAAAGTTGTCAGCTCTTTTCTGCTGCACAGAGTTAAACTTAAAAACAGAGGCAAATCAAAGAAACCTACTTCATGTGACTAATCTAAGTGGTCAGACCATTTATAGCTGATCACATAGATCTGTTTATATCAGTGGTGGACTGCACTGGGGGCCAAATTCAGAGGTGATTTGTAAGGTGGTGCAAATTAAATTGCCTAAGTAGGTGTAAGTAGATGTGAGTGAGTGAGAGAGCCTGGGAGAGTAGTGCTTGCATGTCAAGGGGCCTGAGAAAGGTACTAACCAAGCCAGGAGCAGCCCTTTGGGCTATGGAAATGCCTCCTTCCAGATCTAGCTATGATAGCTGAAATGGTAACACCATCCTCCACACACCCTGCAAGGCCAGCAGAAGAGCATGCATGTGAACATCCCCTAGCTTAGCTCAGAAATACCCAGTTGGGTTAGTTCAAACACTCTCCAGCAGCAGGGTAACAGAGCTCAGGTTGCTTTAGTGGAAGTGGATAACGAGCACCTACACCACCTCTTCCTCCCCAGAGCGCAGTGGGCAGCGGTGACAGGCAGGAACATTTTCAGCTGGCACAGTAGCTTTCCAAAGGAGTGTTTGTGCTTTTAGCCCAGTTATGGGGCTTTCCCTGATTGTCTCCAGAAATTGTATCGTGGCCTCCGTTTCTCTCCCTGTTCCTAGTGCCCCTGCCCCTCCAATTTCCTGTCTCTGGCGCTGACACCTCTTCGTTCACGTCCCATCTTTTCTCTGTCTTGTCTATTTAGACTGTAAATTGTTTGATAAAGGGACCATGACTTAATAGGTGTTTGCACTACATCTGGCACCATTTGGTCTTAATCTCAGCTGGGACATGAAGTCTGTACTATTAAGCGAATAATTAATAATGATTAGGTCCTAAAGCAGCAATGTGAAATTCCACTAACCTTACCCACTACTCCTATCACTCTTCTATGTCTTTTAATGCCTGCTGGCTTCGGCAGGGATTACTCCCAAGCCATGTTGACCAAGGGGCAAAGGCACTGCTGCTTGGTAGGCAATGGATACTTTCTCTCCTCTTTAGAAAAACAGAAAGTTAAATGGGAAATTATGCTAAATGTGAGTGTAAGGTCTTACAAAAACTTATAATGAATTCTTGTGACAGGGCTATGCTATGCATAATATAAACAGCTGCATGTAAGGGAGATCACTGCTCTGTTTCAGGAAGTAATAGCTAAAGAAGCGTTTATTTCTGACAATTAATGGACATAAAAGCCTATGTATTATCTAAAGAGGAGAAGATTAAAGGAGGGAAGTAGCTTACAGTATTGGATTGGCTGCACCAAAACAAATAACCTCACAACTTCATTTTGTACAGAGCCTTCCATAAAGTCTGGATAATAAAATGCTTTATAGTGAGCAAAGAGGGAGGGAGGAAGCAGAAAGCAGAACAGATATGTTTTGAGCAGAGATTGGATATGAAGCCGAGAAGCTGTGCCAAGCAGCAGGAGCTGCAGAGGAGAAGCTCTCACCCCAGCGGCAGCAGGAGCTTGGGACAAGCCAGGCAGCAGGCTGGGCTTAGGCTCAGCAGTGTAAAAGAAAAAAAAAAAAGAGGAGGAGAGGGGGAATAAAAAGATGAGGAGCCAAATTTTTCTCCTGATTCCACCAACGCAACCCCACTGACATCAATGGGTGTAACTGAGAACAGAGCCAACCCAAGGCAGCCTGACAGACACGCAGGGAAGGTTTGAAAACAAACAGGATGGTCCTGATGGGTGAAGGAAGATAGACGGGGAGCTTGCAGGGGAGCTCCTGGCTGCCCTGCTCCATGGCAGACCCCATACCAGATGCACATGGCAGCAGCTTGCTGCACTGAAAGGTTTTGCTAGGGAGGCCCTAGGATCTCCCAGAGCCATGGCTCGTGGCCCGGGTCAAGGGTTGTGCAGGTTAAACCTTCTGGTTCCCTTAGACCAGTGTGTCAGAGCCTGAGAGGCACAGGGCTGTTCCCTACAGCTTCAATGATTTTGCAGGAAAAAACAGTTTTCTAACAGGCTGATCAGCTCACTTCTTAGAGCAGGGGGAAAAAAAAACCCTAATCCTAGGGAGCCCACTGCAAGAGATGTCTACATGCCAAATTACAGGACCCCCGCGATTATGTTTCTGGATCCTGTTGTAACACGTAAAAAGACCAGATTCAATAAAAAAATTATTTCCAGCTTCCCCAGCACAGGGATCCATGCAAGCCTTAAAATAAAACTTGATTTCTCCAGGCCTGCACAGTCTTGTGCTGAGTTTGGTGGCGTGCAAAGCAGACACGTTTTTATAGAATCTCACCCTAGATTACTTTCAAAAGTAGTTTTTTCACAACTTATTTGTTTGGAAGATTCTGCTGTCTCTTCCTCTTTTTCTATTTTCAGGCAGCTTCTTTTAGTGGGAAATAGACAAATAAATGCAGATCTTTTTACGGTTACCCAACATTTAAAAAACTGATCAACTGAAAAAGAAATTATTCGGAGCATGTGGGACACACACATACATTCTCCTTCTGTGTTCTCTAATCCTTCCTAGGAAAAAAAATGTCCAAATAGTCATTTTGAAAAGTCGCTGGGAGTACACAGACAGCTGTTCTTCATACATACTGCAAATGTTTCTTTTAAATTCCTACGGACGCAAGAGTTTGATACCAAGCCAGTACCTCTAGAAACGGAGAAAACTAAACACACCCCATACTGATGCTTTTACTGTCCCAACAAACTTTCTCCCACAACTAAAATGTTAAAACTTTTACCCCACATCCCACATTGTAAGACTAGTCCAATAACTAATGCTCTGTCCAAGTAAAATACATTTTGTCATTGCTTGAAAATGTTACCTTTCACAGAAGTATAGTATTTCTGACCAGCAGGGAACATATGTCAACATTATCTATTATTACACAATGTCAGGACCAGAAAGGGAAGGTGGGTGGTGGATGTTAATAACAACTTAAGCGATTTTCTAAAAGAGGCATTTGAGAAGTACAAAGCCAGAAGTTTTAAATGTTTTGTCTGATTGTAGCTGTGTCAGCAACCTGCCCCCACCGCTAACGCAAACCTAATTCTGCCTGTGACCCAATGCCTAGTTCTCTTTTCAATTTGAGCCAACACATTGCTAAACTGGAAAGTTTGAAAAATACCTTAGAAAACTTCTCCACCAAGAGCAAAGAGAAAAAAAAGAAAAGAAAAACTTACAATCAAGCTCTGGTGGAAGCGTGAAGGCTGCGATCTTAAGACAGAGATTTTTCACTTTGATTTTTTTTTTTTTTAACACTGTGTTAAACTGCTTTTTGCGCACTGTTACTCACAACTATATTTGCCTGCAAAGTGTCTTCAAATTAAAGACTTTATTTCTTGGTGGCTGAAAGGCAGAGCCCCACACAGCAGGCTAGCACAGAAACCATCTCACTGTTGTAGCCAAGGAAACTGGAAATTGCTATTCGCCCCACACACTGCCACAGATTTATTGGGTGCCCCAGTCATATCACTTTGTGACCCTGCACCCCTGTTCCTGGGGTGCAGCCCCACCGCTCGCAGCCAGGCGCCCTCCCACCTCTCCCAGGTGCTGTGGGACGTGGATGCCAGAGACCGTGGCACGGCTAGAGCAAAAGGGCCTTCCAAACACCCAAGATAAACAGATAGCCAACCGAGTTGTTTACTTACCACACGTATGTGAGATTTCACTTCGATCAGCAAACACAAACTGCTGAAGCAGCACACTGAGGTCCCGGGAGTCATTTGGAGGCAGCTTCACGATGCTGAATGATGGACTCTTTGGGTGCTTCACAGGACAGGTTTGACACCTCTCTGCATCACCCAGGATCTGGGGCAATTTAAGTAGTTTTGAGGCAACCAAACATTTTTGGCATGGACTTTCCTATAAAATCCTCACTATAGGAAAGTTTGGGAGACTCCCACTTCCCACCAGAAACCCTGCAAAGAGAAATTGGACAAGAAAATGCTCACGCTAAATAAATCAGGAGGAGATGAACAGCGATGCTGTTACTCAGCCACGTTTCCAGTAGTAATTCTGTTACTTGAGATGCTGAAATTAGTGTCTTCAGCATCTCTCTTCCACAGACTGATGCTAAATCAGAGAAAAAAGCTGGAGGAGACACAGTCTCTGGTGCTTACCTCTGTGGGAAGCCAAGCTCCTGTCACCCATCCAAGGATGCTTCCCTGCAGCCAGCCAGCACCAGGGAGGGGCAAACACAAGGGTGCCCACACGATGGGAACAGGAAAATGGCATTTTGCTTTAAACAATTTCCACACGTGAAGCATGTTTGGTGCACCCATTTCTTGAGCAGCATGTTTCCACATAGCTGGGGGATGAATGCGTTGGTCCCAATCTCACTGTTCCATGAAGAGCATCATACTGGTAGTTGGGTGGGGTTGCCGTTAAACCCAATTTTCTGCATAATCATGCCACATAACGGGCCTCGCATTCAATTTTACAATGTGGATTTGTGTATTTTGAAAGAAAAATTACTACCCCCACCACAAACACTGTGGTGTCAAAGTTGCCGGGCCTCACTTACTTTTCGGTTGTTTTCATATCTATTTACGGAATCTATGTAATTTCTTTGCAGCATGTTCTTTCCCCAAAAGCAAATCCTTCAGGGTATTCATTCCCCTCAAAATACAAATTATTCTGTTCCCTGGTAATTATCTGTTTTGCATACAGTTACACAGCTGAATCAGAAGCAGCGAGATATGAATAAATATATAAATAATGGACACACCAAGGTGTAGTTTCTCATGTTTAACATAACACAGGGGAATACATTTTTATAGCAAGCCAGTAAATGTTGTAAACTGATGTTTTCAATTCCAGTGACTTAGAATTAACTTCTAACTGTGAGATCTAAACTAGCTGCAGCCTTTTATAATCTCATGCTTTAAAGCTATAATGTTTTTTTTTTCATCTGCTCTTAAAGAAGAAATTATATTTTACTAGGAAATGGTAAAGGTAAACCAAAGAAAAAGTATACTTCAAACTGCTTAACTATGATTATTTTTGTTCCATGTGATTTCACTTAGTGATACAAAAGGAGAGAGCCCAGTAAGCTTACTGGAATGGGAACGTGCTGGTAAGGAAAATCACACATTGTTTTCCAGCATCTATGGAGATTATGTTAAAAAAAAAGGAGAAATATATCAAAACCTGTAAGAAAAACACTTTCTCCCACTGTGAGCAGCAGTTCATACATCTACTGAAAGAAAAATGTTGTCCTGTGCCTTTTTTATGATGCCCAAACCAGTACCTTTAGAAGCAATTTGTCACAAAAGAAAAAAAATAATCTAATCCTCTTTGGAAGCTCCCATTCTTCAAGCCATGGCAAGGTGCTGCCACCTCCCCAAAGCTGTCAATCAGTACAACACAGCCCATGTTGGCCTTGCATGGGTTTGGACCAGACCAAAGCATCCCCCAGGGTACCTTTGATGATTATTCTTTTATGTTGCTGACCTACACCTCTTCCAATCTGCAACAACACCTTTTTGGTTGCTGCCACTCTACCTGGCTTCTCCACAGGGCTGGAGGCAACCCCTAAGCCATCACCACTTGCACTGTTACACAATCAAAGTAACTCCTGAGAGTCAAACGCCCCTGAACCTGGGCTTGGAAATTCAAATGCAACGTGTACTGGAGCTTTTTGGCCTGACTCTGCTTCTTCAGGAAGGAGTTTGGAGCCCTGAACTCAGATCTGAACCTGGATCTTGCATTTAGATCCAAGGTTTTGAGTTGGGCCCCATGTCTAGTACAAAAAGGATAAAAAGAGATGAAAAGATAATTGTAGAAACTTAAAAGCCAGTGCTGCATTCTTTTAAAATTACAAATTAAGCTATAAGTGATTCCAAACTATGCTGTTTTTATTAAAAATGACTTAATAATCTAATCTTCCTTTCCTTTCTTTCCTTTCGGAATTTATCCTATATCCTAGTAATCGCACATAGGAATTACACAACACCACACGATACTCCTGACAATATAAACACAATTGTTTATCCAGAAGCATTATAGGTTCATGCAAAAATATGGCATTTAAAGCTTGTGGTCAGATCAAGAAACCACAAGTAAAATTGTTTGTTTATCCAGCCAAGCATTACTCCACCATGTAAGTTTTCCGGGGGGTGTCTTTATTTATTTATTTCTAGCCAATTTTAAAAACTAAAGTTACGGAGTGAAAGCACACGATTAAAGGCAAACAACTCATGTCCCCATGCGTGGAGGAACATTTTTAATATGGAAATGGCGCCTTTGTCATAGCTCATGTTACCCGGTTTCATCCTTCCGTGGAAGCCTCATGATAACAGGGCCCTTTGGTGGAATTTCGACATATTTTTCCCTTTAGTTTGGGGCAGCTGGTTTCTTTCCTCGCGGAGAAGAGAGTCAAAGTATATTTATCACTCCAGCAGTGACTCAAAACAAACAGGAAATCTTCATCAGCAGGCTCCTGGGCAAGGCAGATACCAAGGTACTGGCAGAAAGGAAACAGAGGCTTTTGGCTGTGGGAGTCCGACACGCAGCATATATTGCAGTGACAGCAGATAACTTGGCGAGGGAGACACCAAATTATTGTTAAATTAAAGGAAAAAAGGAAAAAAAAAACATAAAGCGGAGTTTTCAAGGTAGCTGAGAGCACACACAGCATCCTGGGGGGTGGCTGAGCTGAACGCTCAGCCCCGACACGTGGTGTGAACCTGGGAGCGGGAGGAAACCTGTGTGCCGGCTGGGTTGGGAGGTTTCACTTTGATCCGACAGTTTAGGAAACCCACTCCTTTCGCCTCAGCTAGTCCTTCTTTTAAAGCAGGGGTTTCCGGCAAGGCTGGCTGCCTGACACGTAGGAGGGAGGTAAAAAAGAAGAAAAACAAACCAAAAAAACCCACCAGGACACGGTTAATAATTTGAACTACTCAGGTAATTATTAATATTCACAGGTGGTTTTTAGAAAAGCCTCTGAAAACAGGCTAATAAATGGCCTGACAGTGAATGACTTCGGCTTTGATTAGAGACAGTCCTGACACAGGAACTGCTCTGTGGAGCTGGATGTTTTTCCCTTTATTTTCCCACCAGTGTCATGACACGTTAAGCTGAAATGCCTCACACAAGCACAGCACAAGACCCGTACTGGAAGAGATTGCTCAGACTTCAGCCATCCAGGCAGACCCCTTGGAGATGTCTCTGTTAAATGGCTGCAGCTCCAGAAAGGATGCTGCAAGGCTGTGGGTGCAGTTCATGTCACGCTCGTGGGTTTTGCTGATCCATAAGACTAAGGAATCAGTTGCTGAAAATAGGGAGGATTGGGAAGAGTCATTATCTGCTTCTCCTGCTCTTCTGCCTCTCCCCAGGCGCCTGCTGTTTACCGTGGCCAGAGACGGGGCACAGTGATCCCTCACTCTGACCTGCTGTGGGCTTATCTCCAGAGCTGGCAGGAAGCGGTAGGTCTGGCCAGGTCATGCTTTTGGTCGTTAAAAGGAGAATTCTGCACCTTAAGATGTGGAACTGCCTTCCCTTGCTCTTGGCCAACCCCAGAGAGCTGCAGTGCCTGAGAGCCTACCACAACCAGACAACTTCTTGAGTCAGATGCACCCCTCAACCTTTGAAGGGCCTGGAAGGATGAGTCCCACTGAGACTTCTTCTTATATCCAGGATGGATTTCACTTGGGCTCTCACTACCAGTTCTCCAATGCAGCAGGCGTCACATCTTTATCGCCACGCTGCACCCTATGACACCTAACCTCAACGTCTCACCACAGAAATCCAGCTCTCTGTTAATAAGGATGAGTGGCTTGGCTGCAAACCTAAGGTGCAAGGGGCTGATATAGGGAACACCAGACACTCACATCCTCGCAGACAGTTGAAGGGGTAGTGCACTCAGATGCAAACACTGTCCAACTATGGAAAGAACAACATGAAATCACCGTGGCCTGAAACATCTCAGACAGAATAAGCATCAGCAGTCAAAGAAAAGGTTTAAAAGAGTGAGTGCTTCATACTGGCTCATACAAAATCTCATGGGACTGCCCCACAGAAAGCTGGCTAAGGCCTATATCAGAGGGATGACTGCCAAAACCTCTGGGTCAGGACAACCCTTTTTTGGAAGCATCAGATGGAATGTATCACCACCAAATTGACTCACAGATGTGTCAAGGCATGAAGTCAAGCTAGGTGGGTAACTCTTCAGAATTTCTGTACAGATCAGACTGTTTGTATCCTCCTAAGGAACAGTCTGGTCTAGCCAGCATTTCAGCTAGTGCCAAGCAAGGGAAAACCGGTGAAGGTCTGTGTATACCGTGTACTAGGTGAGAAGGTAAAGTTATCAAGGAGAAGGAGAAAACATTAGGCTTGCAAACAAGAAATATGTGGTATGAGGGTATCGGAGACACCCTGCTGCTAGAAATATCCTGTTTCCAGCATAGGCATTTCTGGAACATTATACTGATTACATACTTACCAGATCAGGCAAATCTCCCATGCAGCCAGAACTTGAGGGCGTCAAGTCTTTGGAAAGGCCACAGTGATTGGAGGTCCCCCCAGTAACACACCAACTGTGCCAGCCTTGGTGAACTCTGGCAACCCAACACTGCCAGTGTGCAGTGCTCATCCCTACTCCTCAGGGATGCGACGCAGCTCAAGACTTTCTCCTTCACCCCAGAAGAGTCATAGAATCACCAGGCTGGAAAAGACCCATCAGATCATTGAGTCCTACCATAAAGTCAGCTGGAAGGCAAGCCAGAGCAGGGCTCTCAGCTGTAACTGCAGTGTGGGAAGGAGCATGGGGTCCAGGAAGCAGTGTCATTTCATCTTCATCAGAACGGTGAAGCCTTGGATCGTGAATGGAAATGGCTACTCACCAACTCAAAATTAACTCGAGTGGCACACTCCATTTTATATTTCACCATGATCTGAAAGTATGAAACAACTACAGAAAGTGCTGCACTGAGGCCAGGCCACGATTTGCAGTCACAAAGAGCAAGTGGCAGAGCTAAGAACAAGGCAGAGATCTGTAACTCATACTCAGTGCTATGCCTACCTCCTCAGACCTCAGAAATGTTCAATCAAGCTAGTAAGCTCACAGTAAATATTAGCTGCTGTGCCTAAAGGTTAGCTTTGAGAAAGCTTTAGAGCAGTCTCTTGGATGCTCTGGCTGGCTTGTACTACTTGAATTTGCCATCTGCAACCCAAGGAAAGCTAGAGAGTAACATATTTCCACCACATGGCTTTCCATCCCTTCCCTTGCCTCCGGCACAGGCTTTACAATCAGGGCTATGGCAAGCAGTTAGTGTGTGATGCTGGGAGGTGCGACCTTCCACACAGCACCAGAGAAACCCAGCAAGGCAGAGACCCGGCTCCCAAAGCAAAAGAAAGGCACTGTAGACTCAGTATTTGATCTTCAAACAGCTGCATTCAAAATATTGGATAGCACAGGCATTTTGAAGCTGTTCTCCAAGCGATAGAGGATTATTGGCTTCGGTGATGAAGTGCATGAGTCAGGATTGGTTGACAGAAAGCATTTTTTTTCCCCTTGGCATTGTTCTGTGCCATCTTGTTTGATTACAGTATTTCCTCCTCTTAAATGTTTGTTTTCCTTCTCCTAAACTTTAAGCAAGTTTGTGTTGCAACCCAAAGGTCTACACGTTAGGCTGCAGCACGTTGCACAGTGTCCAGGATTCAGATTCTGGATGTTTGCCCTCCTGCTGCGTTGTACAGCAACAAACCTAAGACACCATCCTGCCTACAGACCTGACAACTGGCCAGAACAAGGGCTACTGCTTGGATGTCCCCAAACCAAATCAACACACACACGCTCTCTCGTGAAAGATGCTGCTCAAATAAAGCAAAGTTGCACATGTAATTGATTTTTATCACGATTCATTTTTAAGACCGAAAAGACACACTTTCCAAGCTGATATTCACATGTGATATATATATATAAACCCCAAATTCTTAAAGAGAGTAAAAAAAAACAGATTAGAAGAATTGAGGGGAATTTATGGGAAATCCAGAATCAGAGAGAAGAGGATGAAAGCAGGGTAGTGTGTTGTGCATTCAACTGCTTAAGTCCTGCTCAACTCCATGATGACAAACAAACAAACAAACAAAACCCGTGTCTCTTTTTCTCAGCTCAGTGATTACAGCAAACCCACAGTGCCAGCTTCAGACTGGCAAGGCAACTAGCACTGCTCGCAAAAACAAATGCAATGGATTTTCCGTCTATTTTTTATACCAGTTGATTTAATATAAGTGTCTCCCACACTCTCACCTATTTCCTTACCATCTTTCTGTTTCCACTGCTGTTGTTTCAGGCTTATGAAATAGCAGAAAATGGTGAATGGGAGGAAAAAGATCATATTGCACACACAGAAGCACTCTGAAATAAACTCTTTTAAAGTCACCAGTTTAAATGAATGTGCAAAAAGGAAACTTGGGAAATCCAAGCTGCCACAGCAATTCTGATCTGCCTCAGACCTCCTCCCCAGGAGAGGTGTCTTTGATGCCACCCAGGTGTCATCCAAACAAAATATATCCGAAAAAGGTACTTGCCATCCCTTTTTCTCCAAATTCAGCATTTCAGCTAGCAGGAAGAAATAAATGAGAAACAAAACTTGTAACAAAAACAAACAAACAAACAACTAAAAAGAGTTATTTATTAGGAAAGAGATGAACCCCTAGGATGCCTTAATGCCTGGGACTTTAACCTGGCTGCCCTGCTATTCTGGGCTCATCAGGACATCAAGAATACTAATTTAGACTTAGGGCATTAGGGAAAAGCTCTCCTGTTTAAACACGGAAACCAGTTATTCGGTTATTTCTTGAATAAATACACTTCAAACAACATGAAGGAAATGGCATTTCCCATTTATATGAGTTTACCAACAACAATAACAATGAAATAACAATTGTTCCAGGTTTGTAAGGGCTGTCCACTGTAATGTGCTGTATACGTGTAGACCTGATAGGATCCATGAAACTAAGGAAAGTCCTCAGTAACCTTCAGCAAGGACCACTGTCTATTGGCATCACAAATGCAGTAGGAGATCATCTTGTCCCAAAAGAGCATTCATTTATGGTGGCTCTACCTCTGAGGAATAAATTAGCTACTATTTCACAACAGCCTTCTATGAGAACCTGTCCCCGTGCAGCTTCTGCAAATTCACTTCTCCTCCCACTGGACCTGCAAAGGTGGGTCCCGAGCTCATTCTTGCCACAGCAATTTAAGAAATTACTCCTTCAAAGCGACAGGTTGGTCTGCTTGGGGGAGAGCCTGCACCAGAAAGTACAACAGGCAATTTCTGCTCTATGCTAAACCTACGCAAATCAGGAGCAGATGTAATGATGGTAGCAGCCCATGGGCAGAGGTAATAACATCATGGGCAGGGGTAATAACAAACATAGGGAGACAAGATAAGGCTGTAGGCCTTAAAGGTTGGGAAGTAGAAGTATCAGGATCACCAGAGCGTTTACAGCCAACTGCGGCTGTTCCCCTACCTTCTTCTAGGAAACAAAAACTGATCCTTAGCACTTCACCCTGAGGGAGGAAAATAATCATTAGCTTTACATTATAAAGATACATAAAATAATTGCCTCTCTAAGATGCAGACATGCCTGACCAAGTAACAATATATGTGTACAGCTGTGACACTTATCTACCCTTACTATTACACTCTCTCATTAGGTCATTTCTAAAATTTAGCTCTCTGTGAACTGGGACCAGGTTCTGATGGTGTGCATAGCTCCTATTTTTGCCACTATAAATAGAAGAAACAGCTTTGCCTGGCATATTCTCCTTCGAGTTACTTTGTAGGTTAAACAAAACTTTACTGTTTCAGATAAAGACAGGCAGAAGGTGTTTTTTCCAAACATCCCAAGCGAAGGAGTGTATTTCCTGCTTCCTTAATTCAACCTACGGCATCAGACATCTGCAACTCTGTTTACATTCCAGCCCTTCACGACTTAATACCGCTTGAAGCATCAATAATATAGGGCACATTTCTGACTGTTCTTTAGATATTTTTTTTATCTCCATGGGACTTCCTGGTTTGGGATTTTGTAGTTTACAGTTTCTCACTAATAGTAACTAGCTGCAGTATTTGGCCTTAAGAGTTTACATATTCTTTAACTAGATATAGGCAGCCTATTTTAATTACAGTTAAGAGCCCTGTAGAGGGCTTGTCTGATTTCCCCCTCCAACTATATCAGTTGGTTTAATAAAGATATTACCACTCCCTATAAACTGGGCTGTAATAAAGTTCTTAGATATGCTAGTATTTATTAATGTACATTTGCCACTTTAAAAACACACCCTGTCATAGATCTTCAAATACTTAGATGTCCATCGCCTTAATGAAAGCGGTGTGAGCTTTCTGTAGCATGTACACATTTTATTTTGTGTGTGTGCACATTCCAGCACTCCTAAGCAAATTGTTCGCCCTTCCCAAACCGAGGGTCATCTGCTCTTGTCACTGTGCTATTTAACTGAACAGGCTGTGCTCTTAGGATGAGCTCCACTTCCCTGGGGGCTGTAGAACATGGGCTTTCCTCTCTCCTACCTGCAGGGCCAGCAAGGGGTGTGTTCCTACAGGCAAATTTAATGTTTGGCATAATCCTACCCCATCACAGACACATTTCTGGTGCCTCTCTGCCCTCATCTTCAGGTCCTGTCTTCAGATTTCTAATATGCTCTTGCTACACATGCTCTCTGACCACTGTTTAGATAACATTCCACAATTTATTTCACTTCTTTAGATAGCAAAATGCTTGCCTCATGTTGGCACTACATGCGCCTAAATCCAATTCAAATCAGCCAGGGTCTTGCTGCTGTCAGCGTTTCTTTGAATCCTACATTTCAAGCCAAGGTGAGATACTGAGACTTCACTTTTCTTATTCCACAGGGCTGTTTTCCTCAGTAAAGTTATCAAATTAGTACCTGAAAGTCACCTACCAAATCGACCGTGCATATTCACAACTCTCTTAACATTTGCAAGTAACATTACTGCAAAGCAAAGCTCGAGACAGCTTGATTAAGCAACTTGCCCAAGGTCATACAGGAAGTTGTAGAAGAGTTGAAAACAAAAGCCAGATCTTCTTAGCTCCTGTCCAACCCTCTCTGGAATGAAAAGGCCAAACCGCGCCGTCGGAGTCATAGATCTCATCGTATAAATTTCATAATGAATTCACGACTTAGCAAAGAAAATACACAGAGTTCCCAGTGTTGCTTTCCAAGGAAAAAATTGCAACCCTGCCATGGCAGCTGGGAAGTTTTCCCCGAGCTCTGAGCGGTGCCCACTGTGGCTGCAGCCCCTCTGCTCAGACAGAAGGAAGAAAACAGGGAATAGTAACACCCTGCGGGCATCAGGCCATTTAATACAAATGGCTCTGCCATCCTTTTTCTAACCACTTTCCTCCTTTTCAGGAAAGTTAAGACACACATCTATTGGAAAAGCTGCTGAAGTCACTCAAGAGTGAGTATGAAATAGTTCAGGATAGCAAAAGGAGCATCCAAAGTGTAACAAAGGCCGTATTTATGTCTGTCCTCCTCCCTGTCTGCATGGTTCTTGGTGATAGCCACGGGAATAAACAATAGCCTTGGCCCCTTGGCTGCAAACGGTTCGCTGCAGAGGCCCAATTAAGTAGTTGAAAGTCTAAACACAGGCACAGGAATCCGCTAATGCGGACAGGCCTGCACAATACGGTCTCATCCTGGCTCTGCTCTGCTTGTGCTGAGCACCACCTTGCTGGGAGAAGAGCTCCCCCACCACCAGCAAGGATCTTCCTGTGCAAGGGTCCTGTCTAGCTACAAACGTGCACATTTCCACCCCTGTTTGTGAGGATTTCTGGCCCCAAGTGGCATCAAGCTCTCACTCAGTGACATGAGTTGGGTGATCTTAGGCTTGCAGGCACCAGACAAGTTCACCCGTGCGTACGCACAGGCAAAGGGTTATTGAAAAGGGATCCCCCTCCCAAAATTTCCATCAGGTTCAAATCTCCCTGGCATAAACACTTCAAACAGCCAAGGCAGCCTCAATAGCCATGCCAAGAGCAGATAGAGGCTTCGACATTGTCTCGGTACACAGGATGCCGGCTTGACATCACTTAGCGTAGACAATACTCGCCCTCTTTCTTTTGGAACCACGTAAAAAACTTGGCCGAATATAAAACAACTTCAGAGACACGTTTCTGTGCCAGCCAGGATGCATCAAAGTTGGGAAAGGAACGACCCGATTCACCTGATCCAGGGAGCTGATAGAGAAGCTCAGGGAAGCGGCTTTTATCGATGTACCTTCCCAGCACTTCCTTCCTGCCCCCGATGCTATTTAAACCCCTTGCGCCTACCTCCAGCCAGACTTGCCATCCTCCACTCTAAGGAGGAGAAAGGAAAAAGCAAAGGGAAGCCCTAAAAAAAGATGTCCCTGCAAATTTTTGTGCAGTTACCGGGCGGTCATATCCTTCTGCTTTCCCATGAAAAATCAAGTATCACCTTATCGTTTCCTCACCAAGATTAACTCCTGCTTCCTGAAGAGTATTTCTGAGGTAGAAAGCAGAGGTGGTGAAAAAAAAAAATATAATAATGGGGGGGGAGACTGAAAAGCCCAATCTGTCAAGCTGCGTTTTAGAAGAAAGGAAAACTGAAAAGTGAACGTATTTAACATGAGCTATTTCCTGCACTCAGGAGGGAAGAAAGCATGCTACTAACTGTGTGCATGAGGAGATCTGCACTAGTGTTATCTCTGACCTGCAGCTTAGCCCTTGTGTCTCAGCTGCCAAAAAGCTCCTATTCAACGTTATGCTGAGTTCATCAATGCTCCACGTGTCAGGATCCTAACAGGAAAAAGCAGGACAGACAGTCACTCTATTCAGCTGCCTGGGGACCCCATGACAACTAAAATCCCCTTGCAGACTGTCCATATCAACCTACGGCAGGTCAGAGCGCATAACCCCTCCAGAACCGCAAGCCCAGGCCCACACCCTTTCCCCTTGTCAACGTTGTCACTTTAAAACAGCCCATCTAGCCTTATCGCCAAACCTGGAGTAAGTATGACAATTAAGATGGATTGCAAAGCCTGCTCGCGCTTTACAATTAACAATAACTTGGCAGCATGTCCCACGCAACTGTTGGGTGGTATGGCAAGAACTTTATCCCTGCTTAGTAGTGCATTAGCATATTTAGTAGGCTGCAAGACATAATTCCTCAGATATGAACATATTTTGTCTTTTCAAAAAATCTGCAATTAAGCCATAACGTGCAGGCAGTGTGCAGCAGGCAGTAAACTTTGTTATTAGGGGGACTGCAAAAATGGTCCTTTTTGACCTTATGTCAATTATCTGTTTAATAAGGAATCTATTCAATTAAAAAATGTCTTTGCTAAGAAGAAACAATATTCCTGAAACTACAGCTGATAGTGGTTCAGCTCTGCATTCACTCTGCTAACAGCACAGTATTTAAGAATGTTTAGTGGGGAGATTCTTAAAAGCAGAGGTTGGGGTATTTTGTTGGGGGTTTATCTTTTTATTTTTATCTAGAAAAGTCAAATGCTTCACTTCTGCTACTCATTGTGGAACTTCATGCTTAAGTAATTTTCAGTGTAAAAGAAATAAATCCCAGCTGGCAGCATCTTCCTCTCTATACTTCGTGCATCTCCTTTTTTCCTTCAGGACTTTCATGTTTACAGGTAAATTAAGTCTAAAGTAATTAAGTGCATTTGAGTAGCAATTATTTAGCATAGCCTAACTTTATCGATTTCCTACGTGCTGCACAAGAGACTCTCGACCCCCTTAAGCTTTTTAAGTCTGTTTACGGTATACATTTATCTAGAAAATCTGTTCAGGTGGGGGGGAGGCAAAGATCTTCCCTCGATAACCCGGACATTGTCCCCCTTGACATCTGCGTTGTTGGTGGACAGGATATCCTGCCAAATGCAAGAAGACAACTGCATGACCCACCTTGGGTGAGAGGCACCGCTCGCTGATGCGAGCACAGCGGGAGCGGGTGCTGCCCCTCCTCGCCAGGAGCCTCTTCCTCAGCACACAAAGAGCAGCCAGAGAGCCCTTGCAAAAGCAAGAGGAGGCAAAACACAAATAAATAAATATTAAAAAGGCAGTTTAGGTGAGTGGTGCATGCTCAATTATAAAAAGCAGATGAGAGCAGCAAACGCAACGTAGCAGACAAAGTCTTTCTTCATAAAACCAGCCGAGGAACGGATTAAACCACCTGGCAATCTTGGCAAGAAAAAAAGAAAATCTCAGGCTGTGACAAAACCAAACAGGTGGAACAGGTATAAAACTTTTGCTTCCCAATAATACCCCTCTCTTCCCTGGAATGCTTTGACAGGTGCAGAAGTTCAAGTTACAGAGTAGAAGTGGCAAATAAATACACAGCATTAGTGTCTGACGTGCTCGCCGAGCAACCGGGGATGTTAATAACTGGCAAGGTACACTAATCTCTGATTGCAACATTTGGTTTACCTTAATCTGGAGGGACAGCTGTATTAAAGAGGGAATTATACTAATCAGTTCAAGGCCCTTGCATATAAAACTTCCCATTAGGCTTAAAGTACAACAGCTTACGCTCATTCTCTAGGAGCCTTACATCTGGTTCTGAATAAGGCTGTCTCTCATTTGCAAGGTACAAACTGAAAACAAGGGAGGGGGGGAGCTGACAGTTGCTGGAGGATGGTTGATAGAAGAACAAGCTACTAATTCTTTGAAATTTTTTACAGCGCGAAACTGGCTGTGAGGCATCTTAGTACTAAAAAAACAGGCATGTGTTATCAACCCTAGGCCATTTTTTCCTGTTACCGGAGGTGACCAACATAAAATAAAATTGATGATGTCAGTCAAAAACAGCTAAGCACAAAGCTTGGCTTTGTTATCTTAAGTCAGAAGGTATGATAGGCCATGCCATATGGCTCTAATCCTCCTATATCTTCCATCACCTAACAGGCAACCTTCATGTAGCATGACCTTATTTGGCTGGTCTCAGGTTAGGGCTGCCCAAAGGGGATTTTTCTGTTTCTGCTATATCCAAAGGTTTATGTTGATTTTTTTTTTATTTTTTTTTTCTTTTTTTTTTTTTTTGAGCCCTGCAAACTATAAATCCGACTGATTACTCTGCACTCTTTTGCTTGACTGAGCCTTTACAATCAGACATCCCCGTTAACAATAAGCTCCTAATGAATCAAACATCTATGGCATTAGTTTCACCTAGCTGCCTCTTTCCCATGCACTGCAGCTCTTTGTCAGACCTGGCTTGATGAGAAAAGCTAGTGACACTTGGTGCACCTATTGATAAACAATTCAGTAATGAGGGGCATAACAAAAATTACCTAAAACAACCTGATTAAAAATGACAGGCAAAGGGTACTACAGAGCTTTGCAGTTAAGGTAACTCTTGTACGTTGGGAAGGATGGAAAAAATAATTAGGTGCAACACATTTTGCTTTAAAATTACAACTTTGCCTTCATTTTTGGGCTTTTTTCCCCGCTTTTTTGGGGGGCTACGAGTTTGATGGGTGTTAAAAGGGAAATGTTCCATCGTACTTTATAGGAGATTCACCTTTTTCAGAAAATTTGCAACTCAATAAGCTTTTTCTCTCTCCTTTTTGAAGTACCACATTAATAGCAAAATGCATTGCTATTTGTAATCCAACTTTCTATCTATAGCAAATTCCTATATTATAACTCAGCATTTTACTTCCTTTGTTTAAATATTGGTTTTGTTGCTTAAAAGCACATGTGGGCTGTAAACAAAGGATAAATAAGCTGTGAAAATAAAAGCAAGCTCCAAGGAATAAATAAGAACAAAATGGAAAAGACTGCACCAGGCTTCTGTGATGAACACAGGGATGTCTTTGTGAGAGGGGAAAAAAATGTGTTAAAAGGGCACATACTGCAACTCTGAGGCAAACTTTGAAATGGAAGTGTGGAAGCATAAGAGCATTTGATTCAAAATCAGCAATGTGTGGGTTTGCATTTGTGTAGCAGCATGTTGGGAGGGTTTCAATCAGTGCACAGATGCACTTGAAAATCAAATATGGACACGGGGAATGTTTTTGGATATAGCAAATGAGGACTGATGACATGTTTACACTTTGCACATGGATCCAGTACAAAACCATACCCTGCAAAGAAACAATAACCACCATTTGCTGCTTTTCAGGGCTGTAACAAAATGGTGGGAAGGGAAGAGAATACAAGTGAGTGTCTATTCCCACCTGGGAGGGGGGCTGAGCCATCTCCCTGCTGATGGGCTTATTCTGCTCATTGCTTACTTGAGAAAGGTAGGTTTTAACAAATATTGGAAAAAAAAAAAGCACACAGCCATTTGAAAAACAATGGTGTGAGAGGAAAAAGACAGAAAAGGCAAGTTTCAATCATCATTAATGCTTGTCTTTGTTGTCAAAATATTTTCTTTACAGAAGAATTAAAATTATAGTCAGAATGTCACTGGAATTGAATAGGGAATAAATGTAAGCAAATGCACTTTCATCATCTCCAATGGAAAAGTCACAGGTTTGACGTTATATCAGTATCTGGCTCTACATATCCTTAATGGAGAAATTTCTGGCTTACAAATAACGTATCCCAAGCTAACGAAAGTTTATGGAGGTGGCAAAACTTTTCAAAAAAGGTAATAGTAGTTGAGGCAATTGCGTCTGACCAGATTATAATGTATCCCTCTGGAAGTCAGCTCCAGTTCACAGTATGAAGTAATCTTTGGTGAATGTTTTCCAAACTGTGATGCATATTTTACATTTTACAGGAAGAGGCAACAGCTATCTGTGAAGACAAGGGAAAAACATCTGTTCAATACTTTCTGTTAATCAGACATTAAAGATGAACAAATATCCCAAGTTTTAAACCTTCATGAAGAGTTAATTTCAAACTTTTAAAAGGGTATCACTATAGTTCAAATAGTCCTTCAGACATTTGACTTCTGCTACTGATTGTTAGTAATAATCACCACATTTTCCGCTTGCACTTTTCAGCATGAATTCAGAATGTCAAAGCTAATTTTCTCATCAGCCCTGGACTTCTTTAAAACACCATAAACTTGAGAGCCCAGTTCTCTCCTCACACACTTGGGCTTTTAAACAACATGGGGTTAGCATCCAGCTTCCACAACTGTGCAGGAGGTCAGCATCTGTCTCACCAAGGGCCACACAGAGACAGCTGGATTTTTTTACTGACAGAACCCAAATCTAGGAGTCTCTTGGCCCTGTTTCTGGCACTCGTCCTGCCAGAAGCCCATGGTTTTGTCTTGGTGATTCTAGAGCCTGGTTGGTATTGTGAGTCAAGTGAAAGCAGAATTACCTAATCAAAGTCAAGCTACTGACTTCATGAGATATCTGTGTGTGTGTTAAGATAAGATGCTCAAAACTGTTATCTTTTAACAATTTTCTCTTTGCACATTGCTAGAGAAAGATCCAATTCACATTTACGGTGGGGACGCTTTGCTCCTTGTTCCACCTGATGCTCTGAAATGATTCCAAAGAGCTTGTAGCTCAGGTGAAGGTCCCTGTTCCACACAAAGCAATGCCACTTTCTTGAGTGGAGTCACAACCACATACATAACTAGGGACTGTGCCTCAATAAGTACAATTTTTTTTTAAATAAAGTGTCATTTCCATTTGATAGCTAAAAATGTAGTTGTACTTTGGAAGCCCGTTCATTTACCACCTTTTCTTTTACTCAGGAAAGGAACAGAGAGTCCCCTTGCTATAAAATCATCATGATTTCAACTGATAGAAATTAGTATAGCACCACAGATGTAACTTAAGAGACCCTGAGTGGAATGTAACTCAGCTTACTCTTCCAGTCTCGCACAGAGCCAGTTTAAGCACCATGGAAGAAGGCTTGAGGTGGTAGAAAGCAAAGCTACCTCAATCATAACACAGCATACAGGTTGTGGTATCACAGAATAACACGTACAATAACGTTACCACCTTCACTCATGCCATATGCCTTTCTGCTCAGAGTTAATACAGTAGCTGTCATCTTACCCTTCTTTGAATGAGAAGGTTCCTTCTTCAGTGCCTGTCCCATACCTCGTACTAGAGAGAATAGAACATATGATTGAGACAGGCGAACTTTCATGGTCTGCTGAGGAGGTATCAAACTCTCTTGATTACGTAGCTTGGTGGTATAGAGCACAACTAAGACACCTTACCACTACTCTAGAATTAAATACTTTGCATCTCTATTGTCCTTCACCTAAGAGCCGCTTTAACACTGTAGTTTAATATTCATGTCATCACCGTTGCTAACTGTTAAAACCTGAATGACATAAATAATCAATTAATATGTATGTGCAGATCTCTATTTTGCCCAATATTTCCTACACTTTTTTTTATTGGAGCCTCAGCATTCTGAAGGCAAATACAAATGATTCTTCCTTCTTCAGTCTGACTTTGCTGTCACTGTCACTGCAGTGAATTATCAGCTCTATTCCAGACAGTTATCATAGAGGAAAGGAAACTTTGCTTGGGTACATCCAAATGGACCACTCCTGCCAGTGCTGACACAAGTCGATGTAAACTAACACGCCCAGCAGCCCCTTGACAGGCTTTGGAAGCATCTGGTTTCATCAACATCCCTTACTGAATCATAATGAACCCTTCAGTCACGTACAGAGCTTCCAAGACTCTACTGGGATAGAACGCTGTGCTGGGTTTGTGTGGCAAACAGACACATGACCACGGCACAGGCCTTCAAGGTTAGGAGTCTGTTTGAAATTAGAGCCAACAGTGAATTTACTGGGCACTCTCATATAAGGAAGTGACATCTCTAAGGGTTCATAACTCAGCTTTAGCTGGGATTTCCCTTCAAAATACAAAACTTGGGTCTACATGCTCAGCTAACACGCTCACCTGTTTGCCCCAACAGAACAAACCCCGTTTACATTGACAATAGATTTGGCCCTAGCTGTGTGCTTTGGGAGGGAATCTTGAAAAACAACATGCACCAGGACCTCCTTTTTTAATTTCTTCCCTTTTTTTTCTAAAACTTCATTTGAATACATTCTTACATGGAGGCATTTTTAATCCAAACTCTGCAGTAAGGCCCAGCCTGAAATAAGAATAAAGGATAAAAAGGATACAAGACCCTTGAATACTGTGTTTAGTTGTGGGCCCCTCACCACAAGAAGGATGTTGAGGCTCTGGAGCGAGTCCAGAGAAGAGCAACAAAGCTGGTGAGGGGGCTGGAGAACAGGTCTTATGAGGAGCGGCTGAGAGAGCTGGGGGTGTTTAGCCTGGAGAAGAGGGGGCTGAGGGGAGACCTCATTGCTCTCTACAACTACCTGAAAGGAGGTTGTGGAGAGGAGGGTGCTGGGCTCTTCTCCCAAGTGACAGGGGACAGAACGAGAGGGAATGGCCTCAAGCTCCGCCAGGGGAGGTTTAGGCTGGACATTAGGAAAAAAATTCTTCACTGAAAGGGTCATTGGGCACTGGAACAGGCTGCCCAGGGAGGTGGTTGAGTCACCTTCCCTGGAGGTGTTTAAGGCACGGGTGGACGAGGTGCTAAGGGACATGGGTTAGTGTTTGATAGGAATGGTTGGACTCGATGATCCGGTGGGTCTCTTCCAACCTGGTTATTCTATGGTTCTGTGATTCTATGATTCTATGATTCTAAGATAAATAAAGGTTCAATCTCTCAGTTATAGTTTTAAAATTATTGGAGTACTGTGAATCCTAAAATATACCACCAACGTTATACCTAGAGCAAGATATTTCAAGACCGTATGTGAGCCAGGAGATGCAAAGGAACACCTGGTACATTTTTGAATTCACTTAAGATGAGACAGCAGAGTAGCATGGTCCTCTAGAGCCATCTTACTATCAGAAATGCATTCAAAGGGTATTCATACTCTCTATGATATTTATCAGATAAAAACGAAATTTATGGAGCTTCAACCCCCCATAGTTAATGGTGGAGCTACATTTAATTTTTATCTCTTGAAGATCTGGTCTGATTAAGTAAAATGACCTAGCAGTGAAGCCTACAAATTTACGTCACTAAAAGCCATATACCCACTATGTTCTCTGTCACTGCAGAGACCAGATGACTTTCACATCATGGATCTCAACATTTGTTCAAACATCCAGTTTCAAGAGATGCCACAATTCTGAAAAGTTTCATTGAAAGTCAGGCATTAAGCAGTTAGGTGCCTTTTCTCAGAGTGACATCTTATTTAGATCAGGAGATCGTTTTCCCTTCCAGCTCTTGAAAAGCATTCTGTTATTCACTTGATGTATCCTATTAGCAGAAAATAGAGAAAGTTCTGATGCATCATAGCACGCATCTGAAACTCTAGTTCTAATTAACCAGAAGTCATCTGTAGTTGTCCAACATCTTATTATTAATTCACAAAACAATAAAGGGATATATTTCAGACTGAATGAGAAGATAGGTAATGAAAAGGGTCATAGTATTTCACTACACATAATTTGTCACAATCTTTACCTATTTCAAAACTATAGAAGTCAAGTTGTACAATGCTTTACCGTGAACATAATTTCTCACGTATAAAAAGCAGTTACATGGGTATGATTTATTCTCGTGAACTTGAAACCTAAATTAGATCTAAATCTGTATAACCCAGGGTTGCATAAGGAAGTATATTTTTACTATGAATACGTAGACTTTTGCCCTCTATGTATTTTTGAGCAAGAAAGGCAATTCTAAGGACGTTGTAATGTGCTTTCTGGCATTATGATCAATACATACATTAATATATTTAAAAATTATATGTTGTGACAGGAGCAGCAGATTTGATAATTTAATTTAAAAAGCACATCTCAGTGAAATTCTAATCAACTTTATATTTCCAAAGTCTTCTTAGGGAAGATTCCTTTTTTTTTAAACCTACACCCCAAAAATTAACACTCTTCAAAATGCATTGGCATCGAGTAAAACTTTCTTCTTCTTGCTCATTTCAAAAAATTAATTCTAAAGCATAGGGAAACCCAAAATCATTCTTACATTCACCACCTTTCCAGCAAGAGAATGTGCAGTTACTAGAATTTTATACAATTAGTGCTCTGAGAGTCCTTTAAATGCAAACCTGTAAGAGGAAAGTAAAAACAAATCAAAGTTAATCGTGACTGGCTGGAACAAAATGCTTAAATCAATATTACGATGGCTCATCTGCTTGTCATTTAGCCATTACCTGGGAGATGAGGACCTCCTGCTATGCCTCAATTTTTTTTTTTTAGTACAGATTTACCATCGCCTCGGTTCTGCAGACACATATAAAGCCAAAGTCACACCAGACTCACTCTGTCATTGTACTGTATACTCTTCATATTTTATTTTATAAATTCCTGTTTGTTCTTTACACTGGATACAGAGATAAACACATATAACTATTGGGATGTTCAACAAGTTTAATGCAACTGCATTAAACTGTGAGAGAGGGAAAAAACCACCACCTCACATTTATAGCATCCTGGAGAAAAGGACAATATAATAATTCTCCAGGAAAAAAAGCAGGTATTAAAAGATTTTCTTTTAATTAAACCTTACTATGTGGAGAAATGCTGCACAGTTTATAAATATTTTGAAGTATTTTTTTCCACCAGGTACAAAGACCAGGTTAGAACATGTTTCTAGTACAAGTTCAGAAATAGAAACCTCATTGTCCAGCGTTTGACACACAAAGCACAAAGACGTAAGGCATTTAACTTAGGAAAGGGCATTTTGGTGACTTTATGGACATGTGGGGCCTGATCCTTATCCCATTGGCAACACCAGAGATCCCACATCTGTTCAAGTCAGTGGTGTTTGACTGGGGTCTGCCACTGGGATCAGAATCGAAAACATTATGTACCTACCTGGATTTTACTAAAAGCCACAAAACTTCCCCAGAAGCACAGCCCATGGGGGTTTTATAGCATTGCCCGTCTGGGCAGCAAAGTCTACTTTGTCATAATGGTTTTCAATTCTGGTTCCCAAACTGGAATACATCAGCCTTTCTTCTTTTGGGGAAATGAGAGTAAAATGGAACCAATGCCATCTCTGGAAGTAAAACCTATGATGCAGCCTCAAAATAAATAACCCTTATTTGCATATACAAACACTGGAGCTTCATATGCATCTACTAATATCCCTTCCTTAAACAGTTAGGAATATCACATATGCTATAGCTCACACCAACCAGAATAATGAGGGAGGTGTTGTTTTTTGATATATTTATAAGTTCATGTAACTCTATAGTCAAAACAACTCTGGTTTCATCAGAGCTATCCCATAAAAAAGAGAAAGGACTAATCGCAAATAAGTTTATTTAATAGTCAACTGTCTTAATTTCAGTCCTCTCTCAGACCTGCGTGGACACAGTTTTTCTTGCATCCTAATTATGCTGCAGTTACAGAAAGGCAAACTACGAACCGAACGGCTACTGTCACCTCCCTCTCTCTTTTCCTTTCCCAGCAGGTTAAACATGGAAAAATGCTAAAAATCTACTGGGAGCGTGCCTATAACGAAGTATAAATAGGTATGGAAAACCTATGAGAAAACTGTTATGGAAGGTGCCTGAATGGCAAAGTGCAAAGGGTGACAAGAAGAAAATTGTGACGGCGTACAAAAGGCAAGAGAATAAGAAAGATGCGATACAATAAATAGCTGGCTTGAGCCTATCAACTGGCTGGTAGCTCCTGTTCCACCCACCTCCCCCTCAATACCTTCATCATTTTTTTCTTTTTTGTTATGATAAGGGACATTCATGATCAGTAACAATGTTATAATGATAGTAAATGCAGGATTTAAGGTATATAAAACCTTCAGCCAACATTCGAAAGCCACCAAGGGGGAGTTACCTTGCACGAGGTTCTATTTAGTGATGGCTCCACTCTTTCACTCCCTGACTGCAAATCAGCATTTTTAGTGGACAATAGGCTCAGCAGTGGCCTTATGATTGCCTCTTTTCAAATGGAAATGGCTATCCTAACTCCTCTGCCAGGTTTTTCTTACTAGAGCACAAATTGCAGTTTACAAGGCTCTAAGGGGAAAAAAAAAATCTTAGCTGAATATCTTTTTTTTATTCGACAAACTGACATGTAAATTACCCTTTAAGTGCTCCACTCTAGGGCTCTGATCATCTCCTAATTGTCACAGTCAATTGTAGCCAACAGTCTCTTCAATCCCAAGCGCTTTGACAACAAGCATAAGGATCAAAGCAGAATCAGCTCCCTTCAATATCCTTCTGTTTAGGATGCTACAAAAAGCCTGAAAAAGAAAGGTGTAAGGGCATTAGTGGAGAAGGAACTGAGAGTAGAAAATACTATAGCAGTCATTTTCTTCTTCACTAATATTATATATCCTTATATACTCTGTTATCCCAAATTCAGCATGAATACATAAACATCCCAGAGAATAAATAAGGTTTAAAATGACGCGGACATATTAACATGTAAGAATAAATGCCTAATGCATTTCTGCTGCCTCCTGCGTGCCTCCCCCCATCCTTCCACTCTGGAAAGGAATATAACAGCAATTAATTTTATAAGAATATTTGGGTTTTCCCAAAGCAGCCCCACACTCTCTTCCAGGATGAGCTGAGCTTCAAATCAGCCTGTCCTGATGGAAACCCATCCTAAGCTGTATTCATGGGGCCTGTATGACTTAAACATGAAGTGGGTTATTTGTGCAGCTCTTCTTTTGCTTTCTGAAGTGCCTATAACCCAAGGTCAGGCAGAGGCTGGAGCAAAACCCTCTCATTCAGTTGGGGTCCAACTCTAAGAGCAGCCTGTTTCAGTCACATCCAAAATGACTGGGGAGAAATACAAGAATCAATACACCAGTCCTCAAAGTCTGCCTAGGGAATAAAATTATTTGCTGTAATTCTGAAAGAAGATTCATGTTTTATTGTATTCCAGACCACTTTAGATCAGCACTGCACTACATTGCTTAAACAAATTTTTCTACTAGCTTGCTGTGTTTGATGATATGGGCTTGCTCACTCTGCAATACACTATCATACCCTCAGTGCCTCGCAGACACCTCAAAGTAAGCCTTGTAGAAGATGTGCTTCTAGGGAATAGGGGCAAGATGGAGCTTTACAGAGTCATATTTTTACTTCAAAACTTGTATGTATCCACTAAGGTAGCAGCAACTCCCACAGAGGCTTACAGACAGCTTCTGCCACACAGGCTGCAGGGGAGGAATAGCCTGGCTCCTGCAGAAGATGTGCTGCTGAAGTGGGAGAAAGCCTGCAGGTTACCAGGGAGGCAAACTGGGGATGTGCCAAACTCTAGAGTAACTCAAAAGGATCTCCTAACAGATAACTAGGCTTTGCAAGGTTAGGCAACCAGATCCTGTGGCCTCTGATGATCTTGCTGCCATAAAGGACGCAAGAGACTTCATCCGTTTGCCTGGACCTCTACCTCTTCCTCTCCTGAAAAAGATACTTTCCACAAGAGAACTTGAATGCCTGAAGTCTATAATTAATAGGAATTTAGACGCCAAAACCTAATTCCTCCTTCATAAGAAATTAATTCACTTCTAACAGTTATTTTTTAAGAAATCACTACTTGTCATATCTTAAAGATGATGCACCTTATCTGTTGGCTCCCATAACAGTGGAGGAATGGTTAGGAGAGACAGGTGGATGCGTTTAACAACCTGCTTCCCCTCCCTATACATCCCTCTTTCCTCACAGAACTTCTGGATCTCTGTGTACAGGATGAGCCACGTCAGATCCATAGACCAGTAGAACACCAGTCATGTTTGTAACAAGACCTCAAGGAAAGGCTTCGAGGTAGGTGGTAGATGTTCCTAAACTATTACCTACATCACGTTCCCCAAAGACGATCAAAAAATTTAAAATGCAAACAGTAATCCTATTTTTACATAGAGAAGATCAGAGCTCACAGGGAAGACGGCACAGATGCAACAAGACTTCCTACAGAGCTGCCTCTGCACCCACCCACTGCCACACACCCAGCCACGCTCAGGGCCCCCAGCACCACCTTGCACACAGAAATGAGCATTATTGAGTTAGAGATGCTAAACATAACTAATACACCAGTTACAAAGACCGGTGAGAAAACAGTGGTTTTGATAATGAATAGGAACAAGAAGTCAGAATTCCTCATGGGAAACGTATTCCAAAACATATTGACTGAGAAACATCAAAAGCACTTATTTGAGTGATGTTGAAATAATATAAAGCTTCATCTAATATATCATTTAAAATAAATGCAAACCCAAATTTTTAGAACTGCAGTGAAACATTTGTCTTGTAAAGCTATTTTATTTCCATATTATCAAAGGGAAAAATTTTTAACTCTTCCTGGACAAAAATTTCACTGTGAAAGACATATTCTAAAGAAAATTTTCCAGCTCAGTGAAACATGTATTCCCTGCTAGCAAATTTACCAATATTTTGCAGCTCTGTATAAAGATCAATATCTTCCCTGAACAGCTAAATATTGAGGTAGCCCCAGTTAAATATTTTCCTTGATATTCCACTGTATTAGGCAAATTCTGTTATTTTCTAGAAAGATCATTCCAACACACTAAGACACCTTCCAAATAAAACCTCCCTAACATTAGCAAGTTGTCCTGTAGTTATTTAGCTCACTAGAATTAACTTGGTTCATAAGGGTGCTTTCACCTTCTCATTCACCCACAAGAAAAAACGGTGAGGTCACCTGGAATGTAATTAACTTTGCTTATTTTATTTAAACTCTGTTTATTTAAACAACAGAAGCATTTCCAAATAGCAGGACACCAACTAACACAGCCTGCATTGTTTTCTCACCTGACTTGAAAATGCATCCAAATACCTATTAGATAAAACTGTTGGTTCCCAGCTTTGTCTATGGAGTTGTTGCTGGTAGTCTGCAGGGAGATGAGTAGGAATATGTCCTGCCATAGACATTCTCCTAGACATTTTCCTTGTTTCCAGCTGCTAAATCTTAATAAAGAAGGTTAAAATACTCTTTTCCTATCAGACCTACTCCAGGGGGATAACTTCTCTAGAGGTTACAAAGCACAGATTTCATTACCAGAAAGTAGTAGACAGTCCACATGACCGCGAAAGGGAGGAGATAAGCTCAATGAGATTATTATTTCCTTAAAATCAGACACACTTTATGGTAAAAGTTGAAACAAGACCTGCCCTATCAAAGAATATGTTCTTTCAACACAAGGAATCTACAATGCTGGAGACCATTAGATGGACTAATTCATCCGTTGCAGATGGCCATTTCACGATGCTTCAGAGCTGCAATTTATTAAGGGTTATTGAATGATTGCCTTGCACGACTGTAACAAGGAGAAAGGCGTTTGTGCACTGAAGCAGCAGGCAAGAAAGTGTCTCCTTGGCTGCTCTACCTGCCTGGCAAGGCAACAAGTGCTGCCTCCTACACAAAGCAGCAAGTCATGGGGCTGCCTAAGAGGACAGGGGCTCCTTGGGGAAGAGTTAACCCCAAAAAGGGAGCACTGAAGGCAAACCAGAGCATGGTTTACTGATAGGATACTGATGCCCTTTCCTACACACTTACCATAAACCCCCAATCTGGTTGTAAAGGAGCAGAATAATAGCGCTCCTTGTGTCACTGACATTTCTCTCGGAGGGGGTGGCTTCTCAGTGAGCAGCTCTGTTTCCTTATTTAGTTCTCTGCAACAGTCGTGGATTTTGCAGCCCTTATTTTTATGCTTCTGAAAAGTAGAAGGATGAAAGGTTATATTGAGGAGCCTAGAAGTGACAGCCATAACACGTGCACTGGTGTGATGTGAAAGTCCGTGGTCACATAACCACTTCATGACTATTGCAAGGCTGCTGAGACAGTTCCTAAATTACAAACGATTAACCAGCGTGCTTTGGTCATTAAATAAGTGTTCAATTAAGTCTTTCAGACAACAAAGACATACTCTTTCTCTCTGGGATGCCTTGCAGGTATCAGTGCTGAGCTTGCTAAGAATATACATCAAGTCATTACCTCTGCAATGGCCAAAGCCATGGGGAGAGCCTTCAGAAGTCCTTAGGAAGCCATCTGCTTAGGCCTCAGCTGAGACTTGTTTTGAGGAAGTCACATGCTGCTTTTTAAGTGATTATTTCTAGGTGGTGCTCAGGGGCAGGGAGGGAGAGTTGATGACCGCAGCTCCTTCTGAGCAAAGACAGAGATTCAAGCCATCGAATGCTGAGAACAGTGATCATAGGACTTGTGCTGAAGGAGCCAAATTGTATGCAACTCCTTGCTCTTGGGGAGGAAAGGCTTTCTTGGGTGTCTTCCCTAGTTTATTAACACAGTTTCCACTGCAGTTAACTTAGCCACACAGCTCCACTCCAGTAGCATCCTTCTGAGCCCAAGAAAACATCACAATCCCATTTTACCAAGGAGGATCGAGAGGCTGTTTTAACAGCGGGACTGAAGTCTATTATAAACTAATGAGAAGATACACTGTCCAATGAATTCACTAAAGTCATAAAAAGTTTGTTTCAGTGCAAGGGCCACAGCACAGCAGCTCCCAGCTCCTAATATGTGCTCAGGCTGTTCGGTATCATGAAGACCTTCCTGTTTTTAACTCTTGCTACGTCAGCACCAAGCAGCTAAAAGCACATTGAGGACACTGCTGACTTCCAGGCTCATGCACAACAAAATACAGAACAAGGGCATCATTCACGGCCACCGACATTAGAACTTGATTGTAAAGAAAGTTGGTTCAAATAATAACCAGAGAGTTAGAGAAAGCGTGTCTAACCACACGTCTGTTAAGAAGAATGTTATGCAGCATTCGTCAGAAGCTTGCTTCATAAAACTGGTTTCAATACAGGATTTTAAGTATATGGCAACTGATAGAGTGAATATAGATATTATTTTACTCTAGGAGAATTCCTATCTATTACTAAGCTGTAATTTTAATTGACATTAAGCAAGAAGAACCACAAGAAGAGAGTGAGTGCCCGTTTCTCACAGCCTATCTATCATGTGCAGAGCTACTTCGGGCTCCTATACCACCAGTTTAGAAACATGCATAATTGCTTATGGTCAATATCATATCACTGCCAGATCACACATTAAACAGATAACCACTATTATTATAAAAGCAACTTCCTTGACCTCATATTTTGGTCTGGCTCCGAATTCCTGTACTTTACCAGTTTGGTTTGTTGCATTATGCCAGCTTTCTGCCTGTACATGTCATTTTCTACTCCTGTAAGTGACCGGTGCAATAGAAAGCTTGCTATAAAAATGCATATTCGAGCACACGAATAGAATAAATTCAAGAAATATGATCACAGTTGCTCCTGCAATGTTTTTATAAACATAGAGTCTCTGCTTTTTTATTATAGTTAAGGTACAGTGTGTTATTTGGCAGAGGAATCTGACTTGAAAATGTAAAAGGTTCAGGCAACCACACATTTGGAAGTAGAAATCTTTCCTTAAAACATGGCTCTGGTTTTAAAACATGGCAAAATTTCTGGAAACTTCAGTTTCTCAAAGTCTGCCAAAGCTCTAGTCACATGTAACATATTCTTGGGGCTTTACATATAATGTTTCAAGTAATAAACAACATCTTGTTTAGAGCAAGATGGAAAAAAAAAGGGGGAAAGCATTCATTAGGAGTCAAAGCTCCCTATCAATACCAAAACCAAAACATGTCTCTTGCAATGAAGCCTGGAAGTAACTTTTATAACGTATCAATAAGAGATTCAAGTGTTCTTCACACTTCTAATAACTGTAGGTAAAATCACAGGTTAAATTCTTGGAGGGATTATATTATAAAAGAAAGAAAATTTCATACTCATTGAAGCGGACTCAGGTTTGCAGTAACAGAAAGAAAAGATCTGTTCATCCTCATTTGGTAACAGAATGAGTTACATATTGTACATAACTGTACATCGTCAGTAGCCCTTCAGTGCTCTCTGTATAACTCATTTATCGCACACTTTTTATTCAGGAACAAGGCTGTGTTTGAAAAAAAAAAAAAAAGTTGTTTCCATCTGAAGGCTCATCATGCAGAATATTCACAGCTTAAATATATGCACAGTCATCTCTACTAGTCAGACACCATTTCAGTCTGCTCATCAGAATACATATTAATAAAATGATATTGAGATACAGAAATAGCACACCGCAGCTAAGCTTGAAGTACGGGCCATAATACCTACCTCACTGGGATCTAGGAAGGTTTAATTAATTAATGCTTATGAAGCACTATAAGCTCCTCAGATCATCACTTCAATTCATTATCACCCCCATTTGTTTTGTGTCCCACTTTCCCCCTTAATTCAACAGTGAATTTCTTTTGGAAAGTGTTGCATTTATAAAGTAATGAACAGATGAAAGCAGTTGGAGTGATTCGGCCTTATTGCGTTTGCAGGAGTATAAAAGGGAGCAGGAATCCTTCCCCTCTCTTTTTTACTGAAATCACTTGGTATCAGGGCAAAGAAGACTATGAACATTCACGATGTGCAATTTTTTTGAAAGCCACCTCTAACTAAAGCAGTGTCAAAATGCAACAGAGAGAATAAAAGGTAAGAAAGTAACATAAAGTAATTAGCTATTATTCTGGGAAACTTCCTCACTCACGTTTATGTTAATTAATGAAGGGTATGAGCTACAAAGCTCAGAGGGGTTATGGATGCAGGCATTTGTTTTTTGCCTCATCTCTAATAATTATTAGATACACTGGATGGAAATAGTTAGAAAGAAAATCAATAAGAGAATGAATCAAGAAAATTAATGGCAATTTCAAATACTTTCATATATAGGATTTCACTCAGGGGCGAAACAAGGTAAAATTAGTAATCTGCATTAAAACAAAACAAAATACAGTTTGATCGAACTTCCGTGCAGTGGAGTCTTCTTTAAAGACTTCAGATTTTGGCATTAAATAATCTCGGTTAGAGAATTTAACAGAGAAGAAAGGAAGGATTATCTAGTGGAACTCCAAGGTTGCTCTAGACTTTCAGAAAAGAAACCAGATTAATACAACAGAATTACTGGTGGAAGAAAAGCTGATAAAGAAGACTAGAATTTGATAATGGAGGAATTTAATTATTCAGATATTGATTGGCAGGATAAATATGTGGAAGCTAACAAAATTTATTTGTAGTGGCAATGCTATTAGTCCCCTGTGAAGCCAGCAGCTATGCTGAGCCCCATACTTGGAGGTAGGCATGTATACTGTTATAAAATTAATTAAAGTCAAATTTTATAATTAAAATTACATTTAATTTCAATATAAATTTTAAAGTTAATGATAGGGAGTTGAAATCTCACTATCATAAAGATGCTCATAGATTTAAAGGATAAATCAATAAGAAATATTCTTATTGAGACCAGCTTGGGAGATTCACAAAGTAAACAGGCTCAGGTCAAAATAAAGTTAAGAAAACCCAAATATTCTCTTATTATTCATCCAAAGAGAAAATCTTACTAACAATAAAAGAATTGACACAGCCAGTGATGGCAGGAAGTGTGCCAATAACACATGATAGTGGCAGTCTGATAGTCGTGATCCAGCAGAGAGCAGATACGCTTTAGAGGGTGTTTTGTAGTTACTCTGAATAAAAGTTCTTCTGGCTGGATTTCGAAGATGGGACCTCATCTTTCAGAACTTACCAATATAGCTTCTCATTTCGATATTTTTGTTCTTGGCGTACCAAACCAAGGCCTTAGCGCTTTATAAATGGAATTGACCTCGTGCCGTCCCATGACCAGAAGACTGGTCTCCAGTTCCATGTATTATATATTTAATCACTGAAGTATAATAGACATACCTAGAAGCAGGTACTTAAAATCTGTAGGTGCCTCCTCTGCCATTGGAAGAAAGGTGTCTAACCCTGGTGGGGTGGAGGTTAGGTTCCCCACAGGATTTGGCATATTCCCAGGGTTCTGAGCAATACATGACGTGCCTATGGTGTCCTCAAATCTTCCTGGCTTTGTCCAGCTCTTCCCTTGGCTTGTACAGCTCAACTCTCTTAGGTCAGATTGCCACCTTATATTTCTGAAACAGGTGAGAAAAGCTTGGTCCCACACTAGTCAAAATGTTTCCTGTCAGTCTAGCTTTCTAATTGACTAAACAAAGACTAATTCTGTCCATGAAAACTAAATTTTATTCAGGGCAAACCATGGTTTACATTAAAAAAAGAAAAGCTCCTAACTTAGATTAAAAAAAAAAAAGTTTGCTTTTTCATGAAAAAAATATTCCTTTTTGGAACCATAGCCACAAGGCTCTGCTGCTTATTCCTCACTGTGATTTATAAGCCAGACAACAGTTAATGCAAAGTATCTTTGTGCTTCAGCAGAGCCCTGGACACCACAGGAGGCAGAGAGCCCCGTTTATGGGGGACCGTGACAGCTGGTAAACAGGTCCAATAAGAACTCGATTGTAGTTTCCATTTGTTTTAGGCTTAAATTTTTCATTTTATTTCAACTCAAGGGAGGGGTCTATTTCATCTGCAAAATGTTGGCTTTCCAATGTTACAATTGAATAAAGCATGGATCTAACATTAACCACCGATGGCATTTACCAAAAACTACCAGGTTCATCATTGTAATAAAGTTCTAGAAATGTGAATAGAAAGCTGGAAAGGATAGTAAATATCCTGAAATAGTCAAATAATGGAAAAAATAAAGCATAAAAAATTCCTAATCTGAAACAAAATATTATATAATACTCATAATTTAATAAAACTTTAAGGTTTTGGGGTTTTTTTACAGCTGCAGCAAAAAAAATATCAAGAACAAAAGCGGGTAGAGCTCTGTAATAAATCAGAAATAAGAAGAATCCCAACAGTCATTTTGATCTTTTGGCACTGAAGTAAAACAAGTGCAGTGCATAAGGGTTAACTCTTCAGCTCACATAAATCAAGTTAACACCATTTAAGTTAGCAAAATGTATTCAAAGTCAAATTCATTTACTCCAGCCAAAGATCTGTCCCTAACTCTATCCTTTGCATTTTGTAGTGCATTAACTATTTTAACATATTCATATTTAAAGCCCAATATACTTCAATATAATCTCCATTACATATAAGCACTTTTGTGTACACATACATATGCAGAGGAATACATACATATAAAATGTTTTTTTAAAAAATATAATATAAACAAATTAACATAACACGATTCACAGCTATGAAAAATAGAATAGGAATGGTTTTACAGGATTTAGTGAGGAAACGCACTGAAAATCTGAATTTGAGTAGAGTCAACTGATGTGGATTTATGAACAGGAAATCTTGCTCAAATAATTTGTTGGAATTCTTCTAAGATATCCCTGCCAAGGTAGACAAGAAAAAGTACTACGGATGATATACAATATGCTTAGACTTTCAAAAGAGTGTTTGATAAGATCCTATGCAGGAGATTACCAGCAAGGTACAGAGCCACTGCATAAATGATAACAAACTTTAATGAACTGATAACAGTCTGAAAACAGCGTTCACCAAATGACTTAGAGACTGGCAGTCAATACCGGATAGTGCTTTGGTCAGGTTAGGAGCTTGTCTTGTCTCTAATCTATGTAAAAGAATTAAATCAGAATATCAAAGGTAACGTATCAAAATGTGCTGGGGACATAAAAGTTACAGGGGCTTTAGCAGCAATTGTCTAACACCGGCTATAAATGCAAGATCCAGATCAGCAGCAAATGCAGCATCAGCAGAGCCAGGAATGCGCTGCTGTGCCGGAGCCCAGAGCTGATAGAGCAAAGTAAACAGGTTTTTCTGATGCAGTGGAAAAATGTGAAAACACACTCCATGTGGGCAGAGAGACGGAAAGAAATAGCAAAGGGTGCTATGCAAAGGGAAGAAGGAGACCTAGGTGGTGCTTGGAGAAAAGGGAAGAGCTCAGGGCGGAACTGGAATTCCAGGAAAAGGGAAGGAACAAACAAGAAGATGCTTTGAGCTTTTTAACCCCTAGGAGACGGAAAGGTTAGAGGAGATTTCAAAAAATTTTTGAAATTGGAAAAAACTTTTTTTTTTAATCTCAATTTTATGGATGAGTGTTGGGGTATGACCTTTTGTCCCATGGGTGGGACCTTATGCTTTTACTCTAAGGGTCAGATGACAAAGCTAATCCTGTTTCCCTTGAGCTCAAGCCCCATATAGTTTTGAAGCACAGCCAGTCTCTTCCTACCTCAAGAGTGACAGACCAGTCCCGAATACCAGCAGACTAGGGGACAGGACAGAAGCCTTGCAGCTTGTTTCTGTGTTCCCATGGCTCAGGTCTGTATTGGAGGACACTGACAGCCTTCCTGATGCTTTTTCAGAAGCACCAAAGAGGTTATGGCTCCTAAATGCCATTTGCAAGAGTGTCTCCTCACTGAGAAACACAATTTGCATTCACCTTCAGTGTGTTCCTTGAAAATGAGGCTGAGTTTCCTAAAACTTGGAGGCCTTTTAGAAACCTGGAGAAAAGTGAAGATGCTAGCTGGAACCATTGCCCTTATTCCCAGTGGGACTTGTGGTATTCCCTGGGGACCAAGTCATAGAATCATAGAATAACCAGGTTGGAAGAGACCCACCGGATCATCACGTCCAACCATTCCTATCAAACACTAAACCATGTCCCTTAGCACCTCGTCCACCCGTGCCTTAAACACCTCCAGGGAAGGGGACTCAACCCCCTCCCTGGGCAGCCTGTTCCAGTTCCCGATGACCCTTCCTGTGAAGAATTTTTTCCTCAAGTCCATGAAAGGAAGGTGGCAGCATGAGTTCAGAATGGGCTCTGCTCAATGAGGCTCTGCTTTTCTCAGCTTTTACATCCCTGTTGCTCCAAACAACTTGTCTAGCAGATCCAGCCTCTTTCAGCTTTATTGCCATCTCTACCTCACTCATTTTAATGGACAACATTTCAACAGCAAGACCAAAAATATTTTGTCTCATGAGCATTTATCAGAAATGTACAGAGATTAAAATTTCCGCTTATTATATATATTTTTTTTAACAATTATTCTCTTTGTTGTCCTTGTGCAAGGTCCCTCACCGAAGTCTGACATTATGGTAGTCACTACACTGATTTCAGCTTTTCCAAAAAGTACCTTTAGACAAGGAACGAAAAAAATCCAGGGATTTAGTTGTGAGTGTTTACAAACCAACAGATGCTGTGGTAAATGTCTTTTACATCCCTCTTTGCCTGGAGCAATCCTGTCCAGGACCAAAGTGGCGTTTTCAATTCCTCTTTGGATCACCTTAGTAAGGTTGGATTCCATCATTTAAACTCAAAGGTAATTTTCAGAGTGTTTTACAGAGTTTTCTTAATCGCTGTGGATCCTGGACATAAACCTGAAGTTGTCTGTTCCTCTGTGGTTTTTTTTTCACCACCTACATGCTCACGTTTTCCCCTCTGTCATAACTGTTTCTTCACCTGCTTGAAACCAAGATATGTCTTATTTTTCTTCTGTTTCCAGGTTTCTCAAAGTTCCCTGTTCACCCAGCACTGCCATCTTAGTTCCTGAATAAAACCTCAGTGTTTCTCAACAGGGTGCAGAATTTCTTCCCCTTAACAATCTCTGCTAGCACTGGTTCTTTTTCAGGGGAAAATGTGAAAAAAAAAAAAATAAATCAAACTTTCTATTCATTGTAAAAGCAAGTTGCTTCCCTAAACAAGAGAGCCTAGTGAGATATCAGAAATAATTGTAAACATATTGGTCTTCTGGGATTTCAGTGCACTTAAACAACAAATTTAAGAGTCTTGTCTTGATCTTGCATCACAGTGATCTTACTTTGCCTGCTTCCCACTTCATGCTTCACCCAGAGTATTTTTGTTTCATTAGCCTCTTGGTCTTTGAAATTTCAAAATCATGCAGGTTTACTTGCGACTTGAGTTTCTTTCCTCATGTTTGTGTTCAGATCTCTAATGACATTCTCCTTTGAGTTGCCTCAGAGGAAGGGGAAAACCCAGGTTTTGTACAATGTCGGCATTCTGAGGAAGCATCTGTATGCTAATTCACTCTCAACTTTGCAAGCAGAAAATTTAAAGGGAGATAGTTTTTAATAAATGAAGACCAGTTAGCAGTTAGAAATCTTTAATGTTACTGACTTCCTGGGAGCTTTTTTTCCTCCCACCAGCCTTCAAAGCTGTTTCTTGGCTTTAGGAGATCATTATAAGTTAATACTTGACTACCAAAAGTCCTGCTCCACCTTAAAAATTGTACAGAATCTGTCAAACATCAATTTTGAATCAATGCCAATTCAGTATAAATAAAGTGTGATATGGACACTCCAGCAAAGGATAGCCTGCAAATCAAAAGAACTGTTATCACACAAGGAACATGATAGATTTTCTCCAATAATTCCGATTTTGATCACCTTTTCCAGAGAAGAACTTTAGTGACTCAAATAGGAATAAGATATGAAGCAATCGTTGTTTCTGGCTGTTAAAGATGCTTGATATAAATGAGGGCTGAGTGTAATCCTTTCTAAAAAAGAGCTAAACATTAACATTTTCATAATTAGGATGAAAACTGAAGTGCTGGTTGTATCTGGTGATTTTAAATGAAAAAAAAATATTATGCCAATTAAAAATGAAAGGTCTGAGAATAAACAGTAAATTGATGCAGAGCTATCCAATTCACAGCATAGCAGGCATTACGTCAAATAAACCACGGAGTGAACCGAAGTATTAATGAACTGAAGAGATAGCCGGACATGTTTATATAGGCAGACAGGGCTGGAGGATATATCAACAACACAGGGAGGTGTGTTGTAATGAACTTGAAGGGGGATAGACTTGTTGGGCCAAGTGTCCCTTTCCCGTCCAGGAATTCCTCATGTCCTCATTACCCTTTCACCTCTGGACAGCTGCAATATTAAAATCTGGCTCACTTCTTAAGGAAATTGAGTTTGATGTCCTCAATTTAGTTCCCATATATCCATATCGCAAAACAGCCATGCAGTTTGTCTCAACAGACAGTGTCTGCCCAGGAAAGAGGCCCATCCTGGAATGGCAGGGCTGTTGTAAGACCTCTACAGAGCATTCATAGCCTGTGTAATGCATGTGCAGTATATTCACACTTGAGAGAAATTGTCTTATTTTAATTCCTTTGTTTTTCTGGGATCCTTTGCATGTAGCATTTTAATTACCAAAGCAGTCAGCATGCTCCTCTATCATGACAGCAGCCAAGTTGGACAAGAAAAAATGCATCCTCTTGGTCTTCTCATTTTTCCATCAACTCTAAATGGAGAGTAGCCTCAATGCAGAGCAAGTTATGGGCCTGATTCAGTGCGACTGGCTCCTCTCTGAAGCATCGATGAGGGCTGCAGGGTTAGGTGCTCCATCGATAGATTACAGAGCTGAGAAAATATTTGTGGCATGTTTTGGTCCTAAAGATTGATATGCAATGCTCCGAATGTGAAAGTCAACTGCTAAATAATCTGGAGTCAGAAAGGGGCAGAGAGGTTGTGGCGATGGGAAAAAAAAAATAAATGTGGAGGGGATAAATATTAATCACCAAAAGATCTTATATTTTATGTTAGTAAATAATTTTAACCAGTTAATTACATCATATCTCCAGCCAGGCTTCCAACCTGAAATCTTCAGGAATTGATGGGCAGGGATGTACAAGACACTTGTTATCTTCATGTGGAAAATATCTATGTTGCACATTTTCAAACATTGTAGGGTTTTTTCTCTGTTTCTTTCTTTAAGAAGATTTTTAATGCTTTGTAATGATTTTCTTCTGATCCATTTGCTTACCAACATAAGGAGCATAAAATAGTATGTAGAGATTTAAAGAGTATTTGTAGAAATGTCAACGTATAGGATGCATTTTGGGGTGGAAAGAAGGGTGTAAGATGGAGGATAAGTCTGTCAGCTCAAGGCAGAAGCAGCTGATTTGTAAATAACAAAATTGTAGGATTTATTCATTTTGATGCACTGCACTTTTATTAAAAGAAAATCCCCTGGAAACCTCTGTAAATGGCATGAAACATATAATTAGACTTCACTTTTCTCACTCTCTGCTTATTTAAATGCTCAGTAACTTCAACAGTGATTCAGTAACAACTGATTTTATAGAAACATCTGACAATGAGAACAAATATTTACAGTGTTTTCAATCTCTGCTGTTTCCCCCCTAACCCCCACTGTGAAGTGTGAGGGAAAGCTTGTCTTCCTTGTGTGTACATCAGCACCATTTTCTCCACCGCTCCCACCTCTAACCACGTCCACTTTCCAACACTAAATATCAGGCGTGACTTTTCACACCTTGACTCTTACCTTTAAAATGCTACCCCAAAAACTCTAGAAACAGACCTCACCAATAGCTCCTACCCTCCTCGAAGTCAGTGTCAGCGCCAAGCAGGCTTTGGCACAGGTAAAGACCCTGCAGCCAGGCAGGGTTGGTGGGTGGGTGGTGGCACAGGAGAGAACTCAGGTGCCCACATGCCCCAGTAGCAGATATCCAAAGCTGTGCCAGGGTTAGGTTTGTTTTCTTTTACCTTGCCATTTCTACCATTTTCCTGCTTGGTAGAGAAAGAGGTCTTGCATGTAGAGAGCCACCTCAGAAGAGTCGTGGGTATAGATGAGCTGTAAAGTCATCCAGGATTGACTTTGCAGCCGTGAACCTCCCCACCGGCTCCCACAGCCGTCAAGGCAACCTGCACAGCAAACTGGGGGTCATCTCACTGATTTTGCTTTCACCCTCTGGGCAGCAACGTTCAGTCCACTTTACACAGCTGCAAAGGCAAGTGATAGGTAGGAGGGTGACATCAGGATGACTGCCACCAAGACCAACCTCTCCAGCCAGGACCAGCTACCCCAGCACCAAGTGCAGTCGTTGTAACATCCCGTTCCTTGTCCCTCTTGACATCTTCTGGGGATCGTGGTGGGCCTGTTCACATCTCTGCTGGCTTCAGTGGCGTTTGCTGTCCATGCTACGTGCAAAATTAAAGGGCAAATAATGAATATATCTCTCTTGATGTGTGCAGCATGCTGGACCCATGCAAATGTCTTTACTTGTGGGGACACGGCTCAGACAAATTATACCATGAGAAATAGGGACCTGGAGCTACAATTCTTGACTCCAGGGTGCCAAGGACATAAATTCTCACAGCAAGCCAACCCAGGCTGCCAAATTTTTTTCTGGAGACCACTTTGCCTCTTCCCTAGTCCATAATTTGGGAAGTCACACCCATTCATAACCTCCTTGTGTTAGGTCCATTGGCAGGTGGACCCACTGGAAGAACACCAAACAGTATTGCCATATTCTGCCTCTTGCATTTTTTGCACCATTTCCAACCTGTCAGAACAAGGGAAAGCGATACAGTCAATACACTCATTTCTGAACTATTTTTTTTTAAAAAAAAAGTATAAAAATAGTCATTTTTAGAAGGTTTCAGGTTGAAGGTTGCTTGTCAGAATCCAAGAAGAGAGCAGCAGTTGTTCTGACACTGCGGTTTTCACATCCTTGTCAGAGATTTGAAGCAGGATAGCTGATGTGTGTTAAAAAAGGATGGTAAGGTTTAAAATAGTTTAGATGCTGCCTGGAGCAAATCTTAAGTGACATAGTAAGAAGCAGTGGTAGAAGCATACATGCACCTAACGCCGTCCGTATGGGAAAATGACTTCTTCAAATGATGGTACTTCTAATGTGATGCTGACCTGGAACACCACAGAGCAAATGACCCAGAGAAGCTTCAGGAAATTTCCCAAGAAATATTTTTAAAGCATAAATTGGGGAAGGAGTGAGAACAGGGAGAAAAACTTCCATGGCAAGGAAAAAAAAAATCTCTCCTTTGTTTTTGACAGCTCTAATAACCCAGAGTCCAAGATTTGGATTTGGAAAGGGGCCAGTTGGCCAAGCTTCCATCCACAGACGAGCTGGAGATGATGCTGATAGTCAGAGGGAAGCAAACAGAAGAACTGGCAAGTCTGATGCCACCCCTGATGAAGGGGATGTCTGCCAGTTTGTGGGTAAATCTGCAGTTTAGGTGTACAACTGTCGGTGGGATATGTTCCTCTGCTTCTCTTGGTATCTAATACAACCAGCAACCACTTGCACGACGGCAACAATTTTCCAGATAACAGGCAATTCTGTAAACATGGATTTTCCTTTAAAACTGTGCTGCAATATCTAATTGTTTCAAGTCTTTTGGGCTTTTCTAAATATCTTTGTCTCCCTCGTGTTTCTGTAGATTTTAAAATATACAAATAATCTCCTGAAGATGCAGAGGGAAGAAAATGCTTTCCCTGTGACAGTGATAACTAGCTGAGATAATTATTTGACTCTAAAATTTTTGGGTGGCCATCAAAATGTCAGCTTTGTACCCAGATTCCTTGCTGGTACCTCCATCTCTGTTAGCTTAATCGGTAGTCGGGGGGGCAATAGTGAGCCTCTAGGAAAAGTAAATTTGATCTAGTCCCAAACTGGTAGAACAAGGGCTAATCTGTAATTATATAATTTATAGTCACTGTTCAGCCTGATTAAAACAAAACAAAATAAAACACTCTCCATTTTCCTGGTTAATAGCTCCACCGCAAAGTTGTCTGTCAGCCTCACTGGGGCACAACAACATCTGAGAGACTTTGACCAATGTTCTTGGTGCTGGATGCCCTCTCCCTGGCACTCCTGTTGCTCCTGCCACCCACAGCAAAGGGTGACCCCAAAAGGGACCTCTCCCTTTGCGAGGAAGTGTGGGTGCATTTCAGAGATGTTTGCTTTCTTTTCTACTTTCGGCACCAAAAATCAGAGATTTGACCTCGGTTCCTAAAGATGGAGAGGGGCTTTTTATAAGGGAGTGTAATGATAGGATGAGAGGGAACGGTTTTCAAGGTGTTCAAGGCCAGGTTGGATAGGCAGGGGGGTTGGAACTGGATGATCTTTAAGGTTCCTTCCAACCCAAACCATTCTGATTCCCATCTCGTCTCTTTGCAGAGGGCTTGTTGCCGTTGCCACCACCTCGATGGCCAAAGCAACAACAGGTTTGGGCACCGGGCTCAGAGCTGGGCCCTCTGCGCTCCAAGTGTTGCTCAAGTTTACCGCTTTTGCTATTACAAATTCAACTCTCCTCTAGAACAACAAAAAAATCTGTTATCACTGAGCATATGCAACTGCTAAACATCCTATTCAACATAACTTCAGCCTGTTCCGAGAACTACATTTCGCAGTTTCTTTGTACTGTATCTGTCTGTCAGATATTACCCACTGTGTTACCATAGTCTACATAATATACTTCCACTTTAAAATAAAAATGTATCTTCGGGGCATATTTTTCCCTACCTGGTGTGGAAAAAGAAAAAGAGATTAAAAGTTTTTATTTTCATTTTACACTTCACGTGTGCCCTATATAAATGGCAGTAAGCAAGTTTAAATTCCATTTTGTATTTATGCCTCCATTTTGGTGTCATTTCTCTAATCTGGTAAACAAAAACAATATTTAAGATCCCTGTCCATTTAAATGTGCCACTAAATAAAAATTCTTGAAAGCCTTCATTTCTTAATAAACCAAATTCAGACTTGGCGTAAGCAAAGGCTACAGCTTGAGCCCCAGTCGGGCGGCGCTACTACAATTAACCAGTGGCTGGAGGCAGTAGAGCAGACCCTTGTCCTTTAATGTATATTTTTTTTTTTTTATACCTTTCTGGTTATGGTTTTGTCCAGCTGCCCCTTCCTCCTTTCTGTTCCCCATGCGGCTGAGCTGCGCTCGTACCAACCCAACGCCGAGCAGGGTTGCACAACAAGCACCATTAATTGCACCTAATTGCTGACCAACTTCTAACTGATCTGCAGCTTATTTCATTCCATTATCACCACCAGCTATGAGCAGGGTGGGGTGGGGGGTAATAAGTATGATTTAGGCATATTAAAATACAGCAAGTAAATGCTGATGTTCTCTCACTGCGAGAAAAAAGTGAATAAACGATAATAACGATAAAAAAGTGAATATAAAAAGTTCTTGATATTTTAAACACTTCAGATTGAAACAACCTCTGGTCACCTTCCGATGTGTCATATAAACAAGAAGGGAAGACTGTGTATCTGATATATTCTTTATAGTTTCCTAGCTTAACCCCACACAGTTTGAAGTAATGTGTATATACTGCAGGAGACCTTACCACTGTATTTAAGAAAATGAGGCCTAAATATGCTCACATCCAAAAGATCCACAGTCTTATTAATGCATATATGCCATGCATAGATTATTAACAGCTTCCTAACTAGATAGAAACTTACATTTCAATGAACATACTTTTACAACTGCAAAGAAAAAAAGTTTTGCATTAGGATGTTACTTCATGTCTTTGTCCTGGGAGAATGCAACTAAAGAAACCACATTTAAAATCAGACATTAGATATGCAAATATGTGTTCAGATCAGAGATACAAAAATTATTCAAATGATTAATTATTCATCATAAAAATGTCAATTAATAATTCTGAAGCATAATAGGCATCTTTCTAATGCATCTTTATTTTTCAAGCCTAAATACTGTTGAATCTGTGTTCAATTGCATTCTAACAAGTTTTTAAAAATTCAACAAAGTAAACAAGCAACTATAAACAAAAGTGAGCAGCGAATTTTAATCACTGCCAACTGAGCCAAGAAATGTGTCCGAACTTCAGCATCAATTCCAGAAGAGAAGGAAAACCATCTACATCTCATGGTGCAGGACAGTGAACCGAGGATGCTCACCCACTGCCCTGCTACCCCCTCTCCCAGCTGCCAGAGCCGCTCGCTGTTCTCTGCTTGGCGTGGGAAGAAGGTTTGGGTCCTGTGGGTGCTGTTCCCCCACCACAGACAGACAGACGTATGTTGTGGACAGGAGCTGGGCAGCTCTAGGCCCTCACAAGCGACTTTGTAAATGACAAAACTAACAAAAACATACCAGGGAGATTCACTTTTTAACACGCAGGGAATATCACAAGATTAAACATTACAGCGATCTGCTTGTTTGAAATGCCCAAGGATGGATAAATTAAAGCCAGACAATCTTTTCCCTTGCTTTTGGCTCATATCCTATCCCTACATGGGTTTTCCGCAGAGGAACTTGAAAACTTTGGGAATGTTGATTCAAAAGGTTTCTTCCCAAATACCTCATCAGCGGGTGGGGGGAGTCATTCCCTGACCCTTTCTTCCTCTCCTCCATGTGGAAATGGAAACAAGCAAACAAACAAAAAAGTGGCTTTGCTCTCTAAATCTTCGTTCATAGGAACACCTGTATCAAGCAAAAGCATCCAGCAGCATCTTGGGGCCACATGGGGCTTTCCCTGCTCAGAAAAATTATTCCACTCTGCCCTATCTTCTGCCACCACAGGCGACTGCAGAAAATAATCCCCCCCAGCATTGCTTTTTTGTTCGGTTTGAGGCTGTTTTTCTTGCAACCTCCCAATTTTTTCCCAAGGCGAGTGCAGCTTCTGCACCTCAGAGAGCTGTGCATGAAAAGCAGCTGGTACCCAAAGGGAGCCCCAAGCTTGCAGCAGCCAGTCTCCCAGTAGAACAGGGCTGTAGGGAAGGATGCTCTCCCCAGGCTCAGCTGCAAGTGGGCACATCTCATCTGGGTTCCCTTCATGGGTGTGTTTAATCCCTAACGCAGGGAGGGTTCCAAACTTTAGGGAAAACATTGAAGAACTGTGAAGGACCCAAAGTAAAAGGCTCAGAGAAGCTAATGTGGGTTTAGAGGTCTTAAACCTGCCTCTAAAGTACATTAGATGTCCCTGCTTATTGCAAGGGAGTTGGACCAGATGACCTTTAAAGGTCCCTTCCACCCCAAACAGCCTGATGATTGTATTAGTCAAAACCTACCAGCTAGAGCATTTTTGCTGCTACCCCCTCGATATTCCTCCTGTCACATGGGCAAGAAAATGCACTCCCTGTTACTCGCCCTCGTGTACCAAGGAGAAAGCAAACACACTGAAAGAAACAAGGCTGTGAATCACCCCACCAGCCCATGTCAACAGGTCCCACAAAGCCATCTCGGCAGAAGGTCTCAGAAGAAGGCCAAAGTCATCTAGGGCCTGTGCCCTGCCAACCCCCCTTGGCGGTTGGCTCCTTCCCCTGCCCACCACACCAGGGTGCCCAGGGGGGTCTGAGGAGGGGTCTCCCCCCACACAGCCCCTTTCTCATGATAATAAGGCCCTAGCAGCAGGGTTGGCCCCCTACGGCCCCATTCGGGGATGGGGGGGACCTGGAGTTATCTCCACCACAATGGGTTTGTTGGACAAAGGGAAAACCCACTGAGGAGGAAGAGGCAGCTGGCATCACGCGTGGCATTGCTCACACAGGTTTGCATCAGAACCACCTGGCCATCCCCATCTCACCTCTCTACATTTCCACACAGGAAAACTTGAGGAAAAGGGGAAAAAAAAAAAAAACCTGCACGCAGAGAACTGCGCTTAGAACTGTCTCCAAGGCGCAGTGCCGGATGCCTTAGGCGTGGAGAGAGCTGGCATTTGCGAGGATATTTTGGAGCTGTTTGGTTTTAAAATGATGGGGGGGTGGGGGGTGGAATTGTATTTGCAAAAGTTTAAAATAGAGCGAGGCAAAGGCTCTGCACGGGGATGCTGACCGTGAAGGGGCTGGGAGCCGGGCTGCCAGCACCACCCCAGCGAAGGCAGGATCTATAGGCTGTCATTATTTCCATCTCCTAAAGAAGCCGCACACCCGTTATTAGTCCAGAGCAGGGCAGGAAATCATCGCCTGGATTAAGGTTAAAATCCATCTCAGAAGGGTTTAGCTGATTGCTAAATGTTTATGCCCAGTGTCCAAAAATTAAAAGAAAAAAAAATACCACACGCTCCCAATACCACATGAAAATAACGTTTAATAAGGTTGGGTGTTATGGCACTCCTGCAAAGATCAGAGCAGTTTATCGCTCCGATGCAAGCTCCACTGAGGCACTTGAGAGCTGGAGAAACTGTGAGATTGAGGGCTGAAAGAACAGTCTGCAAAATTATGAATAAGGGATTATCTGACAATACCAACGTGTTCCTTAAAGCCCTTGAGCATCGTCACCTGGTCCGAGGGTTTGTTTTTCAGTGTAGCTGCAGATACGGATTTTAATGATATGACATCGACGGCACCCCTGCCTATTGCAGGTTAGGCTGCAGTTTTTCCTAATCTCCCGTTCATCCTCTCGTTTTGTAATCTAGAAATGTATGAACAATATTGAAGGCATCTCTAACGGGATTAATTTCATCTGAGAACTTGTTTGTTTGTTGGGTATTTTTTCTTCTTCTCATCTAAAATGTGGGTGACTGGATATCGAGAGAGTCAGTAATTAGCATTCACTTTTTTCTTTTCCTTCCTTTTTATCATACGCATCTAAATTCAGTTTAGCTCTTTAAGGAATTGCCAGGCTGCCCTTGATTTATAGGCAGCGTCTTCTGGATCTGAGAGGATCTAATTCAAATTAATAATACTTGATCAGGTTTGAGGATATTTGCACCGTGCTATATATTTTATTAAGATATCATCACTTGGAGCATGCGTGTGTGATACGGCTCTGGGAATACAGGTGTGTTTAGGCACGGATGAGTCAATCCCGCGTGAAAATAACTTTGGCATTTAGTGCATAATGGCAACAAAACTTTTAGCAAAGGCAGAAAAAAAGGTATAAATAAAAAGAAGGAGAAAAAAAATAGAGAGCCTTATTCCCACCTTTGGATAATTAGGGATTTCAGAGGCAGCAGGCAGCCAGGTCGGCAGGCAGCTTTGCTTTAAGCCGCTCGGTGGCCGGCAGCCCTGGCGCATCCTCCTCCCGGCTGGCTGCGCCCCCCGCGCAGGGAGCGCGCAGGGAGCGCGCAGGCAGCGCGCAGCCCGCCTGCCCCCGGCTCCGCCCGCAGCCCCCGGCCCTGCAGCTCGGGGCTGCAAAGGGGACACCCGGCGGGGGGGAAAGGGGGGGATTTAGCATCTCCTTCTCCCACCGCGGGTCCCCCCCCAGCCCGGCTGCAGAGGGGAACCCGCTCACGTCTAACTCGCAGGGTTAGACAAAAAAAAAAAAAACCTCGGTGGCTCTGAAGAGACACTGCGGGGGTCGGGAAGGGGGTGGAGGGGGTCCCATCCTTCCTTTAGCGACGTTTAATGGTGAGGAAGGTGTTTTCTGAGCGTTTTTTGAGTGGCATCACTCGTGGCTCGCATTCCAGACGTTCAATGCGCAGTTCAAGAGCAGTTTATCTTAGCTTAATGTAAGTAAAAGTGTAGTGTCGGCTCAGGGTTCCATTTGTTTCAGTTTTCTTCAGGAGAAGGAGGAGTGGATGGGGGGGGGGGGAAGTGCTGTAATAGATCTAACTCTCCTCAGAGGAGGGGGATTGTTCCGCAGCTCTTTCACACAGCCCCACGTTTACCTTCCGTCCAAGTGAAGTTTAGCTCTCTGCTTTGAGATTATTTCGAGCTCTTTCAGAGGCTGCGGGTTGCGCTGGGAGCTGCGCAGGAGCGGATCGGTCCCCTCCGCGGATAAACGCCTTCGCTCCGCATCCCCAGCCCGGGCTGCCTTCACTTACTTCGATCTGAGTTCTCAATTTCGTGCGGTGCAAACCAGCTTTTCGATTAACAGAACAGCGGAGCATTGGTTAAGAACACTTAAACTTCACCAAAAAAAAAAAAAAAAAAGAGAGAAATAATCCCCCTGGGAAGTGGGCTCTGAATTGGTTAATAATGTGCAGTACTTGCTAAATTGCTGACTTCCAGATGTGGAAAATATCTTTCTTGTTTAGGACCTACGTAACCTGATTGGATTACGACAGAAGCGTCACATTGGAAGGCTTTTGAGTGATGATTTAATTAACCATACAGTAGAAAGCTGTATTTGCCAGGAAACCCCTTCCATATTTGCATAACCAATCCCTTCAGTGCGAAGGTGGAGTCTGACTTTCTTTTTTTTTTTTTCTTTTCTTTCTTTTTTTTTTTTTCTATACGTGATTTTATTTTAATTTTAATACTCGAAAAAGGTGAAAAAACTTGTAACCTCCCTGAAGTTCGGTCCCACGCGTTACTCGTCTGCCCATCCAGCTCCTTCCAGGAGAGAGCAGAGGCAGGAAGAGAGCCCATCTCACCCCTGATACATATCTGTGAACAAAACAGATAGACTGTAAGATCTCAGCACGGGTTGCTTTTATTTTTTATTTTTTTTTCGCATCAGATTTAGCTGACTATTCAAATAACCTGGATGAGTGCTGAAATGGGGGGGGGGGGGGGGGGGGGGCGGAATGCCCCGAAAGAAAAGCGTTAAAGATAAAAATAAAACAGCACCAAACCGAGCAAGAGTCAGCCAGGAGCTTGTTTGCAGTGCCCGAAACAGAGTTTTTTAGTTTCTAGGCTTTCTGTTAGGGTAAGTTTTCCCCTCCGCGAGAAGCGAGAGCTGCGAGAAGCGGGGAGGGGGGGGGGGATGCGCCCCCAGCCAGGCTGGAGGGGAGGGGTGATCCCTCCGGGATGGGGGGGGGGGGGGCAGGAATCCCGCTTGGGGGCAGGGGATCCAGCGGGATCCTGCTGGGGATGGGGGGGGGGGGCAGGATCCGGCACTCATCTGGTTTGAGGGCGGGGGATCCCGCCTGGGTGGGGGGGATGCAGCCGGGGAAGGGGGAGGGGGCGAGAAGCACAATGCGGGGGGGTGGGAGAGCAGGGGATGCAGCTCAGGGGGGGCAGGGGTGTCCCCCGAGGTGGGGGGGGGAGAAGGGATGCTCCTAGGGGGGAGCTGAGGATGCAGCTGAGGGGGAGCTAAGGATGCGCCTATGGGGGAGCAAAGGATGCAGCCGGGGGGGGTGGGGGCAAAGGATGCGCCCTGGGGGGGGGGGGGTAAAACTGCATCCAGAGGGGGGTCAGGGGGCAAAACAGCAGCCAGGGGGCAGGGGCTGCAGCCCCCCAGGGGCAAGGTGGTTTTGAGCGGCGGTCCCGGGGAGCGCTGAGGTTCCGCGGGGTGCGGACGGAGGGGCGGGGGGCGGGCGGAGGGGCGGGGGGCGGGCGGGAGGAGGTTGGAATTGCATTTGTGCCGCTCAAGCGTTCGCGGAGACTTCAAGGTATAATCTATCCCAGATCCTTTCCCAGAGAGAAACTTGGCGATCACGTTTCCACATGATGCTCACGTTTGGTGCTCTTCAATTATCCCTCCCCACAAAGATAGGTGGCGTGTGTTTCAGGGTCTCTCCTCTCGCTCCTACAGAAAAGAAAAAGAAAAAAATGTCATTAGAAGAGGCGTAACACGTCAGTCCGTCCCCAGGTTTGTGTTTCCTGGAGTGGCAGAAAGAGATCAGTCCTAACCTGCCCAGCAGGAATAACGGTCCTTCCGACAACTCTTTGCGAGGCTTTTTTTACAATTTCTCCAGGAGCTGCATCTCCCTTCACCTTTTCTCCTCCACTTCGCGGCTTCTTCATGCTTTTTCTTCTCACCATTTCTGGCCAAAACTACAAACAAGACTTCGCAGGTAGGTTCGGAATTTAATTCCATTTCTCCTCTTTTTTTTTTTCCTCCCTCTTCTTTTTTTCCCTCGTGCTCTAGCGAGCTGATTTATTTGCTATAATATTTTATTTTAAACGTGTTAGGTTCTTTCTGGCTTGTTTATATTGGTGTGAAAAACCTTTTTTTCCTTTTTTTCCTTTTTTTTTGAATCGAAACCTGAAGTCACTTCGGTCCCGCTCCGGGAAGGGGCGAGGAGTTTCGGGGTTCTCAGGGCTGTGCCACCACCACTCCTGCTCCCCTTACCTGTCAGCCAGGTACAGGAGATGCCTTTTACAACGCAGCAGCAAAAGTTTTAGTGCTAGGAAGTGACTTAGTCCTCCTAGGGGGGAAAAAAAAATAAATTAAAATTCTATATATCCTCCCCCCCCATAGCTCCTGCTCTTTTTATTTCAGGTTTCACATCTTAGCCCGGAAAGTTTGCAGGTACCTGTTAATGCCTTGCAGAGCCAGCCCGGCGGGCACCGCTGGAGCCCCAGCCCCGGGCAGGGCTCCCCGGCAAGGGATGGATTTCCCCAAACAGAAAGTTTGCTGTTTTGTCTGCTTACTTAGTTTCATTTCTTTATTTTATTTTGTGAAGCTGGCTGAAGTAACACCTTAGCTTCTGGGATCCTAAAGCAAGAAGTGAAAGTAGTGACTGGAACTTAAAAGTCGTTTACCAAAAAGCCAAAATATATATACACATTCTTTAAAAAAAAACTAGCCAGTTGTCTGAGAAGGAAAGTGTTCTCGAGATCTGCAGGTTTAAAAATTATTGACAACTTTTTGCGGGAGACTGAGGAGCAGGGAGGGTAATGAAACGCATTTAAAACAATTCACCATTGGTCGTTTTGCATTAAAACGCCAATTGCCGAGGCAGGCGGAGGGTCTGGGCTTGATGCGGTTCCTTCCTCCCCACTCCTGCCACATCTCCTGGCAGATCTGCCAACGTTGCCCACTCCAGGATCGGGAATAACTGGCAAATGCTAAAGTTTCTAGCCCATTTCTCAGTCTCTTCCTTCCTCAGCCACACGCATCCACATCCACAGAGCCACCAAGCAGGAGAGTGTGAGTAAACAGGCTGACCCCGCACACACTCTCTCAATATTCCCATCCTCTTACCTGCTCACAGATATATTTTTTTAGTCGAGCAGGTTTTATAACCACAAACCTCTGAAAAGAGAGTTCAAGCAGAATAAAAAGACCTAGCAGCAACGTACATCACTGTTCAGTCCTGGGGTGAAGCTCCATCCAGCAAAGTAAAAAAAGACATAGGAGGAAAATGAAAAAAAAAAAAAAAAAAAGAAAGAAAGAAAAGAAAAGACAAAAGAAAATAAAACAGTTCAGTGAAAAAAATATGTTGAGCCAGGTAATATTTTTTTTTAGGTTTTGTGTAAACCTCCCAGTGCAGGAGAAGACAATAGATGCGAAGGCTAAGGGGGATCCTGCTCAGGAGAGCAAGGTTAATTGCCCTTTTTTTACAGTTTGCATCTGTTACATCTTTTATAGCCCCCTGTTAAACTAATCCTTAAGTCAAAGCATCTTTAAAGCTACAGCATCTTCTCTTCTTCGAGATGGACTGAGTTTCAGGAGCGTTCTTGCAGCTCCTGCTCCCTTTGACAGATAGAGCCTCTTGCACAGCCCTCACACACTGTCAGGTCTAAAAGTTTACAAGTTAAAAACATAAAAACCCCAACAACTACAACAACAACAAAAAAAAGCCAAACAAAAAAAAAACAACTGAAAGCTCTGACAGCGTTAGTTTTGATTTCTGTTTCTTTTCTGGGAAGGAAAAAAAAAAAATGACGCTCTGGAGCTTTGTTTAAGTAAAGGGCAGGGGAAACCCTGAATATTGTCAAACTGACTAAAAAGGTGACAGAGGTTTATAATTACACTGCTCGCTGTTAGGGGGGAGGGGGAGGTCTCCGTGGTGTGTTTTACCCCAAAAGGAGAGGGGAGAGCCACGTTTCCCTCTCCTGGGAGAGCACTTGGAGGGGGGAAAGAGCAATAAAGGCAGGAGAAGGAGGAGAGGAGGGTAGCGTTTCGTGCGAGGAGAAGTTCTAGTGTCAAATTAAAGTACTTTTCGGAGGAAACGGTCCGCCTAGCATTGAGTGAAACAGCCCTACTGTAAGAGCCGTGCATTCCCTCATACGGTCATGAGTTATGACTCATTTGAGATGTAATTCTTGTCTCTCTGATCTGCTTTGCTGGTGCAACACACACACGCACACAGAGGGAGACACACACACACACACTCAGAGAGAGAGAGAGAGGGAGAGAGAGAGAGAGGGGGAGAGAGAGGGAGGCGGAAAAAATAAATAAATAAAGAAATAGAGAAGAAATCAGCCCGGCTGGGGAAGAGAGGGGGGAGCCCTCCCTGCCCGCGTCCCACCTCCCCCGGCGTGTGCGTGGATGGGTCCTTGTCGGGGTGCGGACCGGGGTCCCCGCTGGCGCCCCGCGTTTAAATGGGACATCCCGATGCCCACCTTGTCGCTGTGTTTGGTCGTTCACATAGAGCCTGCGTGGTGCTGCTGCTGCTGCTGCTGAATAATCAGGGGAGCCGAGCCCATGCGAACTACTGCCATCTGATCCACTCTTATCAATGAAGCAGCAGATCATGGCGGATGGCCCCAGGTGTAAGAGGCGAAAACAAGCCAACCCCCGCAGGAAAAACGGTAAGCGGCACCCCCTCGGGAAACTTTTTTAGCCGGCCGGCTGCGGGGAGAAACCGCTGGCGGGATGGGGAGGAAGAAGAAGAAGAAGAAAAAGGGGGGGGGGACACACACACACACACACCGGGACGGCGCCCTCCGGGGCTCCCCCGGTCCCTCGGGGCGCCGGGCAGAGAGGGTGGGGGGCGTGTGAGAAGGAGGAGGAGGAGGAGAAGGAGGAGAAGGTGTCGGGGAGGGGGGAGCAGCGCCCCGCCGCCTCGCCCCCCCCCCCCCCCAAAGTTTGTTGGGGGCTGCGGAGCGGCCGGGGGGCGCCGGGGTCCCCCTGGGGAGGAGCCGGGCAGCGTGAGAACCCCGGCCAGCCGGCCGCTCTCTCGCTCTCTTCGTTCTTATTATCGTTATTATTATTATTATTATTACGATTAGGGGCTCGAAAATGAAACTTCCTCCTCCCTAATAATTAATAACCCTAATGAGCCGGGTGCCCTCGGCTCTCCCCCCCCCCCCCCCACCCCCGGGCTCCGAGCGGGACGCGCTGTTCTGGGCTCGTTTCGCGTTTGGCACCTTTCACCGGTGCGGGTCCCTCCGGCTCCGGCTCTCCCCGTCCCCTCCCTTCAGTTTCTTCCTTTCTCCTCCGGCTGATAAGTCTCTTCCCCCGCCGCCAGCCTACCCCCCCCCCCCGCCTCTCTCCCCAGCCCCTCGCCCGGCCATCCCGGCCCCACTTCCAACAACTTTTTTCCTCTCGAGGAGCCGGAGGAAGGCAGATAATTTGTGTGAACCTGAACCCGTGCGCTTCTAGCTCAGCTACTTCATTTAAGTGGAGTAGGGGGAGTAAAAGAGAGGGGGGGGGGGGGACGGGACACACACACACCCCCCAACAACAACAAAACACAAAGACAAGAGAATGTTGATTAGAAACAAATGATCCTGCCCCCCCCCTTCCCCTTCCCCTTCCCTCTCTCTAGGTTGTGAGTGTGAGAGAGTGTGTGTGAGTGTGTGTGTGTGTCTTTTTCTTGTTGTGGTGGAGGCGTCGAGCCATATGGGGGAGTGATAGAGGAATTTTAGTCAGAAACTGTTCGTTATGTTACACTGGCTTTTCCCTTTGTGTTGCCTTTGATCTATTTGCTTGGCTTAGTATTACAAAAAAACCCCAACTAAAATAATATATTCCCAGCAGCTTCCCAAGGATCCGTTTCTTGTTATCTTTTTTTAAAGTCTCTCCCCCTCCACCGCCACCCTTTACTCTTGTGTCTGTCATTATTTAAGGTGGTCCTCACAGAGGAGACCTCCCCTTCCCCTCATCTCTGGGTAATTTAGTAGACATTAAAATTACACGTAATGTTTCCCTCTCCTCTCTTGTGTTTCCTCTGTTCTTTTTATTAAATGTTGGTTATTGATTTTCTAAAATCAATGTCTGTTGTGGGGCTTTTTTCCCCTTACAAGTATCTAAAGCACGTTGCTGATCAACTGGATAACAAAAGCTTTGTGTCAAGTAGCCTTTTTTCTTATGTTAAACAGTCATTTTTGAGAGAAAAAGAGAATGAGATTTAAAGCAACGCATCCAGGAGTGCTCTCTTGCAGTAAAGAATATTCCGAGTGGTTGAGGGGGTTTTATTCTGCTCCTTCTCCAGCCTCCTTGCTTTTTTTTCTGACAGGATTATTAGTTTAGCATGTTCAACCCAGCACATGCTCTGGGATGAGGGATGCGCCTACGTGTTTAATATTTTCTCAGCACGACCTGAGTCGCAACCTCTTCCTCCCCCCCCCAAAATAAAAAGCTGGATGCCTCTGTTTGCCCAGGACAGCAGGACTGCTGCCTGCACGCCCTGTGCTTGCAGCCAGGTCCTTGGGAGCACGGATGGACCCGGGTGGCACAGATTCTTGTTGCTTCCACGCCAAAGTGTGTTTTTCACGGAGCTGCTCTAACTTGGGAAGCCACCACACTTGGGAGTCGAAAGTTTAATTGCGATTTTTAAGGTAACCGCTTAAAGATCCTGCAAACTTCATCCCAAGTGTGTGCGCTGGGTACGCAAAGGTCCAACTTCTCCCTTCGGCGTCTTGCTTTGGCCAAGACAGGGAGGGGGATAGGATTCTTGACTTTTCGTCTGTCCAATCTTTTATCTTTGTGCTCCACAATTTGTTTCTTTCATTCATATCTGAGTGAGAAACGTCTTGGTTCTGAGAAGCAAGTAGACGAGCGAGGGTGGGTTCTGTTAGGGTTGGCTTTTTTTTTTGCTTTTTTTTTTCTTTTTTTCATTTTCTCTTTCTCGACAAGCACGTATCCAATGCCCTTCCCGTTGGGAATTGCCCAGGATTTATCTGGACTGAGTGGATTTTTCTCCTTTCCTGGATTCGTGGAAAAGATGTCACTTCTGAGCTTGTGTCTTTGCTGATAACACCAGAAACGGTGATGCTTATCAAACCCAGACAGAAATTCCTTAGAAACGCAGCAGAACCAAAATAAATTTTTAAAAGCCATCAAAAAAAAAAAAAAGAAAAAAGAGAGACAGAGAGAGAGAGAGGGAGAGAAAAGATATGGATGGTCCTCAAGGAAGCGAGAGGAGTGCGAGTGCAATCACTTACAAATTACAGAAACAGGATAATCAACTAATGCCTCAGTGTCCCTGCGTGTGTGCGAGGATGGGAAAGGCTTGGGATGAGAGAGCGGGGCTGGATAAAATTACAGCGGAGCTAAATAGGGTCGGAAGGAGGAAAGCTCGGGGTTTTCCAGGATAACGGGCTCCAAGGAGAGGAGTGCGGGGAGGAGGCGGGGTGGGGGGAAAGCTGGGAGAGGCGCTGTGGGGATCGATGAGGGGCGATCCCCCCCGGGGAGGACAGGAGGGAGGGTTGGGAAGGAGAGAGGAGCCCGGGAGCGGGGCGGGAGGTGCGCGGAGCGGAGCGGCAGCCCAGGAATGCGGCGGCGCTCCGGGAGCTCCAGTCAGATGATTCCCAGCGCCTGACTCACTCCGCGGCACTTTCACTCGGGAGAAAAGTCGAGGAGGAGAGAGGAGGAGGAGGAAGAGGAGGAGGAGAGGGCAGCGAGCCCCCTTTCCGCACGGGTGCCCCGGAGAGGCGGGGGATGCGCGGGTGCGGAGCGAGGCGCCCTGCGCTGCCTCCCCGGAGCTGCTGCCTCCCTCCTGCTTGTTGTGGGCTTGTGGTGGGTTCTTTCCCCCTTCCTTCCCTTCCCCTCCTCAAAAATCAGAAATAAAATGAAAATCCCTAGGGGGGGGGGGAGGGGGCGAAGTTGGACCTAATTTACTCCAAAGTTTCAGTAAACAGCTCTCTTTGATGCCTTTGCCATCTCGCTTCCAGTTGTAAAGAAAAAGGGAGAAAGTTCAATGCTTTTCAGGGCGTCTGATCCGAGGGAGAACACAGACCAAACAAGCCAGACGCGATTATACTTGCTCAGAGCCTTTCCCAAAAAGATACCCACCCACCCTCCTGTCGGGGATGCTGGGGAAGGGGGGAAAAAACCTCCTTCACTTCCCACTTGAAAAAAAAAAAAAAAAAAAAAGAGGGGAGGGGGGGAAGAAAGAAGGAAAAAAAAAAAAAAAAAAGCCTGCCTGCTGCCTTTAGTGAGTGGGAAGTGAGGCTTGTCTTCCCTGCCTGGAGAAGTTTGGAGGTAGCTAGACTGAGGCTCGGGTGCGAGGAGGAAAGCTGCTTTTTGTGAAATTCAGGTGGCACAAGGCAGAGCGGGCATCCTGGGGCGCTCCTGCTCCCCCAGACCTCTGCGGGGCTGGGAATCCGTTGCGAGCAGATTACTTGGCGAGTTGGTTATTGGGTAGGGAGACAAATGTGCTACCTCTAGAAAAGCACCTGGAGATAGGTATTAAAAATTAACGCAATAACTGCGAGTGACCAGGGCGTAACGATTCTCCAGCTACATTTTCTCGGTGCACATTCATGTCCAGACTGAGCTGTGACACGGAGCAGAGGAGGCTGGTTTCTGTGTCAAGGCTGATCTATTTATTTTTATTCTGAATTTCGAGAAACCCCGGCGAATTTGGAGATGAGGGCTTGATTTACTGTTTGCCATTCATGACCATTCGGTACCCACTGGCTTTTGCTTAACTGCAAAGGAAACTTTTGGAGGAATTTCTAGTTGCTGTAAGAAAATACGTTTGATGCTTGGAAAAGCCATGTTTGAAAAGAAAAAAAAAATTAAGGAACCCATTGCAAGTTAATTATCGATAACTATACATAGCCAACTGCCCAAGGTAGGGAAAATATCTGGAAGACTGAGGAGCAAGCTTCCAGGACAGGCTGGTAATATACCCCAAGAAAAATGTGTGTCTGCCTTTAGAGTGGAAAGAAGGGTGTTGATTCTTTTACAGCAGCCCCACATTCATTCCAAGAAATAGGAAATTCTTCGCCTCACAACAGTTTTTGGCATCTGCATTATCCCAGTGCTTTTAAGGTGCATTTTCTCCTCTGTGAAAGAGAACTCTTTGTCCTTTTTTTCTCCAAGACCATGGCTTCCCAAGGTAGACACTATTTTGTGCCTGTCACACAGAAAGGGAGTGCAGGTTTGCAGTGCTCACAGACAATTGATTGTCTGCCCTAATGTGTTTCATTTACATGTTTATAACGTCAATAGTGCTGGGGTGTCCACTGTACCATTCATTCCAGCATTCCCACAAGGGTGCAATTGTCTGAATGGCCAAGTCAGACACCTTTTTGATTGCTCTTTAGTTGTCTTTTTAGAGTATAGAGAAAAAGGAGAGAAATCTGTGATGCAGAAACACTAGTTGAAAATATTTCAGAATTAAACGTCACCATTAAAGCAGATGTGAGCATTAGACAAACAATATATTTTAACTAAGGTTCTGAAGGTGGAAACAAACACAGAACAGCGGGGATGGTTGCTGCACAAGACATCCAGTCCCGTCCCTTATTTTTTTTAGGCTTTTTTTAAATGATTTCTCGTTTTCGTTTTCATTTCAGCTCCTGTAAATGCAGCTACCTCCTAACTCTTTGCATGTTTAACTGTAATTTGCTATTTTTTTCCTCTATATTTACATATCTCTGTTTATGCCAACAGCGTCAGCTAACTGCTTGGAAAGTCTATTAGAGAGAATATTTAGGGTGTGAGAAGTATAAACTTAAAAAAAAAAAGAAAGAAGAAAAGTAGGATCCAATATTTCTTCACCTAGCATTTTTAATGAAAAAAATGGCAACGCCTAGACTTTTTCTCGAATCAGTTTAACTTGAGTAGCTGTGCACCAACTTCTTATGCCTGCAGTTACCGTCCTCTTGCACTGTGAGCTTTCAGCAAAGTGTTTCTAGGAGTTTCCAAGTCAATAAGAGATCACATTTAAAGGTGTGCTGTGCTGGTTAGATATGCTACACCGTCTTTATCATTGAAGTTGCTTCTGAGGGAGGCAAGAAATGGTTGATCCTGTTCCGTGTCTGAATAAATAAGCCACATAGCTTATTGAAACTCATATATAGAGACATATGTATACATGGATATACACCTATGTGTGCGTACGCTAAGTAGATATAGTTATGGTATGTATAGGTACACCTAAAAATAATGCTTCACGTTTCAGATGAGACCCGTTTCCCCTAAAAATGATCCTGATCCCAAGAGGTACAATTAATTCAAGTTGACCTGTTCTGTCCGTGATCCATAAGGGAGAAGAGCACCAAGTCCTGTAGCTTCTGCTCGGGAAAACTTTTTTTTTTTCCTGTTCCTCTCTCTATATAATTTTTGTTGTAATTTTTTTTTTTAAAAAAAAAATGCCTGTTTGTGGAGAGATATTTCCCCCCACACTTTTTTTTTTTTTTTTTTTGTGCCTAACAGGGAAGACACACACAGTAGATGCACCGTTAGCTGAACCCCTGACACGGCGGTCTTTTGAATGCCTTAGGTATGATTTCACTTTCGCTCACATCAATGCTGACCTGAATGCCTTTCATATCTGATCCGCTGTGTCTCTCCCAGTAAACATCCCCTGAGGGGAGAACAAAGAAAGGAGCTCTTCTTCTTCTTAATCACAATTCAGCCCATTCACCGCCGGCAGGCTACATTTGCATTCTGCAACAGAAAGCCAAGATGAAAAGGAAAAAAAAAAAAAAAAAAAAAAAAAGAGAGTGAGAAGAAGGGGGGAAAAAAAGCAGAAGGGTGGAGGCTGAGTAAAATAACTTAGGTGTTTGTAGCTGTTTGTTGGGCTTCCCCTAGTTACAAGCCTTATATAGATCCTGCTCTTCCCAGCCTTGGCTCTTCTGACAGGCAGATAGTGTTACAAGATGGCATGCCTGTACTATTCATGGCCACTCGCTCTAACACTTGAGGTAGAAAGTGTCAGAGAGGGATCAAATTCTACTCGGAGAAGTCTGTTATACTTAGGGTCAGGTGTGTGTACTCTCAGCTCTTGACTGCTGCCTATTATTTTGCTTTAATTACTATTATTGTTTACCCACCGTGACCTTGGGGAGAGGGGGTGGCTGGGGGTGACGTGGGATTAGTGGGGCAAAAAAATCCCTTATTGAATATATATATAAAATATATATATATATAAAATATATATATATATAAAATATTTTTGGGGAAGGGTGTTCCCGCAGGGCGATGCTGAAGGCCAGGGGGTGTCCGGCAGTGGTGCTGGTGGTGCTGGTGGTGGTGACAGGGTTGTCCCCAAGGTTGGCGAGCGGCCCGACAGGGAGAACAGCAGCCACTCAGCAAAGCCCCAGCGGCACCAGAAAGTGCACACGAAAAAGAAGGAAAGCGAGGTTCGGGCAAGTTTCCGAAGCTGGGCTCTCTTGTGGGGGCTCGTGGGCCTTTTCTGCCTGTCCCCCTCAACCCTGTGTCCCCCAGTCCCCAAGATTTGCCTGTTGGTTTGTTCTTCAGAAGCTCTCCCCTGCTTTTAATCAGCCAGTTTTTGTAAAAATTGAGAGGTCTTTGGTCATAGACACTTTTTTCTCACCAAGAGAAGGTTTATTTATAACCAGATCCTGCTTACTGAGAAGTATTTAAGCCCTTTCAGGCAGAGCTGTCAAAATTTCCCGTGTTGTTTGCCTCTATTTGCAACATGTAAAAAGTAATATGCAGTTGCTGGTGTTGGAATAACCAGGGTAGTGCAGAAATCTCAAGTGACAAGTTTTCAACTACACTATCTCCTGCCGACCAAACTGTCATTTTTTTTTTTTTTAAACTTCTAGAAACCACTCTTAAGATCCTAACAGGTCCCCCCCTCCCTTCCCATCAGCAAATAGATTAAATGTGCTAAAGCAACGTCGAGAGGGAAGAACAGTTTGAACAATGAGGAGCGGGAGGGATGTCTTATTTTCTTGTAGCTGCTGTGGCAGATCTCACTCATACGGAGCACGCTAACCGAGATGTTACCGGTTGAACAGAAGCATGTGACACAGATTCCTGATTTTTTCCCAGAAGATTTGCAGAATTTACAAAAAGAGATTATCTCTACACCTTCCACCCTCCTAACCACCCCCATGACCCAAGCAATGGAGGATTTAGGCAGATTTACTTCAGTAAACACCTTTGGACACTTGGGGAAAAGTAGGAGTCTGTTTGCAAAAGCAGGCTTTTGTTAAGTGAGGTGCTGGATAATGCTTTACCAAGCAGCTGTGATATTAACCTACCCAGCAATGCTGGAAAAAGCGTTAACTCCTTGTGCACTCTGGGGCCTCGCAGGGCAGAGGCCACGCCGGCCCCACAGGTACCAGGCTGGAGGGGGCGGCTGGAGGGGGCGCAGGCGAGGAGGTGCCACTGCTGAAGCCACAGCAGCCGCTCAGCCTGACACATCTTCGACTTGGTGGCAGCTGAATCTTTCAGGCTCAATCCATCAGACACAGGGCCGGGAAAGAGCTACGAGGCATCACCAGGGAAGCCTCCTCCATCAGTTGGGGGTTATCTATACATGTGAGCGTGCACCCGTGCGCACTGAATCTACCCCCACATACGTAACGTATCCCAAAAACTCTCTAGGAAAGCTCAAAGCAGTGCTAAGACAGACAGGAAGGCGAAGTTAGGATTCACACTCGAGCAGCAAAATAGCTGAGAAGTTACGCCCTCAAACCTGTACGAGTGGCTTCCCATTAACTCCAGGCTCCCAGGGTTTCAAGGAAAACCATCATCTTTCTCCGGGCTTCGCATTCCCAGAAGTGAACTTTGAGAAAGCCTCTTACTGCTCTGTTCTGAGCCATTAGAAAAAGGAGTTAATAAGTTAGTTATTTTTGCTGGGCATAAGAATAACTTTACAGGTGTTTCTTTTTTTGGCTTGAGTACGATTGCTTCATTTCGGGATTTTTGTTGTAGAAGGTTCTTTCTTTCTTTCTTTCTCTCTTTTTTTTTAAAGTGTAGGTGTCAATGTTAGAGCAGCCACAAATGTGTGAGAAAGCAAAGGGTATGAGACATGACAGAATTAAAGGTGTTTGCTATGTTGTTACCCGCGTGTCAAGCTTCAAGCTCCCTTTGTCGCAGCCTCCTGGTGATTTGATAGTGCGGATCCACTTCCCTTCCAAGTGATACAGCAGTTTCGAACTGGGGGGTTTAATGCGGCGCGGTCGTTGCTGTTGCGTTTGCCTCCCCAAGTGCATTTAAACACCTCAACATCACACACACCCCATTACTCCCACCTTACTCAAGGGTGCCGTGCGCTCAAGCACCAGGACAGCAGCCACAGCATTACAATATCTGGCATGGAGCATCGTTTGGCGGGAATGTCATCTGCCAAATCATCCCATAATTACGCTTTATGTTATTTGTATGAATGACCAAGCATGCAGTACTCCTTTCGAAATCAAAGGAAGGCTTAAAGCGCGTTTTTGAATACTTTCAGACCATGGTCAGGTCACAGTTTGGGAGTTGAATTAAACTGATCTCATTTGTGATCTAATTGAGGTTGGCAACAACCTTAGCAGTAGCAATAACACACAAATACGACTCAAAGAGCAGAATTCAGCAAATCAGATCTTTTGCTCGAATCCTGCCTGGGAGTTATTCTCCGGCTGCCAACAGGGAAGTTAAACTTTGTCCCTCTTCTCAGCGGCAGCGCGAGCCTCGCATATTTTTGGGGTCTTTGACGGGAAAGTTGGGTTGGATGGATGGGAGGACAAAGGCCAGCGGGGAGCTGCTGCCTCCTCGGACAGGGAATGGGGACAGGAGCGAGGACAGGGAATGGGGACAGGAGCGAGGCGCAGCGACTCGACACGTATGTTTCTGGAGAGCCCAGCGGGACGGAGCGTAGGAAGCGTGACGGGGAACATGCTTAGGGAGGACTGGGAAGAGTAATAGGTCGCTGCGAACGGGAGCGATGATTGTGAAGTGGAAAAGTCGAGGCAGCTCGCTCTCTTTACATCCATCGCTAAAGGATTCCAGGGACGTCGTTTACCGGAGCCGGGGCACATTCCCTCGGCCCCGCCGGGGCTGGGAGAGCCGGCGGCCCCCTCGGGAGGGCTCAGAGCCGGGCAGGGGGCACCCGGAGGGGACAGAGGGGACCGGGGGGGCTGCTCGGACAGAGGGGACCGGCAGGGCATCCCCGTCGGGGCGGGCGCTCCGAGCATCCTCCGTCCTAAGCCGGGATGCTGCCGGCTGCATCCCGCGGGGACCCCCCCAAAACCCCGCGGGGACCCCCGGGGACGGGTGTTCGGGGGGAAAGCAGCCCCGGGGCCGAGCGCGGAGCCGCCACCCCCCCCCCCCCCCCCCCCCCTCGAGCATCCTTCGCTGGGGACGCGACCGCAGGCGCTCGGGGGGAGGGCGGAGTGGGGGGGGTGTGGGGGTGAGAAGCAGCATCGCCCTCCCCCGTCCCCGGGGCTGAGGTGTCAACCGCCTCTGTGAGGATGAGAGGAGGGGGGGACGGGGCAGGAGCGGGGCTCGGAGCTGTCACCCGGCACAGCCCTCCCCGGGGCGAGGTGAGAAAACGCCGGTGGGGCGCTCTCCTCGCCCCCCCCCCCCCCCCCCCCGGCTCCAGCCCGCGGGGTTCCAGCCCCAAACTTCGCTCCCGGCGAGGGGAGAGGAGGAGGAGGAGGAGAAGCTGCTCCGCTCTGCCAGCCGCTCCTCCTTGGGTTTGGGATTCCGAGTGTGTCCTCAGCTTCCCCCCCTCCTTCTCCTCCGGGCCATTATTTTCTTTGACTAAAACCTGTTTACTCGCCTCTTTGTTTTTTGACGTTAAACGAGTTTCCATCTCCTGCTCGTGCGGACCTCGAAGAAACAGATAAACCGTTCTATTTCCCCATTCCCCCTCCACCCGCTCGTATTTTAAAGCAGCGATCCTGACAGCAGTACTATTATTGCACTTTATGTTTTAGTGGATGTTTGCTGTTGCTAGTTACAGCAACACTTATCATAAGACAGCAAGAAAAGAGTAGTCCCTGGTAATTAAAGTAATGAAATATTCATTTACTCTACCTTTTCAGTAGTCTCACAAATTAGGCTGCTACATTTAATGCCTGCACTGCCTCTGTTTTTATTATAATGGCAGCTTTCGCATCTGCAATTAGGACTAATTCTGACAGTTACAATTTCTGAGGGATGGTAAACAGTGAACGAGATGTGCAGCAGTGGTATTACACGTGAAAAGCCCTTGTCTCTTTAACCTTGTTGTTTTTTTTTCTCGCAGAGGTTACCTTTTCCCGATGGTGCAAAATCGACTTGACATAACTGTTCATCAGTTTCAGGGTTTTCCCTGGAGGTATTTGCATCAAATCAGCCCAGTCAAGCTTCAAGTTGGAATTGGCAGGCCAGAAACTGACAGGGTAGGGACTGGGAAAGAGACAGCTAAAGTGCAGGCAGCGAGCTGACAGCAGCGGGAGAGGGCTCAGCACCCGGGGCTGGAGCACCCCCTGCTCCCCCTGCTCCCCCTCCATCCTCCCCCCTGGGACCCGCAGGAAGCTGGTTGGAGAAGGGAAGGAAAAAAAATACCCACCCAAACCCCAAATCCCACCCGAAGAGCGGGGAAAAGGTGCTGTAAAACAAAGGGAGAAGTGCTGAGCTGAAGTTGCTGTGGCTAACAAGCTTATTTTGCGGAGCAGCGCGGCGTTGATGCTCTGCGTCTGTGAAGCGAAGGTTGTTGATACCAATGGAAACATATTTTGAGCAACTCAACTTCCCCCCCACCCCACCCCCAACCCAGAGAGATGTTCCTCTGGAAAGATAATGACACTAGAATCAAACCAAACATTTCCTCAAATACGTTCCTTCGTTTACCCTCTGTCACAGGGTGGGGGCTCCAAGTAGAACGGTGTGAAATTTAATTTTTAATAGATTATTGGCCACATCGGGATCGTTCCCCGTGACACTCCCCCGGCCCCGACAGATTCCGACTTCTTTGAAAATGATTCCAAATATTATGTAGCGTGGAAGGGAGCGGCGCAGCAAGGAACGGGCAACACCGCCAGACCCCTTCCCTCCTTAAAGGTGAAAAAGAGCAAAACTGTGTTACTTTCCTGGGGAAGAGCGCTGGCAATATTTTTTTTTTCCCCTCCTAAATATATATATGTAGTCTTTACCAGATGATTAAAAATCCCTCTCACTTTTCCTACCAGACTTGTGCTAAAGTAAGCCTTGCTTTCAAACAGTTTTTCAGCTGTGTGTGTGACAGGCATTGGCTGATCTGCTGATGCCCATTCGACAGGCACTGTTGAGCTAAAGTGGTGTGACGGCACAGTTTTGTTAAGCTGTGAACAAAGGGCTGGAGATGCCTCGCTGGCATCATCCATGTGCATATTGGCCTTGTCACAGTTTTGCTTGATTTAATGCTCTGTTTATTCCTAGATATTAGAACTTAAATTCCAAACAATATGTTTTCATATACTGCACACAAACTTTATTTTAAAAGCTTTTTCTACCAAGAACTACAGATCCATTTGTCTGTCCAATATGCATGCAGCAAACACTTAAAACGTAGCTCCCAGGAAAAGAGGTGGCCGGTAGCCTCTTAACTGTTATCCAGTTAAAAAATGGGATTTCAGTTTTAAAAAGTCTTATAAGGGTAAAAGATTTATTTCTTCTTTGATCATTTGTTGAGAGTTGTTATTTATTTCAACAGTGGATTTTCTCATAAGCTCCTAACGAGAGGTTACCCCGTGTGCTGGCAGGGCAGGCAGGATGGACTTTTCAAGTACCATATCATCCCAGTGGTGTTGCTGTGATAAAAGCAGCTCTTTGCAAATACCTGGAAGCACAGTCAAAGGACTATTGCCAGGCAGAAATAAAGCAAGCTGGGTTATGGCAGGTTAGCGGAAGGGACCGGGAAAATGGATTAATATATACATATATATACATATATAATACATAGGTATGTTCATTAGATGGCCACAACTTTGTACCTCAGCAGTTCATCAAGAGAAAACACGAGCATAAGGAGCTATATTTAGATTCTGATTCTCTTCTTATAGAGATGCTGTAGGCTTTATCTGTAGAAAGTTTTTGGGTTTTTTTTTTTTTCTGTTTTCTTTCTCTCCATCTTCGTTGCCTTTTTAAACCCTCTTCAGGTTTGCTGCAAGTGTTTGCTAAGAGATTAGTTAGCCAGCTTCTATGGTGGAGGTAGCCCTGGGAAGCAGCTCATGGCTGAGAGGAATGCTCCGAAGGTCAGGGCGTGAAGATAGAAGGAGCTGCCCAACTGAGGCTGGGGATCAGGTATTTTCCTCTTTGTTTCCTATCAGAGACAAAGTGCTTATGGAAAGGTTTGTGGTGAGACATCAAATCCCAGCAGGAGCACAGATGTTGCCACTTTTACAGGCTTACCAATGAACATTTCAGCTTAAACAAGTTTATGAAATAAAAGATTTATTTATTTTCCCTTAGTAGATGCAGCATCTCGGTTTGATTGTGTAAAGATTGTATCGCTTCGGCCTCTCAGGGTTATTTGGTCCAAGCCACGGTGCTTTACTTGAGGGCTATAAGTAGGAATGGGAGAGAGGGAAGGAGGGGGAGGAGGGAGCATTCAGCAAAATGAAAGTATTCCTTCTCCAAACAGTGCAGTCGAGAACCTAAATCTGAAATTGAATCTGCTGCGCAAAACCTGTACAATTTTTCTACCTGCCCTTAGTCTGCTTCCTTTCAACTATGACAGTTTTACTAACTGAAATGAATGGGCTTGCTTTCTCCGGTACCTTCTCTCAGTATGCGTTTACATCCAGCACTTCAAACAGAGGGCTGGGTGATATATGTACGGGGACAGCTTGCACGGAATAAGCTTTAATGGTTAATTTTTGTATAGCTTTATAAATGAAAGGGACTTAAACCTACTAGCAGTATAGATCACAAGACCTTATGTGGTCTATTCTTCTCTAGATGCACAAGAGATTTACGTGCCTAAGTCCCATAAGAGTTAATGGGAGTTATGCATGTAAATCTCTTCCACAGTGAGATAATAGACCCTTTTATGTATGGATAGCTGGATTCTTACAAAAATCACCTACTGAACAGTAGACTTTATGTCCTTCCCTCTTAACAAATATTTATAAAGTAAGCAGGCCAGCAGATGAGACCAGGAACCCCCCAAGATGTCTCCAAACAACAGTGATCCCCGTGTCCCCATGGAGGGTAGCAGCAGGGAAATCAGCCCCAGCACTGTCTCATCCCTTCGGTTGAGTGTCCTAGTTTTGGTCTCTTGGGGGTGACACCACAGGTCTGGTGGCAGTGGGGACCACAGGGGCTGGATGCAGCCTCTCACCTCTTGGCGAGTCCTAGTTGATGGAGACCTCGACTCCATGGATTGCACATGAGATCAGGAGGGAGAAGAGCTACCATCTCTCTTCTGGGGGTGTCCCCTCGCCGCCACGGGCAGCACAGGTAACCACCGAGGTGCACTTCTCCCCACGTTCCTGCACCCTGTCCCATCTGTACTGGGGGATTTATAGCCCCAAGCTGGGAGAACACCAGCAGGACCCTCCCAGGTTGCTGGCAGAGCATGGTGGTGGTGCCACCATCTCCTGCAGACTAGGTACAGCTAATGCTTCACATCTGCTCCCTTCCCGCTCCAGTGTGACCTCCCTCCCTGGGAAAGCAAGCAGGCTTTTCCTCCAATGGGTACAGTCTCCGTGCTTCTCCGCGGGGATATATATAACTTGGACGATATGTATCTGCCAGCCATGAGTCAGATCGAGATCTTAACCCCCTGTAACGTGTAGCTGGAGATCGCCGGTGCTACAGCACACGTGTGTCAGTAACGATCCCTGGGCTTTGTGAACCACGGCTCTTTTTGCCATCATTGTTTCTTTCCATCACTCGCCTGCTCCTTCCCAAGAGCGATGGGAGGGAGTTGGCCAAGCTGCAGACGTGCCCGCCCTCAGCTCTCAGGCCTGGCAAAGCGCTACCCAAAAACTTATGCTGTGACACTGTCAGATTAAATCCAAGGGTTTCTACCAGCAGCGGGATGGGGAAAGCCCATTGTTTATTGATTATCATATCATCAGCCCCGGCTGATACTAGGATGCTCAAGGAGAACACACTTCGGTTACAGTTGATTTTCAGATTCCAAAATGGTGCTGCAAAGTCTGTGCATGCCTAATTATATTTTATGCTAGGCTGTGCAATACAAAATGTATGCTGCAGCAATCAGTGAGTTAACAGTATCAATCAATTTGTAAACAGATGAAGTCACTCATTCCCAAACTGGTTTTCCAAAAACAATTACTAAATTACAATAGAAAAAAATTGTACAGTTACTGTATTTGTGTGCTGTGTTACAATCAACATACCAGGGAAACAAAACAATTTAATGCAGAAAAATCATCATTCATCTACATTATAATTGCTTCTTTTTCACATCTACAGGGCGGTTAATTAAAATTGTGATTAAATGCGGTCGCGCTGCCTAAGATGTCTTGCCCAAAACAGGTGGTACAGAATTTAAAAGTAAAAAAAATGTAATTAGCATTGGAAATTGAGAAATTGCCTGTAAGAATCAGTGTTAATTTCAGTCAGTGATGAGGTAATTTATAAATGAATGCAGTGGAGGCTGTGCAAATGCACAATTGCCTTCCTGCCTATTCTTAGCATTCTCAGCATGCAGGTGAAAATGTTTTCAAAATATTGAGGTAATTTGAAAATCAATCCATGCATTTGGTATCTTTTTTTTCCTCCCCATTCGCAGCAAACGCTGAACAAATGCTGCCAGAGATGGCACGATGCATCAGTTTTGCACTTTTTGAGGAGTGATATTACGTGTGTCATGGCATCAGCCAGAGTTTACCTAAACAAAATGTTTGGCTAAGATCCTTTACAAAAGCCAAAAATGTCAATTGAAGTGCCCGGTAATCCCAAATGTCTTCAGCTACGGTATGTGTTTAAACGATGCCTTATCAAAAAAAAGTAACAGCAACCTGCAGTGAGTTGAAATAGTGCAGCACAGATACTGTGAAATAAAAGAGATGCTAATATGGCATGGAAATCATAATGATTTCTTCTTTAAAATTAGTACAGCACGCTAGAAAAGCCTCGGCAGTACCGATGCTTTCAGTAAAAACTCTTTTCAAACAAGCATTTCAAATTTCATTCTGCAACCATAAAAGAATTGTTAACTAGGTTATGCATACAGAGATTTTCCCTTAGATGAACTTTGTTTATCGGTATGTTGGTGCTTTCTCTCAACTTTGAGCTACCAAATGAGAAATGCTAATTCCTAACACAAAAATACGACCTGCAGATGCAAAAAGCTGGAGGCAAACCTGACAACAAACAGATATTAAAGATTTAAAATCTTCTTGACAGTCAAAAAGAGAAATCCAAAGCACACATTGCTGGAACTGACATTTCCATGATTTGAACAGTCCTCGTCCCCATGTTCAACTCCACCGAGAGCCCTCACTTAGTTATCCCTGTCTAGATTTAAAAATAACTTGGACTTTCGGTAATGTCGATCACTGGGCTGGAATATATGAAAGCAGTTTGAATTTTTGAGCGGGGCCGTACAGGTGTTGGTATCAGGTTGCTGTAAAACACGCGCACGATGGCTTTTGAACATCACATGCTTTAATTAAAGCAAGTTGATCTTCCTGTAGAAAGGCTGGCTTAGCCATGTAATTTAACTATTGAAGCCCTTTCTATTAATTTTTCCTTGACATACAATAATGAACTTTTCTTCTGGCTGACACTTGGTTGTGGTCTTTTTTTTTTTTTTTTCTTCCTTCTGATAAGCCCTGTGCACTTCTAGAGGCGATTTCGATGTGATTTAATTTGCTCATACAAAAAGCCCCGCGGAGGGATTAGACCCACGAAGGGACAAGGGCAAGCCCACGCCGTGCCGGTCCGTGCTGGACCGCTGTGATGCCGTGAGGAGGCTGTAGCGTGGCCGGGCAAAGGGTATGGGTTGGTACTGTGGTAGGATGCTCTCCTGGTCCCCGCTCTGCTGGTACAGAGCTAGGGAAGGTGAGTGCAGCATCAAGTGCCACGTGTGCTCTCCAGCAAGTCAATTAACCTCTCTGTGCTCATTTTCCCTGCCTGTGAGATGGGGAAATACAGCCCAAGTCTTTCACAGGGCTTTTGCAGAGCTTAATATCTCTAAACACTCTGCCATGCTCTGAAACTGCAGAAGAACAAGTATCATTCGTTGTTTCGTCAGAGGGCAAGTGGATGCCAAGGAACCGGACTGAGAAAATTATGAATATATGTTTTTAATAACCAAATTCTTGGACTTTATTATACAACTGATTATCTTAATTTAGAAGACAATATTGCTTTTAACTGCTCCTCGCCTCCCCCCCATTTTCTGCCACTGAATATAAAGAAGCTAACGATAATCACTGAAGCAATGATGATTATTGACTGAAAGGTATTTCAAAACGTAAGCTCCGATATGTGGAGCTTAGCAAGCAGCTGCACTGATGCATTTGAACTCCTTATTTTGGAGTAGGGGCTGTAAAAATATATCGAAATACCAGTGAGCTGGCATAGGTGTAAATCCGAACCTGACTGCAGTAGCTGAGAGTGCAAGGGTGACTTCAGTGGGATACAGATCAGAAAAGTCAAGGTCGATGCCTATGGCTGGTTTTATTGAAAAACTGTAGGGTAAAGCTCAAGTTTGGAAATGCAGCCTCATGAAACCGAGCCTAAGTCTGGACTTTTTATTTCCTGTCTCGTGAACTTGAAGGAAAGCAGGAGATGAGGTGCTGCTCTGCTGCCACTCTTCAGTCCTCACCCCTAGTTGCATCTTTGGAGTTTTCTGGGCCTGTTCCTAAGAGGAAAGACCAAACGCCATGAGAAACATGAGCAGGATTTGGCCCCGAACAGACAGTGCTTACTGCTTGATAAACTGAGCCATGGCCATTGTAGTGGAGGGAAGTGCAGTGAAGGAAAAGTAGCTTTTGGGATTCCTAAAATAGAAAGTAAACATAAATATTTCTACTTTGCATGTCAGATTTCAATCACCTCTCAAAACAACTGAGCTTCTTGATTTAATTAATTACAGCTTTTTGTGTGTGTGTGTCTGCGTCTTCGGAAAGAGCCAAATGAAAATATCCTCTTTGTTTTCCCTTTGTAACTACCGGCGCTTTCCTCGAGTTTTAACTCTTCTGCCACCCCAATACCCTCAGCCTTCATTTTTCTATGTTCTTCTTATCGCTGCTGTCCCATGGCAAGCCCCAAAGCCTGGAACATTTTGTAACGACTATGTGACAAATTGTTAGGCTTTTATTCACGTCAGACATCTTTTGCCAGGATTGCTTGTTGTTTTTTCTGTTTGGCTGTGTCATGGGACCAAAGGTGGCTGCTTTTGTGCAGCATGTCAAATCTGGTTAACATGCAGTCATTTATCTTTAAAACCCACTCCTGCACAATGGCAGGGGTGTATTGGGCCACTTGTATGGGCTCCAAGCATCGAATATATATATTTTTTTTTCCAGTGCCATCCTCTCTATATGTGTGGATGCACCTCGGGCTGAGGCACTGCGGTGAGCAGGTCATGCAGCAGACAAGATGTTTCATAATTTTGGGAACCTTTTAGAGACAAATTGTACAGTGCAAGTGTAGTGTAACTGAACTGCTGGTTGCCCAGTGAAGTGTAGAAAATCAGATACAGCACAGCCTGGAAGAATAAAACGAGAATTCATATCTATGTATATACACGGTACTTTATAAAGAATTCATATACAGAGAAAAACACATTTATTCCCTTTTTCTCTGCTTATATTTGAGGATTGCGCGTGGTGTGTGTGTTTGTAAATGTGTTTATGTGCATGGTATATATCCATACAAATAATATGCCACGGGATATGGGAGTAGTTGTATGTGTGATGCATTTATATGCATAAGTGGTAGGTTTGCAGGTTAATGCCTGCTTGACTCTGTGTGTGTTTGTGTAAACGATGGAAAGGTGCTCAGCACTATGAGACAATGAATTATCCTAGAAATAAAATTTAAAAGCCCCAAACATCCACAGCAAACTTTGCAGCTTTGGGGGCTTTTCCAGTATTTAAGTCACACAGGAATGTTTCTGATGAAAAATATTTCCTTACAGATACGGCGATAATTATCAAATAAAGAAGGTGGTAAAGAAATGGGAAAGTTTGATTCAACAGAAAAATGAGGGCTGGCTACAAAGTCTTGGTGCTTTCTTGCAGTCGAAGCATCTGAGATAGCGGGACTCAATGTTTTTTTTTTAATGATTTGCTGTGTTGTGTAATAATTATACACATAGTGCAGCGAGGTTACTTGGAGGAACACTGCACTATGTATGTTTTTTTGAGTAAAAGACCCAGGAGATTGCCTTTCACTTTGAAAACAATCCCTAATATCAGGAAAATGCTCTGTTTGTTTATGCGTACATAATGCAAGTTTGTCCGCCTGGGAACTGCAGCAAATGGGAGAAGTATGCATGGATTTCACAGGTAACAGGATTACGTGGGCACATAATTGATCCATTTGGAGAAAAAAAATGACACTGCTCTAAAGATGCCTAGGCTTTGGAGATGGAGTTTATGAAACAGGCATTTGTAAATTCAAAGGAATCAATATGTCAATTTTATTACATCTCAGGACCAGCTGGGCATTAAAGGAACAGTAGCCTTTTTAAAATTGCAGCTGCGTATTCTTGCATTGTGTACCTTTCTTAAAAGGCTTTGAATTTTAGAAAATGTACTTTTACCAGCGCTTTGCACCTTTTCAGTGACCGGTTTGCACAGACAAAAAAAAAAAAAGGGGACACAAAACATTACATTGTGTCAGTTTTCCTCTTAAGCCGCAGTTGTTAAAAACTGTGGGGCTTCAATTATACCGTGCAAAAATCTTACTAATAAATATTTACATGGAAGAAGACTGACGCCTGTTTGCATTCAAAATGTTGAAAAGCATATTTGAGATTTTGATCCTCTGCACAGGTTGCAGAGGCAGCATCATAACGCGAGATACCTGAAAAAGTGCATTAAAGACTTCACGCGAAATGTGGTCGGAAGCATTGTAAAAGAACAGCTTCTCTTTCCTTCTCACTGGAGTTTAAACCCCCAGGTGATTAAATTTCATGCAAAGGTTGTTTTTTTTTTTTCCAAGGGACAGCATCTCCAGCTTCCCAGATTTTGAAATGCAACTTTTCATACAAGTTTGTAATGTGCAGCATGGAGGGAGATGTTGAGTGGAATTTGGGTTGCAAAGAGCCCACAGGCTCTCAAGGCCACCCCGAAGATGCTCTGTATCCCAAAGATGCATTCTCAAGGAATTAGTAATGGCCACTGTAGCTTTTCCTTTGGAGAGAAGGAGGTTATCCAAGGAGCAATTGTGGCTCTCCAGAATACGTTGTGCTCTCCTCTGCCTGTAAGACATTTGTGGGAAGGACTGTGTCAGTAAAAGCCAAGCATGACTCCAGCCTTCAGCAGGTGTTCTGTCTTTTCTCCTCCTAGCTATGGACAACTCTAGAGATTTAACAAATTTGAAAACACACTTCAAATTATTCAGGCTTTTGAGTCTCAAGAAGGAGGTATGTAGGATCAATGGCCACTACTCCCTGAGACTTACTTGCTTTCTCAGCTTCCCCAGCTTTATCATGATCCTCTCTAATTTACTGTAGTGTTCTTTCAGCTCCTTTTGCAGTTTCTTTTTCTTTGAGCTCCCACTTTTCAGGCCGGCCTGGCTACAAAGGCTCTGCAGGATGCCCCAACCTGTCCAGTAGTTCTATTTTTTCTTGCTTGAGGATCTCTAGTTTGTCTAAGGTATGGTTGCAGTGTTCCTCCAGTGCTCTTCTAACATGTAACCATGTAAATGTCCCTTGGAAATGTGGGCTCATTCCATAAATAGACTTATTTTATTAGGGTGTAACGTATACAATAGATAGAGTGCTCTCTCTCTCTGTGTATTTTCTGCTATAGCTCTATCTCTCCTAAACATGAGTATGAATTGAATATGGAAGAATAAAAGGTCCAGTTTTCCTTCAAAGAGTATGGAAGAGCAAATACAAACAATACAAGCTAGTTAAGTAGTGCTTTACTGACATAGACTTAGCATGAATTAAAACTTTATTCTGAAATTATGTACTTTGAAAGCACTTTTAACCATATTCATGTGCTAAGGAAGACATGGAAAAAGAGGTTCAGAGTGTTTTCATAGAAATTTGTGGCATTCTAGAAAGTAAAGATGTCCTACCGAGCAGCAACCCTCAAAACTGATGCAAATACACACAGAGGAAGTCAAGAGAAACTCTATAAACTCAATAGATTACAGCTTACAATACTTAAGAAGTAAGGCTTCCTTTCAGTGTAGGTTTGCTCACGTGCTTAGGTGTAAAACATGATATACAAACCTTGTTCTTCTCAGCATCCTCCACTGGTGATGAGATGCTGAGGCCAGCCTTTATTCTATCTACTCTAAATCAACATATTCCAAACTTCACAGTGATCTTCACTCAAAAGACATTGTCCTTTTCCATTCTTACTAGAGGAGAGTGAACGGAAGTAAGAAGAGTTGAAGTGAGTTGGCCAAGGCCTCCCAGCAAGTCAGCCAGAACTAAAAACCTAGAACTAATAAAACCAGAGGTCATATTCTGATCTCGGTTACCTCTGCGTAGTCCCAAGCAATTCTGTGGGCAGACTTTATATTTTGTCAGTTCTTTGAATCCAATTCTAGAAGAAAAACAAACCTTCCTGATGATAAGGTGGAAAAATGGCAAAACGAAACCCTGTCATTGACCTGATTGATGGTTCTTCCACCGAGATCATAACAGCTTCTTCAGAGAGTTTTAGAGTCTCTATAGAAGTGCAGGAGGCACTGCCAATATCCGCAGATCATTGGCATGATAGACCGTAACGGCTTCTTCAGAGCCGTTCCGGTCTATCGTGTCAATGCGTACTTAGGGAGTCCTCAATGCATGGATCATTGACACGGTACTACATAACGGCTCCTTAGAAGCCATTACTGGGTATCAAGTCAATGCATACTTAGGGAGCCCTTAATGCACGGACCCACGCAAGTTGACTTGCTCTGAATACTAACAATCCTGTGGAAGAGTAGTTACTGCGTATGGCATCGAAGGAGATTATTAATACCCGCCTGCAAGAGCTCGACTCTTACACTGCCCTCCCAACACCTTTATGGGAAAGATACAGCTGCTCCCGAGCTGGAGCGCTGCATGAGAGACTCTGAAACTTGTGAACTTTCCCTCCTCTGCTGACATAGTTTCATTTCATAAAATATACATATATAAAAAATGCTATCAATTTGAGATAGGAAAGCCAAGAGGCAACCCAGGGCAAAGCATTTAAAGGCAGAAAATAAAGCCTTGAGTATGAGTGGTTACAATGGGAATGCTGGCAAACCCTTATACACGGAGCAATAGTTCAGTGTATTTTACCCCCCTCATCTACTTCGCTGTAGTTATCAAATATACCGCATATTTACAGTGATCTCTGCAAGATGCTTAGCATCAAGCTTGCAAATGACCCTCTCAAAAGAGAAATGCTTTGTTAAATATCCCATCATCCAGCAAGAAGTTTGTCTGGATTTGTTGACCTGGTCCCTTGGGAGCATCCGCTGAGACTTTCCAAATCATCTCTGTGCCTCCGCTTCAACCTGCAAGGGCGCATCCCCTTCATTTGGCTTCCCCCAGACAAGATATCCCCGAACTGAGTTAAAAATGCTTCTAGTTTGCTGTTGTTGATATTTTTCTTTTGTGTTCTGCTTACTGACTGACATCTGCTATCATGCTAAGCAGGTGTTCCTGTGTAAACGAACGTGCCCTGTTTGTGTTTCGCCATCCTCGCTACTGCGCACCCAAATGAGCAGCATGATTAAGAATCCTGTAAATTTTTGAAAGGAAACGGATGGCTGCCCTACTAGAACATAATTACACCGTTCCAACATCCGCAGCTCACTGCTGCAGCCGAGTTGGAGAACAGCAGAAATTAATAATATATAATAGCATCATTCTCGTAATTTATAAATGAAATAAAGTAAAGAGGAGATTCTGCTGATATGCATTTTCTTCTTAATTCTAAAAGACAAAGTATAGATTAGAATTTTACTGGGGTGAAACCTGGCCAGCAATATCACACTAGTTGCAAGCGTAGGGCCTGATTCATGAGAGGGATTTTGCTTAGGGAAAAGAGCTAATACCTTTTATTGGACTAGGGGAAAAAAATGAGTATACAAAGCCCTCTAAAGGCAGCCCCTGATAAAGGGAGGTGAGGAAACTTCCACAGATCATGTACCTAGTTTTCAGCTTAATTCATTTGTAGGTACTGCAAGAAGACTTTGCTGCCTGCCGCAATTTTTCGCCCTGACTGAAACAATGCACTATCACAGGTCACCCTCTCAGAAAGAAGAAAGGATTAATCAGTAAAAGATGTTGTCTAGTCTCCTATTTTTGTTGAAAAACAGGAATGTTTTCAAAAGCAATATTTTGAGCTCCAGAGATGTGCCAAAAGGAGCTGTACTGCAAATCACTGCTCAAGTCAAGCCTTGGAGTTGGTGCTCTAGTTACGCCTCTCCACCCCACTGAAAAAAAATGATACAACTTTCTGAGGAAGAAGACATATTATTTGTAAAGACTAATCAGTATGACTTTTTTTTTTTCTTCCATTGCACATGAACAGTCAAGTTAGTCAAATTCTTTTTGGTTTTCTTCTGTAGCTACTCAGATATGCTTGTCTGCATGATGTCCCAGCTGATTTATATCATTACTGCGATAAACTGAGATGGGAGAGGCACCAAAAAAACACATTAGTGTTTACTTACAGGTTAACTAGGGACATTTTGTAAATTTTGACACTTTAAAACTCCAAAGAATGATTACTTCTTTGATGGAAAACGTCAGGCTCTCCAACTCTAACTCGGTGAACGTGAACATACACAGAGAGCCCAGAGAAAGTCTTCTGTTTTAAAATAATGGATATGTTTGAATCGTATTCTTCTAAAGGGCCCCCTTAATAATTTGTTTCTGAGAAAATATGTGCATATACAGATTTATTTCATTAACAGGTATTTATTTAAGTGGGCTGCACTGTATTTAAATCTCTGAATAGTTTCCATTACTTCCTCAGCTCGCTCACTTCAAGTTGACTAATTTTAATAAGGCTAAGGTGCCTAGGGTCTTATTGAGTGTTCAGCTTGATCAATATGGCTAAATTAAAATAGTGCAAAATATAAGCAAATGTACTCTAACAACTCAGTGAAAAATGTGGAGTGCACCAAACATTGATTAGGGTTTCATAGACATTAATTTGTTGGTTTAAGTACACTAATACTGCTCAGAAACTGCATCTACTCCCAGCACGCCCAATACAGTCTGGTTACTCATAGCCTATGCTCTGCTCAGCTATCCCTACACAACCCTGCTGGCTTTCATGGCACCTGAAGGCGTAATTGGGCTCTGCATCATGCAGAATCAGGTCTGCACATCCTGGTCTCATAAGCAGCCCTCCTGTTCCAGACTTGGCCCATGTCAGGAGAAATAGTGTTCCCGTACTGCTAGCAAAGCAAGCCCGGCTCACACCTAAGGGAAGCAGGAGGAGGACAGTTGCGATTATTTGCACGAGTGAAGACTATTTATATCATCATATTCATTATGAATTTGGGGCTATACATCAATTCTATACGTGTATTTTTAAGACAGGCACAGACTCTTAGGGAAGTGGTTGTACGTACAAGAAGATATTCGTTTTTGCCCTCCTGTAACACCACAATATTATTGTCATAAAAGATTAATGTCAACCTCCACCTGGTATTAAATTGCTTTTGGTAGCCTTTGCATTCATGTCTTTCTGCAGAAGACAAAAACACTCTTAAAGTAACTACGTGCATCTTTAACTTGAATTACTGCTATTACGGGGCAACATTTTATTTTTCAAACGCCTTAGTTGTTGTGGTCGGTATTTTTTCCCATGGATCTGATGTTATGAATCAGAATATGGTATTAGGGATTTAATTTTAGGGCAGCAAAAGGGCATACTTTAGAAAATAGGGCCTTATCATAGTCCTGTTGATAGATGTTGTATATGTTAATTATAGGATTTTTTTTTCATACTCCAACAAAAAGCTGTGTTTTCCATCGACTAAAAATAATTTGTTTTTCTTTCTTTCTCTTTCCCTTCCTTTTTCTTGGTTAGCAAAAGCATGAGATTATCATACTTTGACATCCAGTGCTTGCACAGACAGTTTTTAATGGTTTCTAAAAATACAACAAAAACTCCTCTGTAATCATACTTTTACATCATCTTAAATGGTTTCTGATATCTTTCTTGGTTTTTCAGTAGTTTCTCCCTCTACCTGTAGTGTGATCTTTCTACTTATCTTTGATCTACTTGGTAAGTGATATTCGCTGTAACTGTTCTTCCTTTGCTTGATACCATCTTTTCTTACGTGGCAAAAAAATAACTTCACATAAACAGAAGATTGTTTCATTGCAGGTAAATCAGCAGTGTGTGCATAAGAACAAAAGACAAAAAAAAAGTGAAATAAACAGGAGGGAGTTTTTAAATAAAAAAAAGCATCTTGAAAACAAATGCACTTAGTAAAAGTAAATTCTGCGAAGATGAAGCCAAAGATGAAAAGCATTTCTCTAGATTAAACTGACCAAATAGAGTTATAAACTGCAGAAACATTTGAAGTCCCCCTTTTTAAATTAAAGCTGGAGCCTTAACTTCTTAACCTTCAACACGACAAGTAGAGCACACTGTGCAAAAACAATTTGGAAGTCTTCTTAACAAACATTTCAAGTGAGGAGGGCCAGCAAAAGTTCAGAAGAATCGACTTTTCATTTGTAGCTCTGCCAAAAAAAATGCTTAGGGTTTTTTTTCTTGTTGTTGTTGTTTAGCTTTGGTGCACGACAATCTTGATTTTTTCCAGCGTTTTACATGTTTAAAGTTTTTAATATCAAAGGTATTGCTCTCTGTAAACAAGTGTAAGTTTACCGAGGCAGCTTCGCTTACACTCTTCCCCAGTAATCAGATGTGAAAATTACACCCTCCCTTTTGGCTACATGATAATTACACATTTCCACATACAAAGAATTGTCTCTGTTTCAGTTGTTGGAACGAAACAGCAAAAGCACTTGGGAAAATATATTATTATATTAAAGATCAGTGCCATAGCTGTTTTTAGTAAAAGCAAAGTTTGTAATCACAACTGTGATCAAGATACTTTGGGATTTACATATACACATATATATATACATGAGAGAGAGAGCAGTTAAAAATAAAATGAACCTAAGGTACCTCAGCACGAAGGGTGCATCAAGGGCCAGCGAACTGCCTGCTCCCTGTTTACATCTCACCAAAGCCCTATTTTGAGGATGTATTTTACCCTAAAAGCATAGTTTATGGGAGAGTTTAATGAAGTTTCTCCATCCTTGACTTGTTTTACTCCTGTTTCTTTCTTCTGGCTATTCTGTTTCACTTACTTAAAAACTTAGTCTGAGTTTCTTGTGCATCTATTGATTTCCTTGCAAATGCTGGCTGCAGAAAGAATTCAGAACTAAGCATTACTCAGAAAGAGCTGTGGGAAAAAAAATTACATATGCAGCAAAACATGTTAGCGTTGTGTTTTGACAGTTTCATGACCAAGCCAAAAAATATACATTTTTTTTTGTACCTGGCGCAGTTTCACAAAAATGTCCCTTCAGGGAATAGTCATTTTTTTGTCAGAATCAACTGTTTATTTACTTAAAAATCTAGAAGTTTTGCCTTACATTAGAGGCAGAGTTGCCCAAGGTTAAAGTTCAACATCAGCTAGTTGCGTTGCCTTCACCATAAAAGCATGGTTTGTGTCATGAGAGAGAGAGAGAGAAATTCATTAGCGTGGATACAAGACAAAATAAAAATGCTGTGCATTTTCAAAACAGAGCAGTCAATGTTCACCAGGGCTGTTGCACACCTGCAGCCCTGCCCTGGGCTGCTCGTAAGCAATGGGTGACCACCTTGAACCTGCCACTGCCGTGGCCGAACACGGCAGCAATGGTTCAGGCTGGAAGAAATGGGTTTATCCAGCCAAATTGAAGCCTGATAGGACTTTGACAGTGGCAACGGTGTTGACACCCATGCTGTTGCCCATAGGGATGCCCATGGCAGGCAAGATGCTGAGTGTCCTTCTTTGTCAGTGCCTTGCTGGGCTGGAGGGGCTAAAAGGGATGCAGGTGGCTTCCCACCACTGCGCCCCATACGGAGTACACTATGGGATGAATTATCCTGAGCTAGTTGTGTTCTACCCATCAAAACCCTATCAAAATGCTCTGCAGATGTGCAGGGCATGAGGTTGGAGGAGTCAGAAAGCCTTGGCTTTGGTGGGACCGTGCCTGTGTGCAGCATCGTGCCACAGTCCCTCCTGCCTGCCCTCTTTGCAGGTCATAAACCTCACCTTGCTCGTTATTAATTTAGGGTAGAGACTGGCATGCTTGGGACATAAACCCAGACGATAAAAAAATTCTGAGATCATGCTCATATGAGAAAACGTAACGACCAGTAAAGAAGAATTAGGTCTCCCACCCTGAAACTAAGTTTTTTCACAAGGTAAAACTTAGTCTTCACAGCAAAGAGGTGTTTTTTTAATTAATACTTACCTTTATCAGTATATGCACACAAACAATTAAGGGTTTTTGCCTATAATCTGTTTATAAGACTGCAGAGTTAACAGAAATGCACTGTGTCAGATGGTCTTCTGCATATATATTTACCATGACTATAGCACCATACTGCTGGGACTGGCAGGCTGACCTTTCACATTGGATATGTAATTTTGAAACAAATTTTTTACTAGGATCATTAACATAATTATAAATTTGGGGAAGAAATTTGCATCAGGGAAAAATAAAAGTAAATACAGATTTCCCCAGGAGGTTAAAAATAGTCCAAAACTAATAGCCTGATCTAACTCACGTAATGATCATCGTGCAAAGTATTCAGTGGGCCCAATCCTGCCCTCACAGAGTCTTTCTGAAGTCGGGGACTTGATATACTTGTCAAAATTTGAGTTTACCCTTTGTATTCCAGCTACAGCAAGGGAGCAGCTTTTGTCTCTATGGTGAATAATATTTTGCAAATTAGACCTCATTTAATAAAGAAGGAGATATGTGAGGTGGGGAGGGAGTCTCTCCTGACTCACACTCACAGGGCAGAGGTCACAGCCAGAGCTGCTCTGGCAGGAAAGAATCGAGCACTGTACCAAAAAAATAACATGAAAAATGTGACTCCAACTGATGAAAAGGGAGTTAATCAGCGATAAGGACAGCTCTCTGTCCCTACCGAGTGCTCTTGTTAGTGCGGCAGCTAAAGGTATTCCTCCATCCTTGTTAACTTTGCATTTATTCCCCTATATGTATTATTTTCTCCTTTCTTCTGCCTGTCTCAGATGTTGTGTTATACCCCTGACTGGCAAGTCAATACCAGAGCCAATTCCAGGCTGATGACCTCCATGGGGTTATCGCTGATCTAAAACGGGTAGAACTCAGCCTAAAGCAGTGCTGCTGGTGGGATGCGGGACCATCGGTGTGTGGGGTTGTTGGATGAGGTCCCCTCGTGTTCCCAGCTCCTCCTGGGGCTCCTCAGCACTGCAGGAAAAGTTCTGCCCCTACTTATGCTGCTGTGCTCAGAGGTGGCTCTGCCCAGCCTCCGTGGCTTTTTAAACTGAGCAGAGACTACTGGGAGCCCAGCTAATGTGCATATTGATGTACCCTGTAGCTTCTGAGATGAGGAAAGGGCATATTGCTTATTTCCACAACAACGAGCCAGGAAATATTTACAGTGGTCCCACACCACTACAAGGTGACGGGACGAAGGAACATCTGATTTTTTTTTGCTTTTTCCCAATGCAAAATAAAAAAAAAACAAACCCAAAAGCCCCTCATAATAAACCAAAGCTGTTAGTCAGGGCAGCCATACCTCTTCCACCAGCACGCAGATATGATATAGCTTTAATTTGTATTCATCTTGTCCACTGGGGCTAGAAGATGGAGGAGCTATTATGAAACCTCTTCTTTTTTTTTCTTTTTTTCCTGAATTTGCTTTATTCACTGTTTACTATGCCGGGCTGACATGATATGATTTGTGCATTGCAGGGTCACAACAAGCTACTTGCAGGACAATTTGCTGAATCAAGAGGGTGATTGTGTCTGGTGCCAGTCAGTCGCAATTAGGGCCAGGATCAGGGAGGCCCAGAGCTTGTGTATCGTCTTGGGCAAACCTCATAGAAATCAGCTCACCTGAAACTAATTGTCACAACAGAGACCTTATGCAAATGAGCCCTAGGGTTAGCGTGGGAAAAGAAAAACTGTCGCAAAGATAGGTGACCTGCTGAGCAGGGGGTCTGTTGCTGGGGAAATCTTTGTTCAATGAGTTAAAAAAATGTTCGCATTGTTCCAAATCCAAGAAAAACGTAGCAGATCCTCTCCCTAAGAAAGCGTGGCGAGCACACTCATCTGAAAGTCCAATAAAGTGGCAGCCAGCTTTCGAGCCGGTAATAAATTGGAAGTCTTTATTCTTTATAAGGGCTGCAGCAGGAAAATGATTTTCCTTTGCAAAGGGGCCTTTAAAGTTTAGCGGCTCACAGTTAGCCAGCGCTTAAAACTTAACTGTCTGTTGAAGCTTTCGCCTGCCTAACCTGTTGGGTCCCAGCAGATTTCCCAACCTGAGGTTTTAGCAGCTGGAAAAAAAACCTCCTTTTGGCTCACAGAGCTGCTTTCTGGAAGGTCTGGCTCTCATACCACAGTGAGCCATTGGGTTTGGAGGGTAGGAACAAACGGGGAGTAGATCTGTAAAGTTTCTCCCATAGAAGTCTCTGGGGATCTCTGAAGCTCTCCAAGTTCCCATGTCTCCTTTCGTGTTGCTTTCCCAAGCAGCACCCGCTAGCGAGATGGGCAGGTTTGAGCATTGGAAACATAATTGTGAATTAAGCACATTTAACGACAGGCTCATTGACGTCTGCATGCGAAAACGGCTGTTTCTGACATGCTTCTCCTCTCCCTTCTTCTCCTCTGCCTCCAGCCCAGGCAAAGCATAATTTTCAGCGAACACATTACACAACATTTGTCTTGTTCACTCCTTCCTCTTTAACAATTTTTATGGGGGTTGCTCAACACATTCTAAAATAGGACTGGAGACGATATAATAAAGTGCTGAACCGATGATATACGCAGCAGTTTATGCTGTCAATGGCAAACTCAAAAGAAAGGGATGCAACACGCTCCAAGTGAAGAAATGTAAGCCTGTGCCCTATAAGCACATGCAGTGAGAGGCAGCCAGGGTATTTTTGCATGTAAGGGTTTTCCAAAGAGGTTGACAGGGACAGAGACGAGATTAATTGTGCTAAAAGATACTGGACAAATTTCAGAGACATGAGCTGCTTTGCGCTATCATCGAAGGCAAAAGAATAGTTATTTTGTTTGGTTAATAATTAGAGCTGCGCTTTCGATGGTGCTGGTTTAAAGGGGTGAAATGTAGATGGTATCAGCTCAGCAAGTTCTGAAATTAACTTCCTACTCACCAAAGATCATGAAATAAGGATGGCTTAAAAGTAATGCAGATTAATCACCAACTTTTTTTTTTGATCTCTTTTGTCCCTTTACCACTGTCTGAAATAATTTCCACAAATAGGAGACGTTTCACAGTGGGTATGAAGTGCTCAGCTTTCACTCATCAAACTTTAATCGGAACTGCATTTTAGTTTTTGAATAAAGAACACTTAAAAAATTTAGATGCAAATTATTTTGCATTATTCATGCTCTAAGTGTCCTTGTAGATTTAAACACTTCTGAGGCCACCTTGATTCGAGTAATTACCTAGGCCCTCACTGCTCCATCATGAATAAGGTATTTTGTACAAGTAAAGTATGCACCCGATGAGCTTTTAAAGTGGCTTTACACTGAACTTGTGTATTGCTTCTTGTGCATGAGTGATTCGAACATGCGTCGCAATCTGTCTCAGGTGGGAAATCCTGGCAGAGCATCCATGAGTGACGGAAGGAAGCCTACCAGCCTCGGCGTACACTATTTCTTTGTCTTCACAGAAGAATCTCAAAGTAATTCTCTCGCTTGAGTCTTGTGGCTCCTCTTAAAAGTCTGAGGAAGCAATAGCTGCTAGCAGGGAAAGAAATGACAGTCATTTTTCACTTAACCCTTCCTTTCCCATCCCGCCCCCCCTGCGCCTGCTGCCTGCGCTCAGTCACTTAAGGCATTCACATAAGATAATATAAGTCTTTCTACTTTTATGTAGCATTGTACATCTGCCTCCCCATCTGTCTGCTCAGCCTCCCTCATGTACCAGCGCTAGGTACCACCTGAGCAGGATTTTTCACACAATAGAGCCAGCCCAGCTCCGAGCATCACAGCTGAGAGCTTTCTCCCAGCAGAAGTGGCTATCGGAGGGCAAGCTAAACATATATCTACACATATATTGTCAGCAAAATGAGCTCGCAAGAGTTAAATTTAATTGGCTGAATCTCGTAGTTGGCGTTTGTTGCAAAGTGCCCATGCTTTTTTTCTTTTCCAGCTACATTGCTTTGAAGAATTATAGGAATTTTATGATGTGCTATTGGAGTTCCACTGGCAGAGATTACAGTAAAGGGGTTAAAGTTGGTTTACGTTAAAAAAAATTATGCAGAAACCAATAAAAATAAACACACTCCAGTAGACTAAACTTGCTGGGCTTTTAGTTTTAGCTTAACAATAGAAGTTTAGACGAAATCGAACATTGCAGCTTTTAGAAAATTAGTTGACGCTCACAGTTGATCATCTTTACTACGCAGCGGTATAATTAATATTTAAACATTCTAATAATGCAGCTTGCTTTGCATGCACTTTTCAGCCCCACCACAGTATATTTTATCAGGAATACTGCTAGCATTTTCTTAGGTAATGCCATTCTTTAAAGTTATATTCAAAATAGGATATTGGCTTCTTGCTCAGTGGAAAAGAAATATCAACAGGCCAATAGACAGGTTGCATACATCAGTTTATGATTAAAGTGTGTCCTTATCACAACAGAAAATATATAAGGGACTATTTCACTGCCATCAATATAAAATAAATATACCCAGGACTATCGGTTTAGAAAACTGACTTGAGTTGTTCATTTTTCTACAGGCTATCTGTAATGAGAGGAACTTTTTAATATCTAGATGCAGAGCAAAATCAGGCAGTGACCCACAGATCTGTGAAATGCTGCACCTCTGACACTCGCTCATTTACTGCCAGAGAGCATTTAATAAAGAAGTCAGGCAAGTGAAGAAAAAAAAAAAGAAATCGAGCAAGGAGTTTTCACATAAGCGTTGTCAGGGTTAAGGCTTCTGACGGCCTGGCAATTCACTAAAATGGTGAGAAATCATCAAAATGGAAAAGGGCTGTGCTAGTTTATTTACTTAGGAGTGCCCTCTCCCTCTTCCAGTCCAGGTGAGAAGGAAAAATTGTTTCAGGTGCTTTGCTCATTGGCTTAATTCCCCTGCTTAGTGCAAGGTGCTCTTTATTCTCAGTCTTATAAGTTTGAGCAAGACAGGTTATTCTTCTCTGGGCTCACGTGGACTCTCTTCTAGGCCTTTCTCCTACAGCCTTTTGCATGCATGGGATCTCCTGATGCCTGCCAGGGGCTGGGGCTTGCGTGGTTACTATCGACCACCGTGGATGTGTGGGCACTGCTGGCAAAAGCCATCCCATGGCTCCTTTGGGCTGATCCAAGAAGAGAAGAAAAAATAATAATATGCAGGCAGTGCCTACAGACCCGTTTTGGCTGCAAAGCGGATCTCCTGAATTTCCCAGCAGAGAAAGCAACTCGCAAAGTGAGCCCCTCGTGTCGCTCCCAGCATTAGAGGTATTTAGTGGTGTGCCTAGTGGGGTGTTTTTTCCCAGGAGATGGGTCTTGGGGGGCACGGCATCAAGTGGCACGGCATGGGGTTGCAAAGGTGCCTGATGCTCAGCTGAGAATCTGGCCCTGGGTTTTGTCACGTTTCATTGCAAGTTTGAAAGCGGGCCCATTTCTATTAATACTGTTAATAAAAGGCATATGTTTTGTCAAGCAAAACCGCTCTTTCATTAAAACGGAGCATAATTTCATAGGGTTTTTTTTACGTTCATGCAAAAATAGGCATTTCCCCATCGTGTCCCAAAAAGCAGTCAGGGAGCGTATGTGCAAAATTTCACCAAGCCACAAATATTTTCATGTTAAATACCACTAAATGAAAATGCTCAGCTTCTCGCTGCTTTAAGCAGGTCCTATGGCCTCAGTCTAATTGCCTGGGAGGCAATGGGAGTTTTTAATTTACTTAAAAAGTAGCAGGAATGGGCTTTAAAAATTTTGTGTGTGCATCAACCGTGTGACTGACGCCACGAGATCCATAGCATGTGTGAAACTAGATTGCGTGTTGCTGAGAGCTTTCTCCAGGCTCTGCCATAGATTGCCTTGCATCACGTGTGCCTGCGAAGAATTTGGGGGTTCGCTTTTGATGGAAGACGTAGCAGTGTGTAAAACAAAGTCGCCTTGTGTTGGTAAAGGGCATGTGGGAGCTGCCGTGCCGTGTGCGTGCCGACCGTCTGTAGGGCAGGGGTGGGAGTGGGAGTTTTAAGGAAACAGATAAACAACAAATAGAAAGTGCTTAAAAATAGGGCCATAACTTCCAGCCTTGCTGTGTTGCAACCAGTGCAACGTAGTTCTGGGGGAGAGCTGCTCCGACTCCTACTTTCCAAGTGAAAGCGATGCTGTGAGATGCTGTGGGAGAGACGTTTGTGTTTGAGATGGGAGCAAACCACCTCTGATGGTTTGGCTTGCTCCTTCTTTATCAGGCCTTGTTCAGGGAGGCAGTTACGCACACCTTGGCTGCAAATAGCTAAAAGAGCGTCATCTATTTTAAACTCGCTGCTGAGGTGGTAAAGAAGAGATAAGTTGGAACCTAGGGGCTATCTCGCTTGTGCGTGTGACAGATATGTCCAGAAATGGATAAAATTAAAAGCATTTTTCATATGCTAATAGCAACTTGAACAAGGAAAAAAATACAGGAACGGAGCAGCAAAGTCAAGAGGGTTTCAATCACAAGTATATTTCTCCCATTACCTAAATTATAGGACTTCTTTCCCTAAACTGATATACATATTTTTACTGTGTCTAAAAGAAAATTCTATAGTAGAGTTTGATTTCAACATCAACCTTATGGCAGCCATGTGGGAGTGAGATTATGGGACATGTGGAACAAAAGTCTTCCAGCCAGAGGAGGCCTTCTGAGCATAATGATTCTTATTTAAATTAGTCTATGTTTTATTACTCAGTTGGGGAGGGGAGAGAAAACCAAGGAAAAAAAAAATATTTCCTTAAAACCACGGTCACCTGAATTGTAGATGAGGCGGAATTAAGTAGTTTTCAGCCCGTAAAATGGACAAACATTTTCATATCATAATAATAATTTCAAGCAAACCTCAATTTTATTTTATTTTTTTTTAATTTTACATTTAAACTTGCTTTTCCTGTTGGCATGCCTGCCAATTCATTTGTAAATGTGCTTTAAATTCCTTTGTATATTACAATGAATGCCACCTCTTTAAACGCTCTTAGTAATTTAGCGAACTTCTTTGCCAGTGGGTGAAAGTACAGTATTGTACATGCATAAGAAAAGGTACATTCATTATGCTTCACGTATGAAAAGGTATATTAGGAACGGTTTTGCTTAAAGTGGAGGGGTGAATGGAGGAGCCCCTGATCCATCATAGAGCTTTTGCATGTGTGAGAATGTGTCTCTGTGAGCCCAACGTCCAGAAATGCTGGTTGGGAACCTACTGGCAAATGCGTGCCTGTGAAACCTGAGAAGATTTATAACAAGTAGGTAATCGTTTCAGGCCTATGTGAGGAGGACAGGAACTAAAAGCTCATGCTGAGGCCAATAGAGGTTTTAGGGAGAGAGAGCAAACCTGAGGGTCTGGTTTCTTCCATTTTCTGCCGTGGCTGTCGCAAGGCGCTGTGCTGTGTGATGGGAAAGGGGTTGTGCAAGGAGGAGGCTTCAGATCCACCTCTGATTTTTGAAGCAGGTTTTGGGGTTGGGGCTGACCCTTGAAGCTTTCCACACCACCAGTTTGTGGTATGTAATGGACAGAGGGGCATAAATGAGGTGATCCCAGGAGGTGCTCCTTCCCACCTCCTATACCCAGGTGGCATGACTCCTGGCTCCCTCAGAGTGAAGAGGAAGGCTCAGCTAATGGCATTTCTCTTCATGTGAGAAACACATCGTGTGCCACAACGGAAGGTAAAGGAGAGGGAGTGTTGGAGCACAGTGGGTATGGCCAGGAAGGGACAGCATCTCTGGGGAGGAGTGAATGGCCCCAGGGGGCCAAATCCTGCTCATCATCTCCCCCTTTTTCTTGGGACCACTCACTTGAGTAAGGTGAGAGGGATTCATGTCATTGGCTTGGCTTTTCTGTGAAGAACAACCACAGCTTTACAGACAGGGTTGGTCAGTTTATGGCCAATAAACATAAAAGCTGAGAGGGCTTCAATGAAACATTCTTCTCCAAACCAGAGGTCATTCATTTTGTGCTTATTCCTTTATGTGGTTTCTGAAAGTTTAATTTTAAGGAGAGGATGTGGGTACGCTCTGTTTGTTTTCTTTCTCTTTTTTATTCTTTCTTTCTGAGCTCTTTACTTTGAATTAATTTCATGGAAAGGCCTATGAGTGCTTTCCAGTGGCATGCCAGCTGTCATTTTGCTATCAGGAGGGGAACCCGGAGTTTATTCTCGAGATGCAATTTTAAGCTTGATTCATTGTAATAAGTGTCACTGTAAGGCAGGCAAAGGAGAGTTAGCTTTCATTAACATTCTTCAATTCTGGAGCCCATCAGGAGGTAGATAAGGTACCACTGGGTCCATCCACCTCCCGGACCACAGGAGGACAATGCCAGGAATGTTTGCAATGTGTTTCTATTTTTGTCACACCTATGTGTGGCCATCCATCTGGTCTTAATCAATCAGTCTCATCCCGGAGCTTTGCTGTTCTCCCAGCTGAAATAATACACTTCTTCAGCAAGAGCTCTGCCTCAAGGAGGGTCACTACTCACCATTCCCCAGACAAGGCATATTAACGAGGCTTACATATTTGTAAACATAGGTAAACCCAGGAGGGGTTGTTGGGAAGGAACATTTTGAAATATGAATATTTTATGAATAAACCACTGTGTTGTTTACTTAGCAATATTACACAGGAAAACTTGATGAAGTACTAGAGGTAAATTTGTTTTAGTAAAGAAAAAAAAAACCAACAGCCCCTCAGAAGCACTGAGACAAAGATAAATGATGAAAGAGTGAATGATCCACCACCCTATTTAAGCAGAGGTAGCGTGTATAAAATATGTTTCTGAAAGAGCAGAGAAGTAGGTGGTGAATGCTGTAAAATGTGTCATTTATTTATTTAGATTGCACATCAGGAGATAAAACAAATGAAATCTCTGACTTGTTAATAATTTACATTTAAGTGGAAAATTCTTACATGCTGTTAAGATACCTCCAAGACCTGACACTGCAAACGCAAATAATTTACATTCTTTGTGTGCACACAACTTTGCTTGTCTGGAAAAAAAACCCATCAAATATGTGTTCAGGGGACGATGAAAACTAGGATACATTTACACTCTTACAATTACATTTATTAATTTCGGATGCCTCTTTTGAAGCATTCATGGAACTGACCTTCCCATTCATCAGGTGTTCCTGGCTGCGGATCTGCTGGGCCATACCTCGCAACCTAGGAGGTAGGAGATGCAAAAAAGGGGGATTTCATCTCAATGAGCAGCGCTATTACTTTTCCCCCTAACAGCTTATGCAAAAAGTTTTGTGGGGGAAAGAAAAAAAGCCCCAGCCAAAAAAAAAAAAAAAAAAAAAATAGAGGAGTGTGCATAACAATAACTACCTCTGTCCCTTCTGTTTTTGTTCTTTTCATGTCAGGGAACTTTTTAGCCGTGCTGCCTGGGTAACTGCTCTGGAAGGTTGGAATATCTCTTGTTGAAGGAGGTTTGTGATTGAGGGCCCTCTGACACAACCTTTTGTTGCTCTGAGGTGTTTGATCCTCTTTGCCTTTCTTCTAAAACCAATCCCATCCCTTTAAAAAATGGATAACCAGCACTTCTTTTACTTATTGTCAGCTTTTGGAAAGTTACTGTGGGGGGTTGTAGAAGTTTAACTAGTTAACCCCTTGCATCCTGATAGCAGGTTGCCATTAGTACTTCTTTTTCTCTCCTTCCCGGACGGGGAGTATTTTCATAGCTGTGTCAGGTATGCAAATCCTCTTTTAAAGGGAACCATGTGACGGGTTGGCTTATGGATGGTTTGCTCGCTGATCTTTCTTTCCCCTGGCTCAGTGGAGCTTGCTTAGGGAAGCCAGGTTCAGACAGGAGCTCCGAGCATGAGCAGGGGCTGAGGAGTCGGTCCCCAAATCAGGGGCGGCCGCTCTTCAATTGCGCTAAAATTTCAAAATGAGTCAGAGTTTGTAGCTGCCGAATTTCTTCTCTTTCCTTGAACTGAAACTTGTGAGAGTCACCACAGGCGTAGGCTGATGAGATACACTCTTTTTTTTTTTTTTTCTCTTTGAGAGCAGCTCTGAATAACAAGAATTCACAGAGAGTTGCTCTTCAAAAGTGTGTGGCCAAATCTGAAAGTAACAAAGGAAGAACACCTTAAAACGAGATGTGTAATAAGGACGCTTGCTCAGAGCCTTGCGATTAAAAATGGGACTGTTTTTTTCTCTTTTTTTTTTTTTCCAAAGGGAAGGGACACAACCCAGGCTATAGGAAAGAAAAGCAGCTTAAATGGATTATTTAACAAAAAGCAACTTATAGCTCCTAGATAGTGACCTACATTCTGCACACAATGATGATGTTTTACGGTACTGATAGGGTTAATAACCTAACATCATTCATGTAGTGTTTTTTGAAAATTGAATTTTACTGCTACAAAGTAAATGTAACAGCCCTCTGGAGACAATATTACAGGCACTTTATTGTTTGCTAAGCTGATGTCATCTTTCTACGGACTGACTTTAAAACAAAGGCAGAACATTTATTACAAATATCACTGTGTGAAAGGAAATCTACTGAAATATTGTTCAGAAGGTGGACCGATAAAAATGTATTAATACTTGGCTTTGATTATCTGCAAAGTTATGCCTGTGGAATGCTTTCTCGCGTGATCTCTGCTCAACAGAATTGTTCGTCTTGGATATTGCACCTACTTTTAATGTTATCCATCTCTGAGCATGTGCTACTTGTAAAACGTGTTTTATAATACACTCTACAGCTCATTTATAACTCTTTACAGTTTCTTTGTAAGAATGTAAATGAGGTTTTGATCAAAACGTAAAATATTTCCCTTCAAAGCATTTTCATGTAAACAGGACCATGTCTTTCTTGCTCAAACCACTGCAGCTGCTCACGTGAATAAAACTGATGAGACTTGGCGCTCCTTTAGGGACAGAGTTTGGCTCTGATTTTCCTTCTGCTGTGAGTTTTCCCAGTGACTGTAGTCCGTGTTAGGGGACAGACCCATTAAGGCTATTTGCCATAAGGACCCATTTGGCAACCTGGATCACCAGTCAGGTGCCTACACCAACATCTCCTGGTGTGGTAAAGACGCCGAAGGCTGAAAATCCAGTGCCTACAAGCTACCTGCAGGTTAAGTTACATGGCATTCAGTCCTTGGAGAACCACACAGTGTGTTTTCATACAGAGTCTTAATGAAATAACCAGATTTGAAAATTTTAAGCTGGTTGTAGATGACCCTGAGCTTCGAGTTTTATCATTTCCATGCAGCTCTTCTAAGCAGGCTTCAACTGTACAAAATACATTTGTCCCTTTTGAGAAGAGCACACGATTCATTTGCAAATAATTTAATATCCATTAAAGTTTAAATTTCCTTTGTTTCCTCACTTGCAGAGTAAATCAGTGACCGTTTCGAAGTAATAAGTACAATGAGGGAAAATATATTTTTCTGTATCACGGTACTGCTGCTGTGGCTTTTGCAGGTGAAGCACAGAAAGATGTGAACAGTTTTACAAGGACGGGTGTCTAAGCAACTGATTATCTCATCTGTGTTGAAAGAAGACTGCAAGTGAAGTGTAGGAAAGGGACAAATTTAGAAAGCGTGTAATGTAGTTAGCAGTAAAACTAGTAACTTAGTAGGAGTCTGTGATATTAGTATCACTTCTGAAGTCTGTGTACATGTTATGTTCATTGCAAAGGTGGACATCTACCTACACTCCCAAGCAGAAGTTTATATTCATCCCCCCCTTGTTATATATTTAATTCTGACAGGTTGTGGCAGCTTATATCAGTGGGATTAAAACTGGCAATCGGATGATAACAGTTTACTTTTAATATCCTCAGAGCAAAGTTTTCAGATTGCCAACAATTATCAAAGGGTGTCTTGCCTGCTTCATTAATGCTAATATTCTTAGATGTTTGAATATGATTTTGTGTGTCAAGCCAATCTATCTGGCATACCACTGGACATCCTTTGACTGGTGCTGTGTGGCATTTGTTGTTTGATCTTTGGTGTTGCTCAGATAAATTTAATCCTGACGTAAGTAATATTCGTTTTGACATCAGTGGGATCTGCAGCATAGGTACGGCAGCATCAGCAGGCTCTGCTGGGAAGTTAGAAAGGAGTTCAGCTATTTAAAAATGTAATCAAGAACAGTTTATTAACCTTTGGCTTAACTGAGAAGCAGAGATTTTTCTTAACATCAATGGACCCAAATGTCCTTGTGTTCTCATACAAAATACCTCCTAGAGCCCTTCTTCAGAAATACTGAATGGGTCTGAACCAGATCCTGCAGAAGTCACCTTGTGGCTTCCAGGGTAGGAGTCTCGAGTGATCTCCTCAGCCCAACCTAAAGCTCAAAGGTGTTAAAATTTGAGAAGGTCTCTGTGTGGAGGCTGAAACAGTGGCTTTCTCTGACAGGTTTTCTTTTCTGTAAGAGTTGAAGGGGAAGGATGAAGGGTTCCTGCTTTGTGTCATTTGGTGCTTCCCAGTGAAAATCAATTGACTTTTGGCCATTTATGCCAGGACAGAGTTTGACTCACATTGGCCGCTGTTCTCAAGGTCTGCAAGAGAGCTATATATAACTACAATGTATAATGGTTGCTGTTAAATGCATCAGCTTTGCAAATGGATGAGCTACACATCTCCTTTCTGTCTCATGTACTACAATTGTTCCAATTGTTTGAAGTCAAGTGCTTGACGCTGCTGAGAAAGAAGTCTCTGTAATGTCTCCCACAGTAGATAAGGCCAGTTGTAATGAAAATAAAGGTGATTCTTTATTGAACCCTGGACACAGACGGGACCCTGTAGTCCTCTAGATGCTTGACTGGAATAGTGCAGCCCAAATGCCACTGTATAGGGGTCTAAACGCTGGCCTGGAGCTTGTAGTCTTGGAAAAAAGCCCCAAAACACAAAGCAAACGAACAGAGGAAGAAAAAATAGGTAAATTCATTGCAGGGGAAATGTCGTAACAGTGTGCTAGGTTATACAATCAGCATTTCTTAGTTGTTTTAATTGTACTAGAATTCAGAAAAGGTTTGGACTTAAAAAAAACCCAACCGCATCCCAGCAGCAACAATGGATATAATCACACATTTGAACGCAAGAATTAGTTTTATGTGGCACGCTAGAAAAAACCCAAAATCTTGAGAACGCTTTCAAAATAACCGGAGAAAAATAAACCATTCCTTATGTCAGTCTTGTTAGTGAGGGATTAAGAAACTGGCAATTATTTTGGCGACCTTAATTGTTGCTCTGCAGGAAAATATGTAATTAGAGCACGTTTGCAGGCCTGCACACCTGCAGCACATCCTACAGTATAATGTCAGCTTTCAGTGCTTGCTGGTGCCAGGTTCTATCACAACCAGGCACAGTGATGCTCTGAGAACATTTCGGACTCGTGTAATGTAGCTTCTGTGTATGAAAGAAGCAGGCATTTACACTGCCATACAATGGAGTGCATTACTGCAACACTGGTTTCATTATTTTCCGACGCCTACCTTCAGCGCTGCTCTGGTTTACTCAGTTTGAGGTTTTATTGTTACGGTATAATAGTCCTGTACATTTCTGAAATTCCCTTATTATTCAGCTTATTAATACAGTACTGGCTTGATTATCAGGCTGCAGTGGTGAAGGGGAAGATTCAGCGTGCTAGCAAAGTCAGAAGCTGGGTAAATTCCTGGTATAATGAGAACAATTGTTTGACGTGTTTTAGCTCAGCTCTCTGTGTTCATATAGCTGCGGATGCCAACATACATATGTGCGTGCGCGGGGCGTGTGTGCCTCAAAAGAGAGTGAGAAACGTTGGAAGCCGGCTTTAATTTTTTGACAGAATGGGGAAAATAAATCCTCTTTGCGATGCTCCTTGTCTTTGCTTCTTCCCTGTGTTGCTCCTCTGGAAAACTGGAAAGTGAGTTAAAATAAAGGCTCAGTAGAGGGAATAGCTGTCTTCCAGCTAAATTCAGTAATCTGGCACGCTGATAGTTAACGGACTTCTCCCCCTAAGGGAGATACACTGTATTTTGCTATCTGACATGTTGTCATATATAAAGAAATCAATTGGTAATTAAATGATGCACCTTGTGAAGATGACAAAAGGCATTTGGTTGCGAAAAGAGAACTGGGTTGTGAGGGGTTTGTAATGAAGGCCTAATGACTATTCATAAGAGATTTTCAGTCCGTTGATCCACTTGACTGGAAAGTTCTGCCCTGGAGAGTTAGTGCTGTCAGATTCTCTCACCTCAGAAAGCCGCCGCGATCGACGGTGTGGAGTATGAGCGAGAAATTATCTAGTTGTTGCTTCAGGCCTGTCTTAGGTCACATGCAGAAGGCACACATCTGGCTTCCTGTAGGTGCAACCTCGGGACATAAACTTTGACTAATTTTTAAACTATAAATATGTAAGGCTGACACTGAATAAGTTACCTTTTATTCATGTTTTCATAAATTTTCGAGCATGTTAAAGCCTTTAGTGGAGCTACCATTTTGAACTTTGCAGCTTCTGCTCCTCCTGCAACAATTTGGTTTTCTTTGCCTCTGACAAATGGTATTTTAAGGAATTTCTGTGGCACAGATGCTACCCACGTTACCTCCTGTCTTCTCGCCTACAACCGATGGACCAGCCAGGATTGTTTTGGTAGGGTCACCTACAGAGAGGACCTGGTGGAGATGTCAGGAGGCATTACGGGGTTGCAACACAGATTTTGCCCCCAGCAGAGCTTTTTCTTGGTGTATATATATCTCCGGTCACTAGCACTCAGGATAACCGTACCAGACCACCAAGGGTCTCCTCCTCCAAGGTATTTCCTGATCTTTTCCCTTTACAGGAGGTCCCTTGGATGAGGATGACTTGGAGGTGGCACACCAGGAGGTAGATACCCATGGTGTCCTAGTCAAAACAAGAGCTGAACCCTAATTGCTGAGACTATGGAGATGAACACCTTTTACACATCCACCTCCAGCGTTGCACCCTCTTGAGTGAATAAATCTCTCTCTAGCGAGTGGTATTTTATAATTAAAACTGAAAAGGAACAAATTGATTTCAGGAAGCTATTCCGGAGTGCATAGACGTGTCCCTACACTGATCAAATCCAGCCGAGCTCCTGGGTGAGAGCCCTGAGCTCTGTACATGTTTGCTTTTGAAAAGTGGCCATCCACCTTATCTTATCAGGCAGCTCACCTTATCAAAGGTAAACATATTTACCACCTCGTTAAAGGTTCTTTGCACCAGCACTTGAAAGCAGTATTTGTGGACAAAAACCTGTCAAAGTAATTGTTTAATAGGGACAGGAGGACATTATGGCAAACTTTGGAGGTTTCACTCTGTCAATAGCAAAGCAGCAAAGTAATTCAATACATTATGCATATTTGAGATGGACTCACTGGTGTTTCCTTCTTGTGTATTGTGGTTACTGAATTTTGCTGATGTGTTTGTCGGAGCTGACAAGGTAGACCAAACGAATGGACAAATGCCAAAAAGACAATTATGTTTATTAATGTACATTGATTGCCTGTTTAGGGTATAAAACAAATTAAAAAATACATTAGTATTTAAACCTTCTTTTTATAGCTGGCCTAATGACTACACGTAATATAGTGTCTAGTAAAGGACAATCTACGGTACCTATAACTCCTGGCTTTATTGTCATATTATTTGACTTGGATTTAAAAGGATCTCTCTCTTGTCATTTCTTCAAATGACAATCTGTATTTATTTATTTTTAATATATAGGTCCTAAGTCAACTCATTAAAGCCAGAATCAGCTATTCACATTTACTTTAAACTCAATATTGACCTCAGCTGTGAACATCCCTTAGTTTCATGCCACCCACCCACCCATGCACATGGACCCTTGGTCCCAATGGAAAGCATGGTGGTCCCTGGTGGTGCAGGGAGATAACCTGCCCCAAACCAAGCACCTTCCTGTCATGCTGCTTCCCCCAAGGAACTACAACTCCACAAGGAGATGAGGCAAGCCCAAATCTTTGCCCGTATTCACTGCTTTTGTTCCCATTTCCACTGTCCCCTAAAGTGTCCAGGAAGCATAAGGTTGCAGCAGCTTGAGCCCTTTGCAGGAGGAGAGGCGCGTGTTTGGTCTTCCCCCTCTTCATCCCATTCCCATGTACATACCCAAGACCCAACATGCATCCACCATCAACGCGCAGCTTTTAATGGGGGGCTGACTAACACACAAGAAGAAGGGTCTGGGTTTACATCCCAGTGTTGTTTATGGCACAAGAAGTTGCTGAATAATTTTATGGTATCTCTTTTAAGTCCAGGCAAGGAAGTTATAGCGCTTTAAGCTGAGGGCAACATCATTCAGTATGGTCTTAGAAGTACTGCCAACTAGCAAAGTGAAAGCTATAAAGTAAACGTGACTTAACGACACCTGGACCTTTCAGGTTTTATAGCAATTGTTTATAATGTTGGACTGGCTTCTAAAATATGTCTGCAGAAAAGGTGCTGGAGCTCTATTTTACCTAACTTGCTCACTCTTTATGTTCCACCCTTCATTATTTGCATTCGTTTAAGGAGTCCTCCTTTTTTCCCTTGCTATTTATGTGGCTTTTTATTCACTAACTGAGGCAATAATGTAGATTTAGCAACACAGTTTCCACATTCAATGGGTGTCTTCCAGAATTCCTCAGCATTATCAGCACATGTGGCTCAGAACATGGCTCCAAAAGACATTTTTGCCATTTCTCGCGTTCTCTTCTAAAAAGAAAAGCAGAGATGCCATTGTCTCAAACAGCAGCTAAGACTTTTAAAAAAGTGGAATTAATTCCGAATCCGCAAAAGTTCCCATAAAACGTTGGGTTTTTTTGCCGCTCTGTTGGAAACTCTTCTCGTACAATGCCTCTATAAACCTACCTCAGTACTACCAGGCCCTATTGGAACTAATGGGGCTTGACAGTTCTTCAGTTAAAAATTATACATGAGGGTCACTTTCCCTTAAATTATCTATTGTATGCCAGCTGTTCACAACTACAATGGTCTCACTTTCTTCCTATTGCCTAAAATGGTTAGCTTCACCACAAAGCTGTAGGGACTGTTACTGTAGAGAGCTTTTTAAAGGCACTACTTCATCTTAAGCAACACCTTGATGGCCCTGCTAATTTCAGATAGATTTTTATCAGTTCCAGGGAATGTTTGGAGCGTTTGTTCTGCTTGTTTCGTGTCACAACACTTGAGTTATATCATAATTTCTCATTTGCTGTACAACTTTATTCTATTTTTATGCTTCTGAGTGATGCTGCTTTAAGTGCCCATGAGTGGTACTTCCGGACCATGAGCACTATCAGAGGCAACCTCAGGCAGATAAAACTCCTTGTCTTTTTGTTGGGGAGAGGAGAAAGGGTCATCGTCAAGTGCTGGGTGATGGTGGTTTGGTTTTTTTCGTTTTTTTCCCTCTTGTCTATTAAAACTGAAGCTACCGCAGCTTTTTTTCATAAAGTAAGACTACACTTGGGTTATGCTTATTTCAGAATCAATGCCTTCATCCTCAAATGCTTCTCATTATTTGCTAAAGTCTGCAGTGGTCATTTTTGGGCTGTAATTGGAAAGCCTGAAACTGTTAAAAGATGCCTGTGGAAGGAATATTCCTCAAAGTTTTGAGTTCGGGTTTTTTTTTTTTTTGTCCTGATTTGAAAAGGAAAAACAAGTAACTTTCCTGGTCTGCTTGGCACTTAAATAAACCTGCCACCCTTATTTCCATAGATTAATGAATAGAGGAAAATATGTGGCAAAGGTTTATGCTTATACCCCTCCCTGCCTTATCAGGGGCATTCTTTTTAATTATAAGTGTGATTTAGTAGTTATTTTTGTAACCTGGCAGAGCCAGCGCATCTGTAGTGTTGTTGGATTTCAGCATCCACTAGCTTTGCGTTGACCCACGCTTTCCATACCTCGCAACACACAAGAAACCTACAGCAATGTGACTAGTTGCAGTCGGAATCTGGCACAGCTGCGCATTGATACTTATCATTAATTTGTTTAAAAACCTGGTCCCTGATCCACAGGCTGCGGCAGCTGGACATGATCCCATATTGGTTGCAGTTACACGTTTCTCCAGCTCCATTATGCGGTCTTTCAGGGGTTGGGTGCATTAATATGCAACTGTTCTGTTTTCTTTCAGCTGGCTTGTAAACTCTTTAACCAGTCGAACAGAGTTTGCAATTGTTGCGGGGTTGAGTGGGTGGATAGGAGCTGGGGCTGCAGCCTTGTCCAGTTGTAGATAGAATAAAATTGACAATGATGCAATGGAGCTGGCATCTGGACAAGTCCGTGGGATGAATGGCACTGCTCTCGCAGTCCCTCCGGTGGTTGTATGCCTTGTAATAGCTAGCGTAGGAAGGGTGCTGAAAATTGATATGCGCTATTACTACATGTATAAAACTTAACACTGGGGCCATAGCACAGGTGGGGGGTTCCTGTTTATTGATTTTTATTACTTGGTTAGAACATACGGCTAATGCTTTTATACTCCGGGAGCTCTGGGAGTGCTCACCTCAGGTAATAAACCTCTCCGTACTTTGCAGTAGTTCACAATTTACACGTGAGCCTACATTACCTTATACAAAGCCATCCCTCTCCCTTTTGTAATATGTGGCTGAAAGGGAAAAGAAAGCAACTTACAGCGTTTATTTTGAAAACTATCCGCTCCTGCGATGGAAATGGTCCCTTATTCTAATTACTCATATTTCCAAGAAAATTAGTCACACAAACTTATGTTATGTGTTGTCTCAGAGGTTGAAAGCAAATTAGGTTTCCAATAAGACAGTACATCAAACAAAGTAGCGTGTTCTTGATGCAGATGACTTTTTTCTTAGAATTATGGTTGGACACTTTTGGCAGACAGATTGTCTTTTACTCTATCAAAATGACAGTTTCTTTTGTAACTGCTACATTCATAATTAGAAGGAGAGAAGCAATCTGCCCAATTTAATATACTAAAAGAAGTTTAGTGTCTTGTGCTAGTAATTTCATTATTTTTAAATATGAATTAATTGTCTTAAAATAATATTGTTAGAAGTATAACTAGTAGGATTAAGGAGCTAATTCTCTTCTTTTTTAAAATATCAAAGCTTCTATTAATGCACTTCAGGGTAGATTAGGATTTTAGGTTTATGTCAGGTGTTCGGTTTGAAGATTCAGGGGAACAGGCTGGAGGCGGGGGAAGTGAATCCTTAATGTGAAATTCCTCCGTACAAAACCCAAGCTCTCCCAGGTTTACTGTAAGCTTCCAAAGCTTAACTCGGGGTAATGAATGAAGAGAACTAGATGGTTTAGCAGCCTGGGAATAGAAGAAAAGGCCTTTCACCTCGGGTTCATGCACTTTCCTCAGGGAGCTCGGTGCCAAACGGGCTGCCTTTTTGTTTTTTTGGGTTGCTGTTAGAGGAGTTTCACACACAGTCCCTCAGCTTTGTTCCTAGTGTTGATATAAAGGTTATTCTAGTGCCCGAAACTGTGCAGGTTTGCAAAATGCAAGGTCTCCAGTCCCCACCAAAATTCGTGGGTGGAAGATGTAAGTCAGCAAAAAAGGCCTCCAAAGAAACCTGATTTATACTTTGTTCAGAACAATATTAACCCTTAAAGTTTAACTTTCTCCCACGAAATACAGTCCCAACATGGAGTGTACTTCATATTTCATTAGGAGGGTGAATAACGTCAAATTTAAAGTGGGTTCTTTTTTTTTTCTTGAAAATTCCTGTCACCTTCTCACTGCGAGGTAGGTGCTGGCTGAAACTTTAACCCACTCAGCAGCAACCAAAGGATGTTCATATCTCAAAAGAATGAGCTGGGGGTTTCAGGCAGGTACCTGGTGCAGGAGGGAGCACATCCTTGGGGATAACTGGTGATTATTTTGGCACGTTAATTAGAGGATGAGGACTCCCTTCCTGGCTAGGTAAGAGCCCTGCCAGTGAGACTTCCTTTCCCATGGTAGCGCAGAGGTGCTGGAGCATCCTGGGGTACCCGAACTCCGCTGCAGGGGAGGCTGTAGCTGAGGTGCTTCTCTTAATACCACATTTAAAAAGGGGAAAATACAGAAGGTAGAAAGAAAGGGAAAATACTTGAAGGTGTGAGGCCTGAAGCCTCATTCCACATCCCTTATTTAACCTCTTAACCACAGGCAATGCCTCTGAAGTTTACATACTTAAACAACAAAGAATATGCACTTTTAACAGGAGTGTTTTCTCTGTCGGGAGGTCCCTCCTCTTGCACCTCTTCCCTTTTGCTCGGTATCAGTCAAGCCCTTGCCCTTTGCCATCAACTCCATAGGAAAACAGCTGCAGAAAGCCTTATCCCAACCGGAATAAAATCATTATGACATAGCAAACCCAAACATGACGTGTGGTTTCAACAGCCTCTTATGCTCGGTTCTGCATTTCCTTTTGGCTGTGAGGATAAGGTTGGGGACCAGCCTAATAAGAACATTTCAGCTGACCGTGAGGCATATGTAGATAGGAGAAACTTTGAGCCATTTTAAGCTTTAAGTCTGGTGGGAAGCAGGCTCTGGAGGTGGTGTTACTCCACACGCGCACACACACGGGCAGCCAGTAGTTTCTCGTGTGCACAGCAACAAAAATCTGTGCTGAAAGAGCATCAGTTTCAACGCCAACCGGAGTATTTCCAGTGCTGCAAGGCATGCGTTTTGCCCTTTTTTTTTTGCGTTGATCGAGAAATATTGAGCGAGACACCTGGTAGGAAAAAAATGAAAAAGGAAAATAGTGCTCAATGGAGGGGCTGCCAGAGGAGCAAAGCTTATTTCTCGCTTCCCTTCTCAGGTGTCTGGCGGAGGAGTAGGAAATCACAGGTGAAGAGCGCTGGGGGAAATCCCTTGTGGGGGCATGGCCAGGGCTGAACTCACTTCTTCATTTTCCTGCGCCCTGTGGCACCTCCTGTTTGCTCCTGACGCAAGCGGGCAACTGCGCTGCAGATGTGAGGGTTGGCGCTGGGACGAGCTTGGCTGTAAGAGGGATATTGCGCCGTTATTAATTTAGTGCATTACTGCCATTCTCTTGAGGAACGTGAGCGACAAAATGCTCCCGGGCATGTAGGAGTCCCCATCTCTGCAAAACCCAAGGAGAACACTAAGGGCATGCAGAAGGCATCTCTCCAGCCCCGGGACATCGTCCCTGCCATGTTTTGAAGGTTCACGTTGAACAATGGAGGCTTTAAAGCTGGTTAGAAAGGACAATCAGATATTTTTTCCCTAACAGAAAATGCTGGTGGCTTAGATATATGGGTCACTGCTAACTCTCCCTCTAATACTCTCTGCTCAATACATACCAAAGGGGAGAGCAGTCCAAGGCATGTCTGTCCTTGGGACGAAGCCAAATGTTCATTTCAGTAATGCTGTTTACAGGGAGACATCTTGATTAATGGAGCTTAATACTACAAAATCATTATCAGTTACCTAGTTCTAGTAATACCTATGATGCTGGCACTTTTAAAATGATTTTTTTTATCGTAACTTATCACACGCTGGGGATTGCACCCTTTCCCAGGACATCAGGCGAGCCAGGTCCGGCTGCATCCCATGTACTTTGAGATCAAGTCATCGCTGATGTACTGGCACACATCAAAACCTGACACGAGGTCGATAGGACCCTGACTCAGAGGGCAGTTCTTACCTGTCTTTAAAGCTGATAAATTTTAGCATGTATCTCAAAGAGTTTCACATTTACCGTCTAATGTGGGAAAGCGTGAAGTAGCCTGGGTACTTTTTCATTTCTCATTGTCACGAAGCTGCTTGCCTATGAGTTAGACGACATACTCATTTCTGTAAATTCAGAAGCTGATGCTGGTGGTGCAGTTTTTCACACAGCTTCTTCAGTGACCCCTAACATCTGTCTAACCCTTAAGCGTACACAAACCATTTCTGACTTGGGTTAGAGGGTAGAGGGATATTTTTGCCATGCTCTTTTGGAAATCATGTTTGTTGTAGCTCTAGGCCACTGATTTTTTTTTTCTAAGCATTCTTACCTAGCGGATTTATGTACTCTAAGCATCTCTCTGGTCATCTTTTTCTAGCAAACAATGCTGGTTTTCCCCTCAATATTGAATGCATCCGAGGTTGACTCTTTTATCACTTCTTTTCTTCTCAGTGTCTCAGAGTTTTGGAGTCTTCCTCCTTTGTCTTCGAAAGGAGCAGCGCTGAAAGCATTTCCACCTGGATGTTTAAATTATTTAAGTTGCAGGAACCAGACCTTTTCCCTCCTGAGTAGTTGTGGGTTTTAAAGGCTAAAATTGCTTCATCATGCCAAAGTGAAAGTATGCATAAATTATTTAGTTAAACCTGAGAAAATACAGACTTTTCTTAGTGATCTTTCAAGGGCTGCCTACTTAAATTTCAGAAGAATGGGCAGGGGTTTCACTCTCTCTTTCTCTCTCTCTCACTCTTCTTTCTTTCTCTTGAAAAATATTTTAAGTACCTATTCAGCCTTTTCTGAGATAAAGCTGTGACCAAAAATTGGAGGGCTGGGTTTTGAGCAAGTGTTTATAATAGAAAGGAAAATGCTGTAGAAATCCTAAGTGCCCCTACTTCATCACGAACCTATGAATTCTCTCACCAGAGCAGGTAATGGGCTATCGTGCTTCTTCCAGATGCCAAGCAGAGGTTTGTGTCACCATTTCCACTGTTTATTGGGACTTCATAGCTTAACTGTAAAAATACAAATCAGCAAGTTCTTTTAACCGACTTTCAACTTTTTTTTTTAATTAATTTTGGGCTAGATTGTGGTATTCTTGGGACTCTATAGAGCAGAAATGCCTTGCCATGGGCGGTAAGGTTACCTAAAGAATCAAGTAGTGCTCCTGCTGTAGCAGAATATGTCCCTTTTCATTTTTGAGATGTGGTGCTGCCAGTATTGATGTTAATGAGAAAGATCCCTTGAGCTACAGTGGAGCAGGAGAGGTGTTTAAACATTCTCCAGTCCACCAGAAGGACCCACCAGCATGGGACCTGGTTCTGTCAACACGGCAGAGTTTGCAGGACTGGTCCCCTGTGTAAAGAAACCTGGTCTTTCCCTAGCTGATGTCAATATTTCTGTCACTGACTGTGGGATCTAGATGAGGGTCAGATATAGCGATGTAAACGAGAGGAGGAAAGAAAAAACACGTTTCCCCTTGAAGGCAGTTATTTGTTTTACAGTGGTTTTTAATGCAGTCTGTCTCCTAGGTTGTGCGTGGCAGTAGGAAGGGAAGGAGTAAAAAATACTTCAAAAAAGAAGAAATGCAGACTCCGCTTCCATAGCTGATGCTAGAGGGAACTCTGCAAATTGTGAGGAGTTGTCAGAGGGATAAGATTGCTGCAGGATCCGTTTCTTCATTTTGCAAACAATTAATTTGGCCTTGTTGAAATTAAAATTGTAAAAAAAAAAGAGAAAAAAATAAAAGAAGAAATGCTCTGAACTAAAAGCTGTGGTTTGGAGGAGGTGGCTGCTGGGGAGGGCAGCCAGCTCCTTGCCCTTTCATTGAAGCTGGGGACACAACTGGGAGCTGGAGGGCAGCAGCAGCAGCCACCCTGGGGGAGGGTGAAGTGTCAGGACTCCAACAGGGTCCATCAGCCGGTGATTCATTACACGAGAGACACCGACACCGCGCATGGCAGTGACTTCACGTTTAGGGGATTGTGGCATGCATTGCAATGAATATGTATTTTCAGAATGAATGTATACACCAAAATCCCTTCAGTTTTTAGTCAATGGAGCTCTTAAAATCAATCAGGTAGATGATACCACATGTGCAAAACCAATAGAGATCACAAAAATACATATTTATCCAAGCTGGTTCTTCAAGCTGTTGTGATAAGTCAGATGAATTGTGCATGTTTTTAAAACTGGAGAAGTGATGAGCAGAAATCTGGAAAGGAAGTTAGGAGCTATTTCCTACTGTAAATCCTGCTTAACTGCTAGAAACTCTTCCACAGTTTCTCCTATCGACTCCTTTAATCAACAGTTTGGAGGGGGTTCTTTCTTCTGTACTTTAAGGGGAATAGGAGCACAGCAGAAGGTTTGGGAGAAAAAACTTTTGTAGCTGCAGTTCAGCAAGATAGTGAGCTTTTTCACACAATATAGGAAATAAATAGTTAATAATCGCAGTGTGAGATGTGGAATCAGCTGTAGCTGCAAATCTCATTGCTTTGGTTCAGTTTCTGCCACAACCTGCACATTAGCATTTTCTCTCTGAATTATTGTGAAGATTTGTATTATATGTAATTACAATACAAAGAGGCTCTGCCAGATAAAGCTATTTGCTGAAGTACTGTTTTCAAAAAACACCGAGTCCTTTCACACTTTAACTTACACCTTTTCATTACCTGCTAATAAAAGTACAGTGGATAGATTTGCCTAAACATGTCTTGCTAAGAACATTAACCCCATGGGTAACTCTGGCCTTTTGAGGTACAAGCTTTCAATTTTAATAACGTCTCCTTAAGAAAA